>NC_056040.1:14886044-16086044 GCF_004379255.2 Salvia splendens | reverse complement strand
CACAACGGGCAGCTCGCGTGTCGCCTGGCCGATTTCGTTGCGTCCGACAATGCTGATGGTGCTTCCATTGTACTCCCCCACAGTGAAATAAAAGTTGAGGTTGGTGGCGAAGCCCATAACTCCGAGATCCGCGGAAGTTATGAGGCCCTAGACTCGCCCCACCACGGCTGAAGCCTGGTTGGCTTCAGCCGTGATTAGGTGGTCCATCACTTTGACTTGACCAAACCTCACCGAGGAATTCCCGGTTATCGAGGCTCGGGCAACCTCGTAAACTGTGGGATTGTCGCCGCCGGCTATGTCTTGGACGTAGAAGTGGAGCTTCGACACCTTTAGGTGTGCTCCGATGACTTTTGTTTTAAAAAATGGCAATGAATTTTCCGCATTAGAAATAGATAGCAAGAGAGAGAGAAACATGATACGGGGCCCCCGACAACAGCCGCAGCAACAGAGCAGCGCGCAGAACCGGAGGCCGCAGCAACAGAGCAGCACACAGAGCCGGAGCAGGAGACGGTGCCCCCGGAGCCAACGCCGAGGGTGAGTGGTAGAACCTTGAGGCCTAGAGACAAGCTCAAACCTCCAAGCAAGTTCAAGAAGTAGCCGTGTGTTTTGATTAGTCGTTAGATTTCTTTCCTTTTATGTTTTAGAGTCTTTTTTGAACATAAATTTAATTACTGTGAGTCGGGCCTGATTTATAAGCCCCGTTCGGGTTTTCTTTGCGGTTCTTTCCCGGATGCATTAGGATACGTCGAATCGCCCTAGGGTCCTTAGTATAAAATAGGGTATTTCATCAACACATTAATTTATGAATGAAATATTTTTCCTAAACCTATCTTGTGCTACAAGCAAAATACTTTCGTCACTTTTGTTGGCGAGTGGAAGACGTCCACAATCCAGCAAAAAATGGTGAACAATTCCGCGAGGTTGTCGTGTGGATTGGTCGATGTCTCGTCGAGAAGGAAGATAACGGAGCCGTTGCGGAGAACGTCCGTAACATCTGGTTCTTTCATTCCGGTAACTCAACACCTACCTTGTCACGTAATTGATGGCGGCGGATTTGCCGCATGCGGAGTCCTCGTCAGCACTGCACTTGGGGCCGGCGCGACAGGGGAACTCAGACGACGTCGAGGGTAGGCAACAGATAATTGACCCGGTCACGTTAGGGTTTGCGCAGTTGAATGCGCATTTTGATAAGATGGATCATCGGGTCGACACCCTGGAACGATGACCGACGCCGCAGGCAGAGGGCCATGAGGCTGAATGGGAGGACGCCGACCACGCGTGGGAGGAGTACCGCGGGAATGGTTGGAGCGGCCGTGAGGAGTATGACCCCCCCTACCGCCATCAGGGTCGGGGCTGTGGTCGACCTTATCGGGGTGGTCGCGGAGATCGTTTTGGGAAGGGACTGATCTCGGGCCGAGGTAACTGCCATGTTCAGCGCCGTGGTGATACGGGGAATAGAACGGGTCACCTTCAGGATAATTGGGACCTACCACAGAGGCACGACGATTAGGACGATGAGGCGTACGAGGAGCGCGGGGTAACCTGTTGGGACCCACCCCAAAATTGGGAGCGTTTTAACCGCCAAGGGTATGAGTACTCATCCGGTGTGAAGATGGACGCACCACACTTTAATGGGGCGGACACGCCAAATTGGATCTCTCGCGTGCAATACTATTTTGATCACAAGCGGGTTCCGGAGGCTGAGCGCTTGCATTATGTAGTAATGCTATTCGACCCTCCAGCTTCAGAGTGGATATTTAATAATAGGGAGACGAATGGCTTTGTTACTTGGCCAGAGTTTCTGGACGACGTCAGACATCGATTTGACCCCCACAGCTTTAGGAACTACATGGGTTTGATTGCCAAGCTGGTTCAGACGTCCACCGTGGCTGACTATCACGCAACATTCGAACGGTATCTCAATCGGGTGACCGACTTATCAGAATCAGTCTTGATTCCAATCTTTATTCAAGGGCTGAAGCAACCTCTGCAAGAAAAAGTCGAGTTGCAGAACCCGGAGTTATTGGCGGAGGCAATGGCTTTAGCGTTGCGTTTAGCCGCAACACACGAGGAACGACCGCAACACACGTGGTCATACCAGCGACGTCCGTGGCCTGGCAAGGAGCAAAGGGCCACCCCAATCCCTGTTTCTAACCAAGCCGTCGTGCCCTAACTACAGGATTCGCTGGTCCGGGAGGCGGACAAGTCACGGTCATACCCAGTCAGGGTGTCGAATGCGGAAAAATCGGAGCGAGCCCGTCGAGGACTCTGTTATCATTGTCCTGAAAAGTGGGTCGCGGGCCACGTTTGTAAGGTCAAGTTGCTTTGCTATATGGATGACGAGGGGGACAACCCCCAAGAGGACGGTGCGGGTGAGCAGGGTCCCGAAGAGGAATTAATTACGGCAGACTTATCGCACCTTCATGCCTTGGATGGCCGGGGGAGCTCCAAACCATTTATTGTACAGGGGGCGCTGGTTGATACCCCCGTGCGAGTATTGATTGACACAGGGGCGACACTCGACTTCCTCCACCCGAGAATTGCGGAGAGACTCCAATTGGAACTAACTTCAATTAGACCGTTCCGGGTGCTGGTGGGCAACGGCGCATCCTTGCTTTCTACCCACATTTCGCGGGGCACCAAGCTAACTCTGCAGGGTAGTGTATTTGTGGTGGATCTCCATATGCTCGCTCACCATGGACCGGATGTAATTTTGGGGATGAAATGGTTGGAATCACTGGGGAAAGTGTCGGCGGATTTTGTCAGAAAAACGTTAGAATTCACTCAAGGGGATCGGACAGTGTTCTTGCAGGGAGTGATGCCGGGCCCGAAACAGATTTCCCTACACTCGTTGTACACCTTAACAACGCAGCTGGCAGACCACGAGTTCTATGAAATCGTGCCGATAGACAGTGCACCCGAGACAGTGGCCGCCGAGGGCCTGGAGGATTTTTCGCCTGATCTGCCAGCAGAAGTGCGGGAAGTATTGACGGCGCACCGTGCGGTGTTTGAGCAGCCCCGCGGTGTCCCCCCGACCCGCCTATTCGATCACCGAATTCATCTTTTACCAAGGACTAGGCCGGTTAATGTTCGTCCTTACAGGTACCCCTACTTTCAAAAGACCGAAATCGAGAACCAAGTGCGCGATATGTTGGAGCAAGGCATTATTCGACACAGTCACAACCCTTTCTCGTCCCCGGTATTGTTGATCCGCAAAAAAGACGGCACTTTTCGGTTTTGCATTGATTACCGTGCTCTCAATAAGGCAACCGTCCCGGATCATTTTCCCATACCTACAGCGGAGGAACTTTTTGACGAATTGGGCAGTGCAAAGTATTTTACAAAGTTGGATCTTCGCTCGGGTTATCATCAAATTCGGATGAGTGAGGATGACATCTTTAAGACAGCCTTCAGGACTCATGACGACCATTTCGAGTTTCTCGTGATGCCGTTCGGCCTTACAAATGCACCTTCCACTTTTCAGGCCTCTATGAATGCTATCTTCCAGCCACTACTCAGACAGTGTGTTATTGTCTTCTTCGATGATAACTTGATTTACAGTCCGTCCCTCGAGTTGCATGGCCGGCATTTGGAGGCAGTCCTGCAGCTGCTCCACGCGAATAACTTCTTCGTCAAACTTTCCAAGTGCTCGTTTTGTAGTGTGTCGGTGGAGTATTTGGGGCACATCATTGACGACGGCAAACTCAAAGCTGACCCGAGCAAAATAGAGGCAATGACGGCATGGCCTACGCCGAGAACAGTGAAACAGCTACGGGACTTCTTGGGTTTGACGGGCTATTACCGCCGTTTCGTCGCTCACTACGCGATGATAGTCGCACCATTGACGGATTTGCTTAAAAAGGAGGCTTTTCGATGGTCAACCGAGGCCGAGACCGCCTTCGCAGCTCTAAAGACGGCGATGACCTCGGCACCGGTCCTACAACTACCAAATTTCAGCTTGCCTTTCTGTGTCGAAACGGATGCTTGCGAGGTGGGTATTGGCGCAGTGCTAATGCAGGTCGATCACCCGATTGCGTTCTTTAGTAAGAAATTGGGACCTCACAGGAGAGTGGCATCGACGTACCATAAGGAATTATATGCTATTGTGGAGGCCGTGCAAAAGTGGCGACAATATTTATTGGGGCGCGAGTTCATTATTCGCACAGATCAGAGGAGCCTAAAAGAATTGTTGCAACAGGTGGTCCAGACACCGGACCAACAGCTTTATGTCCGGAAACTTATGGGGTACAAATTTGTGATCGAATATAAGCGTGGAGTCACAAATAAGGCAGCAGACGCTTTGTCCCGCCAACACGACACAACGGGGGTGGAGACCGAGGAGACCCCCAGGGATACTCCTCACGGCACGGACACTGCTGCTGTGATCGACGTCGAGCTACTCGTAGCCCTCGCCAGACCTGTGCCGGGCGTAATGCGAGTTCTGCAAGAGGAGACAGCATCACTACCCGATTTAGTAGAACTGACGGCTAGGATCAAGTCTGGTGACGCCCCCCACATTTGTCGTGGGCAGATGGCCTCATATATTATCATCACAGGGTGCTCGTGATTGCGGAGTCCAAGACGAGGTGGACGTTGCTGCAAGAGCATCATTGCTCGCCGACTGCGGGGCACCCAGGCCACGAGAGGACGTTCCGTCTTCTGGCGGCAGGTTTTTATTGGCCAAAGATGCGCAAAGACGTGGTGACATTTGTGAATGAATGTGTGGTGTGTCAGTCCACGAAATACTCGACGCGCAAGCCGACGGGGTTATTGCAGCCGCTCCCGGTTCCGTCGCAGGTTTGGGAGGATGTCTCGATGGATTTCATCACCGGGCTTCCACAATCCCGCGGGTATACGGCAATCATGGTGGTGGTCGATAGGCTTTCAAAGTATGCTCACTTTGCCCCCCTTCCCGCCAAATTCGACGCCCTCCGAGTAGCGCAACTTTTTGTGAATACGGTGGTCCGGCACCACGGTTTCCCTAAGACCTTGGTTTCGGATAGAGACTCGGTGTTCCTTAACGCGACCTGGGAGGAAATGATGCGGTTGAGTGGCACCGAACTTCATTTTTCTACGGCTTATCATCCGCAGTCGGACGGCCAGACAGAGGTCCGTAATCGGGGTTTGGAGCAATATTTGCGGGCGTTTGCATCCGATAAGCCCTCGAGATGGATAAATTTTTTACCTTGGGCGGAGCTAGCTCTAAATTGTTTTCATCACTCCGCGTTGGGCACGTCGCCTTATCGCGCCCTGTATGGGAGAGAGCCACCTTCACTGGTCGCGTCCCCTCCATCGGCAAAGACGCCGCCCAACGTGGCGGATATTATCAAGCAGCGAGGGGAGTTATTGGTCGCCCTTAGGCGCAACCTCCTTCGGGCACAGCAGCGGATGGCCGATGTGGCGAACCGGCACCGACGCCACGTGGAGCTTGAAGTCGGGGATGTAGTTTGGCTGAAGCTGCAACCTTACCGGCAACACTCGATTGCGAAACCACTCTCGGCTAAGCTAGCCCCGAGGTTCTACGGGCCCTTCGAAGTGTTGGAGAGGGTTGGCCCGATGGCCTACAAGTTGCACCTGCCAGATGGAAGTAGAGTCCACAATGTGTTTCACGTAAGCTTGTTGCGGGAATTTGTGGCGGGGGACGGTGATGTCGACGGGGTGAAACTACCTCCAGAGTTTGTGGGGGATAGGCCGGTGGTACGACCGGTGGCCATATTGGAGGAACGTTTAAGTTGGCGCGAGGGACGCCCAGAAAAACAGTGCCTGGTGCAGTGGGAAGATGATGCGGCCACGCCGTCGTGGGAGCCGGTTGACGCAATTGGTAGGCAGTTCCCGGAAGTCCGCCTTGTGGACAAGGCAATTCTTAACGGAGGGGGGGTTGATACGGGGCCCCCGACAACAGCCGCAGCAACAGAGCAGCGCGCAGAACCGGAGGCCGCAGCAACAGAGCAGCACGAGCAGCACACAGAGCCGGAGCAGGAGACGGCACCCCCGGAGCCAACGCCGAGGGTGAGTGGTCGAACCTTGAGGCCTAGAGACAAGCTCAAACCTCCAACCAAGTTCAAGAAGTAGCCGTGTGTTTTGATTAGTCGTTAGATTTCTTTCCTTTTATGTTTTAGAGTCTTTTTTGAACATAAATTTAATTACTGTGAGTCGAGCCTGATTTATAAGCCCCGTTCGGGTTTTCTTTGCGGTTCTTTCCCGGATGCATTAGGATACGTCGAACCGCCCTAGGGTCCTTAGTATAAAATAGGGTATTTCATCAACACATTAATTTATGAATGAAATATTTTCCCTAAACCTATCTTGTGCTACAAGCAAAATACTTTCGTCTCTTTTGTTGGCGAGTGGAAGACGTCCACAATCCAGCAAAAAATCGTGAACAATTCCGCGAGGTTGTCGTGTGGATTGGTCGCTGTCCCGTCGAGATGGAAGATAACGGAGCCGTTGCGGAGAACGTCCGTAATAAAACATCAAACATGTCACACCGGCATTGAGCTTTGCCATATATGAAAGGAATAAACGGAAAAATCAGGATTTAGAACTTTAGAGGTGATGAAACGACAATTAAATATATGGATGAACAAGTATTGTGAGCAAAAATATGAGTTCAGTTATAAGCATAAGTGGTCAAGGAAGGCTGGCTTAATAGAAAACGAATATTTATTATATTTTTATATCTATCCATTTGAACAATTAACTGTAGCAACAGAGTAGTTAGTAGTGATAACTCTTCTAGGTTGACGTGAAGCATGTGTGTTTTTTTACACAGTGATATATAATTTTGTATCATAAATTAAGTAATTTATCATCGATAAAAAGAATTACTAGTATACGTACATATCAAAATAAATGATTTGAAAACTTGTTGAACTGGTCTGCCGGTGCCGGCAATAGATATATATACAGCTCATACTACAAACTACATCATATATGTAATTTTAAATTATAGTAGCATATGCTCCTTCATTTTTGTACGATACAACTCACATAGAGACTGTATTTTGGTGGATTAAAACTGAAATAATCAGAAATTCAAGATTTATAGAAGTAATGAGACGACCAAGATAAGATACGGATGAAGAAGTAAACAATTTGAGTAAAAATACTGGGTCATTAATAAGCTGTAAAATTAGTCCAGTGATAACTTTTCTAAGTTACATATATATATACAAAAATGGACAATTAAAATAACATAATTGCGTATGTCAAAACATATCACAAGGGATATTCCCACAAATAGAGAAGATTTCAGAAAATCAGTGATTGATACAATTGTATAATTCCCTAGAATAGATTGATTACAATTTATGGTATTTACCATAGATAGGGAGAAGACTTTACTATATATTGAGGGGCTTTGTAAATCTTTGAATATACAAGAAATATACATCTCTTCTTCTCTAAACCTCTTTTCGCCATTATGCAATATCCCACCTCTCTTGATCACCATCTGTAAGATGGTATCAGAGCAGGTTTATCCCGGGATCAAGACTCAGAAAAATATCATCACAGTCTCGGTACCTTTCCCGACCTTTGAAACCTGCAAACAAACAACCAACAAAAATGTCAGACAGCGAATCTGAAACCCCTTCAAACAACAACCGACCAATAACCCTCTCAGCAGAACAATTTGCTGAATTCCTGAGACTAAATGGGTCTCAAAAGTCATCAAACCAGGAGCCTTCATCTCATCCAGAATCATTAGGCGAAGTACACATTGCCACCAAGCTCGATGGGGATAACTACCCCCTATGGGCGAAACTGATGAGACGGGCCATCGGTGGGAAAGGTCTGGCGTCTCACATCTCTGGAGTTTCAGACCCACCCCAGCCAACCGACCCGAGTTACAACCGATGGCAGCAACGAGATGATTGTTGCTTCAATTGGATCATCGGCAATATCGACGCCAGCCTCGTCAATGAGGTATCCCAATACGCAACGGCTCACGACTTGTGGGAAAGCCTGGCCACCACGTACGGGAGCGGCGCTGACCAATTCCAAATTTCAGATCTACACCGGCAAGCCTATAGCCTGAAACAGGGAAATCTGTCATTAGAGAACCTATGGCAGAAACTACAGGATTTGTGGATCTCCATCGACACCCGGGATCCCAATCCAATGGATACACCATCCAGCATAGAAAAATATAACCAACACATACAACGACACAGGGTATACCAGTTTGTATGGGCGTTAGATGATCGATATGACAAAATTAAAAGGGAGATCCTAAACATGGATCCAATACCAACAGCGAGGAAGGCGTACGGACTGGTTAGGCGAGAAAGTGTCAACGAGCGGCTGATGAATCCCACATCAAAGGATCCGGGAATCGGTGTCGGACTTGGAGTGTTCGACCGAAGCCGAAACCCTAACCCACCACCTCCATCGTCGTCCAAACCCTACCGACGGGACGAGGATAAGAGCAAAATGGTATGCACCCACTGTGGGGGGAAGAAACACACGAAAGAGACTTGTTTTCACCTTCATGGATTCCCGGAGTGGTGGGAAGAAATGAAGAAAGCCCGTCAGAATCGGGGTACAAACCGGAACGGCAGCGGTGGTAGTGGAAGAGGAGCGGCAGCCGTACTCACCGGAGACCGAGCCACCTACGCCGATTCCTCAGCGGGCGGCATCGGTCAAACAGTGATGAATGGAGGCGGCGACCGAGACAAGGCAATACCGGAGGAGAAAGCAGTGGCCTCGGTTGCGCGAATATGGTCAGAAGGTAAAGTGATGAGAGATATCATCACCGGCGAAAGGCAGAAGGCGGAGGCGACGGTCCCCACTGGAGAGAGCTCAAAGGCGGCTAGGGTTCCTGGAGATGCAAATGGCGTTTTTCCATTAAAAACCCCCAAGTCTCAAGAACCCAAAATCGACTCTGCCACAAACCTAAAACTCCAATTTGACCCCCGAGCCAGAAATGTCTCTCACCATGCAACCCCACACTCTCCGAAATATCACTCTGACCCCCGAGCCAAAAAGACCTCCCACATCCCACCCCATAAATCCCATATATTATACAATCAACCCCAGAAACCACGAAAATATCATTATGATCCCCACACAGCCCAAACCTTACAGATTGCACTCCAAATTTCCGAAAAATTAGAAATCCTACCCTCTATACCATGTAAAAATTCCTTTGATGCCTTAGCCTGTTCCTCCATGTCCCAAATAGGCCCTAAAGATACCCATTGGATTTTTGATTGTGGAGCAACTGACATAATGTCGTTTGATGCTTCTGATTTTTTGACTATCTCAAAATCCACTAAGTCCTATGTCCAGACGGCCAGTGGGGACCTAGCTCGGGTCCAAGGGGCTGGAACAATCAATATTTCACCTACTTTACGCCTGTCTAACTGCCTTTTTGTCCCATCATTATCACATAAGCTCCTCTCTATTAGTCATGTGACTAAGGAGCTCAATTGCAATTACTGATGCAGCCTCAATTTTGCATGTTACAGGATATCAAGACGGGGACGATAGTTGGGCGTGGCACTGAGCGCAACGGACTGTATTATGTGGATGAGATAGCCCAACAGAGTGCGGCAATGCTGACTCACGGACCGACTGACAGGCAGGCTTGGCTTTGGCATCGTCGGTTAGGACATCCATCCATAGGATATTTTCGCATGCTTTTTCCTAAATTAGTAACTTCTATGAATTCCTTTCATTGTGAAACTTGTTTGTTAGCCAAAAGCCACAGACATACTTTTAAATTGAATAACACGAGAATGAAAACTCATTTTGCTTTGATACATTCCGATGTTTGGGGCCCTGCTCCTATTACTGGGGGACAAGGCTTTCGTTATTTTGTGCTATTCATTGATGATTATTCTCGCATGACTTGGATTTATTTTTTGAAACATAAGTCCGACGTTTTTGACAAATTCACTGAATTTTATACCCTAATTCAAACCCAATATCACCGGAAAATTCAAATCCTTAGGTCAGATAACGGGGGGGGGGGGGGAATTTGTTAATACAAAAATGCAAGATTTCTTCAGGGAAAAAGGATTAGTTCACCAAACATCATGCGCTTATACTCCCGAGCAAAATGGGGTTGCCGAAAGGAAAAACCGATACATCCTTGAAATCACTCGAGCCCTTCTACTTGACTCCAAAATACCCAAATCCTTCTGGCCGGAAGCTGTAGCTACGGCAGTTTACCTTATGAACCGTTTGCCCACGGGGATCCTAAACTTCAAATCCCCCTTAGATATTTTTTCTAACCACTTCGAGCTCCCATCATCCTTATCTTTGGAACCTAGAGTATTTGGGTGCACGGTCTTCGTTCATATCCCTAAACACGAACGTACAAAATTTTCTCCATGTGCACTTAAATGTGTCTTTCTGGGTTATGGGAAAAATCAGAAGGGATATAGATGTTATGACCCAAACACCCGCCAGGTACACACAACCATGAACTGTGACTTCGTGGAAGGAGAGTACTTCTACAGCCAATCTAGTAGTCAGGGGGAGATACAAACATCAGATAATCATCCGAATAGTGATCTACTAAATTGGCTGCCTACACCCATACCCAACATTGGCCCAAGGGAAAACCATTCTAGGGGAGAGTCACAACCAAGTCCTGTCACAGATGTTGGTCCAACAGAGGAGGTTAACGGCACCGCCGGGCCATCACAGCCAGTAGTACAGAACGAGGTGCAAAGTGACATCGACCAACGATCAACCTCGCCTTCGATTCCTGAGGTACATAATTCAAACTTCGATGATAGTATATCTTCAGAGAATACTAATGTGAACAGGAACAATGGAGTCGAATGTGAAACCAATGGCGGTGATGGAGAAATGGAACAACCATATGAGCTACCTCCAAGAAGTACAAGAGGAGTCCCACCTCGAAGATACTCACTAGACTGGAAAGGAAAAAGGGGCAGATATGCGGTGGCAAATACCACACAGGGACAATTATCAGAAATGGCCCGAGCATTCGAAGCAGCTCTGTACGAAGAAGAAGAAATTCCCCAATCCTTTGAAGAGGCATCGAGACACAGGCACTAGAGAGAAGCTATGAAGAAAGAGATAGATGCTCTTATAAAAAATGAAACATGAGGGAAGTGCACCTTACCTAATGGGAAGAAGCCAGTTGGATGCAGATGGATTTTCACCATTAAAAGAAGAGCAGATGGTTCTATCGAGAGATACAAGGCGAGGCTTGTTGCAAAAGGATACACGCAAGTGTATGGGATAGATTATGAAGAAACTTTCTCCCCAGTTGCCAAACTTAACACAGTCCGAGCTTTACTATCTGTAGCAGCATGCAAAGATTGGCCCCTACACCAGTTTGATGTCACCAATGCCTTTCTCCATGGGGAATTAGAAGAAAATAAGGAAGTCTATATGGAAGTGCCACCAGGTTGTTCAGCAGAATTCGGAAAAGGCCAAGTATGTCGTCTGAGAAAGACATTGTACGGGCTAAAGCAATCTCCAATAGTCTGGTTTGGAAGATTTTGCAAGCCAATGGCCAAACAAGGGTTCAAACATAGTCAGTCGGATCACACACTCTTCACGAAGAAAAGGGGAGACAAGATCACTTGTCTAATTATCTACGTGGACGACATTATCATCACGGGGGATGACAGTGACGAAATTCAAAGCCTGCGAGAGAATCTGTTCAAGGAATTTGAAATGAAAGATCTAGGAGCATTGAAGTACTTCCTTGGAATTGAGGTGTTGAGATCCAAACACGGAATATTTCTAAGGCAAAAGAAGTATGTCCTAGATTTATTGGCAGAAACAGGCTTATTGGAGTGCAAGCCGGCAGAAACTCCCATGATCCCAAACCACGGCTTAAAGATAGAAGATGGAGCGTTACTTGCAGATCGCGAACGGTATCAGCGACTAGTAGGGAAACTAATCTACTTATCCCACACGCGGCCAGACATTACATATGCAGTTGGCATAGTTAGTCAGTTCATGCACTGACCACAAGCTGATCACATGGAAGCCGCCTTGAGGATCGTTCGATATCTGAAAGGCACTGTGGGCTATGGAGTGTTCCTAGCTAAAAGAGAAACTCTAGAAATCGACGGGTACACCGATGCTGATTGGGCAAGTAATCCCGTCGATAGGAAGTCTACCGGAGGCTATTTTACCTTGGTTGGAGGCAACCTTGTTACTTGGAGAAGCAAGAAACAGAAGGTGGTGGCCTTATCAAGTGTTGAAGCCGAGTTCAGAGGAATCAAGAGTGGACTTATGGAAATCATGTGGTTAAGGAGGCTGTTAACGGAAATTGGCTACCCACCTACGCGGAGAAGTCAATTATTCTGTGACAATAAGGCAGCAATCAGTATCTCAGAGAATCCGGTGCAGCACGACAGAACTAAACATGTGGAAGTTGACCGACACTTCATCAAAGAAAACCTCGAGGCTGGTACCATTGAGTTCCCGTTTGTACGGTCGGAAGAACAGCTAGCAGACATCCTGACCAAAGCAGTTCATCCGAAAGCTTTCAAAGAAATTTTGGGCAAGTTGAGCATCGGAGATACCGTTTCTCAACTTGAGGGGGAGTGTCAAAACATATCACAAGGGATATTCCCACAAATAGAGAAGATTGCAGAAAATCAGTGATTGATACAATTGTATAATTCCCTAGAATAGATTGATTACAATTTATGGTATTTACCATAGATAGGGAGAAGACTTTACTATATATTGAGGGGCTTTGTAAATCTTTGAATATACAAGAAATATACATCTCTTCTTCTCTAAACCTCTTGTCGCCATTATGCAATATCCCACCTTTCTCGATCACCATCTGTAAGAGCGTAGTCTATTGTCAATAAAAACATATATATACGGTATATATATCAGAACAAATTATTTGAAAAGGTGTAAAATTGCCCATATTATATATACTCATTAATAAATATAGTTCAAAGCCAAACTAGTATTTATTTTTTTACAATTGTGGTAATTACAAATATATGTTCATTACCATTATTGTGGGGTGTGATTTAATTTGCATAAATATATGTTGAGCATATCCATAGCATTAGGCCATAGAGGACGTAAATTGCATTTTCACGAACTCTTCATTATTAAAACACCAGTGTTGTCTTGTGGACTCTGATCGTTAGGATCAAATCACGTAAATTCTTGTGTTTATTTTAATTTAATTTGGCATGTGTGTGATTGAGGATTGTGTTGGTTCTGATATTGAATCATAGCAGTACCTTTTTTGTGGGAAAGACTTGACTATTGGTAAAAAAGAAGAATCAATTGCATACTCGGTAACTCAATGAACAATTTCTGCTCGGTTAGTAATTGAAAAATCCCACTGCAATTACAATTACTCATCATACTTTCGCATAATTTGCTGAGTTTTCTAATTTTAAACCTTTTATTTTCATTTATATACGCTAATTGTGTAATTTTAATTTTTATACATTTAAGTTTGTTTTTGTGCCAAAATTTGAAGATAAAAGGATGTTATATTTTTGTTTGAGAATATTATCTTTATGAGTGTGATAATGATGTTATCCTAGTTCAGATTTATTTCTAGTTAATCAACATCAACAATATGGATAAACCAAAAGTTAAATCGAACCATATACCGTGTCAATCCAACTTGATTTAATCCAACTTTATGAAAATCACCAAATTGTATTTTAAATTCTGCTAATTGGTTTGGTTTTGCTACATAGCACCGAACCAAACGGCTGTCGGCAGCAGTCGCTAATGGATGGATTAGATAGTTAAGAGCAGACTCAATATCTTAATTCTAAATTTAGTTTTTGTTGAAATTTGAGTATACTGAGATACAAACTTGACGGGCGAAAATTACACGGAAAAAACAAGAAGAAAAAACACACGGAAACAACTGAAAAATTACACGGAAAAACTTGTTGAAAACAGTAAGCCGAGTCGAGGAGTCCTCTTTCCGCAAGACGAGATACGCCCGGTAGTGCTCTCGGTTTGGCGTGTCGTCCCCAAAGATAAAACGGCTTCGTCTCTGAAGTAGCAGCACCGCTAGCAGCAGAGCTCCGACGAACGGGTGTAAGACGATGGCAGAGCTTCGACGGGAAGATTATGCAGAGAGAGAGAGCGTGTATGCAAGAATGCTTGAGTTTGTTGTATGTAGAATGCATGGATGCATGCCTATTTATAGGCCAAGTTCACCCGCAGGGGTTGCTGGAGTCAACAGACATAATGTATGTCATCAAGGTCATTGACCGTAACCGCCGGGGGTTACTGACTGTTGCACTAGCCATTGGGAGCTGAAGAGACACGATGCATTTGGACACACTACACGACGGGATACACTATGGACAGTCGGGGACCTTTTGTCTACCGCTATGCGCCAGAGTCCATCAGGGACCTTTTGTCTCTCGCTATGAGTCGGGGTCCATCGAGGACCTTTTGTCTCTCGTTATGCATCGGGGTCCATCGGGGACAACATTGAATTTGAGTTGGTCTAAAAAGAATATGCGGGGCTTGAACCCCGCTCCAAAGACCACCCAAAAACCAATTGTCAAGATCCAAGTCCAAGTCACCCGACGCACGAGTCGCAGGCGGGCGGGGGCGACGCCGCGTGTGAGTTCTATCACCCGTCTTATTCCACGATAATTATTACACATAATAATTCATCTTATTAAATATTTCATCAAAAAAGTTTAATATCCTCGATGTGGTATAATTAGCACTCAGTTAATTAATCTCTTAGTTTTTCTTATAACTCATTTCTAGTTTTATTGTGACCAACTTTAATATATTATTTCTCACTAACCGGGAATCGGATTTGAGAAAATGAATTTACTACGGTCATCTACTCGGAACGTAGATCGACACTATTGCATTTAATTTCACAAAATTAAATGTCTTATTAAATTTATTATTAGTCAAAGTCGTTTTACCAAACACGATTCCAACATTTTTCATACTTATCCTTGTTATCAAATACGGTATAATCTTCTGACAACCAATTAGCAAAAGTATATATATGGACTAGTCAAATTTATTAATGCTGTTGCGTATCAAGATTCAAAACCAAATTCGTGTTTGAAATATAAATATATTATGAACAAAGTTAAAACAAAATTTCCTAACTACTACTTGAATAGTAGTACTATGTTTTCTAATCCAACTTGTCATCAAAAGCCAAACATTTCAAAATGTAACAGGCAACTAGTTCGAAATTTCAACTCCAACTCTACATATATAAAATAAACACATCAACACTCCAATCTTCAAGAAAAAACCTCCCCACAAAAAAAAAAAGATGAAGAGCCATACCACCCTTGTCCTCCTCTCAATAATCTCCTATCTCCTCATCGCCACACAAGCAAGAAAACAAATCCCCACAGCCGCCGCCGCCGGAAAATCATGGGTCCGTACCATCGTCCGAGGCAGCGAGAACATAACACAGCTCCATTTCTACGTACACGACGTCCGAGCAGGCGAAAACGCCACCTTATACCGCGTGGCCAACTCCTCGATCACCGCCACCTCCCCCACCAGCTTCGGCCTGGTCAACGTCTTCGACGACCTCATCACGGCGGAGCCCGACATAAATGGCGAGCAAGTCGCCCGGGCGCAGGGCACCAGCACCTCGGCCGACCTCGTAAACCAGGCCATCGCCATCAGCATGAACTTCTACATAACGTCGGGAGAGTTCAGCGGGAGCACGGTGAGCATTGCGGGAAGGAATCCGGTGACAGAGGCGTCGCGCGAGCTGCCCGTGATCGGAGGCACCGGAGCTTTCCGATTCGCCCGGGGATATGCCGTTACGACTACTTATTTGCACGATTCGGAGGCAAATTATAGCATTCTTGAGTATACGGTTTATGTCACGTACTCAAATGTGGCACTTTGTATGTAAAATATTTATACCTATATATGCTGGCATAACAAGCATTGTATTTTCAATGTCTTATTAATAAGGTTTAATCCTTTGGTTTTGGTAATGTTCGATATTGTTAAGTTTGAATAAGATTACGAATTGGATTACACAGCTATTATGAAAACAATTACTACTATATATAAAAAATTATTACTTAGTACCTTTAGCATAATTGGATGCTCAGTGCAAAGGGGTGTTCGGTTGGTAAGATTAAATCTCATGATTAAATATGTATCATGTTTGGTTCATAAGATTGAACCCTTCAACGTAATCCTAGATGGATAGTCTCATGATAATTAGTCATAGCCTCCCCCCTTCAACTAAAATAATTCCACAACTTAATTCTAGATGGATAGTCTCATGATATTAGTCATGACAACCGAACGCCACCTAAATGTACAGTATAAAATACATATTTATCTTCTACAACAACTGATTAATCTTTAAATGTGGATGCTTAGTACAAACAATATATAGGTCTCACTTACGAATTTGGTTTAGGTTAGACAAATGTATAATGTCAATCTAATAATATGATAGGTATAATTAATCAGGAAATTAAGACAAGCACTTATGTGATGTGAGGATCGTATCTCATAGAGATTTCAAAGAAAAGAACAGATAATATTAATTAGTACTCCTTCTTGTCCTATTCGTGTTGGGTCATAGGAATATTACTTTTTTAGATTGTCCCAATATAGTTGGAACATTTTAATTTTTTTTGCAAAATAGATTAACATATGTACTTAATGTCTCTTTCCTTATTAATTTTTTTCAAGTTTATTCTCTCGCCTACTATATTATCTCAAAACTCTAGCAGTGAATAAAGTTCTTTTCAGTGTCGTTTTTATTATAGTTAGACATTTTGAGAAGTCCAGTAGATTGAAGAAATATAATCGTGTGGCTGTGAAAATTAAAATAATGAAACATACACATCAATTTTTAGTTACTACTTAGAATAATAAATCAAAAACGCAATTTGTCTTGTTAGTCGGCTAGACGAAGAGGCTGAATAAATTTTGATGGAAGTGGGTTTAGTAGGATTTGGTCGACGATTCGGTAAAACTAAACCTTGTTTGTTGGAGGAATTAAAGTGAATATATTTTTCATGCATACGTATGAACTTGGCCATAAGGTTGATTTATTTAAGAGATAGATCCCATTAAGATGCCAATATAATCACTTGATATATTTTTTTATCAAAATATGGTAACTATCATTAATTTTAAATGTGATATAATTGCATGCAATTGGATGTATATAACTCAGTCAGCCTAAATGACATTGACAATTCTTGATAATGTGAATTGATGTGTTCGCGTGCTAAATTTGATACACATGGAGTGTTTGGTTTGCAAGATTGTATCTGAGATTAAATTTGTAGTGTATTTGGTTCATGAAATTCAACCTCACAACTCAATCCTTGATGGATAATTATGAGATAATTAGTCATAACTAACCCTTATGACTAAAATAATCTCACAACTCAATCCTAAATTGTATCTTGGTATTATTTTATCTTAGAAACCGAACACCACCAAATATTATACTACCTAATATTACTACCTAGGTAGAGAATATGTACGCAGATTAGTGCTTCCGAGCTTGAATTAGTTACACTTTTTTATTATATTCATATATATTTTTATTCAACTTTCTTGATATATTCCAGCACGTCATCATAGTGATAATTAATTTAAAGATCAAAAGAATCACGAAAATGAAGTTAGATAATTTCCAAAATTTCATGAAATTAAGTATCCTTGTTAAGAATATCATTAAAAATATAACCACGATACACGAAAGTCTCAATTTCAAAATCGTATCTACCCTTCTAGGTCAGTACTTGGTTTGTGTCACATGTATTTTCAAAATTATTTATTTATTATTCTTAAAAATGAAGAGAAAATACCGTAATATTGAGGTGACCACTGTGAATTATGGCCCATCCAACAATTATATTGGTGTAGTGACGTAGTATGAAATTTGAAAATATTCCGTAAAGTATTCCTGTCAATGGGTAGGGTCGGATCGGGTAATGCACAGGAGAGATGTTGGGTCGGGCCACCACGGTCGGACGCCGTTTCAACTTAATTTACATTACTGAATCAACCTCCTCGAGTATTCTCTTTATTTTTTTACCATCTAAGTTTAGATGGTAAACAAGCCCAACAGCAATGACGGCCCATCAGCCCAAAGCCCAAGGAAGAGTATGAGTTCGGCATTACCAAAGAGTTCGGCCTCAGCCTACAGCTCGGTAAAAGCCAACCTATCAAGCTCTGCTCTCAGGTCGGCATCAAGCTCTACTCTCAGATCGGCAACCAAAGCAGGAGTATGAGTTCGGCATTACCAAAGAGTTCGGCCTCAGCCTACAGCTCGGTAAAAGCCAACCAATCAAGCTCTGCTCTCAGGTCGGCATCAAGCTCTACTCTCAGATCGGCAACCAAAGCAGTTCGGTCTCAGTATTCGACCGAACAAGGAGTTAGTGGACCCATACAGGATGTCCAACACACCCACTACCACGTGGTGTCAACTCAGGCCACGATCGTAGGCCATGACCTACGCTACATCCACGATCTTAGGCCATGACCTACACGACATCCACGACTTAGGGTGGTGATGCAAGCCACGATCTTAGTCCAAGATATAAATGGAACTTAGATCTGATATGAGGAGGTTAAGCTCTCTAGAGATAAAACACCATATAGCAAATAGCAAGTTTGTATTTGTAAGCTGTAGAAAACAGATCAAGCAATACAATCTTGTCCTCCCTTTTTCCCGTGGACGTAGATTTACTTCAGTAAATCGAACCACGTAAATTCTTTGTGTCTGTATTTTCATTCTCTACCAGCATTTGCTAACATCAAAAATTCGCGGATCCATCACTGGCGCCGTCTGTGGGAAGCAGAGAACAAAATTTGTGATAAAGCGAATTTTTGATCCATTTTTTTCCACCCAAAAAATGCATACCAGATCGCAGAGTACCCGTATTCCTGCCCGTGAGAACCAGGAGGAAGCCAATCCATCCCATAGGTCTGGAAAACAGCCTAGGGATAAATCCACCACCAGTTCTCATGGCGAAGGAACAGGCCGCTCCAAAAATCGTCCCACTGAGTCTTCCCAGCAGCCTGATTTGAATGAGGCTGTCAAGCTGTTCTTGGCTGAGAAGCAGGATGAGTTCTTAGCCTTCCTGCAAAAGAGCCAAGAGCCGAAGACGAAAGCGGAGGATTCTCCTTCCTCATCCAGACATGAAAGTCACTACCGCAGTAGTGCCGTGTCTTCCAGGAAGAAGAATCCTCAACCCCGACATATTCCTGCTCTTCCTCGATACCGGAATCACAGGAGAACTCAATCTCCTCCATACCGACGAGATATCGGATTCGCCGTGTACGGAGCACTGAAGACTCCGTTCTCGGACGACATCACCCGAACTCCCCTACCGCAGAACTACCGAACTCCGTCGATGACTTACGACGGGCTCGTGGACCCTCACGATTTCTTGGGGCGCTATCAGTATAACATGGCGAACCAGGGTCTCAACGAGGTCCACATGTGCAAGCTGTTTCCCGAGCTGCTCATCGGGAACGCGAGAAGGTGGTTCGATAGCCTCCCCCAGGGCAGCATCAGATCTTACCGAGATCTAATGGATGCCTTCCACAGGAGGTTCTTTCAGAAAGCGGAAGCCCGAATCACTTCGGCTCAGCTGCTTTCCATTCGTCAAGGTCGCGACGAAAAAATCAGCGACTTTATGACAAGATTCCACAAGGAATGCCTGCAAGTAGACGATCTCAACGATCTGCTTGTCATCTCGGCATTCCAAAATGGAATCCTGCCCGGAGCTCTCTACAGGAAGCTCGTTGAGTGCGGTCCGCAGACAGCTCAGGAAATGTGGGACATTGCGGACCAGTACTCCCGGGCCGATGAGGCAGACCGTCGCAAACGGTCGTTAGACAGCTCATCGTCCCGAGGAGACAGGAGGAAGCCCGAACATAGCGATCAGGGACATCCTCGCCGAACTCCTTTTGGCGATCAGGGACATCCTCGCCGAACTCCTTTTGAAAGGATTCAAAGGACTCCGGTGCAAGACAGATTGGGACCCCGTCTCAATCCCGAGAAGCCGCCCGCTCAGTTCGTACCGCTGAACAAGCCGAGAGCGGAAATTTTCGAACTACACTCCGACCTGTTCGAAAAGCCAAAGCGGATGACGAAATCTGCCGCGCGCCGACCCCAGGATAACTACTGCTCCTACCATCAAGACCACGGTCACGATACCGAGGAGTGCAGAAACTTGGCTGCAGGTATCGATGTTCTTGTGAGGGCAGGGACATTGAAAAAATACCAAAGCAAGCAGTCAAAGAAGAATAAGAAGCAGAGAGGTGCGAACTGCGCTCCTCAGGATCCGAAAAGGCAGCCGGATCCCGAAGACGATGACGAGCCGCAATATGATGGAGTAATCCTGACTATTGACGCTCTCCCTGCCGGGAAGACCAAGTCGTCCCTGAAGTCAGAGCGCAGGGGCTCCAATCGAGAGGAGCCAACGCATAAAAGGCTGAAGCAGGACGAAGTGATTACGTTCTCGGATGCTGATCCCGTCCCGGCCATCTCTCCTCACCAAGACGCCATTGTCATCCAAGCCGGAGTGGCAAACAAACTGATCCACAGGGTGTTTGTGGATACAGGAGCGTCAGTCAGCATTCTTTTTAAAGAGTGCTTCGACAAACTAGAAGTGGACCCAGCTCGGCTCAGCCCGGCTCCGCTTCCCCTGAAGAGCTTCGCCCAGGAGGACACCCGCCCTGAAGGTATTATCAGCCTTCCGATCACGGTGGGGAAAGCGCCTACTAGCTCCAGTACGATGATTGAGTTTTTCGTGGTAAAAGCTCGGTCCCCGTACAACGTCATCCTGGGAAGAGACTGGCTCAACACAGTTCGGGCCGTTTGCTCCACCTATCACCTCACCATCAAGATCCCTACTAAAGGAGGGATAGCGGTCATCCGAGGTGACCAAAAAAGAGCAAAGGAATGCCTGCAAATTGCGCTTAGAAGTGCCGAGCAGTCAGATCGGCACCACCAAGCATAGCAATCACAGCAGCCGGAGTCAGAGGCGATGACCGAAGTCATACCGGAGCCGAACTCGATGACAGTTCAGCTGTACGAAGACGATCCATCCAGAACGGTTAAGATCGGCTTCGCGGGAACGCCTCTACTTCGGGAAAAAACCATCCAGCTCCTCAAGGAGTACAAAGACGTCTTTGCATGGTCTCCGTTGGACATGACCGGAGTGCCCCCCGAGGTAATCACTCATCGTTTAAATATTGATCCTTCGGTCCGGCCGATAAAACAGAAGCAAAGACTCTTTGCGGCAGAACGAAGTCAAGTCATCCATGACGAAGTCCGTCAATTATTGAAGGCGGATGTGTTATTCGAAGTGAAGTATCCTTCGTGGGTGGCCAATCCTGTCATGATCAAGAAAAAGGAAGGAGGATGGCGGATGTGCATAGATTTCACCGATCTAAATAAGCACTGTCCCAAAGATTGCTATCCCCTTCCGAACATAGATAAAAAAGTAGAAGCTCTGATAGGCTTTGAAATTTTTTGTTTTCTTGATCTATACAAAGGATACCATCAGGTTTTAATGGATGAGATTGACGCTTCAAAAACGGCCTTCATTACTGATTTCGGCATTTTCGCTTATAAAAAGATGCCATTCGGTTTAAAGAATGCCGGAGCCACTTATCAAAGGATGGTAGACAAGCTTTTTCGGCACCTGATTGGAAAGGAAGTCGAAGTATATGTTGACGATATAGTCGTCAAGAGCAAAAGCACCTCGGAGTACGAGCACAACCTCAAGTCCACTCTCAACGTGCTCAAGAAAGCCAACCTCAAACTTAATCCCCAAAAGTGTACCTTTTTGGTAGATTCGGGAAAGTTTCTGGGTTGTTGGGTTTCAAAAGACGGACTCAAGGCAAACCCCTCAAAAGTTCAAGTCGTTCAGAACATGGCAATGCCGAAGTCCATACATGACGTGCAAAGGCTAACCGGATGTCTAGCCGCACTGAGTCGATTCCTTTCCCAAGCAGCCGAAAAGCAACTGCCGTTCTTCAAGGTGTTGAAAAAGGCACCAAAGTTCGAGTGGGGAGCCGAGCAGAAAAAGGCCTTTGACGAGCTCAAAAGTTATCTAGCCGAGCTTCCTATTCTCTCTGCTCCAGCCGAAGCCGAAGTACTATTCTTATACTTAGCGGCATCGGATCAAACCATCAGCGCGGTGCTTGTACGAGAAGAAGGCCTAAAGCAGTTTCCCATCTACTTTACAAGCCGAGCATTAAGAGGTCCAGAAACAAGGTATCAACCTCTGGAAAAAATTGCTCTGGCGTTAGTAAATGCAGCAAGGAGACTGCGGCCATACTTCTATGCTCACAAGGTATGCGTCTTAACCGATCTACCTCTTCGGCAAGTTTTGACCAAGCCAGAAGCATCGGGCAGAATCGCCAAGTGGGCTATAGAGTTGGGAGAGCACACAATTGAATATCTACCTCGGAAAGCCATCAAGGGACAAGCCTTGGCAGATTTTCTTGCAGAAGCGAAGTTCGATCAAGCAATTCCTATTATTGCCGAACAGAAGAATTCTGCCAATGCCGAACTAGCACAGCCCTTGGAATCCGAAGTAGAGCCGCCGGACTGCTGGAGCGGATTCGTAGATGGAGCTTCAAACAAGATGGGAAGTGGAGCTGGTATTTTACTTGTCGCTCCCGACAGACACGAGGTAACCTACTCACTTCGTTTCCTATTCCCCACTACTAATAATGAAGCCGAGTACGAAGCCCTCCTGGCCGGACTCCAGTTAGCGCAAAGTCTACTCGTCAAATCTCTCAAAGTCCATTGTGATTCACAAGTCATAGTAAATCACATGTTGGGTACAAGTGAAGCCCGTGACGAGAGAATGAAGAAGTATTTGGACAAAGCGCAAAGCATCAGCCGAAGTTTCTCCTATTTTCGGATAATCCGCATTCCCAGAGCGGAAAATAGCCGAGCAGATACCTTAAGTAAGTTGGCCTCAGATCCGAGCTCAAAGGCGGAAGAATTAATGCATCGAAGCATTGATGAAGCCGAGGTACATTCTGTATCCAGCTCGCCGAACTGGATGACGCCGATCTTGCAGTATCTGGATCAAGGACAATTGCCCGAGGATAAGAGAGAAGCTCGGAAGATCACGTGCCGAGCTCTTCGGTACGAACTTCATGAAGGAGTCCTCTTTAGAAAGTCTTACCTCCAGCCGTTATTGCGGTGCGTAGGACCAGAAGAGACGGACTACATCCTCAGAGAAGTTCATGAAGGATCGTGCGGTAGCCACATCGGAGCCAGAGCTTTAGCTAAAAAAGTTCTGAGATGGGGATATTATTGGCCAACCATGGTACAAGAGGCAGTGCAGCTCGTCAAGAAGTGTACGAAGTGCCAAATTCACGCAAATGTCCCAAGGATGCCGCAGACCGATCTATACACTATGCAAAGCCCTTGGCCTTTCATGCAATGGGGCATAGACATAGTGGGACCACTTCCTCAAGCTCCTCGGCAAATGAAATTCCTTATCGTTGCCGTGGACTACTTCACGAAGTGGGTGGAGGCTGAACCATTAGCTACGATAACGAGCTCAAAGGCATTGGACTTCGTCTGGAAGAACATAGTGTGCCGATTTGGCATACCCCACATCCTCATCTCGGATAATGGGACTCAGTTCACCGACAAGACGTTCAAGAATTGGTGCCAAGAGCTGAACATTCAACAGCGGTTCACTTCGGTCTCCCATCCCCAAGCAAACGGACAAACGGAAGTAACGAACCGGATTCTGGTGAAAGGGTTAAAAGCTCGGTTAGAACAAGCCAAAGGACAATGGGTAGAAAATCTCCCTCAAGTCCTATGGTCCTACCGAACTACACCCAAAACCTCCAACGGTGAAACTCCGTATAGCCTGGTGTACGGCACTGAAGCCGTAATTCCGGTGGAGATCGGCGTACCCAGTCCCCGAACCCTAAATTTCTCCTCAGAAATGAATGACGACGGACTGAGAGCAGAACTAGATCTCGCCGAAGAAAGAAGAGAATTGGCGTGCATAAAAGCAGCCAAGTATAAGGAGCAAGTAGCCCGGTATTATAACCAAAGGGTGAAAAAGCTTCAATTTCAAGTGGGAGATCTCGTCTTGAGAAACAACGAAGTAAGCCGAGCAGAAAAGCTGGGCAAACTCGAACCCACATGGGAGGGTCCATATCGGGTGTCCGAAGTCCTCGGCAAAGGGTCTTATAAATTGACTCACATGTCAGGAGAACAAGTACCCCGAACATGGCACGTCTCCAACCTCAAGAAGTTCCACTTGTAAGAGACAAAGTCCGGTCAGTCCGTCTCGTGTCTAGTTCGGTCATAGGGGTATGTGTTTTTATTTGTTTGTTTTTTACTTGTACCTTTTACTTGTCGTTTTAAAAAAAAGGTTTAAAGTTTTTTTTTTCCTTCGTCTTTTTCATTTTTTCCCTATGTGTTTTGTCTCTATGTGCTTGTCGTCTCTTACAAATGGTACCAAGGTATATCGTTCTTTAAAGACTGATCCCCTTTTTAGATCGATTATTAAAGACTATTGTGAGTCCAAGCTTCTAAGGAGGATATAAGACCACAATTCAGCTTAACAAGCAGTCCGTCTGAAACGAACTGCAATAAGCCAACGATTGTGAGTCCAAGCTTCCAAGGAGGATACAAGACCGCAATTCAGCTTAATAAGCACTTCGTCTGAAACGAACTGCAATTAGGGAAAGTCCGATCCACGCGATAAACCTCGCCGAATTAGGACGACCAAGTTCGGTCAAAGAAGTTTACCTCATAAGACCGGGGACGACCATGTCTAGTCAAAGAGGTTTACTGCATAAGACCACTTCGGTTAACTGGGAAAGTCCGATCCACGCGATAAAACTCGCCGAATTAGGACAAGGGAAAGTTCGATCCCGGCGACAAAAATCGCCAAATTAGAACACAAACCAAGTCCGGTCAAAGATGTTTATTTCATCAGACCAAAGACGAGTCCGGTCGAAGATGTTTATTTCATCAGACCAAAGACGAGTCCGGTCAAAGATGTTTATTTCATCAGACCAAGGACCAAGTCCGGTCAAAGAAATTTACTTCATAAGACCGAGGACAAGTACGATGAAATTTTTTCGCTAAGCTGTAAATACAGTGTTAGAAGCGAAAACAAAATTTCATTTATCAAATCTTGTTCAGCATACAACTCCGCTACCCTACAAAATGGCGTTACGCTATTACAAAGGACTATTCTACTGTCCAGGGTTGCTGAAGTTAAGCCACCTATCTGCAAAATCCTCTGGAAGCCGAGTTCGGTTGTTCCGAGCAGATGAAGAATAAGCAGGTCGACGAGATGCTATCCTCGACCCAACGCCTCTTCCCCGAGCCCGAGAAGTCCTAACACCTCGGCGATGAAGAGTCTCTGCAATAAGCATCTGCTGATCTTGCTCGCTCATAGTCACAACTCCTCGGCGAATTTCAGTCCGTCCCCGTCTTGACGATTCCGGTTGCTCCTGAGCCCGTTCTCGTCTTGACGTTTCCGGCTGTTCCGGAGTTCGTTGTTGGCTGGGAGTAGGATTTTGAACAAGGGAACCAGAGGTTTGATCTGGAGTGCGAGCATCTGTTGGCGCGATATGCCGGAGGAATCTCTCAATGGAGGGACGCCGGGCAAGAACAATGTCGTACCGAGAAGCCCAGCGCCGCAATGATTTCACGACTTGTTGGCAAGCCGAGCTCTCCAGCGCATTGTTCCTCCGGAGTACATTATACTCCTCCCACAGTTCGTCAACTCGTTCCTGAACTTCTGATATGGTCATTCCCCCGCGCACACGGATGTAATCCTCATACGCAGTCCTCTCAGCAATGGCCGTATTCAGCTCGGCCTCCAGATCTTTCTTATCGGACTCCAAGTCCTTGATATCGGCCTCCAGCTTCACTAAACGAGCCAGAAGCTCGTCATTCTTCGTCTGATCGGCTATAGCTCTTCTCTCAGCTTCGTCCAAAGCCGAAGAGTACAGCCGTTTCCAGTGAAGTATCTCCATCTCCTTGGGTACAAAGCAGCTATATTAGTTCGGCAGCTATACCGAGCAGATAGTAAAATACAACAGGAATAAAGGCGAGTACGAAAAGCTATACGAAGACAAGTGTAGAGAATTTTTCATTCACAAGGAAAATTTTTTACACTAGGGCTTCAAGGCCATTTTACAAGGAAGAAACTAGACTAAGAGAAGGGAGACGAAATCATACTCCGCCTGCTTCGTCTCCGGCTCCTCGGTCTGGTACAGCTTCCTTCTCCTGGGCTACCTCAGCCTCGGCCTCGCCTCCTGCCGGCCTCGCCTCCGCCTCCTGATCGGCCTCCTTCTCCGGATGCCCGGCCTGATCGACTTCGGCCTCCCGCTCCAGCGGCTCGGCCTCACCCTCTCCGTTGTAAGTCGAAGCGGGTGAAACGGGTCCCACGGAGGCAAAGATAGCCTCCAGGTTCTCGTCCCGATCAGCTCGACAACTCCGGACTCGGTCTGCAGAAAGCAGGACCGAAGATGAAGCGAGCTCCTCAAGGAGCGGCAGATTCTGAAGCCGAGCTGCTATCTCTCGGCTGTACAGAGGCAGCACGACGTCGGCCCCCTGCTCGCCCTTATCGGCAATTAGCCTTACCAGGCTACCGACAAAGGCCGAGAACTGGCTGCTCAAAAAGAGTTTCTCCGTGTAAACACGGAGAGCCTCCCCTTGGGCAACCACGGCAGCAGCATCGCTCCGCTTCGCCTGCTCTCGCTGGATGACGAGCTGGTTTTTGGCAAACTGAGCTTCATCCTGGGCCGAAATCCTAGCAGCTCTGGCCTTCTCAAAGTTAGCCTCAGCCTGTTCGGCCCGATGACAAGCAGCTGCCAACTTCCTCTGCATCTCGGCATAGTCATTGGACGCTTTGGAGAGTTCGACGGCGACGAGCTTGGAGAGCATATCGTTCCTCTGAAAATGAATAAAGAAAAAAGTCAACAAAGGGACCACAAAAAATACAGAAAAAAAAAGCAAGGCCAGAAAATCAAGAAGAGAATTCACCTCGGCAAAGTCCGTGGGCCATAAAAACGGCTCACAGATATGTTCCGAAGGAGGCGCCAAGACCACGTCTTTCTCTGGCGCTCTCGGGGGCTTCTGGGCCTTCCCCCTCCCCTTTGCCGAAGTTGACTCCGGCTTCTTCGGATCCGAAGAGGTTTTTTGCCTTTTCGGAGTCCTCTCGGCATCAGACGCCGAGCTGGCGGTTTTCGGCCTCTCCGGCTCCTTGGACTCCGAAGATTTTCGGGTAGCCTTGTTCAGCATGTACACTGCCAAAAAGCAAGAAAGCAAGGTTAGTTTTCTTCGTTAAAGCAGTAGAACATAAAGGTAAAGAGAAATCCTCACCCTCGGCCTCTTCGTCCGAAGACGAGATGTCGAACACGACGTCGCCCTTGACGAGCTCAGACTCCGTGTATTGTTTCCTAACTATGGGAATCTTGTTGAGCTCGTCATCGAGCTCGGCCAATGGTTCTAACCGAGGGTGAGGAATCACGGACTTCGGCCCTCTCCAGGGGAAGCCCGGAGCCGCTGTCCTATTATAAAAAAAGAAGCGGTTTTGCCATTTCGGCCACTTGGTTTTGCAGAATGCCCTAAAAGGCTGTAAGGGGATCAAGTAAAACCAAGATCCCTTCCTTTTAAATTGGAAAAAATTAAGGATTGCCCGCAGAGACAGATCCTTATCTAACCTACGGAGTTCGGCAGCAAAAGCCGACAAGTGCCTCCAAGAATTCGGAGTCACCTGACCTAAAGGGAGTTGAAAAAAATCAAGAAACTCTACAAAAGGTGGGGGAAGAGGGAAACGAAGCCCGCATTCTAAGCAGGCTTCGTAAACGGTGGCATAACCCTCCGGCGGATCGTTAGCCCTATGATCATCGTCGGGAACCACCGCCTTCCCCCCAGGAAAAGAGTATTTTTCGTAAAGGGATATCACAGTATCCTTACTCAAGATACTGTGAAAATACTCTACGGTCTTCTCCCCGGATTCTTTCCGGCTAGAAGACCCCTTACCCCCTTTTCTACCGCTACCAGACTCAGACGAAGAAGAAGCAGACATGGTTCTTACTCTTTGAAAGTTTGAAGAAATCCTGAAGAAATTTTTGAAAGCGGAAGGAAATTTTTCACGCAGAAGATAGAGAGTGCAGAAGAAGCCAATAGCAAAGGTGTTCAAATGATGAAGAAAGGCGGTATTTATCAGATTTGGAAAAGATTTCAAATCATCGCACCGTTTCATATCCCACCTTTTCAGGATTCGACGGCCAGATTTTACTGTCGCATTTAATGCCGCATTTAATGCAGTCACGCGCAGGGCACGTCCCCCGACTTCAGCCTCCCCCCGTATTCCAGAATGCCGAAGTGACTCGCTTCGCCGAAGTGATTCACTTCGCTTTTCGGGGGGGGTAGTGATGGGGTGCGTACTAAACAAGCCCAACAGCAATGACGGCCCATCAGCCCAAAGCCCAAGGAAGAGTATGAGTTCGGCATTACCAAAGAGTTCGGCCTCAGCCTACAGCTCGGTAAAAGCCAACCTATCAAGCTCTGCTCTCAGGTCGGCATCAAGCTCTACTCTCAGATCGGCAACCAAAGCAGGAGTATGAGTTCGGCATTACCAAAGAGTTCGGCCTCAGCCTACAGCTCGGTAAAAGCCAACCAATCAAGCTCTGCTCTCAGGTCGGCATCAAGCTCTACTCTCAGATCGGCAACCAAAGCAGTTCGGTCTCAGTATTCGACCGAACAAGGAGTTAGTGGACCCATACAGGATGTCCAACACACCCACTACCACGTGGTGTCAACTCAGGCCACGATCGTAGGCCATGACCTACGCTACATCCACGATCTTAGGCCATGACCTACACGACATCCACGACTTAGGGTGGTGATGCAAGCCACGATCTTAGTCCAAGATATAAATGGAACTTAGATCTGATATGAGGAGGTTAAGCTCTCTAGAGATAAAACACCATATAGCAAATAGCAAGTTTGTATTTGTAAGCTGTAGAAAACAGATCAAGCAATACAATCTTGTCCTCCCTTTTTCCCGTGGACGTAGATTTACTTCAGTAAATCGAACCACGTAAATTCTTTGTGTCTGTATTTTCATTCTCTACCAGCATTTGCTAACATCAAAAATTCGCGGATCCATCAGACGCCGTTTCAACTTAATTTACATTACTGAATCAACCTCCTCGAGTATTCTCTTTATTTTTTTACCATCTAAGTTTAGACATGAAAACCTCCGATTTTAGATATATGGAATATTATATTTTAATCCAATTCCTATTTTAAAATATGTCGCCCATAACCCCATAACTTCGCCAAAACAAATGGAGAGACGTCTATGACAAAATTTAAAAAAGAGTGATGTAGATTTTAAAAAAATCTAAAATCTTAATCGTCATTTAGAGCACAATATTTATTTATTTTATGAACTTAATAGGTTTAATTATTATCCCAAAAACTACAAATTACAACAAGAATAAACTGATTTATTGTATTTCGATCGGGGTTTATAATCGTATTACGGGTGTGAGTTTAATCAAACTAAAAGGAAATATTTTTATTATGATTGGAGTAATAAATAACTGGAAAGCAAGCAAATGCAACATATTATAACACGAACAATGATGAAATCACAAGGTAAAGGACATTGCTCTTAACATATTATGGATACTCCAATTAATTAATTCAATAACTACAATTAAGGATTGTGTTTTGTTTATCACTCAAAGAATCATAAACATACTCTTTGAATTATAGAATCATAGCTCGCTAAATACTTAGCAAATAATTCCGAATTAGTAAATTAACAATCATACAAATGCATATATAGTATTAATCTACACTAAAGAGACCAGGAACACGTATTCACAATAAAAATAGATCACTGATCAAAGATCCTACAAAGCATAGTAATCATAGATATGAATTTTACATTCCATAATCTTATTCTAAACCATTTATGATCATGAACTCCTAGTCTAGTTTTCCATATATCTTCTAAGCTAAAGAAGCACTAGATATCTGGAAATTAATAGACTCCGTCCATCCCAAAAAAATGAAGCATTTGGCTTTCGACACGTAAATTTATGTAGTAGTATTGTATTCTGTCACGACCGCCCAAACTAGGGGTACCACAATCGCGGCGATCGTGACCAAGGGACAACAAAAATGACAACATTTAAGGATAACACTTTAATGGAAACTTAATTAGCTTTAAAGAAAGAAGAACATTTTAGTTCATTAAAAGTTTAGACAACAAATGTTTAGTTTAAAGAGACTTAATGTTATAAATTCACTATTAATTAGAAATGACTTAAGATACATACGTTTAAAAGAAGCAGCGGAGAAAATAAACTTTAAAACAAACCCAATTAACTTCTAAAGAAAAACATTTAGTTTAATTTACGGAAACACCATTTTCGGATAACAATGTAAATACTCGTTTAAAACCTAACACAACCAAGCATGCTCAAACACAGTACGAAAAATATTAGAGTCTTGAGACATAGTTCAAAATATAGCAGCGGAAATAAGGTTTAAAGAGAGTCAAGGATAACGCCTATGTATGAAGACACAACGCATCCTAGGTTCTTAGGCCAACTCAACATCCTCCACAACATCCCGCTCAACCTGCACATAAAGAAAAAGAATATGCAGGGCTGAGTACTTGTTGTACTCAATGGGCTCATGCCGAAAACAGTTTATATTAGTTATGTCATCCATACCAGTGATCTTGAGTTTTATACGTAGTAAAGAAATATCACGAGAACACAAAAACGTTTCATAGACTAGTCAGTCAAATAATCTCCCCATTTTCTCAACAATCCATCAATCACAATCATCATTCCATGTGCGACGAAAGTGTGGCCACACTGTTCGCCCACGAGACCGGCCGACTAGCAAGGACGGTTCCCGATCCCACCAGTGTACACAACCTGATAGGGTTGCGGCCCTACTCAGACCCGAATTCGTTTCACAACACAGCCATATAGCCTAACGGAGTAAACTCAGACGAACTAGGTATCAGGCAACAATCTCATAAACCAAAAACAACATGGCATGACATAACAAGTTAAACCACCCTTATAACGCCACATAGTATTTTCGGAAAAAAAGAGGTTTGAAAAGAAAGCCCACCTCGTTCGCTTAACAATTCACAATCCAACTTATGGCAACTCTCGTTCCTCGAGTTCACGAATACACAATCACCCTTGCCAACGACAACACAAGTCAGCCTTCCACAAAATCATATTACTATGCATGTCCTATCGTTTCTCTCTCATCGTTTTTCTCAAATACCCAACCCAACATTCATCACAAAGATGGAAAAACACACCGTAGTATATTTCAACTTATCGCAAGTGATCACATCATTAAACATGTTCCTTGGACATACATGCATCATATAATACTTTTAAACTTGAAAATAAGTGTCATTTTATCAAGGCAGAAAACTAACAGAACTGCGCGACCGTGTTGTAAAAATCACTAAAAATTCACCCGACCTCATATGAAGCTAAATTTTGGTTACAACACAGAAGACACATTCAAGTTCATCCATACAAATCTTCACACTGAAATCACGTCATTTAGTCAGTCAAAACAAATATTAAACCCTCTGGTCGGAACATAAAATTTCTGACAGCACTGCGCAGTTCATTTGAAAATTTCACCATAAATTCATCCAATGCCCAAAAAGGCTAAAAATTTTACACGACTCAGAAGACACTTCAAATTATTATATAGTTCAAGAATCACATCAAACGGAGGTCATTTTGTTGGTCAAACAGAATACGAAACATTCTTGGCGAGAACACAAGTTTCAGGCAGAATTGCGCAGTCAACTTCAAAAATTTATTAAAATTTCATTTTTCCACAAAATGGGCTGAAATTTACACGAGACACAGAAAATACCTTGAAGTTTACTCAGTAAAAATTTCATATCAAAATTCGATCGTTTGATGGGTCAATTACACATCAGAATCCACTGATCGAACGTCACAGATTTCAGGCTCATGATTTCGAATGTAGGGTTTCTTCTTCAATCAAACAAATACAAATTTTTCATGCTTATAACACACAATCATGCCTAAAAGTTTCTCATAAACATGTTTGCACATAAATTCACGTCATTCACCAAAGATTTAAATCAAATTTCACATGAACTCAATCAACAACACATAATTATCAAAGTTCTTATGAAATCACACCTTCCCATCGATAATTTTTGCGATCTATCAATCCTACACCCTCTATATGCATGTAGGATTCAAGAATAAAGTTTCAATGAAAGAGATGAGAAGAAAATCTTAGTTATACCTTCTTGAATCAAGAAAACGAACGGTAGAAACAAGCGTTGGCACGATTCGTCGGAAACTCTTGAAAAATCCACTCCAATTGATGCAAGAAACAATGGTGGAAGAAGTTTTTGGAGAGAATGTGGAGAGGGAGGAGGGAGGCACGAAAATTGAGGGAGAATGGGGGCTAGGGTTTAGTTTAGGTGTTTTTATAGGATTAGGGTTAGGTTTAAAATTAATTAATTAATTAATTGTGGGGAAAAATACAATTAAATAAATCCCACAATTAAAAGAATAAAATAAGCATGTGGGAAGGGGAGGAAATTTTCGAAAATTCCATGTAGGAATAGCAAGGAATTTATTTGGTATTTACTTGGAGAGAATATATTCACAACTTAGGAAATAAAAGTGAATATTTCATAAACAATGGAACAAAATAAATTAAATCTCCAAGTATGAAAATAATGGTGGGGGCCGAAAATTTCCATAAGGAATTGCACAAGGAAATTATTTAAATCCTCAATTAAATAGAATAGGATTTAAATTTGGTAATTTCTTTATGGGAAAAGACTCTCATATAATAGGTAACAAATAAATAAATTTCCTCAAGGAAAAAAAATATAAGAGCATGGGCGTGTGATATAGGTGAGAATTAAAAGGAAATATTCACATTCCCAATTAATTAGACATAGACATTAATTTGAATAAAAAGGGTCTCACCAAAAAGGAAACAAAATAATTCTCCTCTACAAAAATAATGAGGGCAGAAAATTTCAAAGAATTGGCTAGAAAAATACATGCATGATCCTATTTAATTCATTCCCAACATTGCAAAATATCAAACACTTTACTCCACATCACCCACGACAATTTTATTCACAAAATTCACTTAATCGCATAGAAACAAAAGTTTCATAATCCAAATTTCAAAAACCATATAAAAAGAGTCACAAATTTTTGGGATGTTACATATTCTGTAAGTACAAATTAAGAAAGAATAAACTAGAGAGAGTAAAGTTTTCGTTTTTAAGAGACGCGTCACTTTGATGAGATATTTCCAAAAAGAAAAACTTCACTTTAAATAGTACTCCATCCGTCCCAAATTAATGACAAAAACTAATCCCTTATAGCCAAAGAAATTCACAAACTCAGTATTTAATCCATAATTCAAAGCCTACAACGTGTCAACAGTAATGACAAAAACTAATCCCTTATACTGATATAAATTACATTGATGGTTGCTTATCTCAAGATTGAGAGAGATTTATTATAAAATTAATATATAAAATAAAATTAAGTTTGATAGTGATTTATTATAAAATTAATATATAAAAATAAATTTTAATTTTATTATATATAAACTTTTTAAATCATATTTATTCACATTTTTTTAAACATATCAATAAAAGTTATATATTTATTCATACAAAAGTAAGTGTTTTTTTTTAAGTAAGTTAGAAAACAAATCTTCAGTGTATTTTTCATTTAAACTAATAAGTGTACTGTACGGAAAACGAATCTCTGCACTATCAATAATTGTCCAATCCACAATAGGGAAGGACACTTCCCGGACAAGCCACTTTTTTGTCCTCAGACACTTCTGATTTGTCCACAACTATAAATAAAAGTTTCCACAACAATAGTAGACACGTTTTTGTCACATTTCACTTTATTTTATTTTTTTATATTTTAATTCAATGAATATTAAAATTATCGGACTATACATAATTAGAAAAAACGGCTAATTAAATAAATTAAAATTGAAAAATCATCCTCGCCGGCTTCCTTCTGCACCTCTTGAATCAGAGAATCTCACGCGTCATTATTTTTTAATAGCAATGGAATCCACAAATTTTAGAGAGACAAAGTATGAATAAAGAGTTGAATGATGTGAAAATAATGAGGGGAATGTGGTGTATTTATAGACAATTAAAATAAATTGAAAAAAAAATGAAAAAAAGGATTTGTCCACCCACGCGGCTCACCCACCGCACAGTAGACCGCCCCGTGCATCGCCGCGCCGCTCCCCACCCGCCGCATCCTCGCCGTCTACTTGGCGATGGCCCTTCCGCCCCCTCCCATCCGTCCATGCCGGGGCGGATGTTTCCTCCATCGCTGCGGCTGCGGCGACTCCGCCGGCCGCTATTGTGGATACCCTTAAACTGGACTCCAGTTTTAAATGCTCACGGCACGTGAAGGATGTTTGCTTTCTTGCATGGTGATTGGGTGATATATAAAATGGCTGGTTGATGGAGTACGTACTAAACAAGCCAGCACAAAGCCCAAGAAAGAGTATCAGTTCGGCATGACCAAAGAGTTCGGCCTCAGCCTACAGCTCAGTAAAAACCAACCAATCAAGCTCTGCCCTCAGGTCGGCATCAAGCTCTACTCTCAGATCGGCAAAAGCTGCTCGGCAATAGTTCAGCAGTTCGGTCTCAGCATCGGCAAAAGCTGCTCGGCAATACCGGACTGGGAGACACGATCTATCTAGTGGTGGACCCATGCAGGCTCTCATGACCTCCACGACATCCACGACATAATTACTGATGATGTAAGCCACCGCCTAATTAGTGGCCATGCAGGATCTCATGACCTCCGTGACCTCCACGACTTAGGGTGGTGATGCAAGCCACGATCTCAGTTCTATATATAAACGGAACTTAGATCCGATAGAGGATACACCAACTCTAGAGAGAGAATATCATATAGCAAGCTTGTATTTGTAAGCTGTAGAAAACAGATCAAGCAATACAACTCTGCCCTCTTTTCTTCCCGTGGACGTAGATTTACCTCAGTAAATCGAACCACGTAAATCTCTGTGTTGTGATTTCTACTTTCCTGCATTTACTACCACCAGAAATTCGCGGATTCATCACTGGCGCCGTCTGTGGGAAACAGAGAACCAAATCTGTGATAAAGCGAATTTTTGACCCTTTTTCCACTACAAAAAAAAAAAAAAATGCATGCCAGACCGCACAACTCCCGTGCCTCCGTCCGTGATGACCATGAGGAAACTAACCCAGCAGCCCATAGGCCTGGAAAGCAGCCTCGTGAGAAGTCTGTATCCAGTTCTCACGGTGAAGGAACAAGCCGCTCAAAAGGTCCACACACCGAGTCTTCCCAGCAGCCTGATTTGAATGAGGCTGTCAAGCTGTTCTTGGCTGAGAAGCAGGAGGAGTTCTTAACCTTCCTGCAGAAGAGCCAACAGCCGGAGAAGACAACGACGGATTCTCCCTCCTCGTCTAGGCATGAAAGTCACTACCGCAGTAGTGACGTGTCTTCCAGGAGAGAGAATCCTCAACCCCGACATGTTCCTGTTTCTCCTCGGCACCGGAATCACAGGAGAACTCCTTCTCCTCCGTACCGAAGAGATGTCGGGTTCGCCATGTACGGAGCGTTAAAGACTCCGTTCTCGGACGATATCATCCGAACTCCTTTGCCGCGGAACTACCGAACTCCGTCGATAACCTATGACGGACTCGTGGATCCTCATGACTTCTTGGGACGCTATCAGTATAATATGGCGAACCAGGGTCTCAATGAGGTCCACATGTGCAAGCTGTTCCCCGAGCTGCTCATCGGGAACGCCAGAAGGTGGTTCGACAGCCTTCCTCAAGGCAGCATTAGATCCTACCGAGATCTAATGGATGCTTTCCACAGGAGGTTCTTTCAGAAAGCGGAAGCCCGAATTACTTCGGCTCAGCTGCTTTCTATACGTCAAGGTCGCGACGAAAAGATCAGCGACTTCCTGACGAGATTCCACAAGGAATGCCTACAAGTAAATGATCTTAACGATCTACTTGTCATTTCGGCATTCCAAAATGGAATCCTGCCCGGAGCTCTCTACAGAAAGCTCGTGGAGTGCGGCCCGCAAACAGCTCAAGAAATGTGGGACATTGCGGACCAGTTTTCCCGTGCGGATGAGGCAGACCGTCGAAAACGGTCTTTAGACAGCTCATCCCAAGAAGAGAAAAAGAAGCCCGATCAAAGCGGCCAGGTGCTTCCTCGCCGAACTCCTTTTGAAAGAATTCAAAGGGCACCGGTACAAGGCAGATTGGGGCCACGGCTCAATCCTGAGAAGCCGCCCGCTCAGTTCGTACCATTAAACAAGTCAAGAACGGAAATTTTCGAACTACATTCCGATATGTTCGAAAAACCAAAGCGGATGACGAAATCAGCCGCGCGGCGACCTCAGGATCAATATTGCTCCTTCCATCAAGCCCACGGTCATGATACCGAGGAGTGCCGAAATTTGGCTGCAGGTATTGATGTTCTTGTGAAAACAGGAACGTTAAAAAAATACCAAAGCAAGCAGCCGAAAAAGAACAAAAAGCAGAGAGGTGCGAACTGCAATCCTCAGGATCCGAAAAGGCATGAAGATCCCGAAGACGACGACGAGCCGCAATATGATGGAGTAATCCAGACTATTGATGCTCTCCCTGCCGGGAAAACTAAGTCGTCCCTAAAAGCAGAACGCAGAGGTTCCAATCAAGAGGAGCCGACACATAAAAGGCTGAAGAAAGACGAAGTGATTACATTTTCAGATGCCGATCCCGTCCCAGCCATCTCTCCTCACCAAGACGCTATTGTCATTCAAGCCGGAGTGGCAAACAAACTGATCCACAGAGTATTTGTGGATACAGGAGCGTCAGTCAGCGTTCTTTTTAAAGAATGTTTTGATAAAATGGAAGTGGATCCAGCTCGGCTCAGTCCGGCTCCACTTCCTCTGAAAAGTTTCGCCCAGGAAGACACCCGCCCTGAAGGTATTATCAGCCTTCCGATCACGGTGGGAAAAGCGCCTACAAGCTCCAATACGATGATCGAGTTCTTTGTGGTAAAAGCTCGGTCCCCGTACAACATCATCCTGGGGAGAGACTGGCTCAACACAGTTCGGGCCGTTTGCTCTACTTATCACCTCACCATCAAGATCCCCACTAAAGGTGGGATAGCGGTCATCCGAGGTGATCAAAAGAGAGCAAAAGAATGTCTGCAGATTGCGCTTAAAAGTGCCGAGCAACCAGTTCGGCACCATCAAGCATAGCAATCACAGCAACCGGAGTCAGAGGCAAGCGAGATGACCGAAGTCACTTCAGAGCCGAACTCAATGACCGTTCAGTTATACGAAGATGATCCATCCAGAGTGGTCAAGATCGGCTTCGCAGGAACGCCTCTACTCCGGGAAAAAACCATCCAGCTCCTCAAGGAGTATAAAGACGTCTTTGCATGGTCTCCGTTGGACATGACCGGAGTGCCCCCCGAGGTAATCACTCATCGGTTAAATATTGATCCTTCGGTCCGGCCGATAAAACAGAAGCAAAGACTCTTTGCGGCAGAAAGAAGCCAAGTCATCCATGACGAAGTCCGCCAATTACTAAAAGCGGATGTACTATTCGAGGTAAAATATCCTTCCTGGGTGGCCAATCCTGTGATGATCAAGAAAAAAGGAGGAGGATGGCGGATGTGCATAGATTTTACCGATCTAAACAAGCACTGTCCTAAAGATTGCTATCCCCTTCCGAATATAGATAAAAAAAGTAGAAGCTTTGATCGGCTTCGAAATTTTCTGTTTTCTTGATTTATACAAAGGATATCACCAAGTGTTGATGGATGAGAGTGACGCTCCGAAAACAGCTTTCATTACCGATTTCGGCATTTTCGCTTATAAAAAGATGCCATTCGGTTTAAAGAATGCCGGAGCCACTTATCAAAGGATGGTAGACAAGCTTTTTCGGCACCTAATCGGAAAGCAGGTTGAAGTGTATGTCGACGACATAGTTGTCAAAAGCAAAAGCACTTCGGAGTACGAAGACAACCTCAAGTCCACTCTCAACGTGCTCAAGAAAGCCAACCTCAAACTTAATCCCCAAAAGTGTACCTTTTTGGTAGATTCGGGAAAGTTTCTGGGTTGTTGGGTTTCAAAGGACGGACTCAAGGCAAACCCCTCCAAAGTTCAAGTCGTTCAGAACATGACAATGCCGAAGTCCATACATGACGTGCAAAGGCTAACTGGATGTCTAGCCGCACTGAATCGATTCCTTTCCCAAGCAGCCGAAAAGCAACTGCCGTTCTTCAAGGTGTTGAAAAAGGCACCAAAGTTCGAGTGGGGAGCCGAGCAGAAAAAGGCCTTTGACGAGCTCAAAAGTTATCTAGCCGAGCTTCCTATTCTCTCTGCTCCAACCGGAGCCGAAGTAATATTCTTATACTTAGCGGCATCAGATCAAACCATCAGTGCGGTGCTTGTACGAGAAGAAGGCCTAAAGCAGTTTCCCATCTACTTTACAAGCCGAGCATTAAGAGGTCCAGAAACAAGGTATCAACCTCTGGAAAAAATTGCTCTGGCGTTAGTAAATGCAGCAAGGAGACTGCGGCCATATTTCTATGCTCACAAGGTATGCGTCTTAACCGATCTGCCTCTTCGGCAAGTTTTGACCAAGCCAGAAGCATCAGGCAGAATCGCCAAATGGGCCATAGAGCTGGGAGAACACTCAATCGAGTACCTACCTCGGAAAGCCATCAAGGGACAAGCCTTGGCAGATTTTCTTGCAGAAGCAAAGTTCGATCAAGCAATCCCTGTCATTGCCGAACAGAAAAAGTCTGCCAATGCCGAACTAGCACAGCCCTTGGAATCCGAAGTAGAGCCGCCGGACTGCTGGAGCGGATTCGTAGATGGAGCTTCAAACAAGATGGGAAGTGGAGCTGGTATTTTACTTGTCGCTCCCGACGGACACGAGGTAACCTACTCACTTCGTTTCCTATTCCCCACTACTAATAATGAAGCCGAGTACGAAGCCCTTCTTGCCGGACTCCAGTTAGCGCAAAGTCTGCTCGCCAAATCTCTCAAAGTCCATTGTGATTCACAAGTCATAGTAAATCACATGTTGGGTACAAGTGAAGCTCGTGACGAGAGAATGAAGAAGTATTTGGACAAAGCGCAAAGCATCAGCCGAAGTTTCTCCTATTTTCGGATAATCCGCGTTCCTAGAGCGGAAAATAGCCGAGCAGATACCTTCAGCAAGTTGGCCTCAGATCCGAGCTCAAAGGCGGAAGAATTAATGCATCGAAGCATTGATGAAGCCGAGGTACATTCGGTATCCAGCTCGCCGAACTGGATGACGCCGATCTTGCAGTATCTGGATCAAGGACAATTGCCCGAGGATAGGAGAGAAGCTCGGAAGATCACGTGCCGAGCACTTCGGTACGAACTTCATGAAGGAGTCCTCTTTAGAAAGTCTTACCTCCAGCCATTATTGCGGTGCGTAGGACCAGGAGAGACGGACTACATCCTCAGAGAAGTTCATGAAGGATCGTGCGGTAGCCACATCGGAGCCAGAGCTTTAGCTAAAAAAGTTCTGAGATGGGGATATTATTGGCCAACCTTGGTACAAGAAGCAGTGCAGCTCGTCAAGACCTGCCCGAAGTGCCAAATCCATGCAAATATCCCAAAGATGCCGCAGACCGATCTATCCACTATGCAGAGCCCTTGGCCTTTCATGCAATGGGGCATAGACATAGTGGGACCACTTCCTCAAGCTCCTCGGCAAATGAAATTCCTAATCGTTGCCGTGGACTACTTTACGAAGTGGGTGGAAGCTGAACCATTAGCTACGATAACGAGCTCGAAGGCATTGGATTTCGTCTGGAAGAACATAGTGTGCCGATTTGGCATACCCCACATCCTCATCTCGGATAACGGGACTCAGTTCACCGACAAGACGTTCAAGAATTGGTGCCAAGAGCTGAATATTCAACAGCGGTTCACTTCGGTCTCTCATCCACAAGCAAACGGACAAACGGAGGTAACAAATCGTATCCTGGTGAAAGGGTTAAAAGCTCGGTTAGAACAAGCCAAAGGACAATGGGTAGAAAATCTCCCTCAAGTCCTATGGTCCTACCGAACTACACCCACAACCTCCAGCGGTGAAACTCCGTACAGTCTGGTGTACGGCACTGAAGCCGTGATTCCGGTTGAGATCGGCGTACCCAGTCCACGAACTCTACATTTCTCCTCAGAAATGAATGATGACGGACTGCGAGCCGAGTTAGATCTGGCCGAAGAAAGAAGAGAATTGGCGTGCATAAAAGCAGCCAAGTACAAGGAGCAAGTAGCCCGGTATTACAACCAACGGGTGAAGAAGCTGCAATTTCAAGTGGGAGATCTCGTCTTGAGAAACAACGAAGTAAGCCGAGCAGAAAAGCTGGGCAAGCTCGAACCCACATGGGAAGGTCCGTATCGGGTGTCAGAAGTCCTCGGCAAAGGGTCTTACAGATTGGCTCACATGTCAGGAGAACAGGTACCCCGAACATGGCACATTTCCAACCTCAAGAAGTTCCATTTGTAAGAGACAGTCCGGTCGGTCAGTCAGTCTTATGTGCTTTCCTTGTTTTTTATTTTGCTCTCTTTGCCTATGTGCGTTTTTGTTTGTCTTACGTGCGTTGTGTCTGTCTATGTGAGTGTCGTCTCTTACAAATGTAACTGAGGTATCTTGTTCTTCGAAGGCTGATCCCCTTCTTAGAACGTGTACAAGCCAACGATTGTGAGTCAAAGCTTCTAAAGAGGATACAAGACCACAATTCAGCTTAAACAAGCAGTTCGTCTGAAACGAGCTGCAATAAGCCAACGATTGTGAAGTCCAAGCTTCTAAAGAGGATACAAGACCACAATTCGGCTTAAAAATCAAGCACTTCGTCTGAAACGAACTGCAACGAAAGTCCGATTCTCGCGATAAAACTTGCCTGAATTAGGACAAGGGAAAGTCCGATCCACGCGATAAAACTCGCCGAATTAGGACAAGGGAAAGTCCGATCCCCAAATTAGGACAACGGAAAGCCCGATCCGAGCGATAAAACTCGCCAAATTAGGACACAAGCTTAGTCCGGTCAAAGATGTTTATTTCATCAGACCAAAGACGAGTCCGGTCAAAGATGTTTATTTCATCAGGCCAAAGACGAGTCCGGTCAAAGATGTTTATTTCATCAAGACCAAGGACCAAGTCTGGTCAAAGAAGAGTTCACTTCATAAGACCGAGGACAAACATCAACTTACCCCGTACCATTATCCAGGATGCCGAAGTGATTCACTTCGCTTTTCGGGGGGGGGTAGTGATGGAGTACGTACTAAACAAGCCAGCACAAAGCCCAAGAAAGAGTATCAGTTCGGCATGACCAAAGAGTTCGGCCTCAGCCTACAGCTCAGTAAAAACCAACCAATCAAGCTCTGCCCTCAGGTCGGCATCAAGCTCTACTCTCAGATCGGCAAAAGCTGCTCGGCAATAGTTCAGCAGTTCGGTCTCAGCATCGGCAAAAGCTGCTCGGCAATACCGGACTGGGAGACACGATCTATCTAGTGGTGGACCCATGCAGGCTCTCATGACCTCCACGACATCCACGACATAATTACTGATGATGTAAGCCACCGCCTAATTAGTGGCCATGCAGGATCTCATGACCTCCGTGACCTCCACGACTTAGGGTGGTGATGCAAGCCACGATCTCAGTTCTATATATAAACGGAACTTAGATCCGATAGAGGATACACCAACTCTAGAGAGAGAATATCATATAGCAAGCTTGTATTTGTAAGCTGTAGAAAACAGATCAAGCAATACAACTCTGCCCTCTTTTCTTCCCGTGGACGTAGATTTACCTCAGTAAATCGAACCACGTAAATCTCTGTGTTGTGATTTCTACTTTCCTGCATTTACTACCACCAGAAATTCGCGGATTCATCACTGGTATATACAACAAATATAAATTACGTAATTTATCATCAATGAAAAACATATGCGGCATATATATATCAACACAAATTATTGAACTGCCTGCATTAGAATATAAATTATATACAGCTCATACAAGTATACAACAACGACATCATATTTAATTATGGATTATATGTTTTTTATTTTAATTTCCATGGACACAGGGTTATATTGCAATCTACCAGTCTTCTCGATGGAAAGTCATATAATTCCAAGAACGAGAAAAATGTTATAAACTGAAAAGTCTGTATTTATTGATGGATTCGGATTAATATTCAAACACCATACGTCATATCGAATGGCTGTTTCCTTCAAATATTAAATTGGTGCATTGAAAAGTTATCCACTGACCACTAACACTATTTCTTGCATGGCAAGAATCATGCATAAATAGATATTTTCAGAATAAAATTAAACAGACCCTATTATTAGATTAGATTATATATTTATATAGTACTTAAAACGAAGTCGTACCTAAAACATATTGCGTGTATGCAGCCAGGGACGGAACCAGAAAATTATATAAGCCGGTGCTAAAATTTAAAAATATAATAATATATTAATATTTCAAATAACAAAATGGAGTGCATCTTTATAATTTTTGTGAATCGAAATGCCAAAAGATAATTATTTTCAATGCATCTCCGTGTCATGAAACCATCAAAAAAGAATAGTCTCGTTATTTTTATTTCAATTTTGTTTACAGATTTTCCACTCAAAGTGATTCTTTAATAATTCAGAATTTAACTCGAAATTATATTACTATTATTATTTGAAGCACTTAAAATTAACAATTCAACATCATTCTCTATTTTTTTTAAATATCAATAATTGTATTAAAAAAACAACAAGATTTATTAGAGGCAATTTTATCAAAATAAAATATTATTACTATTGCTACTGTATGTACAAAATTACTATTTTACGAGTCATCATATTTGTTTCAAGAGGCAACTAACCAAAATAACACATATATCTACAGAAAATCAGATAAATTAAGAAAATGAGATACATAATTCTTTTCTTTTCTAATTATTCAGTCAAAATATATCGCTGTCGCATGTAGGATTTAATTACTCATCTAAACTGAATAAAATAAAAACCAAGAAAGCCCAACAATAAAAATATTAATGGCCCAGCAATTAATAGCTAATAAGCCCTAGTAGGTCATCTTCTTCAACAGTTGTTCAAAAAACGCCACGCCAGAGAAACAGAGAAAGACTCAGACGGCCATGGGTACTGGGCGCCGGAGGTACAGGGTTCCGTACCGGCGGTGGCTTGGCCAAGGGTATCTATGTCCTTGTATGCAGTGACGAATCCAGGAATTTAAGTAAGTCGGTGCTGGTATTTGAAAAAGAAAAATAAAATATTTAAAGGTGAAGTACATACCTATGTAGCGGGCTTAAACTATACATCTTATAGAGATTTTCTTTACTCTCGCTTCATTAACTCACAAAATAACACTACCTAAAATCCCATACAAAAATCAAAATATTTCATATTTATTAGGACGACCATAGTATATCAAGGTAGTATATCAGTAGTTCATGACCACATGACAAACTATAGTGTAGAATATATATACTTCAGGCTGTAGTTGTGATATACGTCAGATTTTCAATGTTAAAGTGCCATGTGTAAGGATGCTTAATGGTCGACATATATATACATCGGCGGATTCAGGTGGGGTCGGCCGACCCCACCCTCGGCCTCGGAGTTCCGCTGGAAAGCTCCTTTCATCAGCCTCCGACCCCACAGTGTTCGCATTCCCAGTGGCGGACGCAGTAAGGCTTAAGGAAGGGCTTAAGCCCCTGCCAAAGTGTTATTTTTCTTATTTTTTACTTGTAAATTTTTGAAATTTTAGAGAATCGTCTTCTTCAGCCCTCACAAAATCAATGGCTTTGAAGATAAAACGTTGAAGATTGAATTGTTGGAAGGGGCTGAATTTGAGTTTTGGAAATTGCAGAAGAAAGCAATAATGGCCGCTGGTGGTTTAAAAGAGAAAATAATGAACAGTTAATATGACTGAGTTTTAAAATGCCCCTATTTTGATTCATCAAATATTAAAATATTAGTGTAGGAGGCGTACTTTTTCATGTATCGCTTTTTTTAGTCTATTCCTGAGTCTTATTAGTTTTTCTCTTAAATTTTTCTTTTCAATTTAATTATACAAAATCTTATTCTTTCTACATTTTTTCATAATTTTTATTAGGAAAATTGATGATTAAAATGTGAAAAAAAAACACTATAGTTATTTATTAACAACAGGATTAGAATTTTTCATCCTTGTTTGATTTATGTGGGCAATTTGTATGAGTTTATGGTTGTATGATAGAACGTTTATATTGTTTTGTTTTATATACTCCCTCGTTCTAGAGGTGGGAAAAAATATTAAAATACCAAGATATAGCACTTACCATAGCGAAAAAAATACTGATTTTAAGGTATACCGCAATTTACGATATGGTAATGATATCAATTTTCTTATATTGTGGTATACCGAAATACCGTAATTCGGTGTACCACGGTACACCGAATGCTCGATGCAACAAACGAGGATAGTGCTCAAATAAGGTTCTCATATAAAGTATATAGCATAGTATTTTACTTTACAGTAAAGCCCCTGCTGAAATTATTTTCTGCGTCTGCCACTGCGCATTCCGCCCCAACGCAGTGAGATTATGAGGAGACTAGCATAGAGAAAAGAAGTGAGGCAGTGGGAGGCGGTTATCGCGAATGAAGAGATGGAGAGATTTGAGAATGTGAAACGGAAATGGGTTTGGTGCAGTGGTTGAGGAGAGAAGTTGAAGATGGTGAATACAAAAAAGTCTTTCTGGTCATTATTGATTGCTATTCCTTATATTATTATTTACCTAAGAAGCTATAATTGAATACTAGCATATAGAATTACATGTAATGTGATCAAAATAACGAAGTCCAATGGCATATTCTTTCGTACTCCCTTCGTTCTATAATAGATGATATATTTGTACTCCCTTCGTTCCATAATAGATGACATATTTGGGATATGGCACGGGATTTTAGAAGATGTTGTTTTGTGTGTTTGGTGAGAGGGAAAATAGAATATTTATATTAATGTGAGGGAGAACTTTTCTAAAAAGGAAATGTAACATCTTTTGTGTTACAAACTAAAAAGGAAGTGTGACATCTATTATGAGACGGAGGGAATATGTATGTATATATACGTGTGTGCAGTTTTAAATTATGGTCGGTGGATTTTTCTGAGGGGAAGGTTGGTCATGGATTTTGAATTCTTTATTCTTACAAATAAGAGCATCCACAGTGGGGCGGACTATCGTCCGCCACTGTAGCCATGCGGACGATGCCTAATGCATCATCCGCGCCCTACCTATCATCCGCGGACGATAGATGTTGGAGCACGCATCGTCTGCGGTATCGTCCGCCCCACCGCGGGCGACGCGGACGATGCAATGCGCTTTACATTTTTTTTAATTCTTTAAAATTTATATATATACATATATATATATATATATATATATACACACACACTCTTACATTCACTCTTCCATTCACTCTTTCTTCTCATTCTCTCTATTTCACTTATTACAAAATGAATCCCGATGATTTCCCAAGTCCGAATAGTCTGATGTTCGGTGGTGGTGCACGGTGGCCGGGTACAGACCCTGATGAATACCGGCCTTTCGACTCCAACACCCGGTACGATCCCAATTCTAGCACGGATTCATACGGGATGTCACACATGGAGTCATCTCCCACCCGTGCCCCCGTCCCACCCCGCGGCTGCACCTCTGGCTTCGCCGCCGCCGTCTCGGGCTTCGCCACCAAGAAGAAGCGGAACATGCAAAGAGCCCAGAAGTTGCCGCTTCCGGAGAAGAATGAAGAATTCGCCCCAGGGAGAACGAGCTACAACCCGAATGAAACCATTGTCTTGACGAAGTGTTGGATTGATATTTCAGAGGACCCGGTGTTTGCCAACAACCAAAAGCAAATCGCGTATTGGGAGCGCATCGCTGATCGCTATAACGAGGCCAAGCCGGCGGCCGCCTACAAGCGCCATAAGGAGCAGCTCCGCAAGCATTGGGATCAGGTGAAGAAGCAGGTCAATTTGTTCTCGTCGGAGTACGAGAAGTGCTTGAGGGAGCAGGGCAGCGGCGAGAGTTTGACTGATGTGCGCGATAGAGCCTTGCGTCGTACATTTCATTGTACGGCGATTTCAAGCATTACAACTCCTGGCTCCTCTTGAAAGACAAGCAGAAGTTCCAAGAAGGGATTATGCCCCTATCGGTTGCGGCGAAGAGGACGAAGAACACCGCCGCTGGTGATTATACGAGCAGCGACAGTGGCGCACCTCCGATGGACCTTAACCAGCCGATGTACGAGAATGAGAGTTCCGGCACACAGATGTTCTCCTGGTGTCCCATTGGCAGTAAGGCTGCCAAGAACAAGGGCAAGGCGTAGGCGACATCCTCACAGGCCCCGACCCCGACTTCGGCTGCGGGACATGCCTACGCGGAGTTGGTGGCATTCGCCAACCGGAGGACGTTGTTGGACACGCACCACGCCCTCAGGCAGTGCGAGGACCCGGGCGAAGCCGAATACCTCAAGTGGATGATCGATGATCTGCACCGCAAGTTGAGAATGATGTAGAGTATGCCCTTTTTATATGCAGTGAACTTGTTTTTTTATTTCTAACTCTTGTAACTTTTTTTTAATTAAGTAATGTAGGATTTGTCTTTAAATCATGGTGCTTTTTTTTATTATTTTACATGACATATTTGAAAACATAAAATTAATTAAAAAAATAGTAGTGAAAATTATAGGGCGGCTTTAGGACGTACCACTGCAAGTGAAAGGGTAGGAGAATAGAATAATGATGTGGCGGAGAATAGGGCGTCCTATATAGGGCGGCCCATTCTGGATGCTCTAAGATGTTACTCCTACACTATTGAATGAACTGAAAAATAGTTCATATAGGAAACTGAAAAATAGTTCATATAGGAAATAGGGTACCTGCGATCTTTAATGAATTTAATTAGCATGGATATATTATGGACAAAATCATAGACATATAGAATAATCACATTTGAAGTTTTCTTCCATGTTTTATGATATTTTTAGCATTTCTCAAACTTTTTATCTAAAGGTATTTTTGTCCATTAATTATATTCACAAACATGTACTCCACTAATTAATTAATATTCAATCATTCATTGGGTACATTTTGTGATTTTAGTTTCCGTTATTTTTCTACTTTTTTCTTGTTTGTTATGTTTTCTATTATTCTTTATTCTTATTTGATTTTTCTCATAAGTAATAGGAGTAATTTGTTAATGAAATTGTAAATTAATAATAATAAATATTCATTTAAATTAACACACAAGTTAAGAGTTATATAAGTTTGCACCAAAACGTGCTTACTTTCATTAAGACATTAAATGATAGTATGAAAATAAATTATCGGTGACATGTAAAAATAGAATCAATGTGCGTGTAATCTAAAAAAATGTAACGAAAATTATACTACTATAGGTCTAGACATATCTCACGCATTATTCACGCATCAAAGAAGTGTAGTTGATTGTGCATTTTTTAAAGGATGGTTGGTGGATTTTGATTGATAAAAGCAGATGGGTTTTAAATCCATGTAATTAAAAATTATTCGTTTATCCGACTCTATAGCACCCATATACATACATCATATATAAAGGACAATAACTTTTAAAATATTATAGTATTAAAAAATCAATGTGCATTTTTATTATTTCTCTTTCCAAGGCACATGATTATATTGCAAATCTACCAGTCTTGTCGATCTATGGAAAATCATATAATTCCAAGAACGGGAAAAATGCCACAAACTGAAAGGTCGTTAATTCGCTATTTGGAATAATAAAGGAAATATTGATGGATTCGAATATATTAAACTGACGAGGCCCTGAAAAGTTGTCCACTACCACCATTTCTTGCATGAAATGAATCATGCAGAAATAAATATTTTCTAAATAAATTATACAGACTCTATTATTAGATGGCATTAATATAACCCAAAACGAAGTCAGACCTAAAACATATATATGTTGTACCATATTTTGTGTATTAAGATTATTTAGTCATAATTGTTTGCATTATTGTGTAATAAAATCTGAATGCACTGATCATCCTTTTTTTTATTTCACTTTTCTAATCGCCTTGTGTTTTAGTAATTCGTAAACTGTGCATGGTGTATGTATAACAAGTGAGTAAAATCAAAGGAAACTACTTTATTCAAACATATCAATCCAAACATGATCAAACCTTATTAATGAAACTTAACAATGCAACATGACACCAGAGGATACAGCCCTAAAATGTTTGATCAATTGGTTCTTTTCACATATCAATCCAAAGTGCCTCGTTGAGGTAGGTCACATAAACCGTATACTCGAGAATGCTATAATTCGCCTCCGCATCGTGCAAATAAGTAGTCGTTAACGGCATGTCCTCGGGCGGATCGGAAGACGCCGGTGCCTCCAACAACAGACAGCTCGCGTGACGCCTCTCTCACCGGATTCCTTCCGGAAATGGTCACCGTGCTCCCGCTGAACTCTCCCCACGTTATGTAGAAGTTCATGTTGATGGTTACGGCCGGATTTCGACTAGCGCAGCGGTGATGTCTGGCTCCGCCGTGGCGAGGTCGTCAAAGACGTTGACCAGGCCGAAGCTGGTGGGGGAGGTGTCGGTGATGGAGGCATTGGCCACGCGGTATAAGGTGGCGTCTATGCCGGCTCGGACGTCGTGGACGTAGACATAGAGCTTTGCGATGTTCTCGGTGCCTCGGACGGCGGTACGGACCCATGATTCTCCGGCGGCGGTGGGGATTTGGTTTCTTGCGTGGGTGGCGATGAGGAGATAGGAGATCATTGAGAGGAGGACAAGGGTGGTTTGGTTCTTCATCTTTGTTTTCTTTAGCAAAGAAGATTGTAGCTAGTGAGAGTTGGATCGTCCGCCCGATGCATCGGGCGGGCTATAGTCCGCCACTGTAGCCATGCGGACGATGCCCGATGCATCGTCCGCCCCACTGCGGGTCACGCGGACGATGCAACGCGTTTTCCTTTTTTTCGAATTTTTTATCTATTTAACCCCCATTTCTCTTCCATTTCCCACACAAATAATTCTCTCACATCTCTCACTTTCTCCACACACCAATATTTCACTCCCAACCAACAAGACCATGCTCAGCTCATGAACGACATGATTAAAGAAGTTTGGGACCGTAACCGCCGTTGAGAATTTGTAGTTTTTTTATTTCATAGTGTAATGTTTGAATTTTAATGAAATGAAGTTTTTTCCCAATTTTTATAGTGTTTTAAATATTCAAATAAATAAAATGCTTAGGGCGGACTATAGGACATCCCACTGTAGGTGAAAGGGTAGGAGGATGAAATTCTTATGTGGCGGAGCATAGGGCGCCCTATTGTGGATGCCCTTAAATCAAAGAGGAAATTTCCAAGTAGTTGGTAGATTCATTTTAAACTCCTTGGCATAGGATACCATCACTTTCGACGTAATTAAATACCTCCTTCCCCGTCTGCCATTACTAATCCTAGTTTACCGTAATAGTCCATCAGCGATTGAAAATCTCGGTTCACTTTTATTATTGTAAACGGTAGGTAGCCATATATTTCATTAATATACAGTTTTTTTAGTATAATAAGATAAATAAAATATGTCCTTCACATTAATATATACTAGTATGTTCAATAAATCTAAAATGCAATTTGTGTTGCTATTCAGGTAGGTGAAGAGAGTATATAAATTTTAATGGAAGCGGTAGGAGTTGTAATTGGACGAGATTAATTAAAATTAAACATTGTTTGTTAACGGAATTGAATTAAGTTAACATTTTTTGCATGTGTGCTTGATTTATTATCTAACCTATTGTGGCAAAAAGCAACGGCCACTTAATGAAATTAGGATAGAAGAAAGGTCATAAACTCATAATTAACACGGTTTTGCTTCTATGGGCAAAAGCGAACCGATGCCTAGTCCGGTCCGGTTTGAGCTATTAAACCAGTTGGCAATTGGACCGTTTTAATCCGGACGAACCAGCCGGTTGGACCGGAAACCGGGAATCGGTTTACACAAATTATTAAGCTATTCTCAACAAAAAAAAAAGAAAGAAACTGCTCCCGGCAAGAATCGAACACTTGAGAGCTCTTAGAGCTTAGTAACAACCTTAACCACTGCACCAATTACATCTATTTGACTAAACTCGAACTTTTCTTAATATTATATGTTAATGAACGAATTTTGTTTTCTATACTAAATATAGTCAAATATACTGCTATTCAATTATTATTAACAATTTATATATAATATAATATAATATAAAATTTTCTAAGACTTAATATTTCTTATTATATAAATCTTGAATGTATTATTATGTATATATGTATTTATTTATTTATTTAATTAATTGCAATTGATATTATTATTTATATAATATAGGTTTAAATATATTTATCATATCATATTAAAATGAAATTTTATCATATAATAACTTTAAACATTTGTATATATAATTTAATTACATTTATCATCTAGTAAATTTAAATTATGTTTATCATTATTTTAGTATTAATCATTCATTAAATGTTTTATTCATGGTTTAATTTTTTTGTATCAGCGTTGGTAACTCACATCTCCGAGCTTTTCTTTTCTCCGGAATCCTGTGATGTATCCATGGTGCTGCTCGATCTCTTAGAATTTTACAATTACTAATTTTCAGTTCTACCGTTAGCTTTGTTAGAAGTTTGAACAAAATATGGTTTAAAAGTATTTGCTGTTTACAATATTTGAATAGTAGTGTACTATATTACTCAACTGTACATCATTTCAGTACTGTTTTTGAATGATTTCTCTTTCGACGATTTGAAGCAATTTCGTAGATTTGTATTCTAATTCCTGCTGCCAAAAAAATCATTAGTTTCTTGATTGTAGTAATTCTGAAGCAGCCCAATAGTAGTCATCTCTCATCTCATCACTTCTTTAGCTGTGAAGGTAGCAACGTGTTGTCGACAGAATAGAGACGAACCCTCAGATTTTGTAGGATAACATTTTCTTTAAATTGCTGGAAATCAGCAACCACAATTAGTAGTACTCAACAAGCTATAAAGGCCCCAAAACCCATCAAGAATGCGGATCAACATCACATCTAGCTTGATAATATAGGTGGATTATGTGACATTTTTGCTTGATATAGTAATACGTAGTTTGGAAAAAAAATAAAATAAAGCACGCTACAAAATAATCATCAAATCTTTGTCTTGGAGAAGAGAATTAATGTTTTCAAGTGCTTTCTTGAAGAACTTTAATTGTTTGTTGTTGTTTTTACATGTTTGCAAATGTTTTGGAGATAGTATCCGCACCTAAGGGTAGTGATAAAATGTAAACTCATATATTGTACAAACTCCAAACTTTTCAACACAGTATCAACACAGTGTAAATTTTCAAGATTTTGATGTCAACACAATTTCAATACAATGACAACACAATTACTACACAGCATCAACCGTTGGCATTGTGTTGACATTTTTTATTGCTATTATTTTATCATCTGTTGATATTTTCTAACGGTCCAAATCATAGTTTAGAGTTTGTACAATATTTAGAGTTTGCACTTGATCACATTCTCCGTACCTAATTACATTTAATGATCATTTCATTAAATCAAACAAATCTATTAAGCAATTGGGATGTTGTATGTACATATGCAAAAAAGAGAGATACTGGTGAAAATTACATGGTTGTTTCCGATACAGGTGAAAATATTATTAAAGACATGGTAGTTTATGGAATTTACAAGTATCATTTCAGAATAGTTATATACTGTTGGGTGATTGATTGCAGCTAGCAACCCAGAGCTTAATCGAGCTCAGTGTTAGCCGTTGTTGTTAACTAATGCATAGACAAACGTGAGCCGTCGGATGCGATTAGTTAGTTAGCTTAAATGACAGCCGTTGGATTTGTTTGGTTGTATAGATTAGAGTGTTAGTTAAATGGAGGCAAAACCAGATTTCAAAAGCTAACACACATTTCTGTATCTTCGATCTCTCTCTCGAATAAAAGATTTCCTTCCGTTGAATCGTGTTCTTGAGATTAATTCATCACAATACTTGTTCATCAATATCGATCATTACAATTGGCGCCGTCTGCCGGAATCGAATCTTGTTTCCCCAAAATTCTGAGCTAAAGATCGTAGCGATTCTCTGAATCGCGATCCTAGAAGATGGCAGCTCGACTTGAAGCTGAGAAATTCACCGGCACCAACGATTTCGGGTTATGGAGAATGAAAATGCGAGCAATGTTGACACAGCAAGGGCTTGCATCAGCTTTGGAAACGAAGCAGAAAGATCCGAAAGAAAAAGGGGTTCTCGATGAGAAGGCTTTGCTGAAACAAGCCGAGATCGAAGCCAAGGCTCACAGCACGATTGTATTGTGCCTCGCCGATAAAGTGTTACGGGAGGTGGCAAAGGAGACAACGGCTGCGGGCATTCTTGCCAGGTTAGAAGATCTTTATCTCACGAAATCTTTGGCCAACCGGCTGTATATGAAGCGTAAGCTGTATTCCTATAGATTCTTGGAGAATAGAGGGGTGTTAGAACAGCTAGAGGAGTTTAATAAATCGATAGATGATCTGGAAAATATTGATGCAGTTATAGGAGATGAGGATAAGACTATTCTGTTATTAAATGCTCTTCCTAGGTCTTTTGATCAATTGCGTGATGCATTGCTATATGGGAGAGATAAGGCAATCAACTATGTGGAGGTTCAAACTGCTGTAAGAGCCAAAGAACTCCACAAGGAAGGAATGGGAAATGAGGCTAGCTCATCTATTGCAGAGAGCCTGAATATAAAGAAACATAAGTTCAAGAGGCCATTCAAGAAAGAGTATGATGCTCCAAAGTACATTCAGCATGATCCTCCCAAGCATGTCCAGAGTAGTGGGATTGAGAAAAGATCTTGCCATTGGTGCAAGAAACCCGGGCATCTAAAGAGGGATTGTTATGCTTGGAAAAAGAAGCAAGCACAATCTGGAGAAAGATTGGTGAATGCCACTGACAGCTTGGATGAAGAGGGAGATGATCAGATTCTGAATGTGATTGAGAGTGGGATTGGTGGGTCTTGGATTATGGATTCAGGTTGTAGCTTCCACATGAGTTCTAACTTGATGTGGTTTCAAGATCTTAGTGAGAGCACTGGATCTGTGATTCTGGGCAACAATCAAGTTTGCCAAGTTGAAGGAGTTGGCTCTGTGAAGTTAAAGATGAATGATGGCTGTACAAGAACTCTAACTGATGTTAGATATATTCCTCAAGTCAAGAGGAATTTGATTTCCCTGGGACTCCTTGAGAGAAAGGGTTGTGTGTTTGCATCTGCTGAGGGCAGATTGGTGGTTAGCAAAGGGGGAAAGAAAGTGATGGAGGCTGAAAGAAGATGCAGCTTGTACTATCTACTGGCAGAAGTAGAGGTTCCTATGGCACAAGTGAACTCAGTGACATCAGATGTGAGATTGTGGCACATGCGGCTTGGCCATCCTGCTGAGGGCAGTATGAAAGAGCTTGTGAGAAAGGGAGCTGTGCAGACACATCTTGATAAGCAGCCACTACAGTGTGAAGAGTGTGTGCTTGGAAAATCAAAGAAACTATCCTTTCCAAAGGGGAAACATCTATCTACTCAACCATTGCATTATGCCCATAGTGACCTATGGGGGCCTGCCCAAGTCAATTCTATAGGAGGTGGCAGATACTACATGACCATGATTGATGACTTTTCAAGGAAGATTTGGATCTATATTCTCAAGGAAAAGTCAGAGGCACTCAAGAAATTCTCCAATTGGTGCTCTGAAGTTGAGCTAGAAAAGGGAGCTGTGTTGAAATGTCTCTGGACAGATAATATTTTGGAGTATTTGTCGAGGGAGTTTGATGATTATTGCAAGAATAAAGGCATTAAACGGCATAGAACGGTCCCCATGAACCCACAACAAAATGGTGTGGCTGAGCGGGCAAATAGAACCATTGTTGAGAGAGTGAGGTGCATGCTCCTCTCAGCTGGCTTGGAGAGAAGGTTCTGGGCCGAGGCTGCTTCCACAGCTGTAAAGCTACTGAATATGTGTCCAGCTACAAGCATTGGAGGTGATATCCCTGATCACAGATGGCATGGATCTCTTGGGGATTATTCCATATTGAAGGTGTTTGGATGCAAGGCCTATGCTCATGTGAGGCAAGGGAAGTTAGAGGCCAGGGCACTGAGGTGCATCATGCTTGGTTACCAAAGTGGAGTGAAAGGATACCGGCTATGGTGCTTAGAACCTGGAAATGCAAAGATCATGATCAGCAGAGATGTAATATTTTGGGAATCTGAAATACCATTCCTGAAGAGAAAGGCTGAGACTGATCAGAGAAGTGTGACTGCTGATTTTGAGGTGGAGCCAATGGCAGTATCATCTGAGGTTGAGAATGCAAGCAAGGATCAAGATTCAAGTGGAGATCATGGAAATAATATTGATTCTGATCATCCAATAGCAGATCCAAGTTCACTTGAGAATTGTCAACTTGCAAGAGATAGAGTGAGAAGAAGAAATGTGAAGGCTCCTGCAAGGTTTTCTGATTGTGAAATGTTGTTTTATGCTCTCTGTGTTGCTGAGGAGGTGGAGTATAATGAGCCGGCATCTTACAGAGAAGCAATCAACTCAATAGAGGCAGATAAGTGGACGCTTGCTATGGTGGAGGAAATAGAGTCTCTTCTCAAGAATGGGACTTGGATACTAGTTGAAAGGGTGGAAGGAAGGAAGGTTATGAGCTGTAAGTGGATTTACAAAAAGAAAATTGAATCAGCAGCTCAAGGAGACCACATCAGATTCAAGGCCCGACTAGTTGCAAGAGGATTCACACAAGAGAAAGGTGAGGATTTTAATGAAGTATTTTCTCTAGTTGTTAAACACACTTCTATTAGGATGTTGCTTGCTGTAGTTACACAGAAGGATTGGGAAATAGAGCAACTTGATGTTAAAACCGCTTTCTTGCATGGTGAGTTGGAAGAAACTATCTACATGTCTCAACCTGAGGGTTTTGTCAGCCCTGGGGATGAAAGGAAGGTTTGTTTACTTAAAAGGAGCATCTATGGGTTGAAACAAACAAGTAGACAGTGGCACAAGAGGTTTGATACTCACATGGTCAGCTGTGGTTTTGAGAAATCATTGTATGATGAATGTGTGTATATCAAGAGGAAGAATGGGGTGCATGTTGCTTATCTTCTACTGTATGTAGATGATATGTTATTAGCTGGAGCATGCAAGAGAGAGCTACAATCTGTAAAGGATGATCTGACAGCAGCTTTTGACATGAAAGACTTGGGCTCGGCCAAAAGGATATTGGGAATGAATATTGTGAGAGACAGAAAGAAGAAACTGATTTGGCTGACTCAATATGATTATGTGTCAAGGCTTTTGAGGAAGTTCAAGATGGATAACATCAAGGAAGCTGCAATTCCTTTGGCTCAACAATTCAAGTTATCTGTGGAGCAAAGACCAAAATCAGAAGCTGAAGCTATTGAAATGCAGAAAATTCCATTTGCCAACATAGTTGGGAGCATAATGTATGCTATGATCTCAACAAGGCCGGATGTAGCTCATTCCATCAGTGTGATTAGTAGATACATGGCCAACCATGGAAAGGAGCATTGGAGGGCACTCAAATGGCTGATGAGGTATCTGAAAGGGGCTGGAGATTTTGGTATTGTGTTCAGATGTGATGATGAGTACAAAGGGGATGTGATAGTGGGGTTTTGTGATTCTGACTTTGCTGGGAACATTGATAATAGGAGATCACAAACCGGCTATGTATTCACAATGTTTGGAGCAGCTATAAGTTGAAAATCAAGCCTTCAAAGTGTGGTTGCATTTTCTACTACCGAGGCTGAGTTTATGGCCTTGACAGCAGCAATAAAGGAAAGCTATTGGTTAAAGGGGATAGCTACTGATTTTGGTTTCAGACAGGAAGCCATCTCAATAGGATGTGATAATAATAGTGCATTGTGTTTGGCAAAGCACAAGGTCTATCATGAACGGAGCAAACACATTGATGTTCGTTTACACTTCATCAGAGAGGGCATAGAAAGGGGTGAAGTGAAGGTTTTTAAAGTACATACGGATGACAATCCAGCTGATATGTTAACTAAAGCATTGCACAAAGATAAGTTTGAAAAGTGCAAGACTTTGGTGAGTGTCTGCAAGTTGAAGGCAAATTGAGCTTCATTCAATCAAGGTGGAGACTGTTGGGTGATTGATTGCAGCTAGCAACCCAGAGCTTAATCGAGCTCAGTGTTAGCCGTTGTTGTTAACTAATGCATAGACAAACTGAGCCGTCGGATGCGATTAGTTAGTTAGCTTAAATGACAGCCGTTGGATTTGTTTGGTTGTTTAGATTAGAGTGTTAGTTAAATGGAGGCAAAACCAGATTTCAAAAGCTAACACACATTTCTGTATCTTCGATCTCTCTCTCGAATAAAAGATTTCCTTCCGTTGAATCGTGTTCTTGAGATTAATTCATCACAATACTTGTTCATCAATATCGATCATTACATATGCGAACAATGAAACTTTTCTACTGGCTCTACTCAAACTTTTTAGCTTCGCCCCAACATTCCCCACTTGTCTGATTGTTGCTGAGCAGTTTTTGAATATCAAACGGACCTCCCCAGAAGGAAATTTTAATGTGGCCGATTTTCTCTCTTTTGCAATCAGTTTTGCTACAACATCAGCTGCTCTAACTAATTGTCCACCCTTTCCTAGTGTGATTTGTGTGTTATGTACGGTCGTGCCTAAGGGCATATGGTTGAAGTAGACTTCTCTTTTTCATCAATCAAAATCCCTTACCAAACTATACAAGCTTTTTCCAAAGCATACCGCTTTCTGGATGTAGATGATATCTCTGTAGTGTATGTCGTATTAATGATAATACAAAGTTAATTCATGTTTAACAACTAGAAGCTCAAGAATCTAAACCAATTTACTCCCATGAGTACAACATCATGGAAAAAAAATACTCCCTCCGTCAGTGAATAGGAGTCCCGTTTTTCTATTTTAGTCAGTCCGCGAATAGGAGTCCCGGTTCACTTTTACCATAAATGGTTCCATCTTCCACTAACTCATTCCATTCACATTTCATTTATTACTAATATATATAAGTGAGACTCATATTCCACTAACTTTTTTTCACTCACTTTTCTTAACATTTCTTAAAATCTATGCCGCGATGAAATGAGACTTCTAATGGCAGATGGATGAGAGTAAAATTCAAAATCAATCCCTAATACAAGTAACACAATAAAAGGCATAGACCAAACTTATCATATCAATAATATAATTTGTTAATAAAATTTGGAGTACTTGTCATCCAATAAATAAAAAATGATTAATATTTAATGGGTGTCACTTAATGTGTCACATGCATATTAATATGAATATGCATTAAGAGTCAAACTAAAATGCATTTTGTACTATATGTAATAAACAATTCGTAGAATATACCATAGAATATAATCAAGCAATTATATGACCAATTGTTTGAGAAAGTTCTTGAAACTTGCAGGTGGGTCTGATTAACTGCTCATTAGGTTCAAGTACAACATTAACATTTATTTAATTGTGAACCAGCTATTATTAGTATTCCATCTATAGACTAGTATTTCATTCGTCCCATTCGAATATACACTCTTTCTTTTTTGGTTCGTCCCACAATAATATGTACTTTCTAATTTTGGAAATTCTATTTTCTCTAATGAGGTGTGACTAGGGGTGGGAAATTATACCGAAATACCGTAATATCGGACTTACCGTACCGGAAAAATACCGAAAATACCGATTTTTCGGTATACCACAGTTTCCGGTACAGTATGATACCGTACCGCAGTGTTTCGGTACGGTAACGGTATCATTTTTTCTATACCGCGGTATACCGAATCCACGGTATTCCGGTATACCACGGTATACCGAAACTTCGGTATATACCGAATCCACGGTATACCGGTATACCGTGGTATACCGAATATTCGGTATATACCGAAGATTCGGTATACCGTGGTATACCGGTATACATATATATATATATATAGGGGTGCGTTATTCTCCTTTTCACCTCTTAGATCCTTTTTCCTTCTTAATATTACGCGTTAGATCTAAGGCATCAACGGATCAGATTGATTCTATAAATCTGGTTCCGTGTTGCATTATAGAAGGGGGTTGTATGCATTACAGGGTTATTATTGACATTTGACGGAAAAGGAACTGCCACATTTTGGTATCTGCGAATAATGCACCACATGGTAACGAGTAATGCATATAATTGACTATATAATGCAAAATATGTGAACTACAATGTTTCGTTGTTTGGCGCATGGTCCTTATTTCTCCTAAGGGTTTAATAAGTTTAGGGGCTAGGGTTTAGTACGTACACATTAATAATGAATTGTAAACCGCTACGAATACTGCATCACATGGTAACGAGTAATGGATATAATTGACTATATAATGCACAATTTGTGAACTGCAATGCATACGAACAAGATGTGCTGTGTTATGATGTTTGACACACGTTTCTTGTTTCCCGTAAGGGTTTAATAAGCTTAGGGGCTAGGGTATAGTACGTACGCATTAATAACAAATTATAAAACGATACGAATAATTCACCAAATTGTCACGAGTAATGGATGTTATTAACTATATAATGCACAATATGTGAACTGCAATGCATACGAATAACATGTACCATGTTATGATGTTTGACACACGTTTCTTGTTTCCCCTACGGGTTTAATAAGCTTAGGGGCTAGGGTATAGTACGTAGACATTACTAACAAATTGTTGTTATTGGAATATACGTATGTGCATTATTTGGTTTAGGTAGTGCATTATGTAGTTGTTAATTGTCATTATCTGAGTATATTATGCATTATTAGAGGTATTATGTATATGGGTTAATCAACGCAGTGAAGATTACATACGTGCATTTAGTAATGTCTACGTACTATACCCTAGCCCCTAAGCTTATTAAACCCTTAGGGGAAACAAGAAACGTGTGTCAAACATCATAACATGGTACATCTTATTCGTATGCATTGCAGTTAACATATTGTGCATTTTATAGTTAATAACATCCATTACTCGTGACAATTTGGTGAATTATTCATATCGTTTTATAATTTGTTATTAATGCGTACATACTATACCCTAGCCCCTAAGCTTATTAAACCCTTAGGGGAAACAAGAAACGTGTGTCAAACTTCATAACACAACACATCTTGTTCGTATGCATTGCAGTTCACAAATTGTGCATTATATAGTCAATTATATCCATTACTCGTTACCATGTGAAGATTACATACGTGTCTACGTACTATACCCTAGCCCCTAAGCTTATTAAACCCTTAGAAGAAACAAGAAAAGTGTGTCAAACATCATAACATGATACATCTTATCCGTATGCATTGCAGTTAACATATTGTGCATTATATAGTTAATAACATCCATTACTCGTGACAATTTGGTGTATTATTCGTATCGTTTTATAATTTATTATTAATGCGTACGTACTATACCCTAGCCCCTAAGCTTATTAAACCCTTAGGGGAAACAAGAAACGTGTGTCAAACATCATAACACAGCACATCTTGTTCGTATGCATTGCAGTTCACAAATTGTGCATTATATAGTCGATTATATGCATTACTCGTTACCATGTGGTGCATTATTCGTAGCGGTTTACAATTCATTAGTAATGTTCCAGCCATTATTAGATTACTATTGTACCCTCATAATGCACAAAATAGGACCAATAATGCAACACGGGATTAATTACCCAATGTTGATCTTGACCGTCCATTTCTCTAATCTAATGGTTGATATTAAGAAGGAAATAGGAGGAAATATAGGAAAAGGAAATGAATACATCCCTATATATATATATATATATATATATATATAGGGAGATGATCAAAGTATAACTAATATTAAGTGTATAACTAGAGAACAAATCTCAGCCACACATTATCTTAATCCAATGACTAAAATAAGTAAATATTTTTAGTTAATAAAAACTGCATGAGGGTATTTTAGGAAAAGTGTCCAGCTCTGGATGCAGAGAAGAACGGAACCGATGAAAAATTGACTGAGGTTATGGAAACACAAAGGAGAAACCCGAGGAAACAATAGCAACTGAGAAGCAGGAACCAGCCTCAGAAGCTGAAAAGAAGATTTCAGAAGAGAAGCCATGTGAGGTATCAATTGAGAAACCTGAGTTACCTGAGATGGAGAAGGCTGCAGATACAGATGAGAACATGATAAATAGAAACCTGCTGAGAATTCCAAGACTGAGACATCAGAGAACGTAGAAGACAAACATGTTTTGGAGCCCCAAGCATGTTTCTTTGATTAGATTGAGGGACGATCATGGCGCCAAGAATGGGATACTCAACCTCTCCGTCAAGGTCATAGGCCTCCCCACCCCTGCCGTAGGCTGCGCCGCCAGTTGTTCCGGCGGCCCGGTGGTCGATGGAAACGTCGCCGGTCATGGGATTGTAACTGGGATTCCAGTTTCTTATAGATATTAATTTTCATAAAATTCAAGTTTGTGAAATGATTTAATATTTTGTATATATATCAAGAATATTTGGATATAATTTGGGCGTGACTAGTTCATAATTCATAAATATGGTGTTATTCATTAGGGAGGAAATCGGATAAGTAGGCCGATGATGGGTTTATTTTTATTATGATGATGTATATGGTTGTAAATTTCCAAATCATGAATTGCACATATCTTACTAATAGTATATCTTCTAATGAAGTAAAAATATGGTTATAGTGATTTTACTTCACTCTTGTTTACAAAACACATCACTCTTATTATGATTTTACTTCACTCTTATTTACAAAACACATCACTCTTAGCATGATTTTACTTCACTCTTGTTTACAAAACACATCACTCTTATTATGAGTTTACTTCACTCTTGTTTACAAAACACACCACTCTTAGCATGATTTTACTTCACTCTTGTTTACAAAACACACCACTCTTATTATGATTTTACTTCACTCTTGTTTATAAAACACATCACTCTTAGCATGATTTTACTTCACTCTTGTTTACAATACAAATCACTCTTAGCATGATTTTACTTCACTCTTGTTTACAAAACACACCACTCTTATTATTATTTTACTTCACTCTTGTTTACAAAACACATCACTATTAGCATGATTTTACTTCACTCTTGTTTACAAAACACATCACTTTTAGCATGGTTTTACTTCACTGTTATTTACAAAATACATCACTCTTAGTATGATTTTACTTAACTGTTGTTTAAAAAAAATCAAAACAAAATGTAATCTGCTATCAACTTTGATCCATTTCAAGAAGAGAAAGAACTGTTGATAATAATAATTCTTCCCCAATTGCCATTATGCAATCCCTAATTCACCACAAAGCCATTTTCCGATTCCTTTCCCACACACCACTTTCCAATTACTACCTCCCACAGATTAGTAAGAACAATCCATTCCCACACACCACTTTCCAATTACTACCTCCCACAGATCAGTAAGAACAATGATTTTCTCACGATTCGCTCCAAAATTGGTTTTAGAACGCTGACTAAATGCTCCACCGCATCTCTCCAACCTATACGTTATAATGGCTGGGACGATTTTCAGCTCGATTCCGGTGAGGTAAATTGGTTTCAATTTTCCAGAACAAAGAAGAGGAGAAGAGAGAAGAATAATCGACGTAATCTAATTTTGGCTATGCAATGACCATTATACCCCCGCCTTGTTACTGTGGAGTAAATTTGTGATTGAGAAAACTAATTTCTCCTTTAAATTTGAAAATCACATGTATTAATAATAGCCCTTGATTTTCTTGATCTTGTGGTTGTGATTTGTTCTCTAGTTATGTAGTTAGTAGACACTTGCCATAGATCACTACTCTATATATATATATATATATATATATATATATATATATATATATATATATATATATATATATTTAGAGTAGTGATCAAAGTATAACTAATTTAAAGTGTATAACTAGAGAACAAATCTCAGCCACTTATTATCTTAATCCAATGATTAATAAAAGTATACATTATTAGTTAATAAAAATAGCATAGGGGTATTTTTGGAAACAAACTTCGTTCCCATATTCTCACATAAACATTCCATTAAAACATTATCTCTCTCTATTTCTATTATCATTATCTCTCTCTCTCTCCCTGTGTGCCGATCTATGGCCGCCACCGTGATGCGTCGGAGGCGCTTCGGCAGAGAAACGTGGAGCTAGAGAGGGAGCTCAGGAGCAGCCTGGAGGAGGAGTTGCGGATTTTGATGCATCATCAGCAGCAACGCCGTCGCCAGTTCCGCGGTCGCCGTGGCACTCGCCGGTGCCCGATAACTGCGATGCCTTGCAGCGGTAGGGTGGAAATTGGCGCAGTTAGCTAAACAATAGGCGTGGAGTTCGAATTCTGTGGATTTGTAACGAATTTGCTGGCCGGTCTCGATGCAGAGATGCTGGAAATTAGGGCGGGCGATGATGAGGAGATAATGTTTTTTTTTTGCTTAGTTTAAAGTAGATTCATAAAATTCACAAAAGGCAGTGAGTTTTGATTGCCCTGAGTTTGAGGCATTCGGGTTTATTTGCATTAGTTTTGATTATAAATGAAATGAAGGCAATCAATTATTATATGTGAATTGTGATTACTTTAATTTAGATTAAATGATTTCTACAGATTTATTTATATAATATAAAAGAATTGTTATTTAAAAGAAAGAAAGAAAAACCAAGCTTCACTCTTGTTCACAAAACACATCATTCTTACTCTGATTTTACTTCACTCGAGTTTACAAAATACATCACTCTTATTCTGATCTTACTTCACTCTTGTTCACAAAACACATCACTCTTATTCTAATTTTACGTCACTCTTGTTTAGAAAACACATCACTCTTATTCTGATCTTACTTCACTCTTGTTCACAAAACACATCACTCGTACTCTGATTTTACTTCACTCTTGTTCACAAAACGCATCACTCTTATTCTGATTTTACTCTACTCTTGTTCACAAAACACATCACTCTTACTCTGATTTTACTTCACTCTTGTTCACAAAACACATCAATCTTATTCTGATTTTACTTCATTCTTGTTCACAGAACACATCACTCTTACTCTGATTTTACTTCACTCTTGTTTACAAAACGCATCACTCTTATTCTGATTTTACTTCACTCTTGTTCACAAAACACATCACTCTTATTCTGATTTTACTTCACTCTTATTCACAAAATACAACACTCTTATTCTGATCTTACTTCACTCTTATTCACAAAATACAACACTCTTATTCTGATCTTACTTCACTTTTGTTCACAAAACACATCACTCTTACTCTGACTATTAATAAAGGTTATCAAATGCAGGGTCATCTTCAACGATTTTTTGTGGAATTTTGAGAAATGAAGACAACGAGGTTGTAAGAAATGAAGATAATGTTGGTGATCATGACTTCATAAATTGTTTTAGATTTGAATGTTGAAGTTTTATTAATTTGAATGCTATGAACAAGATTTGATTGTGATGAAGTTTTATTGTTTTGGGCTTTTTTAAATAGTTGAACACTTGAATTGTTATTTTAAATATTTTGGACACAATAGGTTTTTTTTCGGTATACCGTTACCGTTACCATACCGTTATTACGGTATACCGTAATAGCGGTATGGTAATGGTACCGTAATAACGGTATGGTAACCGGTATCAAAAAATATCATACCGAAATTTCGGTATACCGAAAATTCGGTACGGTATCGGTATTGAATTTTTTCATACCGTACTTTCCGGTACGGTATGCGGTATGGCACGGTCCACCCCTAGGTGTGACCCATTCTCCACTAGCAATACTTTAATTACTTTTCCTTTCTACATCTCTTTTACTTTACCAATTGTGCATTAAAATCCATATCAATCAAAAGTGCATATTCTTATTGGACGGAGGTGTCACGACCGCAACTCCCTAGTAATAGTGAGCGCAGCTATAACGTGACTAAAATAGTCTCAAATAAAAATGATCAACATAAGGGATAAGTCAAACTCAAAATATTAATTCTGAAGGCGAAGATGGTACAAAGTCAAAATAAAATCAGAGTATAATAACTGGGTTCATAATTCCTAGTACATAGTCCTATTGCAGCGGAAGAGTCCAAGACAAAATAGCATGTATGAAGAAATACTACTTTGGGCTACCTATTACTACTTATTAATGATCATTACCCAACACCTTCGTCTCCTCGTACACGCTCAACCTGCACGTCAGAAAAGAAACATGCAGGGTTGAGTACTTGATATAATCAGTGGACATAGTGCCAAAATATAAGTTCATTTTAATTTGTCAGCCACCGTTGAGTGAACACGGGGTTTTCATTTTAAAATACCCGAGTCACTGAATTCCTTTCATTTCATAAAATAGATTGCGCAATCACATAAACATAGATACCATATCTGAATGTATGTGAACCGGGAATGTGGCCACATTCCACGACGGTCACTGGACCGGCCAACTCGAAAGCTAGCTCACGATCCCCATATGTTTACACTAGTCCCAGTAGGGTTTGTGGCCCTACTAGGACCCGAATTCGATTTAAAATAATTGGCATAGCCAAGCAGATAGGTAATCGTAAAAGCAAAACAAGACATGACAAACATGTTTAGAAAAGATTCACATTTTCATACTAAAATCACGTTTTGAAAAGAATGCCCACCTCAAAAGCTTTTTTCCTTAGTCGAAAGTTCCCTTGATTCGATCTTTAAACGACGTGCGAAGACGTCCCTTTAGTAACATAAATATATTTAAATTAGGCTTAGGAAGCCAAATAACTTGACGTGAATACATCCTAAATGCATGGTCATTTTTATTTTTTATTTTTTTCCTTACTTCATAAGAAGTCCTTGAGTATTAATTAAATCGAGTGATTTAATTTGTGTGGAGGTTCACTGATTATTCGTTCAACGAAGAGAATATTATTTCCTATGCGAATTATTCAAGCATTAAAATAATCCGAGGTTTATCCATTATTACGGAATTTGTTAGCGTACCATTAATTATTCGAGCACTAAAACTAAAGTCAGGAAATGTTGAATTTGTCATCGTGGAATTAATTAACGGACCATCAATTATTAGGAGAGCCCAATATTTAAATTAGATTCTTAGCTCATACTTTTATTTTAATTGGTGGCCCAAACCAATGAAATTACCAACATCCCAAAATGTCTCTAATTAGACGCCCAAATTTCCATGTGCTTAGACCATCCACAATAGGCACCCAGCGACCGCCCAGCCGAGCGCCGGCACTGGGCGGTTCGCTGGGCGGTCTATTGAAGCCGCCCAGCGGCTGAGTGGAGAGAGAAACCGCGCAGCGCTGGGCGGTTATGTGGCGCTGGGCGGTCGGCTGGGCGGTCCGTTCGGCGCTATTGCAGCGCCCGGATCGCCCAGCGCACCGCCTAGCGCGAAAATTAATTTTTTTTTTCCGAAACACTATATATACGCGCTTTGCTCGTCATTTTCATTCGCACTACTTGTTTTAACGAGTACTCTCTCTATCTTAATTTCTGTTCAAGATCAACAACGGGAAATGGATCTCAACAACGAGCCTAGTTCCGGGAGTAGCGGGTCACAAACTCCGACGATCCCTGTGGGAAGTGGATGGGGTCAGGTGCCCGGGTACTACAACATGTACCCGTGGCAGCAGATGATGCCCGGGGCCCCAATGGGGGGAGTCCGCCGGGGGGGTTTCCGCCGATACCGGGGTGGGTACCCGGGATGCAGATGATGCCCGGGGGAGCACCGGCGACACAGTGGACTCCGGGGGTCGTACCGGCGACACAGTGGACTCCGGGGGTCGTACCGGTTACACAGGGGACTCCTGGGGGGTCCCCGGCGACGGCGGGGGATGTCTATCGCCCCAGTTTTGATTTTTCGACTGGGTCTTCGCACACATCGACCCAAACACCCTTGGGGTTTGATAGTTTCTCCTTAGATGAGTTGGGGTTTGATACTCTCGGAGCTCCGGAGACTCTAGTTCAAGGGGGGGCAGTGCCGGGGCGTGGCGCCCCAAAGAAGAAGGGCAAGAAGAAGGTCGGCGAGTCGTCGCAGCCGGGTGAGGAGGAGGTACGGAGGAGGTGGACGGACGACGAGAACGTCGCGCTCAGCAAGGCGTGGGTGAGTGTTTGCGACGATCCTCTCGTTTCGAACGAGCAAAGGATCGTCAACATGTGGGGCAAGATAGCAGCAGCCTACCAGAGATTTTGCCCGGAGGGGAGGCCCCGCAACGGGGAGGATTGCCGGAAGGGCTGGAACCGAATCAGGGCGGCGGTCTCCCGATTTTCGGGTTTGTACACCAACGCACTCCGCATGATGAGCAGTGGCCAAACGGAGGATGACTGCAGGAAAATAGCGGAGAAAGCCTTCCCACTGAAGGGTTTATACAAGGACTTCACCTACTGGAACTGCTATCTTGTACTGAGCGAGTCCGAGAAGTTCCGAGTAGGTGTCGACTCTGGCTGGCCGAAGAAGCAACGACTGAACTACACCGGCGATTACAGCGGCAGCAGCGGAGGTTCCCACGACCTCCTCGAGACGACGCAGGAGTTCCCCACGCCGCGTTCGGTCGGTGGCCGACCTCGCCCGATTGGGCGCAAGCGCGCTCAGCAGGCGGCGAGAGGGAACGCCGGGGCTTCCCAGGAGGTCCAGTCGGCATCCCCCCTTGGCCAATCCACCCAGGAGCTCAAATTCTTCGCTCGCGCCCAAACGCGCGCTCAGTTGATCAAGACGATGGCCGAATGGCGGGTGGCGACGGATCCCGTGGAGAAGAGCGTGCTTCAAACCTTGCTCATGAGCCTGCAGGACGAGTTGGAGGCTATACGGAGGGAGACCGGTGGCGGCGGCAGCGGCGTAGGCGGCGGAGGCGACGGTGATGGTGGCGGCGGCGATGGTGGCGACGGAGGCGACAGCGACGGAGGCGACGACGACGGAGACGAGGAGTGAATTGTCACTCTTTTTTATTAATGTAATTTTTTTTTAAATTAATGTACTTTTTTAAAATTATTGTACTTTTTTAAATTTTAATAGTATTATTAAACTTTTCCCGTATATGTCTCGTAAATTAAATTTCGCATATTGTGTGATTGTTAATTATTTCATTTTGTATATATTTGTTAATAGTGATGTGGATATTATGTGGCTAGGTTGTGGCTGGGCTATTGCTGGGCTATTTACTTGTTTTGATGATGTGGCAGGAGGATTTTTAGTGCTGCTGATGTGGCAGTGGCTAAGCTATGGCTGGGCTATTCCTACTGTGGATGGCCTTAAAACATCAACACAACACATTTTTTTTATTCCTTTGGCCCAATGTGTAGTGGCCCAATTAAGTTGAAATTAGGAAAAGAACTCCCCTCCCCAAAACATCGATCTCTCCCTTTTTTTTTTTTTTTTTTTTGATCTCTCCCTCGTTTCTCTCTCTCAAAATTTTATTCTCAAATTTGAACAATTGGGCAAACCCTAGCCCTAAGTCTAACTCTTCTCTGCCCTTTCTTCTCGGCAAACCGCCGCCACAGGGTCGCCGGAGCACCGCCGGTACCAGGGTCGACGCTGCCGCTGTCCCCGCTCTCGCCATCGGCTCGCTCTCTCTCTCTCTCTCTCTCTCTCTCCGCCAATTGCTTCCCCTCTCACCGCCTGCCTCCTCCGGCGAAACGCTCACTGCCGCCGCTGCCAGACACGGCGGAAGCTCCTGACCGAGCTGCTGCTGCCCGGTGTTGCCCCGTCTGTCGGGTTCGGGTTTGAGCAGCCCCTTCTCGGCCTCCTCCCCTGCCGCTGCAGCTACCGCCTCACTGGTCGTTGCTGCCAGTTGCACAGGCGGACAGCCGCTGCTGGAGCTGTTCAGCCGGGAACCTGCTGCCCCGTGGAGTCCCCGCGGCTGCCCTCGTGGCCTCGCCATCACCGGTGGTCTCCTAGGCAGCCCCTCGGTTTCAAAGATAAGATCTCCGTTTTATCCCACTTTGATTAATATTCTTAGATTTTTAGGGGTTTGAGCATTGATGGAGTACGTACTAAACAAGCCCAACAGCAGTAAAGCTCATCAGCCTAAAGCCCAAGAAAGAGTATCAGTTCGGCATGACTAAAGAGTATCAGTTCGGCACAACCAAAGAGTTCGGCCCCAGCCTACAGCTCGGTAAAAGCCAACCAATCAAACTCTGCTCTCAGGTCGGCATCAAGCTCTACTCTCAGATCGGCAAAAGCTGCTCGGCAATAATTCAGCAGTTCGGTCTCAGTATTCGACCGAACTAGGAGATAGTGGACTCATGCAGGATTTCCACCTCCACTACACCCACGATCTATTTAGTGGTGTCAAGCAGTCATTAACTCATGCAGGATAGTGGACCCATGCAAGATCGCCACGATCTCCACGACATCCACTACCTAGTAAATGGCTGCATGCCACGATCTTGGTTCAATGTATAAATAGAACCTAGATCAGATAGATAGGGTGAGACTCTCTCGCTTTCTAGAGATCAAATATAAAATAGCAAGTCTGTATTGTAAGCTGTAGAAAACAGATCAAGCAATACAACTCTGCCCTCTTTTCTTCCCGTGGATGTAGATTTACCTCAGTAAATCGAACCACGTAAATTCATTGTGTCGTGATCTGCATCTTCCAGCATTTACTAACATAAAAAAATTCGCGGATCCATCCCTCTTTTCTTCCCGTGGATGTAGATTTACCTCAGTAAATCGAACCACGTAAATTCATTGTGTCGTGATCTGCATCTTCCAGCATTTACTAACATCAAAAATTCGCGGATCCATCACTGGCGCCGTCTGTGGGAAACAGAGAACCAAATTTGTGATAAAGCGAATTTTTGACCCTTTTTCTACCCCAAAAAAAAAAAAATGCATACCAGATCACATACTACCCGTAATACCGTTCGTGATAACCGTGAGGAAGCTAGTCCAGCTCGCAGGTCTGAAAAACGGCCTCGGGAGACATCTACCTCCGGTTCTCACGAAGAAGGAACAAGCCACTCCAGGAGTCATCGCACCGAGTCTTCCCAGCAGCCCGATTTAAATGAAGCTGTCAAGCTGTTCTTGGCCGAGAAGCAGGAGGAGTTCTTAACCTTCCTGCAGAAGAGCCAACAGTCGGAGAAGACAACGGCGGATTCTCCCTCCTCATCCAGACATGAAAGTCACTACCGCAGTAGTGACGTGTCTTCCAGGAGAAAGAATCCTCAACACCGACATGTTCCTGTTCCTCCTCGGTACCGGAACCACAGGAGAACTCCATCTCCTCCGTACCGAAGAAATATCGGGTTCGCCATGTACGGAGCATTAAAGACTCCGTTCTCGGACGATATCACCCGAACTCCTTTGCCGCGGAACTACCGGACACCGTCAATGACTTATGACGGGTTGGTGGATCCTCATGACTTCCTGGGACGCTATCAGTATAACATGGCGAACCAGGGTCTCAATGAGGTCCATATGTGCAAGCTGTTCCCCGAGCTGCTTATCGGGAACGCGAGAAGGTGGTTCGATAGCCTCCCCCAAGGCAGCATTAGATCTTACCGAGATCTAATGGATGCTTTCCACAGGAGGTTCTTTCAGAAAGCGGAAGCCCGGATCACTTCGGCTCAGCTGCTTTCTATACGTCAAGGTCGCGACGAAAGGATCAGCGACTTCATGACGAGATTCCACAAGGAATGCCTACAAGTAGATGATCTCAACGATCTACTTGTCATTTCGGCATTCCAAAATGGAATCCTGCCCGGAGCTCTCTACAGAAAGCTCGTGGAATGCAGTCCGCAAACAGCTCAAGAGATGTGGGACATTGCGGACCAGTTCTCCCGTGCCGATGAGGCAGACCGTCGAAAACGGTCTTTAGACAGCTCATCTGGAGGAGACGAAAAGAAGCCCGATCATAGCGATCAGAGGCTTCCTCGCCGAACTCCTTTTGAAAGAATTCAAAGGGCACCGGTACAAGGCAGATTGGGGCCACGTCTCAATCCTGAGAAGCCGCCCGCTCAGTTCGTACCCTTAAACAAGTCAAGAGCGGAAATTTTCGAACTACATTCCGATATGTTCGAAAAACCAAGGCGGATGACGAAATCGGCCGCGCGCCGACCTCAGGATCAATATTGCTCCTTCCATCAAGACTACGGTCACGATACCGAGGAGTGCCGACATTTGGCTGCAGGTATTGATGCCCTTGTGAAAGCAGGGACGTTAAAAAAATACCAAAGCAAGCAGCCGAAAAGGAACAAAAAGCAGGGAGGTGCGAACTGCGCTCCTCAGGATCCGAAAAGGCAACGGGATCCCGAAGACGATAACGAGCCGCAATATGATGGAGTAATCCTAACTATTGACGCTCTCCCTGCCGAGAAGACTAAATCGTCTCTGAAGTCATAGAGCAGAAAAAGGCTTTTGACGAGCTCAAAAGTTATTTAGCCGAGCTTCCAAATCTCTCTGCTCCAACAGATGCCGAAGTGATTTTCTTATACTTAGCGGCATCCGATCAAACCATTAGCGCGGTGCTTGTACGAGAAGAAGGCCTAAAGCAGTTTCCCATCTACTTTACAAGCCGAGCATTAAGAGGTCCAGAAACAAGGTATCAACCTCTGGAAAAAATTGCTCTGGCGTTAGTAAATGCAGCAAGCAGACTGCGGCCATACTTCTAGGCTCACAAGGTATGCGTCTTAACCGATCTGCCTCTTCGGCAAGTTTTGACCAAGCCAGAAGCATCAGGCAGAATCGCCAAATGGGCCATAGAGCTGGGAGAACACTCAATCGAGTACCTACCTCGAAAAGCCATCAAGGGATAAGCCTTGGCAGATTTTCTTGCAGAGGCCAAGTTCGATCAAGCAATCCCTGTCATTGCCGAACAGAAAAATTCTGCCAACGCCGAACTAGCACAGCCCTTGGAATCCGAAGTAGAGCCGCCGGACTGCTGGAGCGGATTCGTAGATGGAGCTTCAAACAAGATGGGAAGTGGAGCTGGTATTTTACTTGTCGCTCCCGACGGACACGAGGTAACCTACTCACTTCGGTTCCTATTCCCCACTACTAATAATGAAGCCGAGTACGAAGCCCTCCTGGCCGGACTCCAGTTAGCGCAAAGTCTGCTCGTCAAATCTCTCAAAGTCCATTATGATTCACAAGTCATAGTAAATCACATGTTGGGTACAAGTGAAGCTCGTGACGAGAGAATGAAGAAGTATTTGGACAAAGCGCAAAGCATCAGCCGAAGTTTCTCCTATTTTCGGATAATCCGCATTCCCAGAGCGGAAAATAGCCGAGCAGATACCTTAAGTAAGTTGGCCTCAGATCCGAGCTCAAAGGCGGAAGAATTAATGCATCAAAGCATTGATGAAGCCGAGGTACATTCAGTATCCAGCTCGCCGAACTGGATGACGCCGATCTTGCAGTATCTGGATCAAGAACAATTGCCCGAGGATAAGAGAGAAGCTCGGAAGATCACGTGCCGAGCACTTCGGTACGAACTTCATGAAGGAGTCCTATTTAGAAAGTCTTACCTTCAGCCGTTATTGCGGTGCGTAGGGCCAGAAGAGACGGACTACATCCTCAGAGAAATTCATGAAGGATCGTGCGGTAGCCACATCGGAGCCAGAGCTTTAGCTAAGAAAGTTCTGAGATGGGGATATTATTGGCCAACCATGGTACAAGAGGCAGTGCAGCTCGTCAAGAAGTGTACGAAGTGCCAAATTCATGCAAATGTCCCAAGGATGCCGCAGACCGATCTATACACTATGCAAAGCCCTTGGCCTTTCATGCAATGGGGCATAGACAGTGGGACCACTTCCTCAAGCTCCTCGGCAAATGAAATTCCTAATCGTTGCCGTGGACTACTTTACGAAGTGGGTGGAAGCTGAACCATTAGCTACGATAACGAGCTCGAAGGCATTGGATTTCGTCTGGAAGAACATAGTGTGCCGATTTGGCATACCCCACATCCTCATCTCGGATAACGGGACTCAGTTCACCGACAAGACGTTCAAGAATTGGTGCCAAGAGCTGAATATTCAACAGCGGTTCACTTCGGTCTCTCATCCACAAGCAAACGGACAAACGGAGGTAACAAATCGTATCCTGGTGAAAGGGTTAAAAGCTCGGTTAGAACAAGCCAAAGGACAATGGGTAGAAAATCTCCCTCAAGTCCTATGGTCCTACCGAACTACACCCACAACCTCCAACGGTGAAACTCCGTACAGTCTTGTGTACGGCACTGAAGCCGTGATTCCGGTGGAGATCGGCATACCCAGTCCCCGAACTCTAAATTTCTCAGCAGAAATGAATGACGACGGACTGAGAGCCGAGCTAGATCTTGCCGAAGAAAGAAGAGAATTGGCATGCATAAAAGCAGCCAAGTACAAGGAGCAAGTAGCCCGGTATTACAACAAAAGGGTGAAGAAGCTGCAATTTCAAGTGGGAGATCTCGTCTTGAGAAACAACGAAGTAAGCCGAGCAGAAAAGCTGGGCAAGCTCGAACCCACATGGGAAGGTCCGTATCGGGTGTCAGAAGTCCTCGGCAAAGGGTCTTACAAATTGGCTCACATGTCAGGAGAACAGGTACCCCGAACATGGCACATTTCCAACCTCAAAAAGTTCCATTTGTAAGAGACAGTCCGGTCAGTCAGTCTTGAGTCCTGTTTGGTCAATGTGCTTTCTGTGGTTTGCTTGGTCTTTTGTTTGTCTCTGTGCGTTTTGTCTGTGTGTTTTGTCTCTCTGTGCGTGTCGTCTCTTACAAATGTTACTGAGGTATCTTGTTCTTCGAAGGCTGATCCCCTTCTTAGAACATATACAAGCCAACGATTGTGAGTCAAAGCTTCTAAAGAGGATACAAGACCACAATTCAGCTTAAACAAGCAGTTCGTCTGAAACGAGCTGCAATAAGCCAACAATTGTGAAGTCAAAGCTTCTAAAGAAGATACAAGGCCACAATTCAGCTTAAACAAGCAGTTCGTCTGAAACGAACTGCAATAAGCCAACGATTGTGAAGTCCAAGCTTCTAAAGAGGATACAAGACCGCAATTCAGCTTAAGAATCAAGCACTTCGTCTGAAACGAACTGCAACGAAAGTCCGATTCTCGCGATAAAACTTGCCTGAATTAGGACAAGGGAAAGTCCGATCCACGCGATAAAACTCGCCGAATTAGGACAAGGGAAAGTCCGATCCCCAAATTAGGACAACGGAAAGTCCGATCCGAGCGATAAAACTCGCCAAATTAGGACACAAGCTTAGTCCGGTCAAAGATGTTTATTTCATCAGACCAAAGACGAGTCCGGTCAAAGATGTTTATTTCATCAGACCAAAGACGAGTCCGGTCAAAGATGTTTATTTCATCAACCCAAAGACGAGTCCGGTCAAAGATGTTTATTTCATCAGACCAAAGACGAGTCCGGTCAAAGATGTTTATTTCATCAGACCAAAGACGAGTCCGGTCAAAGATGTTTATTTCATCAGACCAAAGACGAGTCCGGTCAAAGATGTTTATTTCATCAGACCAAAGACGAGTCCGGTCAAAGAAGAGTTCACTTCATAAGACCGAGGACAAACATCAACTTACCCCGTACCTTTATCCAGAATGCCGAAGTAATTCACTTCGCTTTCCGGGGGGGGTAGTGATGGAGTACGTACTAAACAAGCCCAACAGCAGTAAAGCCCATCAGCCTAAAGCCCAAGAAAGAGTATCAGTTCGGCATGACTAAAGAGTATCAGTTCGGCACAACCAAAGAGTTCGGCCCCAGCCTACAGCTCGGTAAAAGCCAACCAATCAAACTCTGCTCTCAGGTCGGCATCAAGCTCTACTCTCAGATCGGCAAAAGCTGCTCGGCAATAATTCAGCAGTTCGGTCTCAGTATTCGACCGAACTAGGAGATAGTGGACTCATGCAGGATTTCCACCTCCACTACACCCACGATCTATTTAGTGGTGTCAAGCAGTCATTAACTCATGCAGGATAGTGGACCCATGCAAGATCGCCACGATCTCCACGACATCCACTACCTAGTAAATGGCTGCATGCAACGATCTTGGTTCAATGTATAAATAGAACCTAGATCAGATAGATAGGGTGAGACTCTCTCGCTTTCTAGAGATCAAATATAAAATAGCAAGTCTGTATTGTAAGCTGTAGAAAACAGATCAAGCAATACAACTCTGCCCTCTTTTCTTCCCGTGGATGTAGATTTACCTCAGTAAATCGAACCACGTAAATTCATTGTGTCGTGATCTGCATCTTCCAGCATTTACTAACATCAAAAATTCGCGGATCCATCCCTCTTTTCTTCCCGTGGATGTAGATTTACCTCAGTAAATCGAACCACGTAAATTCATTGTGTCGTGATCTGCATCTTCCAGCATTTACTAACATCAAAAATTCGCGGATCCATCAAGCATGAGATAGATTTGCATTAGAAGTTAGGTTTAGAGTTATGGTTTACAAGATGGCTGTAGGGTTCGTCTTACACAAATTGGGTTCGTCTTACACAAATTGGAGGGCTTGCATAGACATGAAGTTTCCCCTGATGTGCATACTTATTTGCTAGTGATTTTCGGTGTAACGGTAGTAGCTTGTGGTTCTAGTTCTATTACTTCTACATGATGACATGAAAGAAAACATCTAGACTTGATGGAGCAAGAGTTACCTGTTGGGGAGTTATGAAAAGGTGTGAAAGAGCTCCCCTTTGGTGGGAGGGTGTTCAAGGTGGTGTTGAGGGGTTTATATAGGTGATTTAATAACTCTTGATTCTCTTGCAGGGACATTTTTGTTGGTTGTGAGAGTGTACTCATGGGTATTAAAAGAGCTGATTTTCATTTTGTTTCCATATGCAACATATCTTCGTTTTCATGATTTTGTAGCACTTTATACTTAATGTAGCTTGGTGTTTAGCTTGGGACAAAAGGACTCTTGTAATTATGTTTCTTGTTTGACTGGGGCGGTTGGGAGAGAACATGGCTGCCAAGCTGCTGCTCGCGACGGACTTGCTGCCCCGGGCCCTCGGGCTCGCTGTGGCTGATCGGTTTGGCCTAGAAAGGAAGAGGCCCAAAGTGTAGCAAAAGAAGAGATTTTAGTTTCTCTTTTTTCTTCTTTTGCTCATTCATGAATATTTGCACAAGCATCCAATATTCTTTTCTCTTCTTCAATTTAAGTCCATATGAACTTAGACATGTAATTGAATGTATTGATCGTGGTGTAAGTGAATACTTTGGTTCGGGAATAAGGTCCTTATTCATGACAGTGCTATATTTTGTAAATGTATAATGTTGTTCTAGTTTGTTCGATTCTTACTAAATTTGTGTTTTCTTGAACTATCGACATTAGTATCAACAAAGGGAAGTAACGAATTCCATTCGAAACACTAATCAAGAGAGGGAAAATTCTCTAGTTCGACATTACACTTTAACAGCAAAAGGACAATAAAAGAAGCGGGTATTGCAAGAGGAGTAATACACTTCTTTTTTGCACGAGTGTCGGAAAAGTGATAATAAATAGTCAAATAAGAGAGAGTAAAGTAACATATAAAATAATGTACCTCTCACTCCGCTTAAACTATTAATCATTCACGCCATCTCATTCAAGATGTCCAACTTCCCTTTTTAGTTTGTCTCATTCAAGATTTACACTTTCTATATTTAGAAATAAATTCATCTCTCACATCTCATCATTAGAATATTCAACTACTTTTTGACGGAGGGAGTATAATTTTTACAAAACTCGTGTATAAAAAAGTGATTCACTTACCATTGGACGGAAGAAGTATAAAAAATTGAAATACACATGCTAAATACATGACATGCTCAAACAAAAAAATTAACTCCATTTTTTATTAAAAGCAAATAGTAATGACAAATAAACATAAAAATGCTGATAAGATATTTATGCTGACAGATTTTATAAAATGTCATGAATTAAATGTATAAAGGTCATTATTTAGTTGTGATTCTTGCGTTTCAAGTTAATTGAGTCATTTTTCTATTTTGGAAAATTCCAAGATAATTGAGTTCATTTATTTCTTTTACTTTATGCATCACCCACTTAACACACTATTCTTAATCTATGTACCAAAAAGAAGTGTTTTATTAACAAGGAACAAATGAAGTATATGATAGGACTCGGTTGAACCTTAACTTAAATAATTGAAGACTTCTATTGATTTTGGGTTTAATTAAACTTTTATGAATTTCAGTTAATCATATTCAATTCACTAATGATGAATTGAATTATTGAAGATTTTAATTGATTTAAATATGGTATTTAAATATCACTATTTAATACAATAGGAGTATAATTTAAAATTAAAAAATTAGAAGTGTGAGAAAAACACATAAATGAATTAAGAATCAGACAAACTATGAGAAAATCCACAAAAAATTAATAAATCTGCAAATTGCACGGCCAACCAATTGCACCACCTAATGCTTCAGGAACTATTTTATGGAAAAAATATATTTCTACGACGACGCAGTTGAAAACCACACCAATAAAATGTTCATCGGTATCGGCAATGTCATATGCGGTGACAACTACCACTACTATATAGTACTCACTTGGTCCCGCAATAGTAGTCATATTTGGTTATGACACATGTTTTAAGAAATATAAAGAAAAGTGGGTTGCATAAGTTAGTGGAATATAAGTCTCACTTATATATGTTAGTTTTATAATAAAATATGAGTAGAATAAGTTGGTGAAATGTGAGGCATACTTATCATTTATGGTAAAAGTGAAATATGAGTTGTATAGTGAGATAGACCGAAATGACAAAACAAGACTCTTATTGTGAGACGGGAGGAGAACTTTGAAATCAATAGAAAAATACAATTACCATGCAATTTGAAACTAATAGAAATTTTAACCGAAGATGACATTGCCAATAAATAGTGGTAGTTTTCACCGAATATAGCATCATCGACACTGGTGAAATTTTTTATTGATTTCTAATAACATGATGATGGTGATACACTTTTTATTAGCACTATAAATACCTACAAGTATACAAAGTAGGAATAGTATAACTAAAGGTCAGTACCGGATATCGATCACGAGGAAAACAATCACAAATTGGCTACCTCCTACTAAAACGCAATTACTATTTGGAAAACCGAAAGATTTTGAGAATTTTGAAAACAAAGAACAATTTGAAAGCAATAAACAAATAGATGCAAATAAATCACGGAGATAAAAGTATAGAGATAAGAGAATTCCAAGGATGTACGTTCACAGTTATGATTATACAAGTTCCAACTACAATACCCTAGTATAGTTCTTACTTTGATAGGACGGGTCCCCAAGGTGAACAACAATATCAACGTCCTTAACCAATTCGACCTCTTATTTCAAGTTTTAGAAGGTATAGCACTAACGATATCCTTCACGGTCAATGGCCGTTAATACAACATGGGGTACTATCTCGCCGATGGTATCTATCGGAAATGACTGACCTTCATGATTCGTGAAGACATGCCGCAAGTTCTTTTTGTGCAAAGGCAAGAGGCTACTCGGAAAGATGTGGAAAGAGCGTTTGAGATTCTACAAGCACAGTTCGTGATTGTCAAAGCTCCGGTCGTTTTTGGTATGTGCAAAACCTCACCAACATCATGTAATCGTGTATTATCATGTACAACATGATAATTGAAGACGAAGGACCATGAGTGGAAAATTGGTTCGACGGTGATACCCTCGACAACTCCACAGTAAGTTGTCCCCCACGCCAGGTGCACCGGCGTCATTTCGCAAGCGATTACATTGTCTGACAACGATGTGCCATTCCACCGCCCACGCCCAACTCCAGGAAGATCTATATTCGAGATTTGGCAACCCTTAGCCGATCTCTTGTGGCGAGATTTGGCAACCCTTAGCCGATCTCTCGTGGCATTTTCCTGGCGTTGTTTAAGAAATAAAGGATTGTAGGTGTTGTCTTTTACTCCCTCCGTCCCCCAAATATTGTCCTACTTTGACCCGACACGGGTTTTAAGAAATGTAATGAAAAGTGAGTTGAAAAAGTTAGTAGAGAGTGGGTCCTACTTTTATATATTAGTTTTATAATAAAATGTGAGTAGGAATGAGTTAGTGAAATATGAGGTCCACTACAAAAAATGGTAAAAAAGTGAAATGAGTCAAACTTTGTGGGACGGGCAGAAATGAAAAATAGGACAAACTTTCAGGGATGGGGGAGTAAATAAGATACTGAGTAAAAAGTAGTGTGAGACTCATTAATAGTATTGTTAACAGATGAATAAAAAAAAAGGTCGCTAATGGACTTGGAACTCAAATCGTGTATTTTTTATAATCTTCGAAGAACATTGAGATACTATAATTAAGCCCCATATTTTCTTATAATGACATACAACATCCGTCCCACAAGAATATGTACTTTTTGTTTAGTCTGTCCTACAAGAATATGTATTTTTTAATTTTGAAAATTCTTTTTTCTCTAATGAGGTGTGGTCATTTTCTATTAACAATGTTTTAATTACTTTTTCTCTCTACCTAAATTATTTTATCAATTTGCATTAAAACTCATGTCGAACTCAAAATGCATATTCTTTTGGGACGGAGAGAGGATTATATTTTATTCGACATCAATGTGTAACGGGTAACATTGCAACCTACAATAACACATAGCTAACGGCCATAATCAAGCTAATTTGATTAAAATCGCTTCAAACATGAAACGATTGGCCACAGGCCTAGACGTCACCACGGTTCGGAACCGGCGGTTCACGGTTTGGAACCGCCGGTTCCGGTTCGAGAAATGATGGAACCTGAACCGGCCCCCAAGGTTCGGCGGTTCCGGTTCGTGAACCGCGGAACCGTCGGTGCAAATCCGGTTCCGGGCCGATTCCGGGCCGGTTCGGCCGGTTCGGCGGTTCGTTTAATTTTTTTTTGTAAATTTGTAATTCAAGTAAAAAATGTAAATATATTTGCATAAATAAAATTAGAATAAAGCGATGTACAAATGCAATTTTATTGATACAAATTACAACTTCAAAATTACAAATTACAACTTTAAAATTACAACTTAAAATTTACAAATTACAACGTAAAAATTAGAAATTACAACTTCAAAATTATAAATTACAACTTCAAAATTATAAATTACAAAAGACTTAAAGTCTTGATTACAATTTACAAAATTACATATTCGAAACAAAGGGGAGAAAAAAGAAATAAAGGAAAAGGACTTGAGCTCAACTTAAATTTAAACTTAAATTAAAAATTAAATTGAAATTTAAGTTGAGATGCCTACGTATCATCAATGCTCAATTGCATTTTGGAATCAAAGTCCACGTAGTTCTCTTACCTTGCTTACCTATTTGGCTTGATCGGAAGAACTTGCGCCTATTTATAGGGGAAAATTGTGATTAAAAAAAATTTGAAAAAACGGCCGAACCGCCGGTTTTCCGCCGGAACCGCCGGTTTTCGGTGGAAACCGGCGGTTTTTGTCGATTTTAAAAATTCAAATTTTTGAAATTACCGTTGGAACCGCCGGTTTTCCGCCGAAACCGGCGGTTTTTCGGCCGAAACAGGCGTTTTCCGTCAACGGTTTCTGGCCAAACCGGCGGCCGGGGGAGCGGTTTCTGAAAAGGCTAGGAAGTAGGCCTGAAAAGGTGTCGGGAGGTGTAGGGAACCGCCAAACCGGCGGTTCGGAACCGCCAAACCGGCGGTTCGGAACCGCCGGTTACGGTTCTTCAATTTTTGTGAACCTGAACCGGCCCGGCGGTTCGGGCGATTCCGGTCCCGGTTCGAACCGCCGCCGACGGTTCCGGTTCCGGTTCCGGTTCCGGTTCGGAACCGCCGGTGACAGTTCCGGGCCGGTTCGTCCAGGCCGGTTCGGTTTGGAGACCTCTACTCAGGCCCATTCTATCATTTGGCGAATTTACAAATACAAAGAGTTGAGATTTTACTGCTCTCTTTATCAATTGAATAATTAAATGTAGGGATGGTATGCACAATAAAATAGTAGGACTAGCTAGTACTACTTTAATCGACTACTTTTATATGACTCTTATGGTTGTTTTATTGGAAATTGTAGGACAAAACAAAGATTTGCAATATGATTTTGATGTAGACCGAGCAATGCACCACAAATAAATCAGAAACCCCAAAAAAAACAGCAAGCCAGAAACCCTAACTTCAGTATTCAAGGATGAACAACCTCGACATCATACTCAAGAATAGCATCTCCATTAGTATTGTTCAAGAAATAAGTCTTGACAAAAACAGTCCCTTGAGCCCTCCTAAACCTTCCTCTTCCTCCAACCACCGCCATCTCACGAGGATTCTCCGTTATCGGATTCCTCGAAAACACGCTCAACGAGCTCCCATTGAACTTCCCCGTAGTGAATGCGAGATCCACGTACAACACCAACGATGGAATCTGTCCCTGGCTCGAAGACAGATACATCCCCTGAGCGTTTCCGACCACCGCCGACGTGATCTCCGGCCCCTCCGTCAGAACGTCGTCGATGGCGTAGACGGACCCGAACCCAATCGGATTGTTCTGCCCGGGTGGGCCGGCGATACGGACTGCGGACGGGTTGGATCCGCTTAGGATATCGTGGATGAAGAAACGGAGGTTTGTTTTATGCAGCTTGACTGCCTTGTACGTTGAGCTTTTCCAGTAGGACTTTGAGAGGGCTGTGCTTGCGCATGAGGAGAGGACAAGAAGGATGCAGGACAAAATAATTGTTTTCTCCATTGCTTGATATGATAATTTCTCTTTTATTTTTGTGTGTGTGATGGATGAATTCTGTTGAGATGGGTTCGTTACATATATAGCCGATGAGGTTTTTCAAAGAGTTATATTCGTAAAAATATTTATTGACTTTAATATATACTATATGTGTATATGTCCAAATTTGGAATATTATTAATTATTACGGGATCCCACTAATCAAATCATTACAAAGGTTTCATAACTGAATTTGGAAGATTTTGAAAAGTCAAAAAACTGAATTTGGAAGTTTTTGGAATGTACCCAAATTGGATTTTGAACATTTTAATATAATTATAATTAGTGTAAAAGTAAAATTAACAAGTGAATGAATCTAGAAGCAACCAATATTATGCTTGCTATATTAGAGACGCTCGCAAGCTTTTTTCTTCTGTTATGAATTTCAATATAATTTTTTGTGTAGATTTAAATATAAAATGACTGTCCAGTAGCATAGTTAGTGTTGCCCACGGTTCGGAACCGGACGGTTCCGGTTCGGAACCGCCGGTTCCGGTTTGGTCGAAGGCGGAACCGGAACCGGACCGTGAGGCTATTTCACGGTTCCGGTTCCGGTTCGAAAACCGGCGATTCCGGATCCGGTTCGGAACCGCCGGTTTTTCCGGCGGTTTAGGCGGTTCCGGTTCGGAACCGGCGGTTTCGCGGTTCGATTTTTTTTTTTTTAATTTAAAATTTGGATTTATACAACAATTTGGAACAAGAGTACAAGACAATGTATAATTCAAATAGAAATACGACGAATAAGGAGAAAATGATATCAATTTTATTGAGTTTGAGTTGTAACGGACAACAATACATTACAATTTACAATACATATACATCTACAACTACAACTACATATATACAACATACAACAATGTAATATAATTTACAAGTGTCGTCGGACTCGGGAACGTAAATTAAAAAAAACATGAAATGGGGGGGGGGGAAATTGAAAAGGGCTTGGGCTCAACTTAAACTTTCAAAGTTAAACTTTTCAAATTTAAGTTGAGTTGCCTACGTATCCACAATTTTATTGAGGAATCAAAGCCCACGTAGTTCTCGGGATGATGACATATTGCTATGTAGAAATGTAGAAATATGGAATAATATATATTTTTTTGTTTTAGCAATTGAGAAAGAAAGACAACTTATAGAACTACGGGAACAAGTATAAGTGTATAACAATGCGTAATAAGAGTAGCACTTGCGTAATTAAATGGAAGCACGATAGCACAAACGAGAAATTGGAGACAAAGAGAGAGAATTGGGGGATTGAAGAGAGAAACTCTTATGGAAGAATTCGAATTTGAAAAAAAAAATTGAATTTTCGGAAAACCGGCGGTTTTGGCAGAAAACCGCCGGAACCGCCGGTTTCCGGGTAAAACCGCCGGTTTTCACGGTTAACCGCCGGTTAACCGCCAAAAAACTGCCGAAACCGGCCGGTTTTGCAGCTGAAAAGCTGCCGCCGTCGGCCCCATCCCCGATGCCTTGATATAAGCACCCGAACCGGCGGTTCCGCGGTTAACCGCCGGTTCCGAACCGTCCCGAACCGCCGGTTCGGTGACGGTTCCGGTTCGGAATATCTTGAACCTGAACCGGACCGCGACCCGAATTGCGACGGTTCCGGTTCGGGAAAATTGCCACGGTTCCGGTTCGGAACCGGAACCGGTGGGCATCTCTAAGCATAGTGGGAAGATGTGATTTGGCTGCTGAACACATAAGAGAAGACTGGTGTGGCTCCACCCTTTTCAATTTCTTTTATTTAGTTCATATATAAATTTTATTTGTATATGATTTCATTTGAATTTGAAATTTTAATAAATTTGATTATTTAAATTATTCTAATGAGTTTAATTTATATATAGAATAAAAAATAATTAAAAAATAATACTCCCTCCGTCCCATTCAAGATGACATCTTTTGTTTTTTGTTTGTCCCAATTAAGATGACCACTTTTCAACTTTGGAAATAACATTCTCTCTCCTCTCTACTCATTAAAATATCCAACTACATTTTTCCTCTCTACTTTATTTCACCTAACACTTCCTAAAATCTTGTGCCACTCAAGAATGTGGCCATCTTGAATGGAACGGAGGGAGTAAAAGACTGTATAAAAAATGTCATAAGCTTTTAAAAATACCAATAAAATTTTCAAACTAATAACGTTTAAACCGAAAATGTCACCATTATATAATTATAATCTCTTCAGATATGCCCGCTAATTAAGATGATGCATTTTTTAGTCGGCACATGACTTAGAGTTGTTAGCTAATTTGTTTTTTAAAGAAAAAAAATGTAGGTGTAAATATCAAAAAGAGAGAAAGAAAGTTGAATATTTTAATTGGAGAGAAAAAGTGGTTGGATATATTAATTGAAGAAATAAAATGGTTGATTGTATTAATTGGAGAAATAAAATGGTTGCGTGTATTAATTGGAGAGAGAAAATTACTTTATTCTTTTCAAAAATAGATTTGTGTCATTTTATTTGAGACAAACTAGAAAGAAAAATGTGTAATCTTAGGTGGGACAGAGGGAGTAAAATTTAAGAAAATAATGTTCAGTGAATTAAGTGTAGAGAAAATAAAGTATGCGGGATTATAAAGTAGATAAATAAAAAATGAATAAAGCAGAAGAAATTTTATACAATACTCTTATTGGTGTTCGGTTTACAAGATTATATCGCATAATTAGATTTGTAATTATATATATTTAGTTCATGAGATTGAATCTCATGACTTAATCCTGATAGATAGTTATGTGATAATTAGTCATAGTCACCTACTAAATAATCACACAATTTAATCCAAGATTATATCTTGCTACTATTTTTTCTAGCAAACCAAGCAATACCTTACTACGTAGTAATAATTGAAGAAATAATAAAGTAAAAGAAAGAATAAAATAATAAATATTAAAAGAGTTGATTTTCGTCAATTCGTGTATGCAGCAAACTAGCAGGCTTGATTGCTTACACGATTCGTCTATGAATAAACTAATTTACTGTAAAAAATACACAGCTAAGTAAACTAAGCTATAACAGCAAAATATAAACTTTGATCAAGGGTTGAAGCCATAACATGAGCCATTTTTCATTTAAATCTAAAAAAATGTGTAAAAACGATGATAGAAGTAGCTACTTGTCACACCAAATTTACAACACATCGGTTAAACTTACAACATTCAGAGCGGTCACCGCCATTAAAAGCAAATTTAAGATTTCGAGCTCCATACTCATCTTCAACATTCCTCAATTTTTATCTTTCGTTTTTAGTGAGCTTCAAAAATTAAAACTAATCCCATTTATTTTCTTAGCTTTTTCTTTATTGAACTTTTTTCGGTGATTTAAGCAGTTTTTTTACGGCAAAATTGTTTAATGCAGTTTATGGTATGAAAGATGCTAAGTGTTGGTATTGCTCAAAACATTATTTACACAATTTTTTGATGTTCTATTTCAGATGGACATTTGAACATTTTTCCGATTTTTTCTCCGGTTGAATGAATGGCTATTTTTTCCGTGTCAAATTCTGTATGCAATTGGAAAAAGCCACAGGTTGATAACTTGAGTTCGTAATCGGTCAAATTAGAAGAAGTTTAATTCTTTTGCATATATTTTAATTCGATGTTGACGGAGCAAAAATTGGGCTATCCAACTACATAAATAGAATTGAGAAAAAAAATCGGCACAACCCCTTATTTTGTATTGTACGCCAAACAATACACCAAATCTTAATTATTTTCATTAAATCAAACAAATCTAATAAAATAAATGGATGATTGAAGATTGTATCTGACCTATTGAAATTTACTTATTTGAAGAATAAAACCATAAATGATGTATACGCCAATAATTCTACTTAGAAATTTGTAGAGTGAAATCTCAATATGTTCCTAGCTTTCTTGTACGGATTGGAATCTCTCTGCTCTAGTCCCTATATGTTGTTCAAAGACCTTATTAAAAAGGCAAAATTATTATCTAAAAAATGTGCAATATTGAAAATAATTCTAGATAAATATTAATCCACTTAATTGGAAAGAGGGATTAACATGCCATAATTAGAAACAAAGATGATTCAGAAATTACAAAGCAGCTAGTCAGATCTACTACTATGCGACAACAGATCACACTACTACTACTACGACAACAGATCTACTACGATGACTAGAGTTCACCGCAATCAACGATGATTACGGGCTTAGAGAGCCTTCCGTTGGCGGATCCAACTTTCTTGATCTCCTTAACGACGTCATAGCCCTAGACGACCTGCCCAAACACGACGTGCTTACCATCGAGCCACTCGGTCTTGGCGGTGCAGATGAAGAATTGAGATCCGTTGGTGTTGGGGCCGGCGTTGGCCATGGAGAGCGTGCCGGGGCCGGTGTGCTTCTTCACGAAGTTTTCATCTTCGAAAGGTGTAGTCGCCGCCTTGGCACATGAAGTTCTCACGCGGTGGATAGACGATCCTTTGTAGTGGAAGGGCTTTCCGGAGCTGTCGGACTTCTCGTCTGTACACAGAGCGCGGAAGTTCTCCGCTGTCTTCGGCACCACGTCCGCGAAGAGCTCCATCACGATCCGGCCGGCTGGGGCGCTGTAGATGGTCATGTCGAAGAACACCTTAGGGTTTGCCATTTGATTTTGGTTTCTGTTGAGAAATGTTGTGAACATGTTCTCCTGTGTTAGGGTTTTTAGAGAGATGGGATGGGCTTATGACCGTCGGATCATGCCATCTGATCGTATGAGGTGTAGGATCACGGGTGTATTCTTTCAACAAATTTTGGACGAAACTTCTCACCGATGATGTTGTACTGACTATTGAGTAATAGGTTGCGGCACACTTATATGATATCTTATGGTTAAACTTTTGCAATTTGATCACGATCCGGCCGGCTGGGGCGCTGCCGATGGTCATGTCGAAGAACACCTCAGGGTTTGCCATTTGATTTTGGTTTCTGTTGAGAAATGTTGTGAACATGTTCAGCTGTGTTAGGGTTTTTAGAGAGTATGGAAATAGGCTTATGACAGTCGGATCATGCCATCTAATCGTATGAGGTGTAGGATCACGGATGTATTCTTTCAACAAATTTTGGACGAAACTTCTCGCCGATGATGATGTATTGACTATTGGGTAATAGGTTGCGGCACACTTATATGATATCTTATGGTTAAACTTTTGCAATTTGATCACGATTCGGCAGGCTGGGGCGCTACCGATGGTCATGTCGAATAACACCTTAGGGTTTGTCATTTGATTTTGGTTTCTGTTGAGAAATGTTGTGAACATATTCTGCTGTGTTAGGGTTTTTAGAGAGTATGGGATAGGCTTATGACCGTCGGATCATGCCATCTGATCGTATGAGGTGTAGGATCACGGGTGTATTCTTTCAACAAATTTTGGACGAAACTTCTCACCGATGATGCTGTATTGACTATTGGGTAATAGGTTGCGACACACTTACATGATATCTTATGGTTACACTTTTGCAATTTGATCACGATCCGGTCGGCTGGGGCGCTGCCGATGGTCATGTCGAAGAAGACCTTAGGGTTTGCCATTTGATTTTGGTTTCTGTTGAGAAATATTGTGAACATGTTCTGTTGTGTTGGGGTTTTAGAGAGTATGAGATAGGCTTATGACCATCGGATCATGCCATTTGATCGTATGAGGTGTAGGATCACGGGTGTATTCTTTCAATAAATTTTGGACGAAACTTCTCACCGATGATGTTGTACTGACTATTGGGTAATAGGTTGCGGCACACTTATATGATATCTTATGGTTAAACTTTTGCAATTTGATCACGATCCGGCCGGCTGGGGCGCTGCCGATGGTCATGTCGAAGAACACCTTAGGGTTTTCCATTTGATTTTGGTTTCTGTTGAGAAATGTGGTGAACATGTTCTGCTATGTTAGGGTTTTTAGAGAGTATGGGATAAGCTTATGACCGTCGGATCAAGCCATCTGATCGTATGAGGTGTAGGATCACGGGAGTATTCTTTCACCAAATTTTGGACGAAACTTCTAACCGATGATGCTATATTGACTATTGGGTAATAGGTTGCGGCACACTTATATGATATCATATGGTTAAACTTTAGCAATTTGATCACGATCCGGTCGGTTGGGGCGCTACCGATGGTCATGTCGAAGAACACCTTAGGGTTTGCCATTTGATTTTAGTTTCAATTGAGAAATGTTGTGAACATGTTCTGTTGTGTTGGGGTTTTTAGAGAGTATGGGATAGGCTTATGACCGTCAGATAATATCATTTGATCGTATGAGGTGTAGGATCACGGGTGTATTCTTTCAATCAATTTTGGATGAAACTTCTCACCGATGATTTTGTATTGACTATTGGGTAATAGGTTGTGGCACACTTATATGATATCTTATGGTTAAACTTTTGCAATTTGATCACGATCCGGCCGGCTGGGGCGCTGCCGATGGTCATGTCGAAGAACACCTTAAGGTTTGCCATTTGATTTTGGTTTCTGTTGAGAAATGTTGTGAACATGTTCCGCTGTGTTAGGGTTTTTAGAGAGTGTGGGATAGGCTTATGGCCGTCGGATCATGTCATCTGATCGTATAAGGTGTAGGATCACGGGTGTATTCTTTCAACAAATTTTGGACGAAACTTCTCACCGATGATGTTGTATTGATTATTTGGTAATAGGTTGCGGCACACTTATATGATATCTTATGGTTAAACTTTTGCAATTTGATCACGATCTGGCCGGCTGAGTCGCTGCCGATGGTCATGTCGAAGAACACCTTAGGGTTTGCCATTTGATTTTGGTTTTTGTTGAGAAATGTTGTGATCATGTTCTGCTGTGTTAGAGTTTTTAGAGAGTATGGGATAGGCTTATGACCGTCGGATCATGCCATCTGATCGTATGAGGTGTAGGATCACTGGTGTATTCTTTCAACAAATTTTGGACGAAACTTCTCACCGATGATGCTGTATTGACTATTGGGTAATAGGTTGCGGCACACTTATATGATATCATATGGTTAAACTTTTGCAATTTGATCACGATCCGGTCGGATGGGGCGCTACCGATGGTCATGTCGAAGACTACCTTAGGGTTTGCCATTTGATTTAGGTTTCTGTTGAGAAATGTTGTGAACATGTTCTGTTGTGTTGGGGTTTTTAGAGAGTATGGGATAGGCGTATGACCGTCGTATAATGCTATTTGATCGTATGAGGCGTAGGATCACGGGTGTATTCTTTCAATAAATTTTGGACGAAACTTCTCACCGATGATGATGTATTGACTATTGGGTAATAGGTTGCGGCACACTTATATGATATCTTATGGTTAAACTTTTGCAATTTGATCACGATCCGGTCGGCTGGGGCGCTGCCGAAGGTCATGCCGAAGAACACCTTAGCGTTTGCCATTTGATTTTTGTTTCTGTTGAGAAATGTTGTGAACATGTTCTGCTGTGTTACAGTTTATAGAGAGTATGGGATAGGCTTATGACCGTCGGATCATGCCATCTGATAGTATGAGGTGTAGGATCACGGGTGTATTCTTTCAACAAATTTTGGACGAAACTCCTCACCGATGATGCGGTATTGACTATTGGGTAATAGGTTGCGGCACACTTATATCATATCTTATGGTTAAACTTTTGCAATTTGATAACGATCCGGCCGGCTGGGGCGCTACCGATGGTCATGTCGAAGAACACCGTAGGGTTTGCCATTTGATTTTGGTTTCTGTTGAGAAATGTTGTGAACATGTTCTGCTGTGTTAGGGTTTTTAGAGAGTATGGGATATGCTTATGATCGTCGGATCATGCCATCTGATAGTATTAGGTGTAGGATCACGGATGTATTCTTTCAACAAATTTTGGATGAAACTTCTCACCGATGATGCTGTATTGACTATTGGGTAATAGGTTGCGGCACACTTATATGATATCTTATGGTTAAACTTTTGCAATTTGATCACGATCCGGCCTGCAGGGGCGCTGCCGATGGTCATGGCGAAGAACACCTTAGGGTTTGCCATTTGATTTTGGTTTCTGTTGAGAAATGTTGTGAACATATTCTGCTGTGTTAGGGTTTTTAGAGAGTATGGGATAGGCTTATGACCGTCGGATCATGCCATCTAATCGTATGAGGTGTAGGATCACGGGTGTAATCTTTCAACAAATTTTAGACGAAACTTCTCACCGATGATGCTGTATTGACTACTGGGTAATAGGTTGCGGCACACTTACATGATATCATATGGTTACACTTTTGCAATTTAATCACGATCCGGTCGGCTGGGGCGCTGCCGATGGTCATGTCGAAGAACACCTTAGGGTTTGCCATTTGATTTTGGTTTATGTTGAGAAATGTTGTGAACATGTTCTGTTGTGTTGGGGTTTTTAGAGAGTATGAGATAGGCTTATGACCGTCGGATCATGCCATTTGATCGTATGAGGTGTAGGATCACGGGTGTATTCTTTCAATAAATTTTGAAGGAAACTTCTCACCGATGATGTTGTATTGACCATTGGGTAATAGGTTGCGGCACACTTATATGATATCTTATGGTTAAACTTTTGCAATTTGATCACGATCGGGCCGGCTGGGGCGCTGCCGATGGTCATGTCGAAGAACACCTTAGGGTTTGCCATTTGATTTTGGTGTCTGTTGAGAAATGTTGTGAACATGTTCTGTTGTGTTAGGGTTTTTAGAGAGTATGGGATAGGCTTATGACCGTCGGATCATGCCATCTGATCGTATGTGGTGTAGGATCACAGGTGTATTCTTTCAACAAATTTTGGACGAAACTTCTCACCGATGATGTTGTATTTACTATTGGGTAATAGGTTGCGGCACACTTATATGATATCTTATGGTTAAACTTTTGCAATTTGATCACGATCCGGCCGGCTGGGGCGCTACCGATGGTCATGTCGAAGAACACCGTAGGGTTTGCCATTTGATTTTGGTTTCTGTTGAGAAATGTTGTGAACATGTTCTGCTGTGTTAGGGTTTTTAGAGAGTATGGGATAGGCTTATGACCGTCGGATCATGCCATCTGATAGTATTAGGTGTAGGATCACGGGTGTATTCTTTCAACAAATTTTGGATGAAACTTCTCACCGATGATGCTGTATTGACTATTGGGTAATAGGTTGCGGCACACTTATATGATATCTTATGGTTAAACTTTTGCAATTTGATCACGATCCGGTCGGTTGGGGCGCTGCCGATGGTCATGTCGAAGAACACCTTAGGGTTTGCCATTTGATTTTAGTTTCTATTGAGAAATGTTGTGAACATGTTCTGTTGTGTTAGGGTTTTTAGAGAGTATGGGATATGCTTATGATCGTCGGATCATGCCATCTGATAGTATTAGGTGTAGGATCACGGATGTATTCTTTCAACAAATTTTGGATGAAACTTCTCACCGATGATGCTGTATTGACTATTGGGTAATAGGTTGCGGCACACTTATATGATATCTTATGGTTAAACTTTTGCAATTTGATCACGATCCGGCCTGCTGGGGCGCTGCCGATGGTCATGGCGAAGAACACCTTAGGGTTTGCCATTTGATTTTGGTTTCTGTTGAGAAATGTTGTGAACATATTCTGCTGTGTTAGGGTTTTTAGAGAGTATGGGATAGGCTTATGACCGTCGGATCATGCCATCTAATCGTATGAGGTGTAGGATCACGGGTGTAATCTTTCAACAAATTTTAGACGAAACTTCTCACCGATGATGCTATATTGACTACTGGGTAATAGGTTGCGGCACACTTACATGATATCATATGGTTACACTTTTGCAATTTAATCACGATCCGGTCGGCTGGGGCGCTGCCGATGGTCATGTCGAAGAACACCTTAGGGTTTGCCATTTGATTTTGGTTTATGTTGAGAAATGTTGTGAACATGTTCTGTTGTGTTGGGGTTTTTAGAGAGTATGAGATAGGCTTATGACCGTCGGATCATGCCATTTGATCGTATGAGGTGTAGGATCACGGGTGTATTCTTTCAATAAATTTTGAAGGAAACTTCTCACCGATGATGTTGTATTGACCATTGGGTAATAGGTTGCGGCACACTTATATGATATCTTATGGTTAAACTTTTGCAATTTGATCACGATCGGGCCGGCTGGGGCGCTGCCGATGGTCATGTCGAAGAACACCTTAGGGTTTGCCATTTGATTTTGGTGTCTGTTGAGAAATGTTGTGAACATGTTCTGCTGTGTTAGGGTTTTTAGAGAGTATGGGATAGGCTTATGACCGTCGGATCATGCCATCTGATCGTATGTGGTGTAGGATCACAGGTGTATTCTTTCAACAAATTTTGGACGAAACTTCTCACCGATGATGTTGTATTTACTATTGGGTAATAGGTTGCGACACACTTATATGATATCTTATGGTTAAACTTTTGCAATTTGATCACGATCTGGCCGGCTGGGGCGCTGCCGATGGTCATGTCGAAGAACACCTTTGGATTTGCCATTTGATTTTGGTTTCTGTTGAGAAATGTTGTGAACATGTTCTGCTGTGTTACGGTTTTTAGAGAGTATGGGATAGGCTTATGACCGTCGGATCATGCCATCTGATCGTATGAGGTGTAGGATCACAAGTGTATTCTTTCAACAAATTTTGGACGAAACTTCTCACCGATGATGCTGTATTGACTATTGGGTAATAGGTTGCGGCACACTTATATGATATCTTATGGTTAAACTTTTGCAATTTGATCACGATCCGGCCGGCTGGGGCGCTACCGATGGTCATGTCGAAGAACACCGTAGGGTTTGCCATTTGATTTTGGTTTCTGTTGAGAAATGTTGTGAACATGTTCTGCTGTGTTAGGGTTTTTAGAGAGTATGGGATAGGCTTATGACCGTCGGATCATGCCATCTGATAGTATTAGGTGTAGGATCACGGGTGTATTCTTTCAACAAATTTTGGATGAAACTTCTCACCGATGATGCTGTATTGACTATTGGGTAATAGGTTGCGGCACACTTATATGATATCTTATGGTTAAACTTTTGCAATTTGATCACGATCCGGTCGGTTGGGGCGCTGCCGATGGTCATGTCGAAGAACACCTTAGGGTTTGCCATTTGATTTTAGTTTCTATTGAGAAATGTTGTGAACATGTTCTGTTGTGTTGGGGTTTTTAGAGAGTATAGGATAGGCTTATGACCGTCGGATAATATCATTTGATCGTATGAGGTGTAGGATCACGGGTGTATTCTTTCAATCAATTTTGGATGAAACTTCTCACCGATGATTTTGTATTGGCTATTGGGTAATAGGTTGTGGCACACTTATATGATATCTTATGGTTAAACTTTTGCAATTTGATCACGATCCGGTCGGCTGGGGCGCTGCCGATGGTCATGTCGAAGAACACCTTAGGGTTTGCCATTTGATTTTGGTTTCTGTTGAGAAATGTTGTGAATATGTTATGTTGTGTTGGGGTTTTTAGAGAGTATGAGATAGGCTTATGACCGTCGGATCATGCCATTTGATTGTATGAGGTGTAGGATCACGGGTGTATTCTTTCAATAAATTTTGAACGAAACTTCTCACCGATGATGTTGTATTGACCATTGGGTAATAGGTTGCGGCACACTTATATTATATCTAATGGTTAAACTTTTGCAATTTGATCACGATCGGTCCGGCTGAGGCGCTGCCGATGGTCATGTCGAAGAACACTTTAGGGTTTGCCATTTTATTTTGGTTTCTGTTGAGAAATGTTGTGAACATGTTCTGCTGTGTTAGGGTTTTTAGAGAGTATGGGATAGGCTTATGATCGTCGGATCATGCCATCTGATCGTATGAGGTGTAGGATCACAGGTGTATTCTTTCAACAAATTTTGGTCGAAACTTCTCACCGATGATGCTGTATTGACTATTGGGTAATAGGTTGTGGCACACTTATATGATATCTTATGGTTAAACTTTTGCAATTTGATTACGATCCGGTCGGCTGGGGCGCTGCCGATAGTCATGTCGAAGAACACCTTAGGGTTTGCCATTTGATTTTGGTTTCTGTTGAGAAATGTTGTGAACATGTTATGTTGTGTTGGGGTTTTTAGAGAGTATGGGATAAGCTTATGACCGTCGGATAATGCCATTTGATCGTATGAGGTGTAGGATCACGGGTGTATTCTTTCAATAAATTTTGGACGAAACTTCTCACCGATGAAGTTGTATTGACTATTGGGTAATAGGTTGCGGCACACTTATATGATATCTTATGGTTAAACTTTGGCAATTTGATCAAGATCCGGCCGGCTGGGGGGCTGCCGATGGTCATGTCGAAGAACACCTTAGGGTTTGCCATTTGATTTTGGTTTCTATTGAGAAATGTTGTGAACATGTTCTGATGTGTTAGGGTTTTTAGAGAGTATGGGATAGGCTTATGACCGTCGGATCATGCCATCTGATCGTATGAGGTGTAGGATCACGGGTGTATTCTTTCAACAAATTTTGGACGAAACTTCTCACCGATGATGTTGTATTGACTATTGGGTAATAGGTTGCGGCACACTTATATGATATCTTATGGTTAAACTTTTGCAATTTGATCACGATCAGGGCGGCATGGTCGCTGTCGATGGTCATGTCGAAGAACACCTTAGGGTTTGCCATTTTATTTTGGTTTTTGTTGAGAAATATTGTGAACATGTTCTGTTGGGTTAGGGTTTTTAGAGAGTATGGGATAGGCTTATGACCGTCGGATCATGCCATCTGATCGTATGAGGTGTAGGATCACGGGTGTATTCTTTTAACAAATTTTGGACGAAACTTCTCACCGATGATGTTGTATTGACTATTGGGTAATAGGTTGCGCATACTTATATGATATCATATGGTTACACTTTTGCAATTTGATCACAATCCGGTCGGCTGGGGCGCTGCCGATGGTCATGTCGAAGAACACCTTAGGGTTTGCCATTTGATTTTGGTTTATGTTGTGAAATGTTGTGAACATGTTCTGCTGTGTTGGGGGTTTTAGAGAGTATGAGATAGGCTTATGACCGTCGGATCATGCCATTTGATCGTATGAGGTATAGGATCACGAGTGTATTCTTTCAATAAATTTTGGATGAAACTTCTCACCGATGATATTGTATTGACCATTGGGTAATAGGTTGCGGCACACATATATGATATCTTATGGTTAAACTTTTGCAATTTGATCACGATCGGACCGGCTGGGGCGCTGCCGATGGTCATGTCGAAGAACACCTTAGGGTTTGCCATTTGATTTTGGTTTCTGTTGAGAAATGTTTTGAACATGTTCTACTGTGTTAGGGTTTTTAGAGAGTATGGGATAGGCTTATGACCGTCGGATAATGCCATCTGATCGTATGAGGTGTAGGATCACAAGTGTATTCTTTCAACAAATTTTGGACGAAACTTCTCACCGATGATGCTGTATAGACTATTGGGTAATAGGTTGCGGCACACTTATATGATATCTTATGGTTAAACTTTTGCAATTTGATCACGATCCGGTCGGCTGGGGCGCTGCCGATGGTCATGTCGAAGAACACCTTAGGGTTTGCCATTTGATTTTGGTTTATGTTGAGAAATGTTGTGAACATGTTCTGTTGTCTTGGGGTTTTTAGAGAGTATGGGATTGGCTTATGACCGTCGGATAATGTCATTTGATCGTATGAGGTGTAGGATCACGGGTGTATTCTTTCAATAAATTTTGGACGAAACTTCTCACCGATGAGATTGTATTGACTATAGGGTAATAGGTTGCGGCACACTTATATGATATCTTATGGTTAAACTTTTGCAATTTGATCACGATCCGGCCGGCTGGGGCGCTGCCGATGGTCATGTCGAAGAACACCTTAGGGTTTGCCATTTGATTTTGGTTTCTGTTGAGAAATGTTGTGAACATGTTCTGCTATGTTAGGGTTTTTAAAGAGTATGGGATAAGCTTATGACCGTCGGATCAAGCCATCTGATCGTATGAGGTGTAGGATCACGGGAGTATTCTTTCACCAAATTTTGGACGAAACTTCTAACCGATGATGCTGTATTGACTATTGGGTAATAGGTTGCGGCACACTTATATGATATCATATGGTTAAACTTTAGCAATTTGATCACGATCCAGTCGGTTGGGGCGCTGCCGATGGTCATGTCGAAGAACACCTTAGGGTTTGCCATTTGATTTTAGTTTCTGTTGAGAAATGTTGTGAACATGTTCTGTTGTGTTGGGGTTTTTAGAGAGTATGGGATAGGCTTATGACCGTCGGATAATATCATTTGATCGTATGAGGTGTAGGATCACGGGAGTATTCTTTCACCAAATTTTGGACGAAACTTCTAACCGATGATGCTGTATTGACTATTGGGTAATAGGTTGCGGCACACTTATATGATATCATATGGTTAAACTTTAGCAATTTGATCACGATCCGGTCGGATGGGGCGCTGCCGATGGTCATGTCGAAGAACACCTTAGGGTTTGCCATTTGATTTTAGTTTCTGTTGAGAAATGTTGTGAACATGTTCTGTTGTGTTGGGGTTTTTAGAGAGTATGGGATAGGCTTATGACCGTCGGATAATATCATTTGATCGTATGAGGTGTAGGATCACGGGAGTATTCTTTCACCAAATTTTGGACGAAACTTCTAACCGATGATGCTGTATTGATTATTGGGTAATAGGTTGCGGCACACTTATATGATATCATATGGTTAAACTTTAGCAATTTGATCACGATCCGGTCGGTCCGGGGCGCTGCCGATGGTCATGTCGAAGAACACCTTAGGGTTTGCCATTTGATTTAGGTTTCTGTTGAGAAATATTGTGAACATGTTCTGTTGTGTTACAGTTTATAGAGAGTATGGGATAGGCTTATGACCGTCGGATCATGCCATCTGATAGTATGAGGTGTAGGATCACGGGTGTATTCTTTCAACAAATTTTGGACGAAACTCCTCACCGATGATGCTGTAATGACTAATGGGTAATAGGTTGCGGCACACTTATATGATATCTTATGGTTAAACTTTTGCAATTTGATCACGATCCGGTCGGCTGGGGCGCTGCCGATGGTCATGTCGAAGAACACCTTAGGGTTTGCCATTTGATTTTTGTTTCTGTTGAGAAATGTTGTGAACATGTTCTGATGTCTTAGGGTTTTTAGAGAGTATGGGATAGGCTTATGACTGTCGGATCATGCCATCTAATCGTATGAGGTGTAGGATCACGGGTGTATTCTTTCAACAAATTTTGGACGAAACTTCTCGCCGATGATGTTGTATTGACTATTGGGTAATAGGTTGCGGCACATTTATATGATATCTTATGGTTAAACTTTTGCAATTTGATCACGATCCGGTCGGCTGGGGCGCTGCCGATGGTCATGTCGAAGAACACCTTAAGGTTTGCCATTTGATTTTGGTTTCTGTTGAGAAATGTTGTGAACATGTTCTGCTGTGTTAGGGTTTTTAAAGAGTATGGGATAGGCATATGGCCGTCGGATCATGTCATCTCATCGTATAAGGTGTAGGATCACGGGTGTATTCTTTCAACAAATTTTGGACGAAACTTCTCACCGATGATGTTGTATTGATTATTGGGTAATAGGTTGCGGCACACTTATATGATATCTTATGGTTAAACTTTTGCAATTTGATCACGATCTGGCCGGCTGAGTCGCTGCCGATGGTCATGTCGAAGAACACCTTAGGGTTTGCCATTTGATTTTGGTTTTTGTTGAGAAATGTTGTGAACATGTTCTGCTGTTTTAGAGTTTTTAGAGAGTATGGGATAGGCTTATGACCGTCGGATCATGCCATCTGATCGTATGAGGTGTAGGATCACTGGTGTATTCTTTCAACAAATTTTGGACGAAATTTCTCACCGATGATGCTGTATTGACTATTGGGTAATAGGTTGCGGCACACTTATATGATATCATATGGTTAAACTTTTGCAATTTGATCACGATCCGGTCGGATGGGGCGCTGCTGATGGTCATGTCGAAGACCACCTTAGGGTTTGCCATTTGATTTAGGTTTCTGTTGAGAAATGTTGTGAACATGTTCTGTTGTGTTGGGGTTTTTAGAGAGTATGGGATAGGCGTATGACCGTCGTATAATGCTATTTGATCGTATGAGGCGTAGGATCACGGGTGTATTCTTTCAATAAATTTTGGACGAAACTTCTCACCGATGATGATGTATTGACTATTGGGTAATAGGTTGCGGCACACTTATATGATATCTTATGGTTAAACTTTTGCAATTTAATCACGATCCGGTCGGCTGGGGCGCTGCCGATGGTCATGTCGAAGAACACCTTAGGGTTTGCCATTTGATTTTGGTTTATGTTGAGAAATGTTGTGAACATGTTCTGTTGTGTTGGGGTTTTTAGAGAGTATGAGATAGGCATATGACCGTCGGATCATGCCATTTGATCGTATGAGGTGTAGGATCACGGGTGTATTCTTTCAATAAATTTTGAACGAAACTTCTCACCGATGATGTTGTATTGACCATTGGGTAATAGGTTGCGGCACACTTATATGATATCTTATGGTTAAACTTTTGCAATTTGATCACGATCGGGCCGGCTGGGGCGCTGCCGATGGTCATGTCGAAGAACACCTTAGGGTTTGCCATTTGATTTTGGTGTCTGTTGAGAAATGTTGTGAACATGTTCTGCTGTGTTAGGGTTTTTAGAGAGTATGGGATAGGCTTATGACCGTCGGATCATGCCATCTGATCGTATGTGGTGTAGGATCACAGGTGTATTCCTTCAACAAATTTTGGACGAAACTTCTCACCGATGATGTTGTATTTACTATTGGGTAATAGGTTGCGACACACTTATATGATATCTTATGGTTAAACTTTTGCAATTTGATCACGATCGGGCCGGCTGGGGCGCTGCCGATGGTCATGTCGAAGAACACCTTTGGATTTGCCATTTGATTTTGGTTTTTGTTGAGAAATGTTGTGAACATGTTCTGCTGTGTTAGGGTTTTTAGAGAGTATGGGATAGGCTTATGACCGTCGGATCATGCCATCTGATCGTATGAGGTGTAGGATCACAAGTGTATTCTTTCAACAAATTTTGGACGAAACTTCTCACCGATGATGCTGTATTGACTATTGGGTAATAGGTTGCGGCACACTTATATGATATCTTATGGTTAAACTTTTGCAATTTGATCACGATCCGGCCGGCTGGGGCGATACCGATGGTCATGTCGAAGAACACCGTAGGGTTTGCCATTTGATTTTGGTTTCTGTTGAGAAATGTTGTGAACATGTTCTGCTGTGTTAGGGTTTTTAGAGAGTATGGGATAGGCTTATGACCGTCGGATCATGCCATCTGATCGTATAAGGTGTAGGATCACAGGTGTATTCTTTCAACAAATTTTGGACGAAACTTCTCACCGATGATGCTGTATTGACTATTGGGTAATAGGTTGTGGCACACTTATATGATATCTTATGGTTAAACTTTTGCAATTTGATTACGATCCGGTCGGCTGGGGCGCTGCCGATGGTCATGTCGAAGAACACCTTAGGGTTTGCCATTTGATTTTGGTTTCTGTTGAGAAATGTTGTGAACATGTTATGTTGTGTTGGGGTTTTTAGAGAGTATGGGATAAGCTTATGACCGTCGGATAATGCCATTTGATCGTATGAGGTGTAGGATCACGGGTGTATTCTTTCAATAAATTTTGGACGAAACTTCTCACCGATGAAGTTGTATTGACTATTGGGTAATAGGTTGCGGCACACTTATATGATATCTTATGGTTAAACTTTGGCAATTTGATCAAGATCCGGCCGGCTGGGGCGCTGCCGATGGTCATGTCGAAGAACACCTTGCCATTTGATTTTGGTTTCTGTTGAGAAATGTTGTGAACATGTTCTGATGTGTTAGGGTTTTTAGAGAGTATGGGATAGGCTTATGACCGTCGGATCATGCCATCTGATCGTATGAGGTGTAGGATCACGGGTGTATTCTTTCAACAAATTTTGGACGAAACTTCTCACCGATGATGTTGTATTGACTATTGGGTAATAGGTTGCGGCACACTTATATGATATCTTATGGTTAAACTTTTGCAATTTGATCACGATCAGGGCGGCATGGTCGCTGTCGATGGTCATGTCGAAGAACACCTTAGGGTTTGCCATTTGATTTTGGTTTTTGTTGAGAAATATTGTGAACATGTTCTGTTGGGTTAGGGTTTTTAGAGAGTATGGGATAGGCTTATGACCGTCGGATCATGCCATCTGATCGTATGAGGTGTAGGATCACGGGTGTATTCTTTTAACAAATTTAGGACGAAACTTCTCACCGATGATGTTGTATTGACTATTGGGTAATAGGTTGCGCATACTTATATGATATCATATGGTTACACTTTTGCAATTTGATCACAATCCGGTCGGCTGGGGCGCTGCCGATGGTCATGTCGAAGAACACCTTAGGGTTTGCCATTTGATTTTGGTTTATGTTGTGAAATGTTGTGAACATGTTCTGTTGTGTTGGGGGTTTTAGAGAGTATGAGATAGGCTTATGACCGTCGGATCATGCCATTTGATCGTATGAGGTGTAGGATCACGAGTGTATTCTTTCAATAAATTTTGGATGAAACTTCTCACCGATGATATTGTATTGACCATTGGGTAATAGGTTGCGGCACACATATATGATATCTTATGGTTAAACTTTTGCAATTTGATCACGATCGGGCCGGCTGGGGCGCTGCCGATGGTCATGTCGAAGAACACCTTAGGGTTTGCCATTTGATTTTGGTTTCTGTTGAGAAATGTTGTGAACATGTTCTACTGTGTTAAGGTTTTTAGAGAGTATGGGATAGGCTTATGACCGTCGGATCATGCCATCTGATCGTATGAGGTGTAGGATCACAGGTGTATTCTTTCAACAAATTTTGGACGAAACTTCTCACCGATGATGCTGTATAGACTATTGGGTAATAGGTTGCGTCACACTTATATGATATCTTATGGTTAAACTTTTGCAATTTGATCACGATCCGGTCGGCTGGGGCGCTGCCGATGGTCATGTCGAAGAACACCTTAGGGTTTGCCATTTGATTTTGGTTTCTGTTGAGAAATGTTGTGAATATGTTATGTTGTGTTGGGGTTTTTAGAGAGTATGAGATAGGCTTATGACTGTCGGATCATGCCATTTGATCGTATGAGGTGTAGGATCACGGGTGTATTCTTTCAATAAATTTTGAACGAAACTTCTCACCGATGATGTTGTATTGACCATTGGGTAATAGGTTGCGGCACACTTATATGATATCTAATGGTTAAACTTTTGCAATTTGATCACGATCGGTCCGGCTGAGGCACTGCCGATGGTCATGTCGAAGAACACCTTAGGGTTTGCCATTTGATTTTGGTTTCTGTTGAGAAATGTTGTGAACATGTTCTGTTGTGTTAGGGTTTTTAGAGAGTATGGGATAGGCTTATGACCGTCGGATCATGCCATCTGATCGTATGAGGTGTAGGATCACAGGTGTATTCTTTCAACAAATTTTGGACGAAACTTCTCACCGATGATGCTGTATTGACTATTGGGTAATAGGTTGTGGCACACTTATATGATATCTTATGGTTAAACTTTTGCAATTTGATTACGATCCGGTCGGCTGGGGCGCTGCCGATGGTCATGTCGAAGAACACCTTAGGGTTTGCCATTTGATTTTGGTTTTTCTGTTGAGAAATGTTGTGAACATGTTCTGCTGTGTTAGGGTTTTTAGAGAGTATGGGATAGGCTTATGACCGTCGAATCATGCCATCTGATCTTATGAGGTGTAGGATCACAGGTGTATTCTTTCAACAAATTTTGGACGAAACTTCTCACCGATGATTCTGTATTGACTATTGGGTAATAGGTTGTGGCACACTTATATGATATCTTATGGTTAAACTTTTGCAATTTGATTACGATCCGGTCGGCTGGGGCGCTGCCGATGGTCATGTCGAAGAACACCTTAGGGTTTGCCATTTGATTTTGGTTTCTGTTGAGAAATGTTGTGAACATGTTATGTTGTGTTGGGGTTTTTAGAGAGTATGGGATAAGCTTATGACCGTCGGATAATGCCATTTGATCGTATGAGGTGTAGGATCACGGGTGTATTCTTTCAATAAATTTTGGACGAAACTTCTCACCGATGAAGTTGTATTGACTATTGGGTAATAGGTTGCGGCACACTTATATGATATCTTATGGTTAAACTTTGGCAATTTGATCAAGATCCGGCCGGCTGGGGCGCTGCCGATGGTCATGTCGAAGAACACCTTAGGGTTTGCCATTTGATTTTGGTTTCTGTTGAGAAATGTTGTGAACATGTTCTGATGTGTTAGGGTTTTTAGAGAGTATGGGATAGGCTTATGACCGTCGGATCATGCCATCTGATCGTATGAGGTGTAGGATCACGGGTGTATTCTTTCAACAAATTTTGGACGAAACTTCTCACCGATGATGTTGTATTGACTATTGGGTAATAGGTTGCGGCACACTTATATGATATCTTATGGTTAAACTTTTGCAATTTGATCACGATCAGGGCGGCATGGTCGCTGTCGATGGTCATGTCGAAGAACACCTTAGGGTTTGCCATTTGATTTTGGTTTTTGTTGAGAAATATTGTGAACATGTTCTGTTGGGTTAGGGTTTTTAGAGAGTATGGGATTGGCTTATGACCGTCGGATCATGCCATCTGATCGTATGAGGTGTAGGATCACGGGTGTATTCTTTTAACAAATTTTGGACGAAACTTCTCACCGATAATGTTGTATTGACTATTGGGTAATAGGTTGCGCATACTTATATGATATCATATGGTTACACTTTTGCAATTTGATCACAATCCGGTCGGCTGGGGCGCTGCCGATGGTCATGTCGAAGAACACCTTAGGGTTTGCCATTTGATTTTGGTTTATGTTGTGAAATGTTGTGAACATGTTCTGTTGTGTTGGGGGTTTTAGAGAGTATGAGACAGGCTTATGACCGTCGGATCATGCCATTTGATCGTATGAGGTGTAGGATCACGAGTGTATTCTTTCAATAAATTTTGGATGAAACTTCTCACCGATAATATTGTATTGACCATTGGGTAATAGGTTGCGGCACACATATATGATATCTTATGGTTAAACTTTTTGCAATTTGATCACGATCGGGCCGGCTGGGGCGCTGCCGATGAACATGTCGAAGAACACCTTAGGGTTTGCCATTTGATTTTGGTTTCTGTTGAGAAATGTTGTGAACATGTTCTACTGTGTTAGGGTTTTTACAGAGTATGGGATAGGCTTATGACCGTCGGATCATGCCATCTGATCGTATGAGGTGTAGGATCACAGGTGTATTCTTTCAACAAATTTTGGACGAAACTTCTCACCGATGATGTTGTATAGACTATTGGGTAATAGGTTGCGGCACACTTATATGATCTCTTATGGTTAAACTTTTGCAATTTGATCACGATCCGGTCGGCTGGGGCGCTGCCGATGGTCATGTCGAAGAACACCTTAGGGTTTTCCATTTGATTTTGGTTTATGTTGAGAAATGTTGTGAACATGTTCTGTTGTGTTGGGGTTTTTAGAGAGTATGGGATTGGCTTATGACCGTCGGATAATGCCATTTGATCGTATGAGGTGTAGGATCACGGGTGTATTCTTTCAATAAATTTTGGACGAAACTTCTCACCGATGAGATTGTATTGACTATTTGGTAATATGTTGCGGCACACTTATATGATATCTTATGGTTAAACTTTTGTAATTTGATCACGATCCGGCCGGCTGGGGCGCTGCCGATGGTCATGTCGAAGAACACCTTAGGGTTTGCCATTTGATTTTGGTTTCTGTTGAAAAATGTTGTGAACATGTTCTGATGTGTTAGGGTTTTTAGAGAGTATGGGATAGGGTTATGACCGTCGGATCATACCATTTGATCGTATGAGGTGTAGGATCACGGGTGTATTCTTTCAACAAATTTTGGACGAAACTTCTCACCGATGATGCTGTAATGACTAATGGGTAATAGGTTGCTGCACACTTATATGATATCTTATGGTTAAACTTTTGCAATTTGATCATGATACGGTCAGCTGGGGCGCTGCCGATGGTCATGTCGAAGAACACCTTAGGGTTAGCCATTAGATTTTTGTTTCTGTTGAGAAATGTTGTAAACATGTTCTGCTGTGTTAGGGTTTTTAGAGAGTATGGGATAGGCTTATGACCGTCGGATCATGCCATCTGATAGTATGAGGTGTAGGATCACGGGTGTATTCTTTCAACAAATTTTGGACGAAACTTCACACCGATGATGTTGTATTGACTATTGTGTAATAGGTTGCGCATACTTATATGATATCTTATGGTTAAACTTTTGCAATTTGATCACGATCCGGTCTGCTAGGGCGCTGCCGATGGTCATGGCGAAGAACACCTTAGGGTTTGCCATTTGATTTTGGTTTCTGTTGAGAAATGTTGTGAACATATTCTACTGTGTTAGGGTTTTTAGAGAGTATGGGATAGGCTTATGACCGTCGGATCATGCCATCTGATCGCATGAGGTGTAGGATCACGGGTGTATTCATTCACCAAATTTTGGACGAAACTTCTCACCGATGATGCTGTATTGACTATTGGGTAATAGGTTGCGGCACACTTATATGATATCTTATGGTTAAACTTTTGCAATTTGATCACGATCGGGCCGGCTGGGGCGCTGCCGATGGTCATGTCGAAGAACACCTTAGGGTTTGCCATTTGATTTTGGTTTCTGTTGAGAAATGTTGTGAACATGTTCTGCTGTGTTAGGGTTTTTAGAGAGTATGGGATAGGCTTATGACCGTCGGATCATGCCATCTTATCGTATGAGGTGAAGGATCACCGGTGTATTCTTTCAACAAATTTTGGACGAAACTTCTCACCGATGATGCTGTATTGACTATTGGGTAATAGGTTGCGGCACACTTATATGATATCTTATGGTTAAACTTTTGCAATTTGATCACGATCCGGTCGGCTGGGGCGCTGCCGATGGTCATGTCGAGGAACACCTTAGGGTTTGCCATTAGATTTTGGTTTCTGTTGAGAAATGTTGTGAACATGTTCTGTTGTGTTGGGGTTTTTAGAGAGTATGGGATAGGCTTATGACCGTCGAATAATGCCATTTGATAGTATGAGGTGTAGGATCACGGGTGTATTCTTTCAATAAATTTTTGACGAAACTTCTCACCGATGATGTTGTATTGACTATTGGGTAATAGGTTGCGGCACACTTATATGATATCTTATGGTTAAACTTTTGCAATTTGATCACGATCTGGCCGGCTGTGGCGCTGCCGATGGTCATGTCGAAGAACACCTTAGGGTTTGCCATTTGATTTTGGTTTCTGTTGAGAAATGTTGTGAACATGTTCTGATGTGTTAGGGTTTTTAGAGAGTATGCGATTAGCTTATGACCGTCAGATCATGCCATCTGATCGTATGAGGTGTAGGATCACGGGTGTATTATTTCAACAAATTTTGGACGAAACTTCGCACCGATGATGTTGTATTGACTATTGGGTAATAGGTTGCGGCACACTTATATGATATCTTATGGTTAAACTTTTGCAATTTGATCACGATCAGGCCGGCTGGGTCGCTGCCGATGGTCATGTCGAAGAACACCTTAGGGTTTGTCATTTGATTTTGGTTTTAGTTGAGAAATATTGTGAACATGTTCTGTTGTGTTAGGGTTTTTAGAGAGTATGAGATAGGCTTATGACCGTCGGATCATGCCATCTGATCGTATGAGGTGTAGGATCACGGGTGTATTCTTTCAACAAATTTTGGACGAAAGTTCTCACTGATGATGCTGTAATGACTAATGGGTAATAGGTTGCGGCACACTTATATGATATCTTATGGTTAAACTTTTGCAATTTGATCACGATCCGGTCGGCTGGGGCGCTGCCGATGGTCATGTCGAAGAACACCTTAGGGTTTGCCATTTGATTTTTGTTTCTGTTGAGAAATGTTGTGAACATGTTCTGATGTCTTAGGGTTTTTAGAGAGTATGGGATAGGCTTATGACTGTCGGATCATGCCATCTAATCGTATGAGGTGTAGGATCACGGGTGTATTCTTTCAACAAATTTTGGACGAAACTTCTCGCCGATGATGTTGTATTGACTATTGGGTAATAGGTTGCGGCACATTTATATGATATCTTATGGTTAAACTTTTGCAATTTGATCACGATCCGGTCGGCTGGGGCGCTGCCGATGGTCATGTCGAAGAACATCGTAGGGTTTGCCATTTGATTTTGGTTTCTGTTGAGAAATGTTGTGAACATGTTCTGCTGTGTTAGGGTTTTTAGAGAGTATGGGATAGGCTTATGATCGTCGGATCATGCCATCTGATAGTATTAGGTGTAGGATCACGGATGTATTCTTTCAACAAATTTTGGATGAAACTTCTCACCGATGATGCTGTATTGACTATTGGGTAATAGGTTGCGGCACACTTATATGATATCTTATGGTTAAACTTTTGCAATTTGATCACGATCCGGCCTGCTGGGGCGCTGTCGATGGTCATGGCTAAGAACACCTTAGGGTTTGCCATTTGATTTTGGTTTCTGTTAAGAAATGTTGTGAACATATTCTGCTGTGTTAGGGTTTTTAGAGAGTATGGGATAGGCTTATGACCGTCGGATCATGCCATCTGATCGTATGAGGTGTAGGATCACGGGTGTATTCATTCACCAAATTTTGGACAAAACTTCTCACCGATGATGTTGTATTGACTATTGGGTAATAGGTTGCGGCACACTTATATGATATCTTATGGTTAAACATTTGCAATTTGATCACGATCCGGTCGGCTGGAGCACTGCCGATGGTCATGTCGAATAACACCTTAGGGTTTGCCATTTGATTTTTGTTTCTGTTGAGAAATGTTGTGAACATGTTCTGATGTCTTAGGGTTTTTAGAGAGTATGGGATAGGCTTATGACCGTCGGATCATGCCATCTGGTCGTATGAGGTGTAGGATCACGGGTGTATTCTTTCAACAAATTTTGGACGAAACTTCTCGCCGATGATGTTGTATTGACGATTGGGTAATAGGTTGCGGCACACTTATATGATATCTTATGGTTAAACTTTTGCAATTTGATCACGATCCAGCCGGCTGGGGCGCTGCCGATGGTCATGTCGAAGAACATCGTAGGGTTTACCATTTGATTTTGGTTTCTGTTGAGAAATGTTGTGAACATGTTCTGCTGTGTTAGGGTTTTTAGAGAGTATGGGATAGGCTTATGATCGTCGGATCATGCCATCTGATCGTATGAGGTGTAGGATCACGGGTGTATTCATTCACCAAATTTTGGACGAAATTTCTCACCGATGATGTTGTATTGACTATTGGGTAATAGGTTGCGGCACACTTATATGATATCTTATGGTTAAACTTTTGCAATTTGATCACGATCCGGTCGGCTGGGGCGCTGCCGATGGTCATGTCGAAGAACACCTTAGGGTTTGCCATTTGATTTTTGTTTTTCTGTTGAGAAATGTTGTGAACATGTTCTAATGTCTTAGGGTTTTTAGAGAGTATGGGATAGGCTTATGACCGTCGGATCATGCCATCTGATCGTATGAGGTGTAGGATCACGGGTGTATTATTTCAACAAATTTTGGACGAAACTTCGCACCGATGATGTTGTATTGACTATTGGGTAATAGGTTGCGGCACACTTATATGATATCTTATGGTTAAACTTTTGCAATTTGATCACGATCAGGCCGGTTGGGTTTGCTGCCGATGGTCATGTCGAAGAACACCTTAGGGTTTGTCATTTGATATTGGTTTTAGTTGAGAAATATTGTGAACATGTTCTGTTGTGTTAGGGTTTTTAGAGAGTATGAGATAGGCTTATGACCGTCGGATCATGCCATCTGATCGTATGAGGTGTAGGATCACGGGTGTATTCTTTCAACAAATTTTGGACGAAACTTCTCACTGATGATGCTGTAATGACTAATGGGTAATAGGTTGCGGCACACTTATATGATATCTTATGGTTAAACTTTTGCAATTTGATCACGATCCGGTCGGCTGGGGCGCTGCCGATGGTCATGTCGAAGAACACCTTAGGGTTTGCCATTTGATTTTTGTTTCTGTTGAGAAATGTTCTGAACATGTTCTGATGTCTTAGGGTTTTTAGAGAGTATGGGATAGGCTTATGACTGTCGGATCATGCCATCTGGTCGTATGAGGTGTAGGATCACGGGTGTATTCTTTCAACAAATTTTGGACGAAACTTCTCGCCGATGATGTTGTATTGACGATTGGGTAATATGTTGCGGCACATTTGTATGATATCTTATGGTTAAACTTTTGCAATTTGATCACGATCCGGTCGGCTGGGGCACTGCCGATGGTCATGTCGAAGAACATCGTAGGGTTTGCCATTTGATTTTGGTTTCTGTTGAGAAATGTTGTGAACATGTTCTGCTGTGTTAGGGTTTTTAGAGAATATGGGATAGGCTTATGATCGTCGGATCATGCCATCTGATAGTATTAGGTGTAGGATCACGGATGTATTCTTTCAACAAATTTTGGATGAAACTTCTCACCGATGATGCTGTATTGACTATTGGGTAATAGGTTGCGGCACACTTATATGATATCTTATGGTTAAACTTTTGCAATTTGATCACGATCCGGCCTGCTGGGGCGCTGTCGATGGTCATGGCTAAGAACACCTTAGGGTTTGCCATTTGATTTTGGTTTCTGTTGAGAAATGTTGTGAACATATTCTGCTGTGTTAGGGTTTTTAGAGAGTATGGGATAGGCTTATGACCGTCGGATCATGCCATCTGATCGTATGAGGTGTAGGATCACAGGCGTATTCATTCACCAAATTTTGGACAAAACTTCTCACCGATGATGTTGTATTGACTATTGGGTAATAGGTTGCGGCACACTTATATGATATCTTATGGTTAAACTTTTGCAATTTGATCACGATCCGGTCGGCTGGAGCACTGCCGATGGTCATGTCGAATAACACCTTAGGGTTTGCCATTTGATTTTTGTTTCTGTTGAGAAATGTTGTGAACATGTTCTGATGTCTTAGGGTTTTTAGAGAGTATGGGATAGGCTTATGACCGTCGGATCATGCCATCTGATCGTATGAGGTGTAGGATCACGGGTGTATTCTTTCAACAAATTTTGGACGAAACTTCTCGCCGATGATGTTGTATTGACGATTGGGTAATAGGTTGCGGCACACTTATATGATATCTTATGGTTAAACTTTTGCAATTTGATCACGATCCGGCCGGCTGGGGCGCTGCCGATGGTCATGTCGAAGAACATCGTAGGGTTTGCCATTTGATTTTGGTTTCTGTTGAGAAATGTTGTGAACATGTTCTGCTGTGTTAGGGTTTTTAGAGAGTATGGGATAGGCTTATGATCGTCGGATCATGCCATCTGATCGTATGAGGTGTAGGATCACGGGTGTATTCATTCACCAAATTTTGGACGAAATTTCTCACCGATGATGTTGTATTGACTATTGGGTAATAGGTTGCGGCACACTTATATGATATCTTATGGTTAAACTTTTGCAATTTGATCACGATCGGGTCGGCTGGGGCGCTGCCGATGGTCATGTCGAAGAACACCTTAGGGTTTGCCATTTGATTTTTGTTTTTCTGTTGAGAAATGTTGTGAACATGTTCTAATGTCTTAGGGTTAGAGAGTATGGGATAGGCTTATGACCGTCGGATCATGCCATCTGATCGTATGAGGTGTAGGATCACGGGTGTATTCTTTCAACAAATTTTGGATGAAACTTCTCGCCGATGATGTTGTATTGACTATTGGGTAATAGGTTGCGGCACACTTATATGATATCTTATGGTTAAACTTTTGCAATTTGATCACGATCCGGCCGGCTGGGGCGCTGCCGATGGTCATGTCGAAGAACACCTTAGGGTTTGCCATTTGATTTTGGTTTCTATTGAGAAATGTTGTGAACATGTTCTGTTGTGTTAGGGTTTTTAGTGAGTATGGGATAGGCTTATGACCGTCGGATCATGCCATCTGATCGTATGAGGTGTAGGATCACGGGTGTATTCTATTAATAAATTTTGGACGAAACTTCTCACCGAAGATGCTGTATTGGCTATTGGGTAATAGGTTGCGGCACACTTATATGATATCTTATGGTTAAACTTTTGCAATTTCATCACGATCCGGCCGGCTAGGGCGCTGCCGATGGTCATGTCGAAGAACACCTTAGGGTTTGCCATTTGATTTTGGTTTCTATTGAGAAATGTTGTGAACATGTTCTGCTGTGTTGGGGTTTTTAGAGAGTATGGGATAGGCTTATGACCGTCGGATCATACCATCTGATCGTATGAGGTGTAGGATCACGGGTGTATTCTTTCAATAAATTTTGGACGAAACTTCTCACCGATGATACTGTATTGACTATTGGGTAATAGGTTGCGGCACACTTATATGATATCTAATGGTTAAATTTTTGCAATTTGATCATGATCCGGCCGGCTGGGGCGCTGCCGATGGTCATGTCGAAGAACACCTTAGGGTTTGCCATTTGATTTTGGTTTATGTTGAGAAATGTTGTGAACATGTTCTGTTGTGTTGGGGTTTTTAGAGAGTATGGGATAGGCTTATGACCGTCGGATCATGCCAACTGATCGTATGAGGTGTAGGATCACGGGTGTATTCTTTCAATAAATTTTGGACGAAACTTCTCACCGATGATGCAGTATTGGCTATTGGGTAATAGGTTGCGGCACACTTATATGATATCTTATGGTTAAACTTTTGCAATTTGATCACGATCCGGCCGGCTGGGGCGCTGCCGATGGTCATGTCGAAGAACACCTTTTTTTTTTCCTCAAACACCATCACAGCGGGGGGTTAAGGCGGACCCCCAACCTGTATATATCAAAAATCACCAAAGGAACATACATCAGACGAGTCCAAAAGTGACTCGGTCAGCACGAGAGATACAAAACACAAGAGCTAACAAAGCTACTATGGTATCCCCACAGACCGGGTACTAACCATCTAACTAAAGAGAAAATAAACATAACAAAGCTATACATCCTAAAAAGAACAAGGATGATGGCCAAATGCGTGCCAAATCCAAAGGCAATAAAAAACCATAAATCAAAACCACGGACCAGGTGAAGAAGTCATCCATCTCGATATCTGAATCTGAAGTTCGGATAGCCCAACTGGTCCATCCTGACGAGCGACTTCAAATACCGAGGCGCTGAATCCGCATCGAAGAAGGTGATGGCAGGGGTCTGGACCCCCCTACCTGCCAAAAAGTCTGCTGGTCGGTTGCCCTCTCGAAAGATGTAAGAGAACATGAACTGTATCTGTGCGAGCAAAGTACGAATGCGAGCCATATAATGTCTCACATCCGCTGCTCCTCTGCGTCCTGAAGTGAACACCGCGACCACTGCTGCCGCATCCATCTCGACCCAGACATGCGAGGAGAACTGCATAGCTAGTGTCAGCCCGTGAAGAAGAGCTAAAAGCTCCGCCTCGAAGGCCGGTCGGCTGCGAGAGGCGTACAAAAGGCCCCCAAGAGAGAACCGTCTGAGCCCCGAACCACTCCCCCACCGCCTGCCTGTCCCGTCGAGCTAGTAAAGGCCCCGTCGGTGTTCAGCTTCACCCAAGGATCGTCGGGTGGATGCCAAAGCACTTGCAGGGACCTCAGAACTCGCTGGCAAGGAGGAGCCAAAGGCATGAAGTCAACGGCCGGGGTGCAACCGCGCCAATGAAGGGGGACTAGCACACCCGCCGCCACCAAGATCCGCAGGTGCCGAACAACCTGCCAAATAACATGTGAAGAACGAAAAGAAATGCCGCGATGCTTGCAGCTATTCCTCTCCGTCCAGATAAACCAGTATACCAAACAGGGAATGATGAAGCTGATGTGCAAGGCGGTGGCCCTGTGAGAGGACCTCCACCAAAAACCTAATCTATGTGCAATATCAGTGCACGTGTGAATGTGTGTGCTGATGTAAGGGAACCAGCCATCAAAGTAATCCCAAACCGATCTCGCCAGAGGACTCGACACAAACAAATGCTGAAACGACTCGACTGAAATAGAAGAGACACAACAGAGACACTTGGATGCAAGAGAGATACCACGGGCCTGAACATAACACTCAACAGGGAGCCTCTGGAGGAGGAGGCGCTAGATGAAGACAGAGATGGTAGGGGTCAGCCCAGCATTCCAAACCATGCGAAGTCCGAAATGTCTAGGGGACCGTGTCCGGATGAGCTCCCAAGCTGAGGCCGTCGAGAACTCGCCATCGCCAGTGAGGCTCCATCGCATCACATCCCGCCTGCCCACCTCAATCGGAACAGCCCTGATAAGATCCAACACATGCAAAGGCACACCATACAAGCCAGATAATCATGCAGTTTTTCAACATGCCAAGTATGATCATGCCAAAATCTAGAGACCTCAGCGGCAGGAAGATCAGTCCCGGGCGGACAATAGGTCCTAAGAGGGAGATCCCCGACCCACACGTCGTCCCAGAAACTAATCCGCCCTTCGCCTAGGGACCACCTAATGAGACCATGAACCTGACCCCTAATGTCCATGAGACGATGCCAAATAGGACTATCATGCACAGAGTAAGGATAAATGAAAGCACGACCAGCATGGAAACAATACTTGCGCATGGTGAACTGCGCCCAAAGTGAATCCTGCGCGAGAACACCTTAGGGTTTGCCATTTGAGTTTGGTTTCTATTGAGAAATGTTGTGAACATGTTCTGTTGTGTTAGGGTTTTTAGAGAGTATGGGATAGGCTTATGATCGTCGAATCATGCCATCTGATCGTATGAGGTGTAGGATCACGGGTGTATTCTTTCAACACATTTTGGACGAAACTTCTTACCAATGATGTTGTATTGACCATTGGGTAATAGGTTGCGGCACACTTATATGATATCTTATGGTTAAACTTTTACAATTTGATTTTCATATACACAGACTAATTATTAGAAATATCAAATTAAATTTGTTGGTTTTTCTGAATTTGGGATTAAATATCTTTCAAAATATGGAATTAAGATACATAAATTTTTCTAAATAAAAGATTTTTGTTTTTTCCCCTATTTCTCTTCATTTTCTTATTAGGTCTCTTCTTTTTTTTTATGTGTTATGACTAAGCTATACTCCCTCTAGTCTCCATTAAATGTTTCATATTTAACTGATACTGGTTTTAAAAAATTGTTTGACTTTGTAAAGGAATGACTGGAATGTGGACCCCTAACTAAGTTGAGTCAAAACTTTTGAGCACAGATATTAAGAAATTGCATTGAAAAGTAAGAGATATAAAGAAAGAATAAAGTAGATAGGAGTGATTGAATGTTTTGTTTTTTTAAATGGAAATTATTCAACTTAGTTGAGACATCTCAAAAAAGAATACAACTAACCTAGTAGGGACGGAGGGTGTAGTTTTATAATAATTGTGAGTAGAATGAATTAGTGAAATGTGGATTACATTACTAAAAATATTAAAAATAAAATAAGATACTTTATTGGAGACCATCCCAATAACAAAATATATATGAGACACTTTTAATTGGGACGGATCAAATATTTTTGTGTGCATGCACATATACTATACCATCAAAAAGTGAGAGAGTTGAAATTTCATTATGAAATGTCAAATCCACCATCCCTTTTGATTTTCGAGCGATACGGACCACGGACGGCTTGGACCCGCATAGTATATCGTGGATGAAGAAATGGATTATGGAGGTGTGTTGTCTTCTGCTGGACTGGCTCGTACGTTGAGCTTTCTCCCAGTAGGACTTTGTTGCGCATGTGTAGAAGAAGAAAACAATAAGAATGCAGGACAAAATAGTACTCCTACTAATTCATATAATAATTTCTCTTTTATTTTTTTGTGTGTTATTTTGTGCATGCCTTGTTTCCCAATTAATATTACTCCCTCCGTCCCTCTGTAACCGAGTCGTATTCATTTTTTGGTTGTCTCACTATATCTGAGTCATTTCCTATTTTAGTAAAAAGCATCAACTTTTCTTTTCTCTTGCTCTCTTTTCATCTTTCTACATTTTTTCCTTTCCTACTTTTTTTTTCTTTACTTAAGAAACGCCTCTACTACGGCGAAACGGAGGGAGTACATGTCAGGTATTTAATTGGATTCAAAAATCATAACCATGTCGGGCTATTCCTTGTTATAAATCTAGAAGCGAGCAGCATGACGTATACGGTATACTTTATTAGGACATCAAAATGATCCATTTTGCCGGGACGAGCAGGCGAAACCGCGTTGCAAATTGCAATGGCATTATGATCCAAAAAATGTTTCAAATCTAATTTTTTTGGGAAGATGTGATTACTGATTAGGTAGATCAAGTGTGATGTGTTTGAGACTTAGATCCACCCTTTTTCGCATTTTTTGTTTTTTCTTTTTTTCAATACTAGTAATATATTTAAATTTTAATTAGCATTTGAATATAAAACTTTTTCATTTTCTTTCAATTTAATTCACATATAAATATAATTGGCATATGAATGTAATTAAGTAATTCAATAACAAAATTTAATTATTTAAAATTACTATAACATAGTAGTATAACAAATGTATGAAAAATAAACAATGATTAAAAAGTAAAAGATTATGTTGTACTCCCTCTATCCCTCATTACGTGCCTCAGTTTTCCATTTTAATACATCATTTATTAATTGTCACGCTTCACTTTTACTACTTTTAGTAATGAGCATCATATTCCACTAACTTATTCTCTCATCACATTATATTATAAAATTAATATATAAAAATAGGATACACATACCACTAACTTTTTCAACTCACCTTCCTTTATGGAGTATTTTTTAAAACTCATGCTAAATTAAAATAGGACATATATTGAGGGACGGAAAGAGTATAAAAAATGTCCTTATGCTTTCAATAAGACCAATAAAATGTTCAAACTAATAGGTACTCCATCCGACCCACTATAAGTGGGGCGTTTTTATTCGAACGTTCTTTTATAAAAATGATAATATATAGTTAGAGTGGAGAGAAAATAAAATAAGAGAATCATGTATATACGACTCTCTTATATATTATTCTCTCTCTTACATTACTTTCTCTCCACTTAAACTACTATTTATTATCATCTTTGCAAAATAACGACCAAAAAGAAACGTTTCACTTGTAGTGGGACCGGGGGAGTAACATTCTACCAAGAATGTCATCACTATATAATTATGAGTTTAAGCAAAATAATAATAATAATGATAATAATAATAATGATGATGATGATGATGATGATGATAATAATAATAATAATAATAATAATAATAATAATAATAATAATAATAATAATAATAATAATAATAATAATAATAATAATAATAATAATAATAATAATAATAATAATAATAATAATAATAATAATAATAATAATAATAATAATAATAAGTAAAGAAAATACTTAGTGTTTAGTAAGTAAGTGATTATAAGTAAAGAATAAATAAGAGAGGTTAAAAGAATTGATGAAAAAAGATAGTGATTCATTTAGCTTGAGACATAAAAAAAGGAATACCGACTTAATTAATTAATTTAGAATGTGGAAAAGTAAAGATCCTCGTCATCATCTTAAACAGAATAATCATATATCATGGATACAATAACTAAGCAAAATATGATGTACTAATCTGCAACATGGATTTTGCATAGACTTCTTCCACGAAATATGCTTTGACTAAACACAGATAAGAGTTGAAATCTATTTACATCGATGTCAAGATTAAACGACGTTACATAGATACATAATAGCAGGCTTGATTTCTTAGACAATTAATCGTCTATGTAATTTGTAGTTGGATAACTGAATAAACTAATGTAAATACACAAGTAAAGCAAGCTAAAAACAGCCAATTTTGAACTTTGATCTAGTGGTGAAGCCATAACAAAGAACTATTTTAAACATAAATCTCGAAAATGTGTAGAAAACGATGATAGAACTAGCTACTGGAAACACCAATACGATACTACACATATATATATTGAATTCTAAAGTCGAAACAACTAAGAAGCCTGTCATAACACACCAGTTAATAACAAATTGAAAAACTTACAACATTCAGAGCGGTTCACTAACCTTTAGCTTCAATCAAGAGAAGGAGGTTTTCGAACTTTTGTAACTTGCTCAAACGCATACGAAATCTCTATCAGCTTTGCTTCGCTGCCTCTCAATCCTCCGAAGCATATCCCAAACGGCATCCCGTCTCTCTCGTAGCCAGCTGGGACAGTTATCGCCGGATACCCTCCAATAGCGTAGACGGCAGAAGCACGAGATCCCGGTGTCACCATTGCATCTAATTTGTGCTCCTTCATCAGTTTCTCGAATCCATTTGTTGAAAGTTTTGCCAAATTCTCCAGTATAGCCATTTCGTGCTCGCCCAGCCCATTCGTCTTCTCAGATTCTATGAAGGTATTCTGATCATGCTCCTTCAGCATTTCCTATTGTGAAAAATAAACAGTTTTGTTGGTTTCAAGATTTAGGGGACAGCACCAAATTCAGACAAAATAAACTTCACACATGGCTCTAGATTATAGTAAGATTTATAGATCCAAGTAATGGATTGGAAAACTAGAAGTGCAAATACTTACCAACTCCGGATTATTCTCGTTGAAGGCGATGATATCGGCTAAAGAATGCACAGGAGAATCATCTAATTCTTTCAGGTAAACGTTTATGTGTGACTTGAACTCAGCCGCCATGATTGATATCTCACCACTTAGATTCGGATCAAGAATCGTCTCTATTTGATCTATCTTCAAGTTGTCGATTAATTGTGCACCCCTCTGCCTTTGATCATATATAAAACAACATCAAACAAACTAAACTTCCTACTTCCTTTTGCTCATCAGATTCAATATTAGAGTTGATACGAAAATTCACCTCAGTGTATCTATATGAAGCTCGAAAGCTTCAGATTCAGCAGTACCATGTATTTTCTCCATGAAGGGATGCCTAATTATACCGAGCCTCTTTCCTTTCAGACCATCTTCGTTAAGAAACTGTTTGTAGCCACCTTCAGGGATGTACTTGGATGCCTCCCTCGTTGCTTCATCATTCGGGTCGAAACCTGCTATCACATCGAGCACATAAACTGCATCCGATACAGTCCTACATATCGGCCTACAAATCATTCAGACAATCTTTATCAGACATCGCTAAAAAAAATTCAGGTAACCGAACTCTACCACTCATCAAAAAACACCTCAAGATTTTATCGTTTAATCGATAAGAATTCAATACAAGCATGCACAATTACCCGATTGTGTCCCAACGGGGTGTCATTGGTATAACCCCTGCTCGGCTCGTGAGGCCAACAGTCGGCTTGATACCCACGACCGAGTTGTTAACCGAGGGGCAGATGATGGAGCTGTGGGTCTCACTCCCGAGGGAAACACACACCATGTTTGCAGCCACAGATATTGCAGATCCACTACTTGATCCACATGGAGTCCCAGATGACAGATACGGATTCTATAACATTCACAAAAGAATGAAAAACTAAGGCTAGCAGATAATAAGAATCTGTTAAACATACACTAAATCTCTCCAGCAACCCTCAAACTAGACCTGGTTGATAAGCAGTCAGCTTGAGTTGAACTGTCCTTCTCCAAACGAATCATGTTTACGCATACTAAAAATTTGCACACGGTAGGTTCCAACAAACCAAAAATCTTTGCAGGAAATCACACAAACTATATCTAATTGGCACACAATTACCTATTACATTAACAATGTTGCAAATGCCATGATCAACACCTATCTACTGTACAAAAAAATCACAGAATTATACACACACCAACAAAATAGACGACAAGAGAGGGTTAAGAGGCACAAACCACTCCTTGTCCGGAGCGAGCACACCAGCCATTAGGAACTCCACTGAGAGAACGGAACCTATACCATTCACTCAAGCTCGCCTTACCTAAAATCAGGGCTCCGCTCTTCCTCAGCCGCTCCACCACTGCTGCGTCGCGCTGCACCTTCGATCCGAGCAGAGCGTAGGAACCAGCGGTGTTGTTGAGCTTATCGAGTGTCCCGATCGTGTCCTTGAGGAGCACCGGAATGCCGTGCAATTCCCCCAAATCCGCCAATCCGCCGCCGCGTCTGCTCGTCTCCTTCTCCCTGTCTAATTCATCCGCTAGTAGCTGCGCGTCCAGGTTCACCTCGATCACGCTGCGAAGCACCGGATTGAGACGCTCGATCTGGTGCAGGTAGAAATCGACTAGCTTCCTGGCGGTGAGTTTGCCGTCTGCAAATGCTTGTTGAATCGATTTGATTGTGGCTTCTTCCACTTGGAAATTGAGCTCTTCCATGGCGGAAATTCGTCTAGCAGTAGTAGAATTTGCGATACCTCTGAATTTTTAGCTGGAGTGCAGACTGCGTGATATAGACTCCAAGAAATTTCATCATTAACGGAAAAAAAGAAAATAAATTCATTTTGAGATTTGCGCGCCTTTGTTTTTTTTTATTTTCAATAAATAATACTACGCTTATTAAGTTATTATACTCCTATTTTATAATATTGACATAATAATATCGAAAAGGAAATTCCACAAATAAGACATCGGTTTAGTACTACGATTAGATAAAACTGCTCGGTTTTTAGGAATCCCGATCGGGCTGACTCGCTTGCGTTCACAGACCTATCTTATCGGATTGTCGAGATTTCCGATTATGATTAATCCGAAATATAAATTGTCAACTATAATCTTTAACTTTCCGATAATCCACCAAGCTAATGGAGTTTAAAAAGTTTATGATTTTATAAGTAATATCACTTTTAATAATCTTTTATTTATATGAAATGAATAAATCAAGGATAATAAGTGTTCTTTGACTCAAAGTTAAATACTATAGTACACAAGGAGTACTAGTATGCAATTGTGAAAGTTAAGATTAATTGACTGTTCATCGTGTATTTGAATAAAATATCACGTACAGAAATGGAAACAATTTAAAGTTTGTGCATTTGCAATTCAATATTTAATGTAGCTATTATTTTTAATTTTTACTTCACTTCTTCCATTCTTGTAGTAAAAAAGATTGTAAATTTTCCCAAGTCTTGAATTTCCACAAGTAGAACAAGGGCTATCTATGTAAAACTCCATTTATCCTTTTTCAATAAAATAAAATGACCAAATTCTCAACAATTTATTTGTAGCAACACATTCCAACAGCAGTAATAAAAAGTTTACACAAGTAGATTCAAAGGTCAACAATCTATGTAATAAAAGAAGCCCCTCTTCCAAAACTCCTCCAGCCCATCAACCTCTCATTCTACAACTCTATAATAAACGCACAACAACAAATTTAAGAAGTCAGAAACACACAATTTGAAACACCAAAACAAAGGTGTGGAGATTCACTTGCAAGTGGTGAATCTGCAGGTGGCCGCATTGCCCGAGCCGGCGTTGGCCCTCGTGAAGCTCAACGCGGTATGGAGCACGTTGCGCGTGGACCCCATCAACGCCAAATTCATAGCTTCAATCACACCTATAGGGTGGTATGGGAATTGTATACTATTGTAGGAGTTGAGCAATGCTGTGGTGCCTTCTCTCAACAATGTCCTATAGGGATCCCCTCTCCCTAGCATCCCTTGCCTTAGGGTCATGTCCGCTCCGTACCTACGGCCCGCGATCAACCCAAACGCAACGGCCACCTTCGTGTCCGGACTCACCACCTTCCAATAGCATTGGTATTCCGGCATCAACCACATCCTACAACATAAGTATCATAGTATAAAAGTTAGATTTCTTTTTTTTTATAATTGGTAAATAAACAGAAATTTTAAGGTCGCGTCACAAAATATTAACCTAGGCCGGCCCACCTAAGGGGAATGATAAAAAACTAGATTAGTACAATGAAACTTGACTTACTGGTGGGGACAGGCCGAGGCTTCCAAGAAGGGCGTGGGCGGGAAGTGGGGGACAGGGGGCAGCAGAGGCGCGGGCGGAGGGCTGACCGGGGCAGGGGTGGATGAGCTCGGGCAGAACGACATGGGTTGAGCCGGCTGAGCTAGCAACGGATCAACGGAGTACATCTCCGTATTGAACATGTTGAACATGAGCCGGGGTTGCTTGGCCGGCCCCGCGGCCGCTCCACAGGCGTTCGAGCCCTGCCCGTTGCTCGAGACCTGCGTGTAGCACGCATTTAAATTGGGGGTGCCCCCAACTCTCATCGCGTAGTTTCCTAGCCAGTTCGTGGTCTCCTCCCCCCACGTCGTGTACTGCCCATCGTTGCCCGGGCAGGCCATTGTCACCTTTATCCCTGATACTCAAAACGACGTTGTTTCGTTTACTAAATAAATCCAATATATAAAAAACCTTTAAAAAAAATTTTAATTAGACATTAGAAAAAACACTAAACATTAGTAATAAACATGAAAATGTACCATATAAGGGATAATCAAAGAGAGAGATCTGGCCATCTTTGCATTGATCACAAAACACGGTTCCGGTGACCATGGCGTCGCCGCGAGCTCCAGTGATCGAGGCTCCGGCGATGAGGAAAGCTGCAAGCAGAAACTTGTGCAACCAATCCATGAGTTGAGACGAGATTGAATCTGCCGAGAAATGAATGGCTATAAGTAGTGAAGCTCTGTAAAGAGGATTTGTTGATGTGAATTAATGTGAATGTGAACACTTTTTACACTTAAAAAAGAGAGAGAGGAAAAAAAAAGAGAGCCAATGTTTTCGTAGTAATAACAACTGCTGCTATACAACTCTCAACTGCCTCCATTTATTGTGAAAGATTTATCATTTGAAAAAAAAAATATGACCAAAAAAGGTACAAATCGAATTTAATGCTGCTGGAAGAATTAGAATCTAGCTTCAAACATTAAGGCAAAAATTTGAATTTTGATGGAAATTCGACCATGGTTACATGTTTTAATAAGAGCCATCGACTTTTGTTGCTATTAAATGGATGGATTATGATTGTAAAAGCAGATGAATAAAGAATGGGAGTATATAAATGAGATTAAAAATGGAACAGTGCAGCGTTGAAGGATGTTGTGCATAATGTCGGTAAATTAGTGAAGAAAAACAGTGTAAACAGCAGAGGTTGATTAATGAGCTTTAATGGAGTCGATTTTTCACGTTTCAATATTCTGAGATGCGTTGTTTAAATTAGGTTGATTGTACAGTGTCCCCCGTCGTCTTGGACTTGCTTATTTTTAGGTTTATAACATGATTTTGGGATCTAGACTCATAATCATAATATATGACCTTTACAGTTAGTTCAATTGAAATTAATTAGATGAGAATAAAGTTTATATAGTTACTAGTTAAGAAAAAATTACATAAGGATTAATAGATCAGGGATCCATAATTTGTTTTTAATAGACGTATTATCTATATTCCGTATTCGACTTGTTAAAAAGAGATTTTATCACGTAGAAACTTAAGCCGTTAATGGTTTTGACTTGTGTACACCTCGGTCGGCCACCTTAAATGATCCGTCTATACTCTATACTTTTTACATGTGGTATTCAGAAGCTATGTTTAATTTATTTGTACCCTATATAAGAGTTGGGAAGTTTTAAAAATGAAATTGGAAGCCAAAGAAAACATAAAAGGAGCAAGCTTATTATGAACTATTTCTGCGCTTTTTTTCCTATTTAGTTTTGATTGAGATGTAAAGATTGAATTTTTATTTATTTTTCTAGAAGAGTTGTGGTGTAGATAGCGACTTTTGGAAGTAATAGAAAACTAACTCGAGCGTGACTAAGCAAAGTGTCTAAATTCGAAACTCCATAAGTCGAAGCGACATTAAATATACCACACATATATTGAAAAAATTTGTTGATAACAACAGCTATTCTCATTAAATGTAAACTGAAATTGCATCTCATTATCATGCTGTCTAACAACCACCTCTTAACAACGACAATCTCGTAACTGAACCATCATGAATCTTCCTTTATTTTCTAGGACAGTATCGTCTTCCTTCATTAACATAGCTACAAAGGGAGTAGTACAACTCAAACCAACACCAACTATTCAAACAAATACTATCAAACAGACCAGATTCGAATGATAAAAGCAGTCTTAAAAGTCACAAACCAAAAAATTACAACCAATTTTGGGAGAAGAACGAATTGCATTCCTACTCATAATTGTATTCCCACACGAATAAATAAACAGTATCTGAATCCGAAAAAAAAACACTTAGTCCACAACAAGTACAAATGAGCCATACAGGCAAGACATAAATGAAACTACCCATAATTCTCTACCAAAATTTGCTATATATTGTGCGGAGATTGAGAACAGATAACAGAAAATACATGAAACAAAAATCTATCATAGCTCAGCAGATGCATTGTTTAAGCCACATCAATGCTCCTTTTTTTGTTTTCTCAAAGCCTTCAGCATCAGGCCTGTGCCTCTCCCCCTTCAGCCTCTTCAGTATGTCCATTTTCAGATTTCTCAGTATGCCCGTTTACGGCCTCCTCGGCTCTTCAAGATAAATAGGTGTAGGTAAAGGTCAGTGATAGCATCAGTTTCAAAATATCCAGGGAAGTTGAGATACAGAAACCACAATAAAACAGATTCAAGTCCCATCCGTAAATCACAACAGCAGCACAAATCAATAATTAAGTACTAGTTATTGCAAAATAGGTAATATTAGCACCTAAACACGGCTCTCCAAATCCATTTTGATGTCTGAAGAGAAACAGGCTATAGAAGAAAGAAGAACATTGAAACCTTAGACGGTTTTATCCTCCAAAATTATCCAAACCAAGGCGGATAAATTTTGTGAAAAAAAGTCAGCTAACCCATGAATTGCAGAACCATTATATTAGAAAGAAGGAAAAAAAGTGTCTATATCTAGTCAATAAAATCAAACTGTAAAAAAGTATATACGGAGTAACACATTACAGTCACTAAAAAGTTATATCCAAAATCAAGGAGTGCACTAGACACTAGCCAAAATTACTGTGATGTTGTTCAAAAATATGCTTTTACAAGGCCTGGGAATGGCTGGTTCACAGTCGAACGTTATCCGAGTGCATTTACACAGATTTATAGAGTTCCACTGCTAACTTACAAATTTAGGAATGAGATAAGCATATGATTCTCTAGAGATGCATACTTGCTACCTAGTGTTGCAGGTGATATTATAACTACAAAATTACTGTTAAGAAACAACTTTGGCTAACAAGAAGATCTAGAATACCATATACAAGCATCTATTCAAGACTAGATTAACTAAACGTATTATCATTCATTACAGTTTAAAATGGAGGTCCTACAAAAACATACAGACAAACCAGTAACATAAAGTTCATCACTTTGCTCAATTATGCAAACCAAACACCAAAGGAATCAAAGCATTCAAACATGTCAAATTTACACCCTAAACTAACTCAGCAATCATAAAATATCCCAACATTCTCCACAACTCATGTAGTTTAAAAGCCTAATTCACCAACCTCTGGGGGCGGGAATCAGCAGATTCTGGCTTTCTCCATGCCCTCTCAGTCTTCTCTTCCTGTCGCCTCTCTCTTCCACTCCAAAAGTTTTTCCTAGGAGGATCCGGTCCATCAGAAACAACCTCCTTAATCTTGGTAGACTCGAGCTTCTCCTCAATCTCCTTCCAATCTTGGCCCTTCTCCTTCAACACCTCCTCTCTTGGCCTCGCCTGGCCGAACGGATTGCTCCCTGCCGGCCTCACGGTAACAGCAACTGGAGAAGCAATCTCAGCCTTAGGCTTCTCCGGAGCAGTAATCTCAATCACGGGTAGTGTTCTAGGCTGCAAATTCAATCTAGGCCTACTGCCAGCACTCACCTCCTCTCGTCTCCTACCCCAGCTCTCCGAATCCGCCGAATCCGAACCCCCCCTCCTCTCCCTCAAACTATCAAAGGCGCCTCCCATCCTCGGCCCTTCCTCCTCTCTCCTCTTCATCCAACTACCTGAATCCGCTCCACCGTTGCTGGATTCCAATCCAAAACCCCCCCTTCTCTCATATCTCCTAGGCTCAGAGGGAGCAAAACTCTTATTCGACCCCCAATTATCAACCTCATCCGCTCGCGATTGCGAATCGGAGAAGAAACCCCCTCTTTCCCCCCTCTCTCTCCTCTCAAACCCACTACCAGCAGAAGACCTCTTACCCGCCGCCCAATTATCAGTCTCATCAGCCCTAGACGGCGCCAATTCGCGATTCGACTCCCGATTGAAACTCCCCTGGCGCCGCGGCTGCTCATCCCTCATCCCGCCGCCATAGGATCTGAATCCCCCTCCTAGCTTGTTCCGATCGAGCTCTTCCGCCGTCCGCTCTCGCGGACCCGTCGGGAGAGCCATCAGCTCGTCCGTCGTCAACCCCTTCGCCTGGAAGGCCGCCGGCTTCGTAGCGCTGTAGGTCGAGAATTCCTGGAGCGTGAGGACCTGCTTCTTCTTCTTCTTAGTCTTCGCCGCAGCAAGGGACGGGAAATCCGCCGTCTCGGAGTGGCCGTTTGGCGCCGCCACCGTTTCCTCCTGCTGCTGGAGGAGCTCCGACTCGTTCTCCTCCGAGTCCAGAGCCCACGCGCCTGGCTTCGCCCACGCTGTCTTCACCGTAGCCGCCATGATTGCTGCTTCTCGATTTCTCTCTCTCTCTCTCCGATTTATTTTCTGCGTGTTGTGATAGGTTTTGTGGAGATTTTGCCTATATCAAACAAGGCCGTTTGCTTATAAACGATACGCAGGTTTTGGGATTTAATCCAACGGCTATGATTCGTTTAACTCGGGTATGTGATTGCGATTAATTGCTATGGACGGTTGAGATTGGGTGCATTTCATAGTTTAAGGATTTTTTTAAAAGAATATGGTAAACAAATATAACTACCATATTTATATTTTCTTCATAAAATTTACCTTTTCAATTTCAAAGATGTATTGTTATTATTTCTTCTTCTCCATAAAAAGATGAATATGGTAATTATATTTGTATATTTTTGTTAATTTATCTTCTTTTCTTGAAATTAATTACTTAAAAAGATATCAGTAATAATAAGTAAATAAAACATACTCCGTATAATTTACAAAGGAAAATTTATTTGGCATAATTCATATGATTCCAGACACTTAACATGTTTCCGAATATAGTACTTAAATCATATTCCCCCGTGACTCATGTCTTTAGTATTCATATCCATAAATTCTAAAATTCATAATCATAAAAATTATATTACTGAAAATCTCAAGAAATTATTTTTCTCAAACAACTTTACGTTTCGCCAAACAACCAATGCCTTTGGAGTTATACATGGAAAAATAAATAAATAAAAAATTTTGGAGCATTAATATGGATTGTGGAGTATGTTTTTTCCGCCAATATGAATTTATAAATTTAAGAAATACACTTCATTGTAACATTAAATTGACCTATCATATAATTGGTTTTATGTTGCTAAATTTACCTTGCAAGTATATTATCCACGCGATAAATAAGAATGACACTTCATTATAACATTAAATTTACGTACAACATTATTTTTATTTGAAAATATGTAATTAGGATTTTGTAAGAATTTTCACAATAAAAAAAATAAATTAAATCGAGAGAGATTTTTATAATGTCAACTGTTATCGTAACAATGAATTTACAACATTATATTGAATGTGCTATCATTATAGGCAAATTATGTAAATTTGGTCAAAACATGGGGGAATCATGACATTTATCCTAACATGTTGTACTATTAATTGACGAAATGATATTTAATACTATAGTAATTAATTAATTTGGTTGTCTTTTAGATATTGTAATCCTAAAATTAATATATTTGATTTTAATAATTCAGTAAAACGTGGTTTAATTTTAACACCATTCACCATTAAATGCAAAAATATTATTTCCAAAATTTTAAATTAAAACTAATGCAACATTATTTCCAATTTATTCAAAAAGAACATTTTATCGATGTGTTCACGCCTGGATCTCAATTTATTCAAAAATAAACTACTCCATGTATTAAACTGTTTATTAAAAAAGACAGTGTAACTTTATTTGCGCGGTGTACATGTCTGCAATCTACCACCGCCAACTATACCACACACGCCAGCTCATTAAACATGTATATTTTACTTTTATATTATCCTTATCTCAAGGGGCCCCAAAAATCTAGGCAAAACTATATTATAATGCAATGGTTAACTAAAATTTTCAGATGTGTAGGTCCCAATCATGCAAATGCCATATATGGCAAACTCCAATCGATTTTTAAATTTTTTTTAATGAAATAATACTCCCTCCATCCCATAAAAATATAGACATATAATATGACATGAAAAATAAAACAAAATTGGTAAAGTAAAATACTCCAGAGGAATGGAAGAATAGTTCAATTAGTGTTAGTGGATATTGAAACTTCATTATAGGGGTGTGCATTCGGGTTTTAGTTCGGTTTTTTACCAAATCCGAACCAAAACCGAATTTAGTTCAAAATCCAAACCGAACCGAACCCGAAAAACCAAAACCGAAAAACCCAAAAAAAAACCGAAAAACCTGAAAAAAATAAATATAATATAAATATATATTTATATATGTGTATTTTATTTTATTTTATATATACTAATAGAATATTTATATATAATATAAAATTAATAAAACATATCATATATATTATATAGTAGAATATATTAAAAGAATATATATATTATATATAATATAATATATTAAATTAATAGAATATATATATAATTCGGTTTTTCGGTTTTTTTTCTTCGCCCGAACCGAACCGAAAAACTGAAATTTTTTTATTTTTAAAACCGAACCGAACCGAAAAACCGAAAAAACCGAACCAAATTTCAAAATTTCGGTTTGATTCGGTTCGAATATTCAGTTTCCGGTTTTTTTGCTCACCCCTACTTCATTATTAACAGTGTTTTAATGGTAGTTTAAGTTGTAAATAACTTGATGTATAGGAATAATAAATTGAGATAACTTTCTACAGATGGAAATACTCATACTTTTATAGGACGGACAGAAATGAAAATTGCACATATTGTTATGGGACGCATGGAATATCAAATATGAAATTTTTGAGTTTTTCTATAAAACAATATCAAATATGGATCTTTGCAAATATTTTCTGAGACATATCATAAAAAATAGTTATAAATGATTGGAATAAAATTACTTTTTGGTATAACATATATATTCAAAAATAGACCTGAAAGGACTCGCAGTAGGGGTTCCCCCATCTAGGGATGTCAATCGGGCCAACCCGTTCGGGTTCGGGCCAACCCGTTCGGGTTGTCGGGCCATTCGGGCACGGGCTATTCGGGTTATGATTTTTTCGGGTTATAAAAGTTCGACCCTAACCCTAACCCTTCGGGTTTCGGGCTAACCCACCGGGTTATTCGGGCTAATGCGTATTTTTAATTCTTTTAATATTTTCAAAAAATAATACGTATTTTAAATTTCCTTTAATTATATACATATTTTTAATTAATCATTCAACAATGAAATACATATTTTTAATTTTCTTTAATATTTTAAAAAAGATTAAGTTATTTAAATTTAAATAACTTATTCATTACATAATTATTTACAAAATATCTATAAATAGTATGTTTATGTTTATGTATTTAAAACATAAATCAACACTTTGTTTCAAAATTCAAACATAAATCAATTCGTAGAAAATTAAATAAATTTTCATAACGTGAGAGGTGCATCGTAGATGTAACAAAAAAAATTTGAATTGTTAAAGAGTGAATTATCAATATGCTAGCTAATTGGAGTAACTCTAAGTTTTCTTGAATTATGATTGGTCAAATTTAATTTATTCCAGCAGTAAATAAGTCAAATAATAATTTATCTTTGTTTTAAGAATCGTCAAAGTACGCATAATTCAATGACGAAGCGGCGTCAAAACACTTTGCACTATTATATTGGAAATATACTAAAAGAAAGCTTTTATATACGAGTATTTATGAATCCATGAACCACATGGTGATTTTTTTCGTGATCTTATATAGTCGGTTGACGTATTTGGATTTTGCATGGTTTTAGAGGGTTGTTTTGGATGATTTTGATTATATTTCTATATTTTGGTATGTTTATATGTTTGTTGAGAAATGATAGAAAATTGATTAGAAAATGTACGCAAAATATGTGGATGTGCAGCAGCCTTGTTTGAGTCAATGTTTCTCGCGATTTTGAAGTCTGATAAACCTCTAATACATATCATTCTCTTCGTCTTCGAAAGAGCTTCGCGTGGATATATTACACGCCTCAATCGGAGCTTTGTAGAGAAAGTTATAACCGTTACAAAAACTGCTCGCTGTGCAGAAGCCTTCAACCCGACGGGCCAACCCGTAACCCGAACGGGTCAGCCCGCCTAACCCGACAACCCGAATGGGTCAGCCCGAATGGCCCGATTTTAAATTCGGGCTGCGAAATTACAACCCTAACCCTTTATTTTTATCGGGTTATTCGGGCCGGCCCGCGGGTTCGGGTTACATTGACATCCCTACCCCCATCAGCTGCTATTGGGGGTGAGCGGCGGCAAAAGGCGGTGCTGCCGCCTCGGGCATGGCCGAATGGAGATCGGCACCAATTCGATAGAGATAGGCAGAGGATGGACTAAGAATTGAGATGGACTGTTCCCAATTGTGAGTGCTATATGTTTGGTGTAAATGGTTAGAGAATGAAATTGGTATTAAAAAAATTGCATGAAACCGTCTGGTTTAAATTTACATTTTAATGAAACATCGTAGTAGTAGAGAGTATGCAATTACATTGGGTAATGCGTAATATTATCATACATATGCTATGCGTAATGAATGAATCTTGATTCGTCAAATAGTTTTAACATAAATAAATATTATCATACGGTTAGACATAAATATTTGTGGATTTCACATATTGCAAAGATTGATTGAGAAGGAACTAAGAAGCATAGAAAGAGGAAAACTACATAACGCCTTGACATACTGCAAAAGTCTGGAGCACAACAGTAAACAATGATAAACATCTAGATAATGAAAGCAAAGTTTGATGGATTCATCACTTTAGAAAATAAAAAAGATTAATAAACCAAACCTGCAATACGAATTATGCTTAAGATGAACCTGCCATTGCCTTCCTTGCCCGCAGGAAACATTATCCGATCAGTTTAGGGGCACAGCTCGGCGTTTGTACCGCACCATCACTTCCCCCTTCACGCCGACCACCATCGCGTTCCAGTCGATCTCTGGGAACGGAGAAACGAGCTCCATCTCGAAGTTTCTGAGAAGATGGCTCCATATCGCCTTGATCTGCAGATAGGCAAACGGCTCCCCTAGGCAGCCGTGCCTGCCACCTCCGAAGGAGATGTAGGAGAAAGCCCCTGCAGCTTTGTCCTCGTCCCTTCCAGGAGCAAACCTATCCGGGTCGTATGTCTCCGGGTCTTTGTAAATATGTGGGAGGCGGTTAGCAAAGGCAGGAGACGTAGCCACAATGTGTCCCTTGGGAATGTCGTATTCCTCCCCTTCCTTTGTCTTCACGGTGAAATCGCTGTGTGAGCTCCGGAGAAGCATTATCAATGGAGGGTGGAGCCTCAGCGCTTCTTTTATGCATCTGTAGAGAACTTCCATCTCTGCTAGAACGTCATAGTGAACTTCGTTTCCATGTTTTTGCACAATCGTTTTCTGCTCCTCCAGCACGGCCGACATGTATTTGGGGTTGCAAAGAAGGTAGGCCCCAGTCCATGTTGAAGTAATGGAGCTCGTGTGCTGGCCGGCAAAGAGAGCAGCAATAAGCAAGCCGGTGACCTCTGACTCAGACGTTGGTCGCCCATCTTTGTACTTGGAATCTATGAAGCACTGCAACAGATCATTAGCTTTCTTGCCCGTTTCTTTACGTGAAGCAATGATGCTTGCGAAGATGTCAGCAAGCTTCTTGCGTGCTTGGTCACGACGACGGTGAGCTGGGATTGGAAGGTAAGGGAAAATAACACTGATAGGGAGCATTCCATTGTCAAGATGATGGAAGAGAGCAGAAACATCATCGAAGAGCTTATTGCGAACTTCTTCACCTAACAAGCATCTACTGGCTGTCAGTATGATGAGATGCTCCAATTCATACTTCAGATCGACTTCGCCACTCTCTCCCCATTTTGAAAAGTAGTCCTGCCAATTTAAATAAATAAATTTTCTAGTTACTCATCTTTAAGAAGTATAAAACTATAAAATTGTCAATATACAGGATAAAAAAGAAGGTGACATACAGTAAAGTAATCAATTTACATATGAATGACCAAATATCTCAAGTCAGAATCTACAACCTTTTGTGCATTCCACTCAATGTAATTTTGTCAAACAAAACTCTGTTGTACACTTACAAAAAAATCCATACAAGGAACGAGGTGTAACGGCTAAAACAGCAGTGTGCTATAGCATATCATTGGCAAACCATAGTCGAAATTTCATATAATTAAGTACGGGTAGTGCAACAGCTGCAAGAGACACTGTATTTCTTGTTTTTTCTTCTAAATGAGATGCAAGATCATAGAATACCAACCGAAAGATGCAAAAGAATCGATAAAGAAAGCTTCAAAGAGATCAAAAGTAATCAGTGGGAAATTATGAGGCCAAGCACAGAAAATACCACCAGCTACATATGCACAAGTAAATACACTAGTTAACTAAAGAATAAAACTCTAGCATAAGATAAATCACATAAGGAAAGAGAAACTATAACAAAAAATGATAATCGGCTAAAATGATTCAAGAAACAAAAATCTTATAGTAAAACTTATTCTGCAGCTCTTCCTTTCCCAAGGAAGAGACCATCACACCCTAACTAGTTGAATGAATCCATATCATATAACTTCGACAATGATCAAAGGCGTCATTTGAAGCACGTGTAGATGTGCTTATTTCAGACTCATGGTTTGAAAAATTCAAGATCCACATTAGTCAACACCACCAACTCATCTGACCCAATTAATTACGACATGGACAGAAGCTTAAATCCGAAGCGAAAAATAGTAAACCATCCAACTACCCAAAACATACATATACCATTTAATTGCAAGCATTTCACGCACAGAATCGGAATCAAAATCAAGAACAAATACCTCCGCCTCCAAAACCATCTGATCAACATAGGCTTTGAGCTTATTCACCCTAAGCGCCTCAGTGAAAAACCTGAACTGCTCCTGCCTAATCGTATAATCCACATCGAACACCACCCCAGGCCCGAACGTAGGCACATTGAACTGATACACCTCCTGCTGGCTGAGATCTGACTCCGGCGCCTTGAAGAAATGCGCGGAGACCTCCGGTCCGATCAGGAAGGTGATATTCTTATTCAGGAAATTCAGTGTGAACACGCTACCAAGCTTAGGGTACTCCTCCTTCAGCATCACCACCGGCCCCTTCATGAACCGGACCAAACCGCCGAGCACCGGCCACGCCGCCACCCGCGGGGGGAGGCGCTTCGCAGATCTCGGCATTATCAGCGCCGATATCAGCTTCGCCGCCACGATTGTAGCGACGAGCAGAAGCCCTACATTGAGGAATTTGTTGCCGGAGCCAGCCGATTCGACCGCATCCATTGCTATTGAAAATTATGACCGAGGATCCTGAAAATCAGATCAAAACATCAATGAATCTAGACCAAACATCGAACGTGGGGGAAAAGGAGAGATAGAGTTGGACGAAAAAGTTAGATCTAAAAAAGTGAGAAAATGAGATTGGGTGACGGAAATTACGATGATTCCAGTCGAAAAGTAGCTCGAGATTCTGCAGTTAAACGAGAATTTGGAGGAAGGAGATGAAGATGATGAGTGATGAATCAGAGACGCACCTGATGCAAATAGGGTCGATTTGAGCTCAATGGAAAATCAGCATCGAGGGACTGTGGAGTGTTGTGTTTATGAGTAGAGGGATTAAGGTTAGGTATTAATTAACGATTTTAAACACTGATTAAGATCGGCCAATACGCCACGTCAGCGACCCTTTGCTTCTTCAAAGCGTGCAAATCGTAGTACTACTACATAAAATTTGAAATATAACCATAAAATAGTGAATTTATGTTGGAATGTTTTGCAATATAGGAGTAATCTATCGTCTATCATAATCTATAATGTCGTTTGGTGAAAAGACAATGATACGCTTTTTGGAGGGAAAATAGAGAGATGAAGTGGTTTTTATTTCTTTATTTTATTTTGAGTATTGTTCAATAAAATTCTAGCTTCTTGAGAAAGTTTTGAAACACTTTTAAATAGAGTCTGTCATTAGTCCATGATACATTTTATGTATCATGGACTAATTTTCTAATTTTCTGATTGCAAAATAGGGGGTGGTTCTGCTTGGAATCCGGTGATGGCTCCGGCGAGAACTCCGGCAATGGCTTTGGCAAAGGAACAAACATATCAAATTAGCAAAAATCTATGTAGAATCTTTCAATGTATACATTTCTGAAACTTTGAATAACTTAATATTGGTTTTAAATTCTATATTCTGAAACATGAAAAAGATACTTCATCGGGGATGAGGCCAGCGCCAGAGATGCATGGCCAGAAAGTAAAGGCAGCGGCGGCAGAAGGGACGGAGGCAGCGGCAGCGGCGGAAGGGACGTAGGTAGCAGCGGCGGCTGGACGAGAACCATTCGGCGGAAGAGACGGAGGCAGCGGCGGCGGTGCAGGAACTACAACTCTGCAAGAGCCATCCGGCGACATCATGGCCGACCAAACAGACAGTTAATCAGGATGGAAGGAAACCCGGCGAGCACGGCGGTGGGCGTGGCGGCGTCGATTGGCAAAGAGAGAGGTGGCGAGGCAAGGCAACGAGAGGGAGGTGGCGAGGCCGATTGAGAGAGTGTGTGGAGGCGCAGGAGAGGAAGAGAGAGGCGTGATTGGGAGAGAGATGGAGAATAGGGAGGCGCAACTTTTATCGTAGGGTTGGTAGGGTTTATTTAGGTTTTTATTGAGTTGGAGTTTTGGAAAATTTTTATACTACATTGATTGATTTTCTTTTTAATTGAATATAGTCCTAAATTAGGTATTATTGTGTCTTCAAAGTTAGATTTAATTTGGACTATTAATTTATTGGATTTAGTATATACTTCATATATATTTTTCAATTTTTTTACAATTTAGTTATAAAAGTAGTAGTATATGTTAATTAGCCTTATATTTGGATTAAAATTGGAATTGTGCTATAGAGTTTAGTTTGTCTTCCATTTATTTAGGTTAAAATTGCAATTTAATCCTTTATTGTAATTTTTTCTAAATTAATTCACAAGCTAAACGACAACACAAATATGTAACGTTTACAATTTCCATCCTATAATTACTCAATTAAAGTTTTCAGTTCATATATTTTAATTAGTCTCTAATTAATTAAATAATACTACTAAAAAGTTGTATAAATTACGGAATAAGATGAAATTATATATATATGTAAAATTAAATCTAACTTATAAAGTTTGTATAACTTCTAAATATAAGAGTAGTGTAAATTTCATATTATTCAAAACAAATAATATGCATAAAATATTATCGTTATTTTAAGTGGAAATTTACTTTTTTATACGTGTATGTGGTGGGAAGTAAGAAATTTATTCTTTCCAATATTAACAACTCATTTAGTCTTTGGCCATATATATCAAGTTATGCTACGGTCTGAAACTAAACGGAAGAAATAAATAGTCAACTAAAATGTGATTATCGGATAATACAAAATTTAGTATACATAATTCTACAGTTAAATTTAGTATACATAATTCTAATTGAGTTGATTTTATTTTATCTATTATAAATAATTACTATGTAGTGTTAAAGATCCATTTGGTACTTACTATTATAATATTTGTTGCGATTTAAGTATTTTTTATTGAGACATTTAGTTTTTTTATAAGTTATTATTAAGATAGTATAACTATATAGAATTTTATGATAATTTTATTTTGGATGAAAGAAAAACAAATTCTCTAAACTTGCATAGTACATATATTCAAGAAATGTTAAAATATTAATTAAGTAAAATGATAGTGTTTGGGTGATGATATTCATAGGATGAGATTGTGACAAAATAATTTGCGTCATGAGATAAGATTGTGGACACTAAAGGTAGTATGAAAAAGTACAATTTATTTGATTTTGATTTCTTTTATGAGATAAGATTTTGTTCTTTATAACTTTGATTCCTATTTCTCTTTTATGCTTCTTAAAATATTAAATTTATGTACATTACTCTCTTCGTTCAATAAAAATATAGGCATATAATATGCTATGGAAATTAAGATAAAATTTGTAAAGTATGAGAGGGGGGAAGAGTAGTTGAAGTAATGTTTTAATGGTGGTATAAGTTATAAATAACTTGGTGTATATGGGTAATAAATTGGGATAATTTTCCATAAATGAAAATGACCATATTTTTGTGCGTACTAATGTAATAGTTGGGTGAAAGATATAGTCATACATGGTTTATGGTTTTATATATTCATTTATTTGTATTTATAATTTGAAACTTTAATGTCACGTGCATAGCACGGGTGTTAATACTAGTACTATATACTCCCACAATAGATGGCATACTTGGGGATTGACACCGGATTTTAGGTGATGTTGTTTTGTGTGTTATGTACACAAAGAAAATAGTATATTTATATTAATGTGAGAGGAAAAATATTAGGCGATAAATCCACCAATTACCAATCATAAATTTGCATTGTATTATTGTGAGGTGGCTACATTGAAACGTTTTCTAATACTTTAAATGGGTACCTTAATTCTCTATGTATAGTGCACTATCGATAAATGGTGGCAGTACAAACCTTCAAATTCTCTATGTATAATGCGCTAATCTTAAATAGGAGCACTTAGCAAGCAACGTTAAATTATTTGCATTGCAACCCTATATGGTAAAATTCCACGGAGTCATCTAATGCACATTTTTTTTGGATGATCTAATGCACATTCTAACAACATAACATGTTGTCAAACTAATAAGAAGGGTCAATCACAGTTGTAACAGCCACATTAATACAAAATCATAAACATTTATAAGTAAAATTTCTACACAATAATTATTATGACATATTTTTATAGATATTCAAATTCATCCCATAGCTTATAAATATATCAAAATACGGTCAAAACTCGTCTTTTATATATGTACTGATAGATAGTTAGGGGAGTGATCAATTGCTAACTCATCATTTAATTGCTAACTACAACTAATTTAAGACCATTGGATTTCAGAAAACTTGTGGTCTACAATTTGCCACGTGTAATTTTCGTTTTTATTAATTAAATCGAAAAAGATAACAAAAACTATCAAATTAGGGTTTTAGATGAAAATGCCAATATAGTGTTTCGAAAATATCAACACAATGCTTTGAGAATGTCAACACAATTCTTTGAGAATGTTAACAGATTGCTTATATTGACATTCTACATGCATTATATTGACATATTTTATATATCATGTTGACATTTGTTATTGTACGAAAAAATTGTAAATTTTCAAAAAAAAATTCAAATTTTGACACCGGAACATATGCAAGTGAGATCTCGTTAGAATCCTTATGAAATTATCTTTAATTTGATATATGTTGTGCGAAAAAATAATTTAAATCGAGAAAGTTATATGCGTTTTAAAGTTATGGGATATTTTTCAACCCTTATTGACGTTTTTTGTTGATCATATTGACAATCCGGGACTAATGATCTATGCCCTTAAATTAAATATCTAATGACTATTATTTAGTTATAGTTAACAATTAAGTAGTGAGTTAGCAATATAACACTCCCTACATAGATACTACTCCATATTCTAATGAAGGAGTTCTTGTATTTTTGAATTGACAAATAAATTATATTCTTATTTCGGAGTTATTGTATTTTCTAACTTAGTTCAATAATGGGGCTATTTGGCAGCCCAAAGTAACCATACACCAAAGTTGGGCTATAAAATTTTCTTTTAGGGTGCATATGTGAAGTCACATAAAGCACTTTTTTCCTTCTCTTTTCATTTTCATCTAGATTCAAGAATTGTACCATTTGCTATTGTTACGGATTTGATGACATAGAAGTTAACAAGCAGACGCAGTAGTACTAATAATTAGTTAAATGGATCAAATGAGTTTGAGGGAGAGGTATGACCACTTAGGGTTCGTTTGATTAAATGAGAAGCTCATAGAGTTTTTTGAAGGGTTGTGTTGCTAACTTCATGTTTGTGCTAGTGTATACTCTACAAAAGTGCGTTTGGTTTGTTCAGTTGAGTTACTGCATATGGCCTAAACCAATGTTTGGTTATATGGTTTGCAAACATGTTTTGTGTGTGCAAATGACACAATTATCCTCAATTTATTAGTACATTTTTATATTAATACAAATACATAGTATAAATCATAAAGATATTATAAAATAAACTATTAAAATACTAATTTGTATATAAACATAATATTAATAAATTATAAATATAAGAAATGAATACACGCTACTAAATAAAATTTCAATATTGATTGACTAATTCTTCAAATCTTCTTAAGAAATACTGATAAAAAATTAAATACTAGTATAAAACTTTTCTCCCATACTATTGATAAAACCGTTTTTCACTACTATTATCTTCATCATTATATAAATAAAAAATTGAATATTATGTAAAATCAATAATTTTATTAGTGTTAAAATCCTAATCAAAATCATAATCAAAATCATATTCCATTTTGACGGAAATCACAATCAATGGAGTATTATTCTGCCCATTCCCCTCTCTCACACTCTCTCCTCCTGCTCCATTTCCATTCTCCCACCGCACATGCTACCTATAGAAATGGCGGACGGCACCGGCCAAAGCCGCCGCTGGAGCGGGGGCTTGCCCTTTGCTGGTTCCGTCAGTGACCACCTCCACAGCTGCCGGAGCCATCTCCGAACAGCCGATAGATTCACTCTCACTAGACCTTCAGCAAGAACTCCTCCCACCTCCTAACGCCGTCGTCGAAGAATCCCCACTAATCCAATCCCCTCCTTCCAGCTCCACCGTCTCCCAGCAACCATGAAATTATTACTTTTACTTACCTTCCGGCATATTTGAAGTTGCCCTCTACGGCGAACGCGGATTTGCGGGGGGTGAGAGAGCTGGGTTTCGCGAAAGAGGTAAAAGGGGAAAAGTAAATAAATCTACCGACGACGAAGAGCGTGGAGCTCGAAAGGGGGTGGAGAGAGAGGGTAAAAGGGGAAGAAGATGTGTTTTTCTGGTGGAACAATGTATCTCCCTTTCACTAAACCACCTCTTGCATAGGTTAGTGTTAATTTATTAATATTATGTTTATATACAAATTAGTATTTTAATAGTTTATTTTATAATATCTTTATGATTTATACTATGTATTTGTATTAATATAAAAATGTACTAATAAATTGAGGATAATTGTGTCATTTGCACACACAAAACATGTTTGCAAACCATATAACCAAACATTGGTTTAGGCCATATGCAGTAACTCAACTGAACAAACCAAACGCACTTTTGTAGAGTATACACTAGCACAAACATGAAGTTAGCAACACAACCCTTCAAAAAACTCTATGAGCTTCTCATTTAATCAAACGAACCCTAAGTGGTCATACCTCTCCCTCAAACTCATTTGATCCATTTAACTAATTATTAGTACTACTGCGTCTGCTTGTTAACTTCTATGTCATCAAATCCGTAACAATAGCAAATGGTACAATTCTTGAATCTAGATGAAAATGAAAAGAGAAGGAAAAAAGTGCTTTATGTGACTTCACATATGCACCCTAAAAGAAAATTTTATAGCCCAACTTTGGTGTATGGTTACTTTGGGCTGCCAAATAGCCCCATTATTGAACTAAGTTAGAAAATACAATAACTCCGAAATAAGAATATAATTTATTTGTCAATTCAAAAATACAAGAACTCCTTCATTAGAATATGGAGTAGTATCTATGTAGGGAGTGTTATATTGCTAACTCACTACTTAATTGTTAACTATAACTAAATAATAGTCATTAGATATTTAATTTAAGGGCATAGATCATTAGTCCCGGATTGTCAATATGATCAACAAAAAACGTCAATAAGGGTTGAAAAATATCCCATAACTTGAAAAATTATAAATATAAGAAATGAATACACGCTACTAAATAAAATTTCAATATTGATTGACTAATTCTTCAAATCTTCTTAAGAAATACTGATAAAAAATTAAATACTAGTATAAAACTTTTCTCCCATACTATTGATAAAACCGTTTTTCACTACTATTATCTTCATCATTATATAAATAAAAAATTGAATATTATGTAAAATCAATAATTTTATTAGTGTTAAAATCCTAATCAAAATCATAATCAAAATCATATTCCATTTTGACGGAAATCACAATCAATGGAGTATTATTCTGCCCATTCCCCTCTCTCACACTCTCTCCTGCTCCATTTCCATTCTCCCACCGCACATGCTACCTATAGAAATGGCGGACGGCACCGGCCAAAGCCGCCGCTGGAGCGGGGGCTTGCCCTTTGCTGGTTCCGTCAGTGACCACCTCCACAGCTGCCGGAGCCATCTCCGAACAGCCGATAGATTCACTCTCACTAGACCTTCAGCAAGAACTCCTCCCACCTCCTAACGCCGTCGTCGAAGAATCCCCACTAATCCAATCCCCTCCTTCCAGCTCCACCGTCTCCCAGCAACCATGAAATTATTACTTTTACTTACCTTCCGGCATATTTGAAGTTGCCCTCTACGGCGAACGCGGATTTGCGGGGGGTGAGAGAGCTGGGTTTCGCGAAAGAGGTAAAAGGGGAAAAGTAAATAAATCTACCGACGACGAAGAGCGTGGAGCTCGAAAGTGTAATATGCAACCACAAAATGGTTAGATTTACCGACCTTTAAGGAGTTTTCCTCTCGGCGATGCTGGATTTGTTGTGTGTCGGCGGTGGGCTTCTAGCAGCGGAGGGGGTGGAGAGAGAGGGTAAAAGGGGAAGAAGATGTGTTTTTCTGGTGGAACAATGTATCTCCCTTTCACTAAACCACCTCTTGCATAGGTTAGTGTTACCAATTGAATTGGGGTAGGTAACATTAATTTCGAGCGGACCGTCTTTTTTCGAACAGGCCGGGTAAAAAGCAACTAATGCAAACAAACAGTGAGTAAAGTGGTCCACGTAAGCATTTTCCATCTTTTTCCTACTCTTCTCATCTAATCAAACGCACCCTTAGCCAACTATAATTACTTACCGTGCATCGCGTGACAACACCATTATTTCATTTTTGGTTTAACCAGATGTTCTGAATCCACTTTCGGCGCAATCCGACTAATCCTACTCGATCAGGTTTGTAGATTAAAGGCAAAAGTCTTAAAGTGGATGACAACTCCATTATTTTTATTTAGGCTTGCTTGATTTGAATTTGGTGATGTGAGAAATATTTGTCTACACTTGTTTGAGTTGAATTTGCCAAGATAAAACTATGCAACCAACTCACACAAAAACTCTTTTACAATAAATACATAAATTAATACGTAATTTTAATTGAAAATATTTGTTAGTATTTAAAAATTTAAATTTTAAATTTAATTTTATATATTAAATCTAAATTGAAATAAAAACAAAGTGAAGGATGACAAAGGGAAGAATATAATTTTAAAATAATATCATATTTAGTACATCACTGAAATAATATCATATTGAAACAGTTAAAATGTGAAAAGAAGAAATTGCCCAAATGCTCAAAAGAGCATTTTCGGATATAAAAAATAGTCAAAAGGACCAAATTCGAAATAAACCCTTAGACCAGGGACTACTGGCGATATTTTTAAAGTCCGGGACTATGGGCGAGATAAACTCATAGTCTATGGACCATTTTTGTAGTTCACTCTTTTATTTAAACATTGACTTTAAAATGATTTTGGCAAAGAATGCCTTATTTGTTGAGACATTCCAAAAGGAATACGACACGTTTATAGTGAGACTGAGAAAGTATATTTTTCTTTTTAGGATGTTACATTCAAGTGATATTTAAAAAAAATGCACTATTCTCTTATTTTATTCTTTTCCATATTTTATTATCTCACTTAAAATAATAAGCAACACTCTATTTTATTCTTTTCCATATTTTATTATCTCACTTAAAATAATAAGCAACACTCCATATATAAAATTTCATGCCACATAAGAAATATTCACTTTGAACTGGAGTGCTAATTTATTTAATTTAATATCAATTATAGCATTCATACAAACATGTATGCTCTTCAATTATAATTGTGACAAGGGTAACCAGATTTTTGTTATCACCTGGGATTTAACATGAATCTATGAATGGATTTGGGTCTATGGACATAGTGGCCTTAAAATCTCAAGTATCCACACTATATCAATTGATCTTTAATTCAAAGTTATATTCTAGCAATATTATTGTATACATTGATTTAGATGGATAACCGATTAACTTGTTACATTATTTGTAGTTTAATGTTTCGAATTAAGCGATAATCACCACCAAAAACTATAGTTTCTACTTCAGCGTTACAGCTAAAAAACTAGTATTTCCTCAGTCCACTAAGTGGCTCATTTTTTTTAGTGGACTCATTTTTTTAAAAGAAATTTTAAAAAAAGTGAGTGAAAAAAAATTAATACTAAAACATAAATTATCTTATATATAATTCATTCGTCTGTCATTAAATGTCTCATTTTTCCTTTTTCGTCTGTACGTTAATAAATGTTTCATTTCACTTTATTATATCTGGTAAGTGGACCCTACCTATTCCACTAACACATTTCACTCATATTTTATTATAAAACCAATATATAAAAATAGGTATCGCATTCCAATAATTTTTTCTACCTACTTTACTTTATAAAATCAAATACTCCATCCGTCCCAGATAATTCGTCTCACTTTGATCGGGCACAGATTTTAAGAAATATAATGAAAAGTGAGTTGAAAAAGTTAGTGGAATGTGAGTTCTACTTTTATATATATATATTAGTTTTATAATAAAATGTGAGTATGAATGAGTTATTGGAATATGAGATCCACTACCAAAAATGGTAAAAAGTAAAATGGGACAAATTATGTGGGACGGACCGAAATGGGACAAATTATCTGGGATGAAGGAAGTAATTTATTAAAACTCGTGCCGGTCAGATATGAGACATTAATCATGGATGGAGGGAGTACTAATTTGAAAATGAAAATGAATGAAATAATTATTGGAGTGCGAGTTCAATCATTTATAGTAAAGTTGAACTCGAGATTTCTATTCATAGACGGATCTTTAAAAAAGGGACTCATAATCGTAGACGAAGAGAGTATTGAGTATTCAGGAATTGACGAGGGTGTTGGAGTTGATTATGATAGTTAGAGACGCGATAACCAAGAGATTACATGTTTGGTTTCTATGAACAAAAATGAGTATTTATTTTTGTTCATAAAATTCCATATCATAGAGACCCGATAACTCATGTTTGATATAGGGTAAATAACTCATATATGAATGAAATTCTATTAACTAAAATAACTTTGGTCATAGAATAACATAACTAAATGAGTTAACTGTCGTTACCAAATTCAAATTTATGCGAAATATGAAAATTAATGAAATAGAGAAACGGCCAAGACAAACTATTATAAACATTTGTGAGTTTCAAGAGAAGCATATAGAAATGCAAATACTGTATAAAATTCACAAATACTCGAACAAAATCAAACTTATGCGACGTGCTCCCTCCATCTCTCAAATATTGTCCACTTTGTTCTTACACGAATTTTAAGAAATATAATGAAAAATAAAGTGAAAAAATAGTGGAACATGGATTCTACATTTATATACTCCCTCTGTTCGAGAATAGGAGTCCCATTTTTTCATTTTAGTCCGTCCGCAAATAGAAGTCACAGTTCACTTTTACCATAAATAGTAATAGAATCCGAATTTTTTTTATGTTATTTTCTCTTTTACATTATTTTCTTTCGACTTTAACTATTTATTATGGGGAGTATAAACATTTGTTAGTTTCAAGGGAAGCATATAGAGAAGCAAATACTTTATAAAATTCACACATACTAAAACAAATAAAAATATTTTATTAAGTATTTAACAGTAAGCATGTACGAATAAATCACATTCTATAAATTAATTACAGTAAGTCATCCCGTGTATTCGAGAACCGTCTACCACATTAAAACACATTAATTGTGGCCAGAAAATTATTTAATAAATAAATTAATGCATAAATAGTGGGGGCCAATCTACACCAAATAACGACAGGAGAAAATCACCCCGGCTTACTGAATCAACTCCTAAACCAAATCATCTTCCCCATCACGTCACCCAACTTTTTTTTATCAACTAAAATTACCTTACAATTTACTGAGCTCACTAAATCAATTTATCAACTTTGAATCCAAGTTATTAGTTGAATATAACAATACAATTAATCTCGTAATTTAAGGTTGAATATCCATAACTTTAAACAAATAAACAATTGCGAAAAATGAAAATAGCCAACAAATACTCCCTCCGTCCCATGCTACTCGCACTTTTTATTTTAGGCCGTAAATTTGTGATTGATTTTTTTGTGTAATTAAAAAAGAATTTTAGGTGTAATGAGACATCACTTAATAAAAGAGCTCTTAACTTAAACTAACATATTAATTAAATGCATTAATTCTAACTTAAATTATAAATAGTGTAAGGACTTTGTGACGAGCCAAAAAGCAAACGTGCGAGTAGCACGGGACGGAGGGAGTACAAAACATCACATACTTCATCAATAACAATATTCAAGTAAACATCCAAGATTTAGCAGATATTAAGAGAAATTAATAAACCAGAAAAATAACGAGATGAAATACTGAAATTTGACATGGAAATCGAATCTTATTGAGAAGAGAAGTTCAGATCCAAAACCATAGTTAAAAAAGAGGTTAATCTCACTCGGAACAACCTCTCATAATCCCAAACAGAAGCATCGAACAAACTTGATTCAGATAACAGAAAGCAACGAAATTAAAACGATAGATCATCATCAGATCTATATGATAACAGATCATCACGAGATGGATCTAGAGTTGACCGCAATCAGCGACAACGACGGGCTTAGAGCACCTTCCGCCGCCGGATCCAACCTTCTCGATCGCCTTGACGACGTCGTAACCCTCCACGACCTGCCCGAACACAACGTGCTTGCCATCGAGCCACTCGGTCTTGGCGGTGCAGATGAAGAACTGAGATCCGTTGGTCCCGGGGCCAGCGTTGGCCATGGAGAGGATGCCGGGGCCGGTGTGCTTCTTCACGAAGTTTTCATCGGCGAATTTTGCGCCGTAGATGGATTCGCCGCCGGTGCCGTTCCCAGCGGTGAAGTCGCCGCCCTGGCACATGAAGTTGGGGATCACGCGGTGGAACGACGATCCTTTGTAGTGGAGAGGCTTTCCGGAGCGGCCGTTGCCCTTCTCGCCGGTGCACAGAGCGCGGAAGTTCTCCGCTGTCTTCGGCACCACGTCCGCGAAGAGCTCCATCACGATCCGGCCGGCAGGGGCACCACCGACGGTCATGTCGAAGAAAACCTTAGGGTTTGCCATTTGATTATAATTTTGGTTGAGAAATTTTCTAGATGAGTGAAGAAGTTCTCCCTGTGTTAGGGTTTGGAGTGATTGTGTGAGGGTTATATAGGGCAAGGCGAGAGAGATTATCCATGGCAGAGGAAACTGAGACCGTCGGATCATGACACGTGGCGAAATCGTGAGAGGAGCTGTTGTAGGTGGGTTTAGTTATATTTTTTACCATGGTTAAGTTTAGGGTTTTGTTGATTGGGATGAGGGATCACGTGAGCATATGCGAAAAATATCTGCCGCTACACATTTTCTCATTTCTTTTTTCTTTTATTGAAAAATGGTAATTATTGCTCTATTCCATAATCATACTACTATAATTTTATTTTTGAAATTGATTTTATTTTATTTTTGAAGTTGATTTCATTTCGATTTTCGAATATTATCTAAATGGGAAAAGGTTGAGTATTTTAGGAATAAAATCATTTTGAAGAAAGAAAATTAAAGTAGGAAGCTTCGTTTGTGGAAAATTGCTTAGAATGGGCATGATTTCAAAGAGGAAGAATATTGCTTTTAATTGGCATAATAGTTTCTAAAGAGAAGAAGTTTTGCAATTAAAATTTGTCAATTTATTTACCCAAGATTTCGATTGACAAAATAAAAAACTTGTTTTAGACACAGACACCAGTCCACAACCAAATACACCACTACATAACTAATTAAATTCAAATTTTGGGCAAATTTTATATGATATGACCTCCAAAGTAGCATTTTGTATTTCGTGTGAATCATCTTCAACCCAAATCAATAAGAAAAACTCGTTATTGGTTCAAATGGATGCCTATGAGTGAAAATAGGTCTACTCTATTATAGTCCAAATCTGATTTGCTAGGATTGTTATACTACATTTTAAAAATATTTGAGCACTAGTATTATAATTTGGGGCACTCATTTTTAATAGTGTTAATTGAGATGGCACCTTAATTTTCGCTACGCTCCCTTCTAAGTTTGTCTATAATAAAGACATTTTGTTCCATTGGAAATATTCTCATGCTTCTCAAGTCCAATTGAGTTACTCATCATTGACTTTTTTAAATATAGTTACAACTAGGGATGTCAATCGGGCCAACCCGTTCGGGTTCGGGCCAACCCGTTCGGGTTGTCGGGCCATTCGGGCACGGGCTATTCGGGTTATGATTTTTTCGGGTTATAAAAGTTCGACCCTAACCCTAACCCTTCGGGTTTCGGGCTAACCCACCGGGTTATTCGGGCTAATGCGTATTTTTAATTCTTTTAATATTTTCAAAAAATAATACGTATTTTAAATTTCCTTTAATTATATACATATTTTTAATTAATCATTCAACAATGAAATACATATTTTTAATTTTCTTTAATATTTTAAAAAAAGATTAAGTTATTTAAATTTAAATAACTTATTCATTACATAATTATTTACAAAATATCTATAAATAGTATGTTTATGTTTATGTATTTAAAACATAAATCAACACTTTGTTTCAAAATTCAAACATAAATCAATTCGTAGAAAATTAAATAAATTTTTCATAACGTGAGAGGTGCATCGTAGATGTAACAAAAAAAAATTTGAATTGTTAAAGAGTGAATTATCAATATGCTAGCTAATTGGAGTAACTCTAAGTTTTCTTGAATTATGATTGGTCAAATTTAATTTATTCCAGCAGTAAATAAGTCAAATAATAATTTATCTTTGTTTTAAGAATCGTCAAAGTACGCATAATTCAATGACGAAGCGGCGTCAAAACACTTTGCACTATTATATTGGAAATATACTAAAAGAAAGCTTTTATATACGAGTATTTATGAATCCATGAACCACATGGTGATTTTTTTCGTGATCTTATATAGTCGGTTGACGTATTTGGATTTTGCATGGTTTTAGAGGGTTGTTTTGGATGATTTTGATTATATTTCTATATTTTGGTATGTTTATATGTTTGTTGAGAAATGATAGAAAATTGATTAGAAAATGTACGCAAAATATGTGGATGTGCAGCAGCCTTGTTTGAGTCAATGTTTCTCGCGATTTTGAAGTCTGATAAACCTCTAATACATATCATTCTCTTCGTCTTCGAAAGAGCTTCGCGTGGATATATTACACGCCTCAATCGGAGCTTTGTAGAGAAAGTTATAACCGTTACAAAAACTGCTCGCTGTGCAGAAGCCTTCAACCCGACGGGCCAACCCGTAACCCGAACGGGTCAGCCCGCCTAACCCGACAACCCGAATGGGTCAGCCCGAATGGCCCGATTTTAAATTCGGGCTGCGAAATTACAACCCTAACCCTTTATTTTTATCGGGTTATTCGGGCCGGCCCGCGGGTTCGGGTTACATTGACATCCCTAGTTACAACCTCCATCTACTAAAAATGTCCAATATTTGAAGATGACAAAATTGTAATTTATCCTGGATAAATATTAATTAATGGACAAATTATCTCATCAATGCTACATCATGAGTTAAAATGGTAGGTCATAGAGCAGGCTCTTTCTAAATAAATAGTAGTAGTGGTATAAGAATATATATTTAAAAATAAAAATTACGCACTCTATAATGGCTAATAAGATAGTAACTTTTTACACTTTTAATAGAAGAGAGTTAAAATGGTAGGTCATGAACAGGGTTTTTTTCTAAATAAATACTCTCTTTGTTCCTGAAAATTTATCACTTATTTTCATTTTCGTTCGTCCCTATAAATTTATCACCTTTAACTTTTACTATTTTTAGTAGCGGACTCCATATTCTACTAAGTCATTTTCACTCACATTTTGTTATAAAACTAATATATAAAAATAAGACTCACATGCCACTAACTTTTTCAACTCCCTTTCTACTACATTTCTTAAAATCTGTGTCGGGTCAAATGGTGCCAAATTATTAGGGATGGAGGGAGTAGTATAGTAGTAAGACAATTTATTACTACGAATATATACTCCATATTTAAAAAAAATTACGCATACTTTATAACTGGCTAAAAAGGTGCAACTGTTACACAATCTTAATAGTGACAGAATTAAAAATTTTCAAAATGCAATTCAAATATTATTTAGAGTAAAGATCAAAACTGGTGCTGAACATATGTCCATTTTATGATTTTGGTTATATACTTTATCTTTTAAATTTTTGCATACTGAACATTTCAACTGGATCACAATTGGTCCTACACTAACAATTTCGTCAATTTTTAAACGGTTTTAACTCGATTTTTAAATGGTTTTAACTTGAATGGAACTGTTAAAACCATCAAAATCGGGTTAAAACCGTTTAAAAATTGACGAAATTGTTAGTGTATGACCAATTGTGACCCGAGTTGAAATGTTCATGATGCAAAAATTCAAAAGATAAAGTATATGACCAAAATCATAAAATGAGCATGTTCAGTACCAGTTTTGACATTTACTCTATTATTTATAGCTCATGCGTACATTGAATTGAATATATATTATTGGTTCATAAAATAAAAAGAATAAAGACGCTTTTTTCTTTTTTCATTATCTAATTATTGTGTCCCAATGCATAAACTTTTCTCTAGCGTGCAATTGCCACAATTCGAGAATCAACTTTATTTTTCAGCTTTACTTTTTATTTCAGGACACGCCTTCCCGGAATCCTGTGAACAGTAGGTGGCGCTGCTCCAATCATTTAACTTTTCTAAAAGGGAATATTAAATACTCCATTAAAAAGAGGTTTAAGTTATACTGCTACTACTATAATTATAGTTACAATTTTGTTAAAAAAAATTATCTATATAACTAATTAAAAAGAGGGGGAAAAAAGTTCAAGACATATGAAGGCATTAGGAGCAGTTCGGTTTACAAGATTATATCTGAAATTATTTGAAATTAAATTTGTAGTTTATTTGATTCATGAGATTTAACCCCACTCAATCCTAGATGAATAATCATTGAATAATTAATCATAACTAACCCCTTATGACTAAAATAATCTCACTAACTTAATCCTAAATTATATCTTGATATTATTTTATCTTGAAAACCTAATACGACCTTAATATTTTAAAGAATAACTCTACGATTGATTTAAAATTGCAGTACGCAACTAAAAAAAGCAACGTCAATAATGTGGCGGTGCACATAACATGCGTGGCGGTGGTGTGAAGAGAATTCACAAAAGAAATCCCATCATTTCAAAAATGATAGTAGTACTCACTACTTTAGTAAAAATTCAAAACAAGAATTACATCATGGTTTCATTTAAAAGACATTCTAAGATTAGATTTACAATAATTCGATGAAGTCTAGAGCTAGACAAGCTCGAGCTCGACTCAGAACCATCTTGAACGCACTCACGGAGAGTTCAAGCCAAGTCTTGTTAAGCTTGAGACGAACAATATCTCGAGTGATGTTAGCCTCGAGATAACAAGATAAGGGCCTCAAAAGTTAGGAACGACGCAAATTTAGAATTCTACTACAAATGTGAAGACATAATTGGTGACGAGATTTATATACATCGATCTCAAAACAAGCCGTCTTGGTGTACTAACTCAGGATACACAACTGCTACAATTTGTTTCAAAATTGTCAGTGGCTCTTTCAAGAACACATGGCCCTCCGTTGCTACAATGGAAAAATAAAAGCATAGTCAACATTTATAATATGACACGATATATACTATTTATGAGAACTCTAATTCAAATCAGAATCTGAACTGTGATGAGATTGGGAGAGGGAAAATGCTGTTACCTCTAATAAGAAGGCGTAGTTCCTTGGAGAATGTTTCGACATGGCCTAATACAGGCCTAATGCCACAAATTTGTATGACAGAATACTCTAAGTATAATGCCATTACTGTTACTTGTAGCAGCAAAGTGCAGACTTCCTTTATTTCCGACGCCACCTGTTTTGTCTTGTTGGCTTCGCACAGTTCTGTGATGATGCCAATCCCTTGATCCTATTAGGCAAAAATCAAACATATGTTACATGGAATAAGTATGCAATATTAAGTTGCAACATTTAATTGGTGACTGCATCAAATATTACAAGCATATACTAATGTTTATAGATGGTTGACAGAAAAATGAAACATAGAATGTAAATTAGAAGTACCTGCAAGCCATGTAAAATATCGGGCATTGGCAGCTCAGGGAAATTTGCAATGTCAACAAAACCAACCTCCTCTGCCTTTCTGGCAGCTGCTTCAGTTTGTGTGCATAAAAACTTCAAGAGCAGGAATGCAGTCTTGTACATCTCGATTGCAATTAAATCTGACAAATGTGTCTGATGAGATGAATTGATATCGTCATTCGACTGATCTCTCAAGACCAGAGCAGTTGATTTAGAGGACAAGAGCGCCAAGTTGAGATTTGACTTGCAGCCAAGAGCAGATAGAGCAAACCAACCCTTTTTACTGTTTACAAATGAAGGCTTCTTGAACAACTCAAGCTCTTCTTTGAGTACAGGATGGCAGGATAAAGGAGCTTCCCTCCGAAGTGATTCTCTAGGGTGCTGAGTTGCTCGACTAATGAAGGCTAACAAATGGATGCTTTTTTCCCGTAACTGGGACTCCATGCTTTGCAGAATTTTCTTCCACGAGTTTGAGTGCTCCGCCAAGACACAAATTAGAGCCAAAGTATTTTGTGTGGCTTTAAGCTCGTCTAAGGAAGTTTTTGATTTCAATGCACGGGCTCTTTTATTTTCATGACCGTTACTTGGGAGAACTGGTGCAGTTAGGTAATAGAAAACTGAAGGTGCTTTCTCAACTAATATGCATGCCATCACATAATCCACAACACTTGCAGAGTTATCTCCCAAAGAATGGATAATTGCTGTAAGTACAGCCAAGCTCAGCCCCCAGATGGGTTGAGACTTTTCGGTTTTGTCAAAATTGGCAAAGATGCTCTCACTTTGGATTACAGAGAGAGGTGCACCATCTGGAAAGTCAGACAAGAGCATTCTTAGTGAAGCTAGGATACCAGCATTTAGAAGCATCTCAGCACCCTGTCTCACGCGTGCAAGATTCAAAAGAAATTTTAATATGATTGGAACCATTTTGGACGCAGATGCATCTTGGAGCTTCTGAACAATATGTGGCAATGGGAAATGCTTCTGTATGATGGGGAACCAAGTAGCAGGGGTTGAGAAACCTTTCAGTATAAAGTCAATTGCAGCCAAGGATAGGATACAATTATCTGGGTGCTGAATGCTGATGCAGAGAACAGGTAATAACCCCAAACTTGAATAAGAAACTTCAGATGAAACTTCAGTTGATTCACTTTCGGTTGAATAGCCTAAACCCGAATCCTTGCAAGTCAGCTTAACTGAAAGGATCAAAATAAGCAAAAACCTAGTAGCTGTTTCAGCAGCAAGAGTTGGCCTGCAGCTGCTCAACACTTTGAGACCATAGCTTGAGGCCTTTAAAATAAGAACACGATCAGGCTGAGAAAGTTTTGTTTCAACTGATCTGAGGAGAAGTAGCAGTAGCTCTGCTTGAGCTGTAAGAATATCTAGCACAATATTTTCACTAGCACCGCCGGCAGGAGTCAAAGATGCCAGTGAGGCATGGATAGCCTGACATATGTGGTGAATGCCTGAAGAAACTACTTGCTCAGAGATCTTCAGCCCGGTCAAATCTTCATCCTGTACAAATTGGTAAAATCTCAAATTCGGCACATACAATTTTTTATTTTATTAATAAAATAATTAAAAAGAAAAGTAAACCAAACCAATCCAAAGATGGGATATGGGATATGGCTTCACTGTAGTATTGATATACTATGAACATCAATATAAATGTTATTCCATGATCCACCAATATGTTGTTATAGGCATTCGGTCAGGAATGGTGATTCCCTCATTTCAAAACTTACCAATCACGGAAAGAATAAACATAGGAAAATTCATTTTAATCCTACATACTATCACCTCCTTAGAATTTTGATATCAATGAATCTGAAACTCACATTGTTCTGGCGCATGTACAATAGAGTAACAAGCCCACGCAAAGCTGAATGCTTGGAAGTAGAGTGCAACATTCTTGAATTTGCATCTTGCAAAGAAAGGAGCATAGTTTCCACAAGGTCCTTGGACTCTTTCCAAGCAAGAAGATCCCACATTTCTAATCCAAGGTCTGTTTTGAGGCGAACAGTATCATACAGGAAGACACTCTTGACATTGGTGGGAAGATCATCATCCTTTTCATATTTATAGGCATCCAGAAATCTTGAATCTATCAGAAACTGTAATAACTCTTTAAATGGTCTATTGTCAATCTGGCGACCATTAAGCTCTCCTTGGATGTGGTAAAACAGATCACTTAGAATCAGATTCTCCAACTCTTGTCCTCCACTAAAATAACATGTATCAAAACTAAGAAATGGAGAAAAGTAACATCTACTTGGATAAATTAATGGATAAAAGCATCCAGCATCAGAAGAGAAAGAAAGTAACACCTACCTGTAACTACGCTCAGTATACTGGGTCAATAAATCTGAAAACGCTGGTAACTTGAATAACTGTAGAAGACAGCACAAAATGAGTGTACAGATTTCAGAGCTCCTAATGATAGAAATTATCAACAGAATGGAATGATAAAGCCAATATGTTGGCGGACAGTCATTTACGGTAAATGCGGTACATGGTTTAGTTGTAAGCAGAATGGGAATCAACATGAGATAACAATTGCTAAAATAGTCGAGTTTGATACCTTCAGATTTTGTTGTGTTGGTGTTTTTTCTCACATGAAATTACTTATATTATTAACCAATTATAACTTCAGTAACTCAAACCATATTATATACCTTTTCTGACAATGCTGAAATCCTTTCAATTAGTGACACAGACAAGCTCCCTGAGTCACCACTTCTTAATTTAACCATCACATGAACAGCAAATGAACCAGCAGCAACCTAAATACTCATCAAAAGCGACAATTTGAAAGGCGTAAGTGAGTAACGGAATTAACATTCAGACGATTTTATATACTTTGGAGCAGGAGAAGTTGTAGTTACATAAGAGCAGATAGCATGAATAGATCACCTTGGCACGTGTATGACTACTTTCATCATATTCTGAGGAAACACAGACCTTGATCAAGTCACTCAGAACTGAATTCTTACACCAGGATGAAATAGTCTCCTTTAGGCTTCCATTTTTTTTAAAATTATGCTCAGTTTTTTCTGCCCCATTAGGAGGGGATGTAGATATTCTGTTGACAACTGATGCAGCATGCCTCAACTTCTTTTGCACAAAAATCTCATAGCTTAGTATATCCAATACGTTGGAGAGCATTTGACATTCGCAGGCCATGTTTTGGAGATCCATTTCAGTTAACTTCTCAGATATGTTGTCTCGGTGAGCAATGAGCACCAGAGAACGGGTCAAATGTTTCCAGAACTCATCTGCAACTTTTAATTGTTCCAAGTTCTTCGAGAACTGAGGTGCACCTTGCCAAAGTGCCTTTAGAAACTTCAACAAACATAACAACATATTTGGTTTCCTAAGGAAAAATAAAATGGATAATAAATACTTAATCAAGAAATTTTTTAAGAAAACCAGCAAGCGGAAAATTTAATCAAATGAAACCATACCTATGTAATAAGTCTTCAGAATCTTTTAGGTACTGCAAAATTGCATATAAAGGACTTTCTTCCAAGGAATCTAATGATTCATTCTCAGTTTTCTTTGGCTGATGTTCAGGGGCATTTTGCACTTGAGTATTTGAGTACTCCTTCGACGCAATGACAGCAGCAAGAAAAGCAGGCTGTATTTGAGCATATCATTAATGTAAAACATAAGCAAAATCATCAGATTAGAAAATAAATTAATAAACATGAATTATCAAAGCATGTCTTGACCATTGAGACATCTGAATCCTCAAACTAAAGCCAGTCAACAAAAAGAGTTAGATTATAAAGAAATACTGTTGAGAAGATCCGACATGTAAATGATAAAAACTAGGTGCAAAAACCCATAAATGAAAACTACAGACACGTAGACTGATTATCAGTTACTCCCTATGGATAATTGCCCTATCACATCTAGCAGACCTAGACAGGTGACATGTAACTCTAGCATAGGAAGAGTGTCATTAACTTTAATAGAAAACTTCAGTTTTTATGCATATACTACCAAGTGATCCAAAGTTCTACAGCTTAGATCTATTGCATCATGTTACGATTAAAGAAACTGCGAGCAATGCGTCAGCAAAAATATTCGAGGACCGGGCATATTTCTGAGAGGAACAAGAGAAAACATCAATTTCAATGCTGATATAATACTATAAGCTATGGATAATAGTCAATGAATGATTAGTTGCAATCAACTTCAGATAAATGTCCATGGCGTTTGCAATAAACATGAAGAAAATGATAGAACTTAAAATTACAGAATTCTTAGTATTGATGGAAGAGGACAATGCAAAACTTGATGGATCCATATAGTACGAATCAAAACCTAAAATCTATGAAGGGACAAAGTAAGGACAAATAACCTGATTGCTTGCAGCAGAAGTTAGGAACCTCAAAGTAGCAACAATGAGATCCTCACTCGAAGGTGACTGTTGAAAAAGAATGCTGGTAATAGATTTCCTGAAATGGGCAACCTGCAAGAGGGTTATAAATCCAAATTAATAATGAGCATTTCTGACAACTAATAAATTGTTACACGACCAGTTCAGTTGCCAACCTGCTTATCATCCAACCCAAGATTCATATTGTTGTGGGTATAGGACTGTGAGATATCTGCCATAAACAAAGCAGAGAGCAATCTTGCACCAGCTATTTGTATATTCTAAATGAACCAGCAAAAGACAAGATATAAGGAATACCAAAAAGATAGGTTGACATGAATAATTAATATCTAAAGATGACATCATGACATACAAGGTAAGGTCTGACCAGAACGTAAAGTGGAACTCAAGCAGAACAACTCTATGGGGGAGGACAGATAAAGATGCATGAAACAAAGACTATCAGCCTTATAACAATACTGACGAATCAAGAACATGATTATTGAGGAAAATAGATCGTACAGCATTACAGAAGTATGATATAAATGATATGGCAGCAGTGATCACAGGTACTGGCTTTGTCGTCATTGATAGAATTGCTTCATGAAAAACAGAACTACCCTGTGGATACAAAACAGTTTTAAGTTTTAGTCAACAACAAAAACCATAAATATATTATCAAATAGAATTAGTGAAGCAGCATAACATTACTGAAAAATAATTGGTGCTCTGCGATATAAATCCTGAAGATGTAACACCTTAACATTTTATATAACAACAATGTCCATAAGTAAGGTTTTCTTTTGCTCCGGGGAAAGAGGAACCATATTCAGAAATAACTAAGAAACTATAATAATATAAGAACACACAATTTAAAAAGTGCACACCTTTGAAAAAGTGGATATCATGCTGAGCAAGACATCTAGCCCAGAGGATATTGCAAGCTCCAAACCCTCAATATCCAGTATGTCAAATAAACGAGATACATGAAGTTTCTGGCATATAAGAAAAGATGGTAGAAGAAAGAACAGATATCAAACACAATATTAAAGTTGCAGAGCTAAAGATACATAAGGATTAAGGAATAAGAACAGCATCATGAACCTCTAAGGTTGGTGCTGTTGTACAAACAATTCGGAAAACTGCAGAGTGTATAGAAGAATCAGAAAACATAATATCACGAACTACTTCCCCCAGCTTGGGACAGCATGAGATAGACGAAATACATTTCCTCATGACTTCAAACACCTACAAACAAAGAAATCAGACTAGGTAGAAAGTGCTCATTCGTAACTACTGAAAGAAATTAGAACTAAATGAGGATTGTTTGCTAATACTAGAAAAAAAATTATTTAATAAGGGGAGAGGAGATCTCTCCGTATTCATACTCTACATAAAGGTCTCCACTGTGACCAACATTTGAATAAGAAAGTGTCACAAAAAAGGTAATATAGAACTTATGGAATTCATGCGGGTTAAAGAAGAAACACAGAATAAGAGACATATTGTGTAAACTGTAAAAGAGATATCTTCTGCCATGTCTTGATGCACAAATATACAAGAAGATACATAGTCTGTGATTCCTTGAAGACTTTATTCAATACAAACTTACCCTTTACATCCTATGATTTCACTTGAGATGCGAATCTAGAGAACTGAGAACCATAAAATCTAATGCAATATAACTTCAAAAGTTTATACACGGAAGAAAAAGCCAATACCTTCTGTGTCACCTTCCACCGAGCATGTTTCACCTTATATTTCCAGAACTCGTGATTGATGAGAACATACTGAAGTGAGAAAACGATGAGTGCAAGGATGGTATCGGTTTCTAATCCTTTCTCCAGTAGATTCATTGTGAAGTCAAGCACTGCACGGTAACTTGCAAGAGTTAGTTTTCAGAATATTAATTCGTTGTAATGGAAAATCATTCAGTGAATCAACTGGTGAGGAAAACAAGATATGTCTAACAAGTAGAAAATAACAGAAAACATAAAATCTAAGAGCAATCAAGAAGAACAAAAGAAGATGCTAAAGATAATCAAAAACCCCATGATCTGCTTCTAGTATTCTATTGCAATGCAAGTTTCAAATGTAGAATTGAGTGGTAGGTAGCAAGAGAGCACCTTAACTTCGAATCCCCCAGGAAAGTTGATTTTAAAGATCATATCTGAATAGAAGCTAGCTGGTCGTGTTTTATAATAGCACTCTTAATTACAAATCTATTACTTGTTAAGTCAAAGAAGCTACATACCCCCAGAGGAGTAAAGCTGTAGCACAGAAACAAAACCTTGAAGAGTAGATGAGTATTTAGGTACAACGTGAGGATGATAAGTCAAGAAGTCAAAGAAAAAAGTTTGCAATGCTGAGCATACAAAAGGCATACAACTAAAATATTAATAAAAAACTTTCATACAGTCGATAATAAAGATCACAGGTTGAGGCAACACAAAATGTTATTTGTTATAACAAAATCATTTGGAGTATATTTTAGGGATCAGCACCATCTAACTAGGGAACCAAATAAATACCTGACAGAGTCATTGAGCAGTCACTCTGTTCACAATCAATCAAAAGCATTTTGGCAAGTCTTCCAGAGAGCAACCAGGATCCACTGAGATGAAACATGGAAACAACAATGTTAATAAAAAAGAAAACTTGAAGTTAGGCATCATATCAGGCTTGTTCTGAATCTTTAGACAATGAGAAGGAGGCACTGAATGGACTAAATATAAAGAGATCCCGCACGCTCAATACCCCGACAAAAACACTTCCCAGTTCCCAGAAATAGCAAGCGCTGAAGAATACACCAGAATGATTTAATGTAACATGCCAAATAACAGGAGAATATCTGGCGCAGCTGATAATCAACTCAATTCAGCATAGCAAGAGTTTTCCCCATAAAACAGTCATTAAGTATCAGTTTCTAGATTCCATAATTTGCATTCAATCAAATACAGTTAACAAAGTAGATCTCACAAATGAAGTATCTCACAAATACAGAATGTCTGAAAATTGACCTGGACAAATTGTTGGATCCAACATCAAAGGGATTCGTCCTCAAGGCAACATCAAAGATATTGCCCTTCATGGCCATTGTAGCTACATGAGACGGCTTGCTGTGATATAAAGATAGGAAAAGGAGACCAGTAAGAACCAAAATTGTGCATATCATGAGAAAAGCAAACCAATTTAAAGTAAAATATACAAACCAACTGGAATGGTTTCAAACTCAATTACAAAATTATCAAATCATATTCATCACAAGACACCTTATTAGCCACAAGGCCCACAACTATAGGGATATAGATGCAACACCAAATATACAATAGAACAACTATTTGTATGATGCTACTATACACCAATAAAAACTTGTGGCCATTATCATCATCAAATAAAATAATCAAGGCAGTACATATTGATTACCATTTCAACATTTTCGTCAATATGTTTACCCCCATGGACATCATTATGGCACCACTTATGCTTGGGGGGGCGTTTTTCAGCACAGCACAAACAATCTCGACAATGTCAATGCTGTAACAAGAGCCAGACAGAGTAAACTCACTTGAAGAATAGAAATACCAAGTGAACGAGTATCTAATAAAATGAAAAATGAAACTCTCGTACCGCAAATAACTCTGCTCATTCCCCATAACATAGTCTCCATCACAGGAGCAATTCCAAGATTTCATGAGAGTACAACAGATAGCCTAATGACATACAAATTGGCTTCATATCATTATCATCAGATACTCTATAGTTATAAGAAATACTTCAAAATTGTTTTCTGATTACAACATGATATCCCAAGCAAAACAATTACGTCAATCCACCACAAAAGTTAAACAGATAATTTCAGGAGTGTGTAGCAGTTCGCAACTGTAATTTCCATAAAAGTAACATAAATTTATTTAACTATTCGGAATCATCAACTTCACTAGGTGATAAAGTCATTCAGATGCACACCAAAGACAAAAGAATCAAGTATCAACCTCTGTCGCATACATTTTTTACATCAAGAATCCAGTTACTCACTCAAAAATTATTGTGTAGCAAATTAGGAATTTAGGCAGGTGTTAAAAGCTAACTAGTTCTAAGACATTTTGACCTCCTAGAAGAAAATTACAAAGGCACGGTCATATTAGTCATAGTAATCTGCAATTCTCAGCACAAAAGACGTTTATCGGAATCGACCTTGTTTTAGTTAGACAAAAGTATGATGAGATAAAAGTGTCGCATGCAAAGAGTACAATAAAACTAACTATAATAGCTTTGTAGATTATTCTTTCACACCCTACCTCCCCCATATCAAAAAACCGAAGGCAAAGTTAAGCTTCATACTAATGACAGGATGTCAAAATCAAGCAACCAAAGATAAAATAATGAACATGAACACAGATCCAATCTAAGCATAACGGTCGAGCATGTGTAATTAGAAGGCATGCAAATTTAATATGTAAAACCATCAGCAGTAAATTAAGCTTACAAGAGTAATCAATTTAGAGTTAGAATACCGTGTTAAAACTCGCCAATCGACTGAGCAAGTCAAGAATAACAATTACTTCCTCTGGGTTTTGCATATACAACTCTTTAGCCAACCGCAAAAGCAAAACAAGAACTCCAGACACTGTATGCTGCAGAGAAGACAAGTAGAGAGCAAGGCAGAGGCTAAGCTTGAAAGGAACAGAAAGATCGATAGACAGAGTCAGAGATACATATGAAGAGAGAAACAAGAAAACAAGTAACAGACCAAGTAATAAAAAGCATCAAAGTCCACATTCAAAATCCCTTTAAAATGTTAACAAAGATGATTCTTAGGAGGTAGCAGATAGCAATAACAAGACTATAAGCTGTATAGTGCTCAGGGAAGAAGGTAGTTTCTTCTGTGCATAATGGGTTGAAGGAATGTTGATAATTATCCGAATTAAAATGTGAAACAGACTTCTAGTCACAGCATAGACATCAAAGAAATAGAGGATGTGGAATAATTGTACAGAGAATCTCAAGTTTCAAATTAAGTTAACTGAATGACACTATTCAAGTTTACAATTTTATGCGTTAAACATTTACCTCCCACCTGACCAGAGCACAATTGTCGTCGAGCATTCTCAATACTTGACCCCTAGATTTTCCAGGAATTATCAAGCCTTCAACCCCAGCAACATGCAAGGGAGAATGTGTTTCAACGATCTTTGAAAGAGCATCCACTACTGAGCCATTCATAATCTCAAATGGTGTCGACAGTCCAGTGGACTTGTCTAGGAAATTGAATCTGCTCAAAAGTCATAGGTTGTATTAACTTGGGTTTAGTAAAGGTGCTCATAAGTTTTAGGTGGCAGTCAAATAATGAAAGACACATTAAAGTTATCTCAAAACACAGTTACTGGATCTATGTTGAACAAAAATATCTTAAGTGGTAGGGACCTATTCTTAAGTTAACCAACAAGTTCGGAGAGTTAACTACGGATTCCTTTAATATCTACCTTATGAGAGGAAAAAGAGCAGGCCTTGTTTTGGAACCAAGAACCCAAACTAATAGCTTATGAATAAATATTCAAATATGCCATCCTGTGCCAAGTTCCACTTACACGCATTCAGACGGCCATGCACCTTCACTCAGGGCTGATAACAAGCGAAGAATCTCAATAGTTCTAAATGGAAATTCGCCCTCTAGGTTGAAAAGAAGACACCTGACAGGACCGTCAATAAAGCTGTCCCTATCCCAAAACTGATCACATAGGGACTCCTGCAAGAAATTAATTTTCTTAAATATATTATAGTTGGAATATGATACTTAATCATCAAAAAAGTATTTAGCAGGCATACCTCCCCGTGGTATATTTTGCAAAGTATGTCCAATATCAATTTCAGGTTCTCATCCTCAAACTGCACGGCATGGAAGACATGATGTCTGAGCAACTAATGAAGAGTGAGGGTAATATGCACATCTATTTAGAAGATACCTGGATATTGAGTTCATAAGATGCAATAAATGCAGAAACAAACGTTCTTATAACTCTTCGGTAACCAGCTAGAGGACCCTAGAAAGAAGGTAGATAGAAAAATAAGGCATGGTACAGAATAAGTACATTAAGAAACCCAAGGAATTACTGGGAAATGCATGCCCGCAACAACTCACTGTCATAGAAAGGTACCCAAGGAAGTTACTCACATCTGAATATTTAAATGTATCACTTTCTAGAATATCAAGAAAATATCCCAAAGATGAAGCCTCCATAGCTTGACGAACATAACCAATATGATCTATCTCCTGCAAAGAGTAACACATTTAAAAGAAAACATAGATCCGAAAATCAAATTACAGGCATCATAATGATAAGATATGCTCGGAATAACAGAAATATGTACCATCAACATATTATTTTCCTCTTTTTCTGGCAGAGAAGAAACGAGACAAAGAAACAGAGCCCATGCTAAGATCAGAGGGCCTAATTCTTTGGACTCAAATGCATTGAAGCTAGAAATCATTGAATCAATTTGTTGAACTTCCATCTCTGAAAATCTAAGTGATCCCTGCCTGAGCAAGAAATAGCAAGCACTTCAGTTACTTGAGTCAGACAGTAAGCATACAACTACGAAAATAGCATCAAAATCCATATAGAAGATTGCACTTATGAAAATACCACCAATACATAAATGTTGTCAGTTACATCAAATTACATCTGCCATTACTTTTAACCTATGTTGCGGGCATAACAGCCATGCATAGTTGCACTCACCAGTCAAAGGTTTCGATTATTTGAAATGACTTTTACAATTACAAAAAACAGAATGCAAAACAGAAAATGGAATAAAAAAAATTTTTAAAAAGGACCAGGGGGGAGGGGGAAAGAGAAGAGTAAAAAGACATGCAACAAAACCTGAAAGAAATGTTATCATGGATCATCTGAAGGAGACTTTCAAGGTTTAAAGACTGAATGAGAATGAGCATCAGCTGCACTTTGGCATGATATATAGCACGAATAGCATCTGGTGATATCGCCAGCTTCTGGAAGTTGTAAGATCCAGTTACAATACCCTGCATGACACAAAGAACAACATGATAAATCAGTAAATAAAACGCTCACAGGTACATCAACAAGAAGAAAATCTCACCTCATATAGCGCACATAATCTTTTCCAGCATTCAGCGTCACAAGCACAAAACGACTCGCAATAAACAAGGAAAAGAATGTCAAGGATTAAGTTGTCCTCTATGAGTGTTTCCTCTGCCCATAAAGTGTAGAGATCAAAATCCTGCAAGAAACACTGTCAAATATGTGTCCATGTAATGTAGAAGACAAATTAGAAAAAATGCATAGTTATTACAATGAAATATACCATCTGATCCGGGTATTTAGATGATAGCAGGTCCTCAAAGATAGAAAGTAATTTACATTCGAGTCCACCAGAAATTAACCGTTTTGCCACCTCCAGTACAGTAGAAACTCCTTCCGACTCAGTTTCAAAATACACTGCACCAAAAAGGGTTTGCATTAGGAGGAGGATAAGCTAAATACTGAAACAACCGCACAATTTTTTAATGTAAATGTGAAAGCCAGACACCATAAGGAATAGCTGCTATGTTTCTTTAATTCGTGATTTCATACAAAGAGAGAGTTTGTCAATTTGAACCCACCAATTACCAAATAGAGTCTGTATATCTGCTACTATAAATACTTATTAGTTTAGCTTATTATTGCCGAAAGTCTGATCTATCTCTGTCACTCATCCATTCATTACAACTGGAAAGAAGGTGGGAACAGAATCTCCTCCAGAGATTTTACATTCTCGGAAGTAACCTAGCAAGTACAATTGAAGTGCATTTAATTAAGCAAGCTGAGTTTCAGAGATGCATGATGACAGCTATGGAACATTTTCTTTTATTCATGAAAACCTATCTTCACTCATTAACATAAGTTACCAACATTATTGAGCTGATATATCACTTTTTAAATTTGACAGGAAATATACGATAGACTACATTCATCGCCCAACCTCAAGCAAGAAATCCAGTCATGTTGAAATAGCATAAAACTTTCTAAAAATTGTAATAATATCCATGGCAGGGGCGGGCGGTGTATTATAATTGACATCAAAATAATGCGGAACCAGAGAGATATACTTACAGGCATGCATAAAGATCTGTCTTGTGCACTTCAACAAGCATTGCCGTTCAATGTAGTACTCAAGCATGACCTTATTAACAAAAGGCAAAAATGGCATACACCAAGGACATGCCATGAAGATATTTGTAAAGTATCAGAGACAAAGTCCTTCAAGTATTTTGAGATGAAGCTAAGAGAAATAAGTGATAAATATGATTCGCCTTTGAAAACCTCAAGTTCATTGTTGACAATATATAATTAATAAGTAGCTAACATGATCAATACCTAAAAGACCATATATATTATATACAAATAAAAGATTTGTGGTTGTAAAATCAAAACAAAGCACAAAGTTTGATAAACACGTGCACCAAATAAATGTATTTCATCTTGATGTGATTATTATTGTGAAATTTTGATAACCACATCTAGATGCATTACTCAGAGTCCAAAAAACACTAAGTAACTGCATAAGTGTTGTTCGTCTTATGGCATTCACGAGTTGAGAACAGGCAGCAGCTAAAGATAGCATTACATGCTTCCAGTTTTTCAATCACATACTGCACCAGTTGCAGAAAGTCAAATGGGTTGCACAATTATCAGAAGGAGAATGATATCAACTAACCAAATTTATAATATCTGTATGCAAATCATGGGTTGTTGCATTATGGCGCTCCAGCGATCTTTTGGAAATGATATATGATTGCACCTCATCTAAACACTGACATGTACACAAGTGATATTTGTGTCTCAGTAATGATAACAGTACCAACTAATCCAAACAGCACTTGGAATCACATGGAAGCTGTAAGACTCTGATATATAACCAAATTATCAAAAATGATGTCAAAGAAAATAGGTAAACTTTACCAAGATACTACTAATCTTCAGTGCAGCGTCTTTCAATTTCGGCTGTATATTCAACTCGTACGGGCCAACTTTCACACGTGGTGAATCCAGTGCTTCTCTCGATTTCTGATTGGGCGGCTTGAATTGCGACACAGTGTCCAAAAACCAAGCGTGATTGTCCTTCAACTTCCTATCCTAAAACACGGCCAATCGCACAAATTCTCAAAAATCAACAACGAAAAACCACACATTCCGCATTACCATACAAAATATTTACGATTGAGGTGAGTTGAAGTAATTGCAACGTGATTCACAGTTTTCTTACCAAAACTGGAGGGGTTTCGGATGACACGGTGGCGGTTTCAAGCTCGGTGAGAAGTGCACTGAAAGGATCCCACCAGAGTGAGGCGTCGACAATTTTTGCGGTGGTTGCAGGCGCGGTTGACGCCATTTCCGACGCCGGAACAATCAAAATCCGAAAACCCTAGAAATTGAAAAACTGCGCGCGCTTCTTAAATTTGGAAGTGATGGAAGAGGTGAAGAAGAAAGGGGTTAGGACGGGTTTTAGAAGCTGTTTTAATTTGGCCAAGAACTGGGAGTGGTTCATCTGCGGGTGAATTGGAGTTAAACGACGGTGTTTAATTCTAAATTCTGAATAGAGTTTATTTTTTTCATTTCTTTCTTCTGTTCGTAATTTTATTCCCTTTAATTTGTGTGTTCTTACTTTATTTTTGTCTTTTTTCAAATAATATAATTTGTGATTATCTTTATTAAGAAATTAGTTTTAAAATCATAAATTTTGATCATATTTTGATATTTTCCATATACTATAAAATTGGTTTAAAGCTATCATAAATTTTACATTTCGTTTGTTTTTTTCCAAATTGATTCAAGTAAGATATTTTCAGCAAAAATTTATTTTACGTGGGCAATTATGAAACGTTGTTGATAATTTAGATCATTTTTTAAGTTCGTGACAAGTAGGATAAAAAATCACGTAAAAAGCCGCATTGATTAGTTGTGTGAAGTAGGATAAAAAGTCATACTCCCTTGGTCGCACATTACTTGAAGCACTTCTTTTTCCTAGTCGTTTTGAAAAAATGACACTAATAAATAGTTAATGTGGAGAAAAATAAAGTAAAAGAGAGAATAGTGAGATCCATGAACTTTAAAACTGTTCTACATTATTTTTATTTTACTCTTTTCCACTTAGACTATTTATTAGTGTTCGGATTGTCGATTGCAACATGCGTTTGATATTATCCGCTTTGGGTCAAGCCCTCACGGATTTATTTTTGGGTCACTCCCAAAATGCTACAAACTGATTAGGGGTTGGACAGGATTATATACACCTTTCAACTTTCCTCAGACTCTCGATGTGGGATGAGTTTGTACATACCAACCCTCCCCCGAAAAGAAGTGCTTCAAGTAACGTAGGACAGAGGGAGTACGTGTTAGCCGGATATGGTGATTGAACTGCTGTAAAAAATAACAAACGGAAGTATAAAATTTGTGAAATTTTAGATTCGTTTTAAAGTTCGTGATAAATATCAGAATCTGACCATAGTTTATAGTTTTAGGGAGCAATATCTCTTTTTTATTAACGGGGTACTACTATATTAATTTTCTAACTTAAAAATATACTCATTCTGTTTCATTTAAATGTTCATATTTTATATTTAGAAATAAAATTTTCTATTATTTCTACTTATTAAAATATTTTTTCCCATTTCTACTTAACTATTCAATCTAAATTTTTGCGTAATACAAAAATATAATTATCTTAAATGGAATAGAAAATATACTCCCCATGTCCGCCATTACGAGTCTTATTCCTTGGCGGCATAGGTTTTAAGAAATGTTAAAAAGGTGGATGGACAAAATTTAGTGGAATATGGTCTCACTTGTATAGAGTAGTACTCCCTATGTCCCTCTGTAGTAGAGGCGTTTCATTTTGAGCACTCGTTTTAAAAAAAATGATAATAAATAGTTAAAGTTGAGAGAAAAAACAAAGTAAGAGAGAATAATATAAAGAAGAGTATTCTCTATATTATTCTCTCACTTGTTTACTTTTTCTCTACTTTAATTATTTATTACCATTTTTTCAAAACAAGTGCTGAAAATGAAACGTCTCTACTGCAGAGGGACGAAGGGAGTATTACTTTTAAATGAAATGTGAGTGGAATGGGTTGATGGAATGTGAGATCCTATTACCATTTATGGTAAAAGTGAATCCATACTCCTATTCGCGAACAAACTAAAATGTGAAAACGAGACTCTTGCTCATTATTATTGGATAAGCGCATAAATTATTTAATGCATTATGGAGTAGAATATTATCATTAGATTGTGAGGTGTAAATTGTCATTCTTTCAGTGGAGTTAAAAATTCAATATTCAAAATTATTGTAATGTTAAATTGTGTATTCGGAAGTATGGGGAGTGTTATGTTGTAATCTAATTCTTAAATTGCTAACTACAACTAAATGATATGCATTAGATCATTAAGGCACAAGATCATTTAGCTATAGATATCAATCCAGTGTAAAAAAATCAATTATGGGTATTAATGTCAATTAACAAAAAGTTAGTTATATAACTAACTTTTAAAAAATATTCAAAACTTTATATTAGTATAGCTATCTCAATTTAAATTATTTTTTTACACAACATACATCAAATTAATGATAATTTTATAAGGATTCTAACGAGATCTCACTTGCATATGTTCTGATGTCAAAATTTGAATTTTTGTTTGAATTTCGTATTTTTCAAGTATTAGTTTTATGTTAATATAGCTATCATAAAATGTCGATGCTAAATTATGTTCACATATTCAATGAATCATATTGATATGTTTAATACACTATATTGACATTTTGATCCAAAACCCTAATTTTGGTAGTTTTCTAATCTTTTTAAAATTAAATAATAATAATAAAATAAAATTACACGTGACAACTTTGAGACCACTAGATCTCTACATATCTTTAAATTAGTTATAGTTAGCAATTAAAAGTTTAGTTAGCAATTGATCACTCCCCTAGGGAAGTATATTATAACTTTTCGCTTATTGACTTGCAAGTTATTCAAAATAATTCTATACCCATGAATTATCCGATGCAATTAATCTTGCAAAATTCATAAATTGTTTATACAAGATTTTCATTATAGTATACAATGTGATAATTTTATTATTATATTCTTGAAGATTGTATTATGTAAAGTTCACGTGATATTTTGCAAGATGGGATCATTTACAATACAATCTTGTAAAATGCCATAATTTTATTGTATTTAAATATAATTCTATCGATAATTTTAACTTATGAACTTTTCAAGATCACTCACTTAGTTAATTCAATATGATAGTAACAACCATTCAAATTTTTTTTGCATGATTATATGTTTTATTTTATGACCAATTTAGAAAGTTTATGATGTTAATACTGTATATTTTTTATAGTACTTGTAAGAAGAAAAAAAACTTTCCCATTTTTGAAAGCTATATTTTATGTTTGCCACAAAATAGAAAAAAGCCAAACACAATAATGCTCAACCAATACATGTGTGGGCAATGAAACCTGATTTTATTGGTACAACGTTTTTAGAGGTTTGATTCAAGGATTATACAAGGAACCATTATCGATCATTTGAATATATTTTATGTGTGTAAAAAAAGCTTAACTATTAACTAGTACTTCATCCATCTCATAATAAGAATCAATTTTTGTTTGGTAGGTTCCAAAATAAAAGTCTCATTTCATTTCTCCTATTTTGGAACGAAGGGATTACAATTTTTGAAACAAAAGAAAAATTGTTTACTTTTTCCTCTGTTTCGTACCATCATTTCCTTTGACCATATGAACTGGACAGCACACGAGTTTCAATCCAGTGAAAAGGTCATGCAAGCACTGCTTGAAAATCAGTTTGTGGAGATCTAAATTGAACTGGTGAGATGGATGTTGATGCAGAACGTGAAAATATGAGATGGATTACTGTAAAGATGCAGAGTTCCACTTTTCCTCCCAATATTATTTAGAGTAAATTGATCATTTTTGCACTATCCTCTCCTTTACTGTGTCCGCCCCTACTCACGAGCTACAATAATTGCGAAAAGGGTCCTAAGGCCATCCACAATAGGAATAGCCCAGCAATAGTCCAGCCATAGCCTAGCCACAAACTCCTCATGCCATATCATCAACACTAAAAATCCTCCTACCACATCATAAATAGCTCAGTCATAGCCTAGCCACATCATAAATAGCTCAGCCACATCAATAACCACATCACTCAAAATTATATAAAACAAATAATTAGCAATCACACAAAATACACAATTTAATTTACGAGACATATACGAGAAAATTCAATAATATTATTAAAATTTAAAAAGTACATTAATTAAAAAAAATTACATAATTAACAAAAAAAACCACTGCCATGCAGTCCTCCGTGCCCATAACTATTCAATTAAATCCTTTTGGAGTCGAATATGAGCCTCCGTTTGGTGCATGTCGGTATGTGCTTGGAGGCGGCCGTCTTCATCGTGAGGTACCCCACTCCGTATGTTGGGGGGGCCACGCCGTGGCTTGGACCGGCTTCATTATCATCGTTGGCCCAATCAGTCAGTTGTACACCTTCATCTTCGACAATCATGTTGTGCATGATAATACAGGCGTACATTATATCAGCAATGCAGTCGACATGCCACAAACGCGTTGGCCCCTTAACTGCCGCCCATCGAGACTGGAGCACACCAAATGCGCGCTCCACATCCTTGCGCGCCGACTCCTGCCATGCCGCAAAGTAGGCCTTCCTCTCATCTGATGCGCATCGGATCGTCTTCACAAAGACGGGCCACCTAGGGTATATCCCATCCGCCAAGTAGTAGCCCATATCATGCCGGTTGTTGTTGGCGACAAAACTGATGGCCGGACTGACACCCTGACACTGCTCGTTGAAAAGTGGCGACGAGTTGAGGACGTTGAGGTCGTTGTTCGAACCGACTATCCCAAAATACGCATGCCAAATCCACAGCCGGTAATCAACTACGGCCTCGAGGATCATCGTGGGATTCTTTCCCTTGTAGCCGGTAGTGTAGAACCCCTTCCAGGAAGCGGGACAGTTATTCCACTCCCAATGCATACAATCTATGCTGCCTAACATCCCCGGGAACCCATGTTGTTCCCCGTGCATCCGCAAAAGATCCCGGCAGTCTTCGGGGGTAGGGCTTCGAAGGTACTAATCACTGAATATTTCAATCACGCCCTGACAGAAATACTTCATACATTCCAGTGCAGTCGTCTCACCGATGTGGAGGTACTCGTCCCACATGTCTGCCGCGCCTCCGTAGGCCAACTGCCGGATTGCCGCTGTGCACTTTTGAATAGGTGTGTGGCCGGGTCTGCCAGACGCATCGTGCCTGAAGCGGAAATACAGATATCGTTGCTCCAACGCGTTAACAATATGCATAAACATGGACTTGCTCATCCTAAAACGGCGCCTGAAAAGGTTGGCGTTGAACCGCGGCTCCTGTGCGAAGTAGTCTTCGTACAGGCACTGATGTGCAGCTACGTGATCACGATCAATCACCGCTCGGCGGTGTACCACTAGGCGAGGTCGAGGTACCGCCGGCTGCAGGGCCCTCTGCATCCATTGATCAATCTCACGGTTCGTATAGGCCTCTAGCGCTTCGTTCATTATACGCTCGTACTCCTCAGCATCCCCACCACTACTACCACCGGCGTTACTCATTTCTAGGTGTTGATCTTGTACAGAAATTTAGATAGAGAGAGTACTCGTTAAAACAAGTGGTGCGAATGAAAATGACGTGCAAGGCGCGTATATATAGTGTTTCGGGAAAAAAAATCGCGCTAGGCGGTGCGCTAGGCGATCCGGGCGCTGCAATAGCGTCGAGCGGATCGCCTAGCGTACCGCCTAGCGCCACGGAACCGCCGAGCGCTAGGCGGTTTTTAATTCCGGATATGGCTGGGCGGTTGCAATAGATCGCCTAGCGCACCGCCTAGTGCCGACGCTCGGCTAAGCGGTGCGCTAGGCGCTATTGTGGATGGCCTAATAAAACCTTCTAGCTAGCTGAAAAATTGATCGGTCATAATTGTAAGGGTTACAAAATAGAGAAAACATGATATCATTTCACGTGCAATTACGTGAGGACACATATCTGCACGAGTTTGTCCTAATGGTTTTGTTCATAAAAGTTGTTAAAAATCCCCCAAAAACTAGACATGCAAACGAGGTGACCCTATTTGACATGCCGCCACTATCTAAAATTTGCCCAAAAAAAACTAGGACAAAAAACACGTGAGTATGTTAGGATGAAGAAAATGGAAGAGTTGTCTGAATCACAAGTTAATGCAAAATGCTTGCATTTTGTCAACATTTTCTTTAGTTTAATATAGTCCCCGATTCCATAAAAATAGAGACATTTGAGATGACACGAAAATTAATGCATAATTGGTAAGTAAGAAAGAAGAGAAGAAATATAGCTAAAATAGTGTTATTGGATAGTAAAACCCCCATTATTCTTAGTGTTTAATGTGGACCTAATTAATATAAGTTGTAAATAAATTGAAGTATGTGGACAATGAGTTTGGGAGAATTTTTCATAAATGGAAATTAACTATTTTTATGGGACGAACGAAAAAAGAAATTGTTCATATTTTTATGGGACTGATGGAGTATATAGTACTAACTATTACGGCGTGGATATGGATCTAGTATATATTCCTTTTTATTTTACCATTTTCCACTCCTAATATCCCACAACACGCGCAACACAATATGCTGGGGTAGTACTTTTGTGTTGGCTAAAAATGTATATTTTGTATGCTTTGTTAATCTAAAAATTCGAAACCACATAAGGAGAGTGCGAAATAGCAAAAGACCAACTACAAGAAGAAGAAAAAGAAAAAAGAAAAAAACCACAACACATCAACCACGAAGCTGGGCAAAAAAAAGGAGGCAACAAAAGTCTAAGCCGAATAGAAACGAACCAAAAGCTAACCAGTAGAAACCACACAACCAACAACCACGGACATCAACCAAGAGCCACCAGACTAAGGCAGGTAACAAGCATGAAACAAGAGAAGAAACATCACATATATACATGACGTCGGTGATGTACAATCAATACTATAAACACTGGACATTTTACTATCACCCAGTGTGTTTAGAGTACGCCGCAGGTTGTTCCATGCCTTTCCTAGGCGCCTTCTGATTTTGAGCAAACAATGCCCTATCTGGGGCAGTCGGACTCATGGTCGATCTCAGCATATTTCGTGTTGTTAGATTGAACAATGACATCAACGCTTTAAACAAATTACCTCTATTCAATGATGTGCGCGCTTGAAGTGAAATGACTATAGAATTGAGGTAATTGGTTCAAAGCACTGATGTCATTGTTCAATCTAACAACGTGAAATAAGGCATGCCATATCTAGGCTCTGAGCCTCTTTGATTTGGGTCTATTTGGTGTATAATTGATTTTTGGCCAAATGTGCTAATTGTTCCCAATAGTTTGTTGTTCGATTTATGCTAACAAAAGTGTGCGGAAATTGTGTTTCCAACCATGGTGTTCAATCCAGTATAATCTTGCTTGCCTGATCCATCATCAAAAAAGTCTTCATATGAATAAAAACGTTTGAGACTGCTACCTACCAATAGATGTGTATTGATTTGCAAGAAGGATAATTATAACATTTTACATCCTATATATAATTATCTGAAAATTTGTTCAATCTACAAAATAACATCATTAAAAAACTTATCCAGATTTTATACTATAGGGGTGGAGCTAGGATATCATTAAAAAACTTATTCAGACATTATACTATGGGGGCAGAGCTAGAATTTTATTGTAAGAGGGACAAAATTATAATATAGGATATTGCTTATATATTTGAATAGGAGAAATTAGTATAATTTTATATATATATTCAAAATTTGCAATAAATGTATAAAGGTGAAGAACGAGTGAGGAGGGGTATTTGACCGACCCACCTTTAACCATGCTAGATCCGCCGTTGCTATACTATATCCGATCCTGAAAATTTTATTCCACATGATACTATCATGCTATATTCACTCCATATTTTTATTCTTATAAGGTGTTACTACTATATTAGTCCTCACTAATACTCTCTCCGTCCATGAAAAATATGAAATATTTCCTTTTTAGTCTGTTTATGAAAAAGTGGTATGAACTTTCTAGTTTGGAAATCCCTCTCTCTAACGAGGTGAAACCCGTTCTCCACTAACAATACTTTATATAAATTTTCTTTCTATTTCTCTTACTTTTTCAATCAAGTATTAAAACTCGTATTGAATCAAATGTTCGTATTCTTTAGGGACGGAGGAAATTAGTGGTACTTTTAAAATGCAAATGCAATATAAATGGTGTGTCGTTGTTTCACGGCCACGTGTAACAAGAAACTCAACACATTTAAACAAATTTATGATGATATGATTGCAGCCTTGCAGGGCACATTGTGCTAACCAACCTCCTTAAATTCTAACAAATCAAATATTGACTGTAAGATTTATGTTGAACTGTAAAATACAAATTCTTCATATTGATTCATTATTTTTTTTCCACAATGATTACAGATTTATACATATTATATATTTTTGCAATATATGCAAAAAAAAAGTTTCAACTAATACAGATCCACTTTAAAAAACATGGGATGCCATATATCCATTTTATAAATGTTAGATCTTCAAATTGCGCAGTTACTAGTTAGCATATAAAAAATGAAGTAGTTATTTTTTGAATACATTCATATGATTGTGTGGATTACTATAATTCTATGAACACATTATCCCTAACTTCCAAAAATCGTGATTCTATTTATATCTGCTGTGATTAAATTTCATTCCTAAATGTTAAATTGAACATTTATATCATTGAAATTTTAACGACCAATTAAGCCTTGAACGACAGTGCTATTTTACTAAGAAACGGTACAATATTTGTGTTTAAATTCATATTCAATGATATTTATAATTACAAATAGCAACATGTCATAAAGATATCACCCAAATATGAGTACATTTCTGAATATTGGATCGTCTTGCATATTTTTTTGTGGAGTATAATTAAGTATATATAAATCGAAAAAGCAAACGAGATTAAGATACCACAAAATTATAGGTTTGAATCATAATCTCAGCCCTCTCACATAAAGTTTAATGAATACGAATAAAAAATTTAGTAGTACTACAAAATTTATATAGTACGAAGCAATAACAAACTATCATAACCCAAAAAAAAACCATTTTTCTTGATTAACTTTGAATCATTACGTCAAAGAGAAAATTGGTAGACCTAATTATTACGCAGGGAATCTAATTTAATTTGTCCAAATCAGTAATCGAGTAAATTAAGTAATACACCTAATCATCATCATCAACTAATAATAATGATTAAGATGAAGAGTGGGGTGTGGCCTTTGGCCATAATTAGAATCTAAATAAAAAGTTGTAATTACAGTGTCCTTATCCCTTTATACAAATCTCGTTTTTATTTATAACAAACTGCCCACAACTTTTCAATCTTCTATTTTTTCACAAATTTAACAGATAAAAATCACACTATATAAGGGAGAGGTTGAGTGAGTTTACATAGAGTTCCAAATAAGTTTTTTTTTTTTATTCCAAAAACGAATGATGATTGAATTGTTATACGCCAATCACGGTGTGAGATATTCGAGATTCAACTTCAAAGTAAGTATACTAGTATGCTTTTTTTACATTTTTCTAAATGTTTATTTTAAATTTTATCGCCTCAATTAGTCAATTTTCTTAACGTGGGCAACATATTTGATTATTTTCTATTCTCCCAATTTTCTTAAATGTACTGATTGAAATTTTATATGTAATTATGGATTACGAAAACAATAGTCAATAAAATTTACGATATGCGTATATTTTTTGTGGTAATGAAATAATGATAAAGAATTAATCAAAGAATTTTTGTAGGGAAAATCAAAGAGTTGAATCTAAGTACTATTGGCAAACGAAAACATTTTATTTTATAGAAACAAGTGTATATGTTTAGGACATTAAAAAAACATATGATTGGAACGTACTTAGTAATAGGATATTTCATATTTGGATTTATACTCCATATAAGTTTATTATTTTTCTATTTAGCTCATAAAGTTACATGACTTTTAGTTATAAGTAGTGGTGATTGCACAACAATATTTGGGAGAGTTGAAATTGAGTATTTATTTACAGTTGCAATATTTTTGTTAACTTATCCCCAATTTCCCTCTTATTCTGAAAAAATAAAACTTTAATAAAGAAAAGAAAAGCGGTTGGGATAGACGCGCCGGTGAAGCGAGTTCGAGCCCCTTTTTTGGAAAAAGGAATTATTTTTACGGAGAGAGATTTATTGCAATATATGCTGCGGTGATAGAGGAGGAAACCGAAATGCGGTCGGAATGAAATTGAGATGCACATGAAATGCGAAATGCGATCCAAATGAAATTCAAATTTGTATTAAATTCACGCGTTCTCGCGAGTAAAGGCAAAACAGTAGCGCAAGCAGCAGTCACGAAGTCCGTGTAAATAGTCATACCAGTCGTCGTCCCCAAAAATTTCTAGACAGATAAAACCCGCTCTAGAGAGAGAGAGAGAGAGAGAGAGGGCTACACATACACTCACATACATCGTTGTCGAACACGCAGTCGCCGCGCTTCGAAACGCCGAATGCGGCGGTTCAGCTCTACCTAAAATCAGCTCATGTGAAACACCGTGTAACTTTTTTACTTTTTTGTTTGGATTTGCATTTTGTTATTGAGTTTTTTGGTTCTTTATTCTGCATTTTCTAGGGGAGGTATGCGGTAGGTTGTTTTCTCGTTGATTGATTAGTTTATTTATGGCTACAATTTTACTGCGGTTTTGGTTGTGATGATTGATTTTTGTATCTGTCTATCTATTTGAATTTCAGGTTACTTGTATTGAATTCTGTGGAAACATTGTGTGATTGATCGGAATTTGAATATTTGAGGAAAATGGCTGGTGATAATGAAGAAGCTAATACGCAAAGGCTTCAATCTTCGTTTGGAACATCATCATCTTCATTTCCTAAACAACAGCAGCATCAGTCGTTTTTGATGAAGCAAATGGATATTCCTCAGTTAACCATGCCGCAATTTCGTGGTCAGATTCGGCAGAATTCGCCTAATTTAGGGACTGAAAACAATGGAAAAAGAGTTGGCATTCCGCCCTCTCACCCCCACCCCCAAATCCCTCCAATTTCCCCTTACTCGCAGATCCCCGTTAATCGCCAAACGGGAATGCAGAATTTCAGCACTAGTCCGGGGCCATCACACAGCCGTTCATTGTCGCAGCCCTCATTTTTCGCCCTTGATTCGTTGCCACCTTTGAGCCCATCGCCTTACCGGGAGCTGCATTCGAATTCTATAGCTGACCATGTTTCAGCTGATGTGTCTATGGAGGAAAGGGATGGGAGCTCGCACTCGTTGTTGCCACCCTCGCCTTTTGTGAGGGGTAACTCGATGAGAATTGGTGAGTGTCTTCCTCCGAGAAAGGCTCACAGGCGGTCTAATAGTGATATCCCGTTTGGGTTTACGTCCGTTTTGCAGTCCTCGGCTCCACTCATGCCATTCAGAAGCTCTGCTGGAGAGAATCAAGGGGCTCAGCAGCAGCCAGCGACGTTGATCAAGAAAGAGTCATGTTGGGAGAAACCCGTGACAAGTCGCAGTGAAGGGATTGGGGAGAGGAAATCCGAGGGGGATGTTGTGGATGATCTTTTCTCAGCGTATATGAATTTGGAGAACATTGATGCGTTCAACTCATCGGGTACTGATGAGAAGCTGGGGAATGATAATCGGGAGGATTTAGACAGTCGAGCCAGTGGCACAAAGACGAATGGAGGTGACAGCAGCGATAATGAAGCGACTAGTAGCAGTGTGAATGAGAGTGGGAGCAGTGTACAGAAGCAGGGAACCTCTTCATTGCCTCAGAAGAGGGAAGGGCTTAAAAGGAATGCTGGGGGAGATCTTGCTCCCACCTCTCGTCACTATCGGAGTGTCTCAATGGATAGTTTTATGGAAAATATGAATTTTGGTGACGAGTATCCCAAAATGCCCCCCTCACCAGGAAACCTTCAGCTGTCGCCCACCGATTCTATGGATGGGAATTCAAATGCTTTTAGCTTGGAGTTTGGTAATGGCGAGTTCACTGGTGCTGAACTGAAGAAGATTATGGCAAATGAGAAACTTACTGAGATAGCATCCAGTGATCCCAAACGGGCCAAAAGGTAGCATACATATCTATATATATTTTTAAACAGATATATTTGTTCTTTCTAAAATATGAACTTGTTATGGGTTTAGGATCTTAGCTAACCGGCAGTCTGCTGCTCGATCAAAGGAGCGAAAGATGAGGTATATATCGGAATTGGAGCATAAGGTCCAGACCTTACAAACTGAAGCAACCACTTTGTCTGCCCAACTCACTCTGCTTCAAGTGAGAGTTCGCTTTTAATTGCCTGTTTACGTGAATGGTTATCTTCTTTGTTGTTTAATCCCCGAACGCCTTGTTTCTTTGCAATGCAGAGAGACTCTTCTGGACTAACTAGCCAGAACAGCGAGCTCAAGTTTCGCTTGCAGGCCATGGAACAACAGGCTCAACTCCGAGATGGTACCCCTTTTTTAGTTCTGTTAATAGTTTCTGTCCCTCTTCTAAATGCATCTTTTCTTCTTAGCATGCAACACTTTTGTTGATCCAACTCTTGCTACTAACAAGAAATCTATCTAATCATGGTGTATGCCCTGTTTGCCTTACAAAACCTTTACCATGTATTACACTTCATCCGCCCCCATTTTTCAAATTCACTCACTGCACTCGTAGAACTCACTTTTTGGTTTTTGGGTCGGATATGGATGGCGTAAACAGATAGGACACCTTCATTGCACTGCTCCAAGTAGTATATGAATGTCTTTCACTAGTGATTCGAGATTTAAGTAATTTTTGCATGTATTTGTTTCACATGTTATTACTTCTCCCTCTACCACACTCCCGTTTCACTTAATTGTGCATTTGGCTCTAGAAGTTGAGGTGAAACTGGCTCACTCGCTCTCACTCTTGCAGCACTGAACGAAGCTCTGACAGCGGAGGTGCAGCGTCTGAAGCTTGCAACTGCTGAATTGAGTGGAGAAAAGTTTCAGCAGCTCTCAATCAACCCCCAGATGTTTCAGCTTCGCCAGCAGCAACTGCAACAGCAAACTCAACTCAACATGCATCAAATGCAGCACCAACAACAACAGCAGCAATTGAGTGGAAACACACCAGCAAATAGCGATTCAAACCAGTAGATGAACATCACAACACAATCTGCACTGCAGAGCTCAACTGAAAAACATCAGCTTTTGATGGTGCATCAGCCTTTGCTACTACTACTACTACTATCTCTATATATTCATCAGCATTTTTTCTAGTGAAAATTGCATTTGTTTTGTTAGGTCGGGGATCATATCGCATTGCATTGCGTGCCCCAGTTGTCTTTTTTTGTCCCATGTGTTGTTAGCCGTACTCGAGCTTGCATCGTGGTTTTAAGCACCAACCAATACTGTTTCTTCAGATGTAGGATTTGGGTTTTCTTGGTTCAAATTTGTTTAAATTATACATATTTTTTTATTTTATTCTCGCCCCCCCCCCCTTCTTTTGTTATTTGGTCAAGCATTCAAGCTTCACTCTCTTCACCGTGGGTAAGAGATGGTGCAAGGGATTTCCTCCAGTTGGATTAATAGTGTCTCCATTTCTAGTAACACAACACCTATGATACTATGTATGCTTTACATTTAATATATGTCCGCTTTTTGTTCGGCCACTACTGCAACTTAAAATGTGTTCTTGAACTATTCCTTTGTTCAATAATGCACACTAATTCTGAATCTTACTATTAAACATGGTTATGACTTATGTATATACAGGATCACACTTGAAAAAAATAAAAGGGAACTGGGATCGGGTAAAAGGAGGCAGATTGTGTCAAATTTTCCCTGACATGAACAACCAACCCCCAAATTGGCACAGTTCATGCTTTAAAATACAAACAAGTTTCAACACCGACCAACTGACCAAGTTATTTTACTCTAGGCTCTCTCATGAGAAGAACCGATTCTTACCGGTTTGTGCAGGCGTCTCGTTGGCAGAATAAATTCTATAGGAAGAGCTAAAATATAAACTTTTTTCAAAAAAAGATATGTGGAGTTTATGCTTGAAAGTTCAAACTCTCGACTAGTATTCTACACTAATTACTGTCACAATAACGAGTTTCAACACCGACCAACTCAAAGTATACTAATATACTATAAGCTCTCTCACCAGAAGAAGCGATTCTTACTAGTTTGTGTAGGTGTGTCTTTGGCAGAATCAATTCTTTCCAGTGTGTGGACTACCTCTTCCATACAGGGTCTTCTTCTGGGATCTGCTTCAAGGCAACCAAAGGCAACCGTAGCTAAACGGACACTAATAATTTCTTTTAAATTACCCCACTTGAATAAATATGGTTTTATCCACTCAACCAGACTGTGTTGTCCAGATGGACGACTATTGTCGTGTGCTTGCAGCCCTGTCATCATTTCCAGTAACACTACACCAAACCCATATACAGCACTCTTCACATACAAGTGCCCTGCAGAAGTAACCAGCTCATTTTAATGTGATCACAAGCTCTGCTGGTATATGCGAGTTGGCCATATTTACCTGTGGCAATATATTCGGGAGCAGCATAACCATACGTTCCCATAACCTGTGTCGTTACATGGGAATAACCAATTGTTGGACCCAACCTCGCTAGCCCAAAGTCAGATATCTTAGCTTTGTATGACTGCAGATAAACGATTCAAAACATCAGAGCAATCTATTGGTTTTAAACTGGAAAGTGAATGAAATAACTCACTCCGTCAAGCAATATGTTAGATGTCTTGAAGTCCCTATATATAGCTGCTTTTTCTTCTGATGCATGCAAGTACGCCATGCCACGAGCTACTCCAATCATTATCTTAAGCCTAATGTCCCATGGAAGCGTCTAAACAGGCGCACCCCGCCCTAACCAAGAAAAACTCTGTATGTAAACTATCTAGCACTAGTTGCATAAGAGAATGTGTATGTTTGAGTGAATAAAGATGACAAGGTATGATTGTAGCAAATGAAATGAATTAATCCCTTACTTTTAAAGAGATGGTTCTCCAGGCTGCCTTTGATCATGAATTCATAGACAAGAAGTAGTTGATTATCCTCATGGCAATAGCCCAACAGCTTCACCAGATTGGGATGAGAGAGTCTTCCAAGGAAGTTCACCTCAGACTGCAAGTTAAGGTACACAACATCCATTCTCAGTCTCATACTACATTAGTTAAGATTTGTTTAGATTTATTGATTTACTTGATTAGATTTGATTTGTTACTAGTATTATTTATTTCCAAGTTTAGTTGATATAGGATCATAATTATAAATAGAACTCAAAGATGAGAAGAGTGTGTCATGGGAAAAGATTAGAGATAGAACGGTATTTAGACCGTGGCCTCCTTGCAAGTTAAGTTGAGCAAAGAAGAGGAGGTGAAAACAATTCTGTTGTTAGTACCGGCCACTCTTGAAACCCTTGCATGCTTTCAGAATTCAACTTCTTGACAGCAACAACTTCTGCAGTGGCTTTGTCACCCAGCCACCCCTTGTAAACCGTGCCAAAACCTCCTACTCCCAGCACTGTATCACCTCTGAAATTGCGAGTTGCGACTTTGAGTTCTCGGAAGCTGAAAATCTTCAAATTGGTCTGTCCCAGCATCTTCCCGTCCGCACTAAAACTCCCATCATCGGAAACATTTATTTTCTTATTTCGTCCGAGAAGTTTCTTGTTCGTCCCAGTAGATGAAGGCACCTGCCCTGCCGGACTGGGATTTACATCATCAGCAACATTTATTTTCTTATTTGATCCAAAAAGGTCCACGTTGGCCTTCTGAGATGCACCATTGGATGAAGACAGTTTCCCTACGGTACAGGGACATGCATCATCGTCAATACTTATTTTCTTAAATTCCACGTTCATCTTCTGAGATGTACCAGTAGCTGAAGACACCTGTCCTGCTGGACTTGGACTGAGATCATTGGTAACATTTATTTTATCATTTGGTCCAAAAAGTTTTGTGTTCGCCTTCTGAGATGTACCAGTGGATGAAGAGCTACCCTCGACACTAGTTTTGCCTTTCGGTGGCGAAGAGTCTGCCATCTGCCATCTCCTTCTGTTGAAGTGCAAGCTCAATTTTTGTTACAATGTGTATGGTTGTTGGCCAGTCTTTTGGTTCATCATGGAGCCATCTTTCTGCACTGTTGACAAACGTCCTCAGGCTATCTGGTGAGATTTCCCCTCTCAGAGTTGGAGCCACAATATAACCAACTTGTCCCTTACTAATGTTATCCATAACCTGCATATGCTCTTCTATTTCATTTTGAAGAATTGGGTTCTATCTTTCATTCTTATTCATCGATCAATGTACAAGACCATATGCCTTTATATAGGCTACAAACTCACAACTTAAGGTAACCCTAATTTACATTCATTGCATATCAATCTATCTATGGTAAGCTAATATTGCATATCAATTATATACCAATCTACTGATTTCTTTCCTACACTCCCCCTCAAGTTAAGTGACGGGACTACCGATACTTAACTTGTCTAGTACTTCTCGGAATGACTTTGAGTTTACCGCCTTCGTCAGAATGTCGGCCAGTTGATCTTCAGATTTGACATATGGCATCTGTCACGCCCGCATTTCCTAAGGATAGGAAGTACGGTGGACCGCGACTAGGGGAGGAAAAAAAGAAGCGGGGAAGAAAGGGGAGAACAGGAATATTTGACCCAAAAGCATTTATTAAAAGAAGTTCACTTCAAACATTGTACTAAGAAGACATTTCTAAAGTTAATGTAAACAGAGTTAAAGAAAAACAATGTATCGGATTACAAAGCAGCGGAAAAGACCAAAAGACAGATGATGCCGGGTATGACGACACGACACCATCCAAAAGACCAAGTAAAAACACTCATTTGGCTTTCACTGCTCAACGTCCGTCATCCCCATCGCCGCTCAACCTGCACATTAAGAAAACAACATGCAGGGCTGAGTACTTATTGCACTCAGTGGACACACGCCAAAATCATAGTTTGTCATGCCACATCAGTGTAACCTTGGGGTTTTAAGTGTAAGAAAGTAACCCAAGTACACAAAATATATTTCATAAATTCGACTGCGCAGTCATTTTCAGATATTGCCACCCTTATTCCCACTATCATACACTATCTGATCCAACCATGACAAGGGGCGTGGCCACACCCCAGGTCAACTAGACCGGCCAACTTGCTCTCAGATGGCTCCCGGTCTCGTGTACACTAGCCTGAGGGTTCGCAGCCCAACAGACCCGAATTCGATTAAACATATGTGGTAAACCACTTCAGATAGGTTTCAAAACAAAACAATTGGCAAGACAAACAGTTCACCTCCATAAACATTTCCGGAACAAAGTCCGTATTTAAAGATAACCCACATAAAAGTAGGGTAGAAAAGCCCACCTCGATTGCTTAGCTTTTAAAACAGTTCCCTTCAACCACACTTTCCTCGAAAAAGATCACCCTTTTGAAAGATAAATAAATCATGATTAGAGTCAGGGTAGACGATGTTTAAACGACAATGCATGATTCCTACGTGGACGACTTCAACATCTAGCACGTTACACGAACACACACTTAACAACATCTCATAAGCCAAACACACAAAGACACGCCCGAAAACACACCCCGCACGCACCCGACACGCATACGACGTACTCAAAACGCGCACACGACACACACACAACACTCAAACTCCTGGCATACCCTTACTGTGCAACGGCTCACTTGGCTCGGAAAAGGTTCGGAAAAAGCTCGGAAAAAGGATCGGCGTCTCGGCCTGGCTCGGTGTCTCGGCCGCCTGGCTCGGCACCTCGGCCGACCGTCTCGGCCGCCTGGCTCGGCACCTCGGCCGACCGTCTCGGCCGCCTGGCTCGGCGCCTCGGCCGCCTGGCTCGGCACCTCGGCCGACCGTCTCGGCCGCCTGGCTCGGCACCTCGGCCGCCTGTCTCGGCACAGCTCGGCACAGCTCGGCACCTGTCTCGGCACAGCTCGACACTTGTCTCGGCACAGCTCGGCACATGTCTCGGCACAGCTCGGCACCTGTCTCGGCACAGCTCGGCACCTGTCTCGGCACAGCTCGGCACTTGTCTCGGCACAGCTCGGCACCTGTCTCGGCACAGCTCGGCACCTCGGCCGACCATCTCGGCCGTCCGGCTCGGCACCTCGGCCGACCGTCTCGGCCGCCTGTTCGGCACCTCGGCCGACCATCTCGGCCGTCCGGCTCGGCACCTCGACCGACCGTCTCGGCCGCCTGCTCGGCACCTCGGCCGACCATCTCGGCCGCCTGCTCGGCACCTCGGCCGACCACCTCGGCCGTCTGCTCGGCACCTAGTTTACACCCCTTTTCCTCTGACCCCCGATTCTCAAACCCTATACGACAAACACACCACGCATTCTACATCCCAAAACACACCCAAACACCTGGGATCATCCCTTCCAGACTCTCCACAAATCTGCCCTAGGCTGAACCCAACAACTCTCGGCCAACACACACGAAAACTCTCGAACCAAACACTGATTCCTCCGAGCCATCTCTTGGCCAAACACACCCACATACATCACAAAAGCACAACACTCAGAAACTCAACCATTGCACATGAAAACATCACCCAGAACACACCACACGCAGAACTGCGCAGTTTACTTGCAAAAATCATAGTAAAATCATACGACATCCAATGAAGCTGAAATTTACACACCACACCGAAGACACATCCAAGTTTATACGGTTAAAATTTCGTACCAAAAGGAGATCGTTTGCTCAGTCAAAACGGGGTCGGAACCCACTGTCAGTTACTAACAAAACATGCTCGACAACAACACATAATCACAAAACCTATTCAGCATCTAAACCTTCCCAAAACGTCCTACATGCATGTTTTTCGAATTAAACGAGAGTTGAGGCCTTGTATTACCTTTCCCGGATAGTTCAACGTAGTGTAAAAGCTTTACTTCCTCTTACGACTCCGATTCACGACGAAGGAGGGTATCACCTTGAGGAATCCAAGAAGATGATGAGAGGGAGTGAATGGAAGAAGGTAAAAACCGAGAGGGAGAAGGGAGGAAGCTTACCGGTGTTGAGATTGTGAGGGAGAAGAGAGAACCGATGATTGATTGTGATTGGGAAGGGAAAGATATCGGTTTTGTGGGAGTGGGGGGGGGTTGAGAAGATCGTGGGGTGAGGGAGAGAACCGAGAGAGAGAGGGAGAGAGAGAGAGAGAGATATTTAATTTATTAATTAGGATATTAATTTGCTTTTCAAAAACCATAAACTAAAAATTCACACCCATAAATAATGTAAAACAAATAAAACATACCACACCATATCTTAAACAAGATATTCACAAAAAGCAAACACCCTTTAATTAAAAAAACGGACATTACAGCATCTCCACCACCTTAGCTTCAATGTTCTCCTTGATGAAGTGCCTATCTACCTCCACATGTTTGGTTCGATCATGTTGGACTGGGTTTTCGGATATACTGATCGCAGCTTTGTTATCGCAGAACAACCTACATGATTGACTAGGACGAAGGTCCAATTCTGTCATAAGTCTTCTAAGCCATAATATCTCTGTCAACCCACTTTTGATTCCTCGGAATTCTGCCTCTGCACTAGAGAGTGCAACCACCTTCTGTTTCTTACTTCTCCACGTCACGAGATTACCTCCTACGAAGGTAAAATAGCCGGCGGTCGATTTTCTGTCGTTCGGGTTGCCGGCCCAATCAGCATCAGTAAAGCCATGGATCTCCCTATGCCCATGCTTCTCAAACATAAGTCCGTGTTCAGCTGTCCCCTTCAAGTAGCGTACTATCCGCAACGCTGTTTCCCAATGTTCTTCTTGGGGTGCATGCATAAACTGACTTACTACTCCCACCGCATAGGCAATGTCCGGTCTTGTATGGGATAAGTAGATCAGTTTTCCTACTAATCTCTGATATCCCCCCTATCTGTCAACTTTCCTCCTTCCTTCAATTGTAGCCCATGATTCTGAATTATCGGGGTATCTGCTGGCTTGCAGTCTATCATTCCAATTTCAGCCAATAGGTCTAGTACGTACTTCCTCTGATTTATGAAGATTCCCCTTTTTGATCGGAGTACCTCTATTCCCAGAAAATACTTAAGTAGTCCCAAGTCTTTCATCTCAAATTCTCTGAACAGGTTCTTCCTCAACTCGCTAATTTCATCTTCGTCATCTCCTGTAATGATCATATCATCTACATATATGATAAGACACGTGATCTTCCCATCCCTTTTCTTGAGGAATAAAATGTGGTTTGAATTGCTTTGGATGTACCCATACTTTTTCATTACTTCTGTGAACCTTCCAAACCATGCTCGCGGGGACTGTTTCAATCCGTAGAGAGTCTTCTTCAATTGACAGACTTCACCATCTCAAAAATCTTCTGTAAACCCAGGTGGAGGTTCCATAAAGACAGGTTTAGGTAACTCTCCATGGAGGAAGGCATTGGTCACATCAAACTGATGCAGTGGCCAATCCTTGTTGGCCGCAATAGAGAACAGTACCCTTACGGTGTTGATCTTGGCCACGGGGGAGAAGGTTTCAGCGTAATCCACGCCATATGTCTGAGTGTATCCTTTTGCCACGAGTCGAGCCTTGTACCTTTCTACCGTACCGTCTGGCCTTCTTTTGATCGTGAACACCCATCTGCACCCAACCGTCCTTACTCCTTTAGGCAGTTCGCCCTTCACCCACGTGTTGTTCTTCATCAAAGCCTTCATTTCAGTAATCATAGCCTCTTTCCAGTGTTTATGTCTCATTGCTTCTTCGGCTGTCTGTGGAATTTCTTCCTCCTCATATAATGCCGCGGCAAAGGCTCTAGCCATTTTTGTCAGGTTTCCTTGCACAAAGTTTGCCACTCCATACCGGCTCTTCTTTCCTATCTTCTCTGGGGAGTACCTCTTTGGCGGTATACCCCTCGTACTCCGAGGTGGAAGCACATATCGTCCTGTATCTCCATCAATGGTATTTTCCTCCGCCACTAGTACTGTTTCAACACGGTCATTGGAAATAGGGGTAGAAAAGGTATCTGAGTCGGAAATTACCTCGGATATCGTCGGAGGAGAACCTTGGGTTAGCGGTTGAGATGACTCGTGTGGTAAGACCTGCTCGGCGGTAGTGACAACTGGTTCTGTTGGATCCTCAATCGAAGAGCTTGATGATGGCACAACCCAACTTAGATAGTCGATAGGACTACCTGGATCACTCCCCCCCCTGACTATCAAGGTGGGTTTGGTAAAAGAATTCGGTTTCCAAAAAATTGCAGTTCATTGTGGTGATAAACTTTTTGGTGTGAGGATCAAAGCATCGATACCCTTTTTGGTTTCGCCCATACCCTATGAAGACACATTTAGTTGCACACGGGGATAATTTGGTTTGTTCGTGTTTTGGGACATGGACGTAGACGGTACAACCGAAGACTTTTGGGGAAAGGTTTAGGTAGTCGGAAATTTTGGCGGTTTTGGACAAGGTGTCAAGGGGGGTTTTCATGTGAAGAATCTTAGTTGGGAGACGGTTCATGAGGAAGATGGAAGTAGCTACTGCTTCTGGCCAAAACGACTTAGGGACTTTGGATTCAATCATCAAGGCTCGGGTCATTTCTAGGATCGTCCTATTTTTTCATTCTGCTACCCCATTTTGCTCGGGTGTATATGGGCAAGAAGTCTGATGGATGACACCCTTTTCTTTGCAGAATTGGGTGACGGCATGGTTCACGAATTCCCTCCCATTGTCAGATCTAAGGATTTTAATGGTAGTTTGATACTGTGTTTGGATAAGTTTGAGGAAGGAGACAAATTTATCAAACACTTCTGATTTATGTTTCAAGAAATAAACCCATGTCATCCTAGTGCAATCATCAATAAAAATCACAAAATACCGAAAACCATTCCCACCCACAATTGGAGCCGGGCCCCATACATCAGAATGTACTAAAGAAAACATGGAATTCATTCGAGTGTTTGTTGGTTTAAAAGATTGTCTGTGGCTCTTGGCCAAAACACAAGTTTCACAATAAAAATCAGCAGAAATAGAGAGGTTCGGATAAAGGAGTTTAAAATAACCAGGGGAGGGGTGCCCTAGTCTTCGGTGCCATAGCCAAGTTTCTTGTTTCGTGGACCCGTGAGCCAGCATCGCACTACCATGTTGAGCTATCTCATCCACGTAATAGAGTCCTTGCTTCTCAGTGCCACGCCCAAGAATCCTCCTCGTCTGAATATCCTGCAAGATGCAAAAATCAGGGTGCATTAGGAGTGTGCAGTTTAATTCCTTGGTGACATGACTAATAGACATCAGCCTTTGAGACAGGGTCGGGACATATAAGCAGTTCGTAAGACGAAGAGTTGGAGATATCTCAATAGTTCCAGATCCTACGACTGTAATTAGTTCTCCATTAGCAGTTCTAATATAGGATTTATCAACTTCACACCTAAGATCAATAAAATCAGTTTTTTCTGGAGTCATCGTATCTGTCGCCCCACAATCAAAAATCCATCCCTTTGTATGTGTATCAGCCAATTTTTCAACATGAAATGCAGCGGAAATATTCTGTAAAGGTGCAAAGGGGTTTTTTGACACATAGTCACAAGTATTAGGGTGCATTCGAAATTTCTGGGAGTTTATGGGGTCAGTTTTATAATTCAGCAAATCTGGGGGGCGATATTTAATATGGTGGGGTCTGTTTTCTAATATACCAAAACTTTGGGGATGAAAATATGAGAGTAAAGAGATGTTAGGGTTTAGTTTTAAACCACCGAACCCTTTACCTCCTTGATTCGCCGCCACCATCGTTTCGCTCCCAGTTCGTTCAGCGAGGTTCCCGGCGCCTCGTACGCCGCCGCCACCGGATTGGCCCTCTTGGCGGTTCCCTCCAACACCGCCGGTTGTTTCCCTCTGAGCCCCGACATCTGTCTGTCGGTGATGGCTCTCTCCGCTTACTCCAGCGGCGAATTTCACCTGAGCCGCCCTCGCCTTTTGCCTCTCCTCCCACCACTCCGGATACCCCAATCGTTTGAAACAAGTTTCCCATGTGTGTTTTTGTCTTCCACAGTGGGAGCACCATAGTTTGGAGGTGTCCGGTCGGTGGTTCCCTGGTCGGCCGGTGGCTGAGGTGGCTGCGGGGCGTTGCGGTGGCCCGCTCCAGTCTGTGCGGTGTGGTGGCCCATTCCGATGCGGCGGTCGGCTGCTCTGTGCGGCCAATCTGTGGCCGATTTCCCCAAATGATGAATCGGCTTTGTCGCCGTCAGCATCTACGGTGGGTATGCCGGATTTTGGTGGCATGACCCGGCGTTGAGCCGCCTCCGTCTTCACCCACCCGTAGGCCGCTTCCACTGATGGGTAGGGCTCCTCCTTTAGTATCTCTCGCCTGATTGGGTCGTATTCTTGATTCAATCCCGTCAAGAATTTTATTAAGCGCTTCTCGTTTGAGTGCACTCTGTACTGGTCGATCCCTTTGTCGCAGCATGTTACGGGTTGCTTCTGGCATCTGTCGATGTTGATCCACAATCCGTGGATCCTTCGGTAATACGTTTCTAAATCCATATCTCCTTGTCTGATTGAAATAACTTTCTCTTCCAAATCATAAATCAAGTACTTATCTGCCTTGTTTTCGTATGTCACGGCGAGGCTCTCCTTGTCTACGATCCACGAGAATACGATGAGATCGTTTTCTTCCCACTCCTCGAACCCCTTACTCCCGGGGTTTGGAGGTTCATTCCGGATGTAAGTATAGGCTCCTCTGCCGCCTATCTTAACCTTCATCAGCAGAGACCACAGTGGGTAGTTCCTCCCGTTTAATTTGAACGCCACTGTGATACTCTTACTGTTCCTCAAGCTTTTGGTTTCGTCTGGGGTGATTTTCTTTTCGTCCTCTGTATCTGTTTCTGACATGGTCGGGTTTGATTTCTGGATTTGATCTTGGCTAAAAAACAGGGTCGGGATTGGTATTGGGCTGTGATGAAAGTTTTCTGAGCCTAGGATCGGCTTTGCTGCTCTGGTACCATGAAGAATTGGGTTCTATCTTTCATTCTTATTCATCGATCAATGTACAAGACCATATGCCTTTATATAGGCTACAAACTCACAACTTAAGGTAACCCTAATTTACATTCATTGCATATCAATCTATCTATGGTAAGCTAATATTGCATATCAATTATATACCAATCTACTGATTTCTTTCCTACACATTTGAATACTCCACTGCTGGACTTGAATTCACCCTATCACTTCTCTCAGTATTGCCATCCATTGTAATGGTGCTGGTCCTACGTGATATCGGTGCTGGTCAGAAAAATGCATGGCAAGCAATCCAGTTATACCAGCGAATAAGTCCATATTGGAACCAAAAAGAAACATCCATCAAGGTACCAAAACATACCTGATACTGAGGTGCCTGCTAAGTCCATTTTGTTTGAGGGTTTCTTGGTCTTCCAAAATGCATCCCACGGCCAAAGTTTTCTTGATATCCGAAGCATCATGGATTTTCTTCCTCCCTGTCTTCCAGAATTGATCATAGTGCTGTTAATTTGTTCATTGGGGAGAAATGTAACAGTTTTCACATTCGTTGTTGGTATCCGACTACTTGATAAAATAGTTCCATCATTATCTGAATGTGGCGTGGCATTGGGAGCCGAGGATGTCACATTCTCCATCTGAGGCCCGACATCAACAATATTAGTTTTCTTATTTGGGGCCATGAAATTCACATTGTCCTCGTGATATTTATCAGTTGATGAAAACAAATTTTCAATGCCAGTCCTCTCATTTGAATCAAGAGATTCTGCCTTCTCCTGCTGCTCAAGTGCAAGCTCAAGTGATACGATCATGGGAGTCGTGCATCAAACATTTCAGCCGCAGCGGGATTCCAAGGGTACTCGACCTATTGAAATGACGTCTAAACGATCTTCAAAGGCCACCAATGTGTTCATCTTCGAAAGAGGGTCGCGTGAGTATATTGCACGCCTCGATCGGAGTCCGGTGGAGAGAGTTATGGCCGATTTACAAAAGCCGCGCAGAAGAGATAGCGAGTCCAGAGAAAACACCCGACCGGGTGATTTTGAGGTGCAAAACACCCGACCGGATGTTTTCATGCTGAGCACAATTGGAGTCGAGGAGGTTCACCCGGCCGGGTGAATTAACTTCGCGAAAACACCCCACCGGGTGACTTTATTGTTTTAGACGATTTTCACTTATTTTGGGCCCTTTTCTTGGGTTTCCAACCCTAGCTATAAATACCATTTGTGAGACATTTATTTGCAGAATTTGATGAATGATATTTTGAAGACTCCTTTGAGAGCATCTCCCTTGTGAGATTTTTATCCAGATTCCTACATGTAGGTTGCTTGGTTTATGTTCATTAGACTAGATCAAGTATATGTATGCATTTATGGTGGTGTAGTTATGAATGTGGAGTCAATGGAGTATTTGCTTTATGTGAAAGTAGCCTGGGTTGCCCACATCTTCTTGTGGGAGGTCATAGGTCTCCAAAGAGGATTCCTCCTTCATTACACTTTCTTCTCATCCCTTTTCTCTCCATCAAAATCCATTTTGAGTCTAGTTTTTGAGGCTAGGCTCTTTATCTTTATCTTTATCTTTATCTTTAAAAACTAAAAATTGAAATCAAACACTATTTTAGGTATTTCTTGGGCACATGGAAGGATTCCCTCACAAGAAACCTTATCATTTGGTATCTAGAGCCTAGGTGCCTACCAAGGGTTTGATTCTAAACCTCTATGAAATTTCTTTTTCCTTGTTTTCCTTGTTTTTCTTTATTTCTTTTGTTTTAGCCTTTGCTTGTTTATTGGTCAATTGTTGTAGGATTGAGCTGAATTTTGGTGTGCATGAACCTTGATATATGAACTATTTTCCTGAAAAATCTCAGCCAAAAATTCCATCATTTGATAGGTCAAATTAATATGTGAAGTTGCTGCCCTGTTTTGTGCCCTAGTTTGACAGATTTGGGGAAAACGTAAAATCGAGGGTCTTCTCGAAAACCTGCTATATTGGGGATATTTTTCCCTCATTCTAAACCCTTTAATCTTGTTATATACCAAGTTTCATCAATTTTGGGGTTGGGTAGCCATATCAAAAAAAATCTTAAAAATCAGCCAAGAGTTACATAAATTTTCAGCTCAACTAAGTTTGTTTGTTAGCTTCCTTAGGCATTAAACCTTACTTTCACATGCTTGATTGGCTTTACTTACTTGGTTATATTGCCTATGTGTATACCTTGATTGATTTGTCTTAGCACTTGCATTTAGGAAGTTGGATATTGAGAGTGAGTGAACCTAACCCTCACTATATTCTAAGCCTTGTTCCGAGTGACATTGGTGAGTGAATGGGGGGTGGGATTACCAATTGGGAAGTGAGTTCTTATTAAAATCTCCCTTTCTTGTGTGTGTGGGATATTGCCAAATCTAGTCTTAGCCAAGCCAAAATCTGATATTTTAGCAACAAACTTCTCATCAAGCAGAATGTTTGAAGATTTCACATCTCGGTGTATGATCCCATGGCCTGTGTGAAGTTAATCTAGAGCTCGACCAGCTCCAATGCAGATCTTAAGTCGTTGCTTCCAAGAGAGGTGATAAAATTTATTGTTTTTCTTGGCTAGTTTGTATAGATGGTCAGCAAGTGTCCCGTTGGGCATATACTCATAAACAAGAATCATTTCCTTTTGCTCACTGCAGTATCCGATGAGAGAAACTAAATTCACATGCATTTCAACCTCTGTCCAAAATTGTTGCTCTCCAATACTGGAGTGTTGTTTTAATCGCTTTACAGCTACAATCTCTCGCCGATTATCTAAGAGCCCTTTGTGGACATTCCCAAATCTACCCCTTCCAATGAAATTTCTGCTGTGGAAGTTGTCTGTTGCCGATTGAATCTCGGCTAGTGAAAAACGACGTCATGGTTGCTTTGCCCCAGCAGATGGCTCGTTTTCCTCTTCCAAAAAGTCAGTTGCCCACATTTTTTGGAGCAGGTGGACAATGATGATTACCAGAGAAATCTTAGTAAAGACCACAGTTGCAATAGCATTTTTTCGACCAAGAAGAGAGTTGAGTAGAGTAGGGATAGAGTATGATGGTGAGTCTCCAGGTGGAAGCAGAGGACTGGGACTAGCAAGACTGAGGTCAGGGTTGCTTAACTTGAAGACTTCAAATCCTTCAATTGGGCATTGTCTTGTCTATCCACTAATTCATGTTGAGAATGCAGAGAAATCGAGATTCCATGCTTAGACTCACTTTTCTTCCCTTGCACCATCACTATATAGTTATACCAAAGAACACTTTGATTCCCCGATTGTTGAAGCATATCAACACTAGTCAAGGCAACCATGTTTTCAATCATAACCACAAAGTCCATTTTAATTCCTATCTCAGACAAATGAACCCTGACCAAATACCTAAATCCCACATCAACTGACACGCTCCAAACGAGATCACTAGCCTTGTTTCCATTTCCTTGAAGAATCGATGCCCATATCCCAAACATATCATGGCCAAACGAGGCAGTCCCCAACTTCATATTTCGATGGTAAACCCTCTCAAGTGCAGTAGTATTGTTAATATAGATGACAGACTTTTCTCCAAGCACATCAACTCCACTATCTCCACCATGACAGTAAGAAATGGTGGGAGACACTGATATAATCTTTATGAATGCATACTTATACTTGGATTGGCTAGCTTCGGGAGAGAAAACTATAGTATCAGCTGAAAACTGAATACAGTAGGACAACCCACCTTGAATACAGTAAGAAAAGTAGAAAACCCACCCCTAACCAACTTAACTGCTCTCTCCTGAGAGCATTAGCAGTGGAGCGCACTATGGCGCGCCACGTCATCAGTTTTATCCTCCTACCCCCACCTGCAGTGGGGCGCCCTATGGCGTGCCACGTCATCAATTGTACTATTGTTTTGTTTAATTAATTTAAATGTTTTCAAATATAGTGTCCAAACGAAAATTAACAAAAAAAAGAACAAGTAACTAAAAACCGGCGAAGATTGATTAAAAAACAAGTTACACGATTCAAGTTTACACAAAAAACAGGATAATCTACGCAATTCCCAACTTCCGACGTAGGTCATCGATCAACGCCCGGAGATATTCGGCTTCTTTGGGGTCCGTACACTTCTTACGGGCCTTGTGCGTCTGCAACATCGTTCTCGCCATCGAGGCTGTTGCCAACTGGTCGTACGCGGCGGCCGTCGGGGTCGGGGTCGGGGTCGGGACCGGGAACGGCGATGGGGTTGCGGCGGTCGAGGATGATGTCGCCGGCGCCTTCCCCTTGGCCTTCGCAGGCTTGACGCCTATGGGACGCCGGGAGGACATCGGTGTGCCGGAACTCTCTTCCTCCATGTACGTCCGGTTGAGGTCAACCGGACGATTACCGCTGTCGCTGCTCGTGTAACCACCAGATTCGGTGGTCTTCGTCCTCTTTACCGCCCCGGTGTGCACAATCCCGCCTTGGAACTTTTGCTTGTCCCTCAAGAGCGCCCAGATGGCCTCGTGCTTGAACTCGCCGTACAGGGACTGGTACGACAACAACGCTTTGGAGCGTACGTCGCTCAAGCTCTCGCCGCTCCCCTGCCCCCGCGCGCACTTCTCGTACTCCGCCGAGAACATGTTGATTTGCTTCTTCAACTGGTCCCAGTGCTTGCGGAGCTGCTCCCGTTGGCGCTTGTACGCTCTCGGCGGCTTTGCCTCATTATAGCGCTCGGCAATGCGCTCCCAGTACGCAATCTGCCTCTGGTTGTTCGCGAATATCGGGTCCTCCGATATATCCACCCAACACCTCGCCAATATGAGGGTTTTATCTGGCGCGTAGTTTGTACGGCCGGGGGCGTACTCTTCACATACTTCCGGAGGTGGCAACTTGTACGCGCGCTGCCGGTTCCGCTTCTTTTGGCGGGGGCGGCGGATGGGGAGGCCTCGGCGGGAGGGGGCGACGGGTCGGTTTGGTGATGGCTCCATGTCAGACAAATCGTACGATTCCGTGCTGAATTCGGGATCGTACTGCGTGTTGGCGGCGAATGATCAATATTCGTTGGGTTCTGTACCCGGCCAACTCGCCTCACCACTGAACATCGGACTATTGGGACTTGATGAATCCATTTCGTAGTAATAAAAAATGTGAGTTTCGAGAGTGGAATCGCGAAATGAAATGTTACAAATGAAGGATATTTATAAAAAAAACAAACCGCGTGTCATCGTCCGCGGAGCCCACAATGGGGCGGACGATAGCCTATCGTCCGCGACATCGTCCGCCGCTCCCACATTGGCGCGGACGATAGGCTATCGTCCGCGCTATACGCCGCGGACGATGTATCGGCCGTGAGCATTGGGCATGCCCGATGGCAGGCACCCACAATGGTGCCATCGTCCGCGCCCGAGGACGATGGACGCTATCGGGCGCCCCATTGTGGGTGCCCTGAGTCCTAAACCAATAAATGTCTTATTTTACATATTTTATTCTATTTTTACTATATTCAATATTCAAGTTCGATTAAATTTTTCATCTGTATTTCTTTACATTTAATCCTAAACTATATAAATGTTGAGCAACTAAGGAAGCACATTGTGAGTAAGAAATGTTAACATACTCCCTCCATCTAGCATTAGGATTCCCAATCTATGTAGCACATATTCAAAGAAATATTAAAAGGAAAATAGGTGATAAAAAAATCGTGTTGACATTTTTAATACACTACGGTTAGTAAATTTGTGTTGACATTTCAATGTTATTGTGTTGACATTTTCAATATATTGCGTTGATGAATTAACAACTTAAGAAAGTTAGTAACAGATCACACCTCAGAAACTCACTTATATATTACTGCCTCTCTCGATAAGAATATGCACTCTTTCATTTTCAGTCCGTCCCACATGAATATGCACTTTGTAATTTTGAAAACTCTTTTATCTTAAATGAGAACTCATTCTCCATTAAAAATATTTTAATTATTTTTTTCTCTACCTCTTTCTTAATTTATCAATTTTGCATTAAAATTCGTGTCAAACCCAAAGTGCATATTTTTTTAGACAAAGAGAGTTTCAATTTTAAATAAAATAGAAGTACAATGAGTTGGTGAAATATGCAATGGTAGAACCACATGGTCTCCGTGTCAAACCCATCTCAAACGTTTACATGACTATAATTTGTTTGATGACATATTTCTTATAAACGTGCCCTCTCAATAACTCTAATTTTTCCATGTATTATAAATTTGCCCCACCTAAGTAATTCATTTGCCCCTCCCAGGTAGAATTCCGGGCTCTCCCTGAGAATATGAATATACAATAATGGGCTATCTTCCCATCCCAACCCGCCCAAATAAATAACGTAAAGCCCCAACGACGTCGTATTGGTACTGACGATTGACGAATTGGGGAAGCTCAAGTTAACCAACCATAGTCCATAAACCTCCACCACCAAAACCCTACTCTTTCCTCATCAAACCCGACTCCAATATGGAAGACCCGTCACCTCGCGATGATACGTCAAACGACGTCGTGCCCACTGAGGCCCCGCCGACGCTGCCGCATTGTCAATTGACCGCCGCGGAGCTGGTGGCTAAATCCATAGCTCCAGTCAAGAGAGAATTCCTCCGCCCGCCTCCCGTTAGAAACTGCGACAAGAGCGCCGATGATAATTCCGACGATAAAGAAGCACCGCAAGCGGCCGCCACACCTCCAATACTCAAGGACAAGAAATCGAAGCGCCAAATGAAACGTGACCGCCGTCAGGTCAGTTAATCACTCGGTTATATGAAACGAAATTGCTTCAATTTGTTTGATTCAAACTAAGTTTGATGGAATTGTAGGAGCAAAAATCGGTGTTGCATATATGCCCTACTGTAGCCAAGAGCGGGAATGTTAGTTCGTGCGTGTATGGTGAAAACTGCCGCTTCAGCCATGATTTGGAAGCATTCAAATCTCAGGTGGATTGATGAATCTGTATTGAGCTAATATCGATATTTGCTTCTGTGTGCGGATAGTAATTGGAGTAAATTTTATTGCTATGAATGCAGAAACCTGCTGATTTGGAAGGTGTTTGCCCTTTCCTGAGCAACACCGGGCCGTGCCCTTACGGCCTGGCATGTAGATTTGGTGGCACACATAAGGCTGATAATGGCGAAGTTGCCACCTCTGCTAATGTAGATAAGAAAAACAGTGAAATGAATGTATTGACCAAGGATGTTCAGAGGCTTTTGTGGAAAAATAGGATGAAATTTCCCAAGGCAGATGCTGCGCTCAAGCTTCTTGGCCTTCAGGTGAGGAAAATACTTTATTGCTCTGAATGAATGTGGATGTTTTTGGTGTTCCAGTTTTCACTATGTTTGCTTATGGATTGATTTTGAAATTTTGACTGTAGGTGCAGGGAAAAAAGGCAAAGCCCAGTGGCAATGATAATGATGATGAAACCAATGGCTCTAATGTAAATGGAAATGGTTGTTGCAGAGAAGATTCTGCAGAAGTTTTGGAAGATATTGTCGACAAGGCCGACGTGACTGATGAGGTTAGGAGGTCGAAGAAGACAAAATGCTCAACTGATGAGGCTTGTGATGCACTAACTGATGGTGGTTAGTCACAGAATGATTTATGCTGCTCCCTATTTTATGTGTTGTGTTTCAGATGTTTTAGTTTATTTGGTTTGCTGTGGTAGGGGTGATTATCCACGAGAAAGATGTGGGCGAGAGCTGCAAGCAGAGTGAACCTGAAAGCGTTGTCGAAAACATAGTGGAAGACAATGATAAATGCCTAAAGTTACACCCACGGGAAAAGAAAATAATTGACTTTAGGGATAAGCTTTATCTTGCTCCGCTGACTACAGTTGGAAATCTGCCGTTTCGCCGGGTTTGCAAGGGCCTGGGTGTTGATATTACATGTGGCGAGATGGCAATGTGCACCAGTCTTTTGCAGGTTGGTTATAGCTATGTTTCACTTCTGATAAGCTAATTTATTCCTATTATAGGAGAATTTCATCTCCTTTTTAATCCACTTTTGATAAGCTAATTTGTTCCTATCAGGGAGCTACTTTTAGTGTGGAATATGTTTTATGTGCTGTGCTATACAGAACTTGATCGCATGTGATACCCTTTGTTTCTATCCTACATGTTTCTCTTAAAATTTATTTTACTTGTAAGTATTCATAGCTTGAATTCTTGTAAAATTACTTGAAATTTGTTCTGCTTCACGTTTAATCGAATTCTCAGTATATAAAAGTTTTGTTGTTTTTGTGAGATACTACGTTATTATGATGCATTATTGACAGTGGGGGTGAACTCTTGCACACCTGATGAAGTTGATACTCATTTTGACAGTGTGATTTTGGAAATTATACAGGGCCAAGCTTCGGAATGGGCTTTACTGAGGCGGCATTCTTCAGAGGATTTCTTTGGTGTTCAGATCTGTGGGGCGTTTCCAGATACTGTTGCTAGAACTGTCGAACTTATAGATGATAATTGCACACTGGACTTCATCGATATTAACATGGGATGTCCAATTGATATTGTTGTCAACAAGGGTGCTGGATCTGCCCTTCTCACGAAACCAATGCGAATGAAAAGTGTGGTAGAGGCTTCCTCTAAAGCAGTCTCTACAGCACTGACTCTCAAGGTACTTGCAATACTGGTCTCATAGATTTATTTCGTTCGATATAGATTGGAGGAATCAAGTCTCAATAGTCTCTATTATCATGCTTGCGTTATCTATGCATATAAGTAAACACTGATTACATGGTTATCTCTATGGTAACATCTGAATCTCCAGGTCCGGACGGGTTATTTTGAGGGTAAGAATCGTATTGACTCTCTGATAGCAGACATGGGAAACTGGGGAACCACTGCAGTAACAGTGCATGGTCGGACACGGCAACAGCGCTACTACAAGCTTGCTGATTGGGAATACATCTACCAGTGTGCACGAGCAGCCCCTTCTAATATGCAAGTCCTTGGAAACGGTGATGTGTTCTCATATTTGGACTGGAACGCTCACAAGTCCGACTGTCCTGAGCTGTCTACATGTATGATTGCTCGAGGAGCACTGGTTAAGGTTTGTAGTGAGCTTTTCTTTTTATATCCCCACAATCTAAGATCTCAGCATCATGTTTCAGAATCTTATGCTTATATTTTGTTCAATTGTTCTCAATAATGCCTCCCTATATCTACAGCCTTGGATATTCACCGAAATCAAGGAACAGAGGCACTGGGACATTACATCCGGAGAGCGGCTCAACATTTTGAAGGATTATGTACGTTTCGGCCTTGAACATTGGGGTTCTGACTCAAAAGGTACGTGCAAATGGGGCTGTAAACGAGCCAAGCCAAATACCGACTCCATTGGACCAGTATCTCAGACTTTTTACCATTTTCTCAATAATGCCAAAACATTTCAACAAAACCTGGAGACGTTATTCAAGAATAGGTTTGAATTAACATCCTTGGCATTGGAAATGGCAGGAGTGGAGACAACGAGGCATTTCTTGCTGGAGTGGCTGAGCTACACTTGCAGATATATACCAGTCGGTCTCTTAGATGTTATCCCCCCAAAGATAAACTGGCGGGCACCATCATATTTCGGACGTGATGATCTTGAGACATTAATGGGCTCCGATTCAGCTGCTGACTGGGTACGTTATTTCAACCCGGCTTAATCTTCTTCTAACTCCAAAATTTGAGTGAGTCACGTCAAGATTCGGATCTAAACACGAATTTGGATGTGAATGTTAGGGTTTTTTGATGGATTATAACTTGTAAGCAACATTTATTGTGCAGATTAGGTTAACGGAGATGTTGCTTGGCAAGGTGCCTCCTGGCTTCACTTTTGCTCCAAAACACAAATCCAATGCGTATGATAAAGCAGAAAATGGTTGATACGAGCTGAGCTCCCTTGACACTGAATTGCTTCAGTTTCTTCTCATGTTGTCTACTGTTTTTATAGTAATTGGTTTTCTCTCATGTTGTGAACTGTTGAATTAAATACGACTTAAAATATTGTTTTATAGTAAAACATGTGTTTTTTTAAATAATCACATTTATTAATTCAGTAAGTTGCCCCTGAATAAATGAAGTTGCTTTTCGCATATTGGTTCAAACTGAAGTCCCATATCCAAAAATTAATTATAAATCAAAACATGATCTAAACAATATCAAATACTCAAAAATAGTAGTAGTAAAGTAAAAAAGAAGGAAAAAGCAGTTGGTAAGTATTGTTCGTGACGAATTGAAGGATTATGATTTCTAATCCGTATTCTAGGAATTGAAGATCTCCTTCTTCCACTCCAATTTCGATACATCCACTCCGGCCGCCGTTCTACTCTCCTTTAACCAGCCGCCATTCACGCTGCCGCTCAGTCCATCCTCGACGAAATCCCCAACTCTCTTCACCTTCCCCGTCGGCTGCACCGGATAATTGCCGGAGAAGCACGCGTAGCAGTACGACGGCGCATCGCCTCCCATCTGCTTCTGCAATTTCTCCATCGGTAGAAACGCCAGTGAATCCGATCCGATGAACTGCCTGATCTCCTCCACGTCCATCCTATTCGAGATCAGTTCCTCGGAGCTCGGCGTGTCGACGCCGTAATAGCACGAAGCGATGATCGGAGGGCTGGCGATCCTCATGTGCACCTCCTTCGCCCCCGACTCCTTCAGCAATCTCACGATTTTAGAGGAGGTGGTACCTCTCACGATCGAATCGTCCACCACCACCACACGCTTTCCCTCCAGCACTGCTCTCACTGGCGAGAGCTTCAATTTCACACCGAAATCCCTAATTTTCTGCGACGGCTCGATGAACGTCCGGCCGACGTAGTGTGACCGTATCAGCCCTTGCTGGAACGGAACTCCAGCCTTCTCCGCGTATCCGAGCGCCGCCACGACGCCGGAATCAGGCACCGCGATCACGACGTCACAATCGACAGGCGCCTCCGTCGCCAGGATCTCGCCGAAAGCGCGGCGCGATTCGTACACCGATCGGCCGAATACGAAGGAATTGGGGAGCGCGAAGTAGATGTGCTCGAAGATGCACGATTTCGGCTGCGGATGCGGCATCAGGCAGAGCGACTGCACGCCGTCCTTATCCACGACGACAACCTCGCCGGGGAAGACCTCTCTCTCGTAAGTCGCGTCGATCAGGTCAAGCGCGCACGTTTCGGAGGCGAAAACCACCGCGCCGTTGCTCCGCCGCCCCATGACCAGCGGCCGGAAGCCGTATGGATCGCGCACCGCCACCAATTTGTCCTCCGTCACAAACACCATCGAGTAAGCTCCCTCCAGCTTCTCGCAGGCATCCACAATCCTCAGAAAAAACGGCCTCGCCTTCGAAGTCGCAATTAGGTGTAGAACAGCCTCTGTATCCGAGCTGGTGTTGAAAATTGAGCCGTGCTCCTCCAGCTGCGCTCGCAGAGATTGGTAATTCACCAAATTGCCATTGTGCGCCACGCCGACGGAGCCGTACCTGTAGCCGGCGACGAACGGCTGAACGTTTTTTAGCATCGAGGAGCCAGCTGTCGAGTATCTGACGTGGCCTATCGCCATGTCGCCGGGAAGTTTATCCAGTTTCGATTGATTAAAAACCTCCGAGACGAGACCGACTCCGGTGAGGGATTGGAGAACGCCGTTGTTAACCGCGACGATTCCGGCGCCCTCCTGACCACGGTGCTGGAGCGCGTGCAGGGCCAAGTAGGAGAGGCGGGAGGCCTCCGGGTCGCCGTAGATTCCAACCACGCCGCACTCCTCCCGCGGCTTATCGTCGTCATCTGCGTCGAGAAACGGTACGTTTTCTGAACCGGTGGAACTTTTGTGGGTTGAGATTACATCTGCAATTGGGTTCTTGGAGTGGGTGATGTGGAGGGGTTTCTGGTTGGTTTTGAGGAAGAGCGGAGTGGAGCATGGTGAGAGGCGGGTGGGGGAGGGGGTTGGGAAGGCGGAGTAGGACCGCGTGGCAGCGGAAGCTGCGGTGGCGGCCATGAGAGGAGCACGGGAGATTGGGAGTGGCTATGCTGAATAGCCAACTGTGGTGGAATAGGTTTAGGGGATTTTATTGAGTCGATTTTTGTTTTATAATTGTATTCTTAACATTTTTAATTCTATTACTATAGAAAATACCAAGATTTTTCACACAGAAAAAAGATTACTTATTTTTAGGTTCAGAATAATTAAATTACCAATAATATTTTGTAATTATCTCTTAAGATAATCTTCTTGATTCTGAAAGTTTTGATTGAATCAGCTTTAACAAATGTATATACTGGTATTTTGTGTCGATTTTTGTTTTATAATTGTATTCTATTATTTTTAATAATATTATTATAGATAATACCAAGATTTTTCTCACTGAAAAAAGATTTTCTTATATTTAGGCTCAGAATGTTTCAATTACCAATAATATTTGGTAATTATCTCAGTCTACGTAAAGATAATCTTCTTGATTCTGAGAGTTTAAAGTGAATGAAAAAGATTTGCGTATTTTTAGGCTCAAAATATTTAAATTACCAACAATATTTTGTAATCATCTTAGGCTACGTAAAGATTATCTTCTTGATTCTAGTATTAGTTTAAAGTGAATCAATTTCAACAGGATGTATATACATAATACTTTACATTATATTTTGTGTTTTTGTTTCCTTATATCGTTTTCTATAATTTTGGTTCGCCCGTTTTTTTTTCCTATTTTGTTTTGTTATGTTCTTTCCCTTTTGTTTTGAATTTTTTTTCTTGAGCACATTCAATGAATCAGATAAATTTTTTAAATTTATTTATATCATCTTTGTTTTGGTATATTGTTAAAAGAAGTTACAAATACAATGCTCCTTTTTTGGGTCTAACATACTAATATAAAATCACAGAGCTCGTTTATCCCATATCTTTGTGTATATTGTTAAAATTTAAAAGTAAGATCACTTGAAAAGTCTTGCCTACTTAGAAAAAAAATCCTTGATTAAATAAAATTTATAAAATAGGACTAGATTTTGCATACCAATATTTTATTAATCTACAAATTTGTAATGTAACCCCAATTTGGTGGGTGATTAAGAAAATTATTAGTAGTAACTTTTGGTTTTGTTTTTTTTTTTACTTCTGATGAAGAAGTTAGTTTAGTTGTTCCGTTGAGTACGGCAGAATCAATACTTTGATGTGTTTCATATCTTTGATTATGACAATGATAAAATGAATCAGATTCATTTGACGTGTTTCATATGTGTGGTTTTGACAATGATGAAATCCAATCAAAATTATTGAAAGCTATCAAAAATCGTAATCGCTTTAGCTTTGGAATTGAGGACTCTTAGATTTATCACAATTACAGTTGCATGAGTATTTTTTTTTTCTTTTTGAAATAAAAAACGACATATTGAGCATTATCCAATACAGTAAAAGAATGTATAACAAAAATTTTATAACATGTTGATTATATTATTCCATTCCAATATTTTTGTGTTTTTTAGTGGTGAGATGATCACTTCAAAATGTAGTCCATATTCTAATGCTTTTAGCGGAATTCAAAAGGAATAAGAAAAGTAGAATTCAACATTATAAGACGTGAGTGGAATCTGTTTGATTTTCAGCTGAGGTTTTTGTGGGCTCAATGCTTATTGATAAAGCATAAGCTTTATTCATTTTATACGACTTGACCAAATGCTCTAAAATTCCATGAAAAAAAGGGTGGAATACGTTTTTTTTGTAATTTTATTAATCAAAAAGTGCTTCCCTAATATCCTAGCCATCCTAAATTCCTAACCATCGACATCAGTCAAACCCTCTTGTCGGGGGCTTACTTATATTTTCTAAATCAAGTCTCCATTGCAATTTATTTTACTTTTCGATTATTTAACACTACCTCTGGAAAAATAACCTTATTTTTTCAAGAGGAGTAGTACTCTCCATTTATTTATTGTAAGTTTTTTTTTCTAATGTAGTGAGTTTAATTTTCATTAACATTACTTCAACGAATCTATTTCATCCACTATCAAACTATGAACGAAGGTAATACTAATAATTAGGGATTAAAAAAGTAAAATTATCCAGTTCCCCTTAGAATATGATTTTCACAGCAACGAACCATGCTTGGAGTATGTAAACATTGCATGATGCACGTTTACGGTAGGTATATCACAAAAATTAGTGTCACTATAAATTTATGGATAAAGACTTTATTTTATTTGAGATGTTCTTAACTAGCGACCAATTTTTTCTACTGAAATAATTTCTAAGTGAAAAGAATAATAAATAGAGATTAGTATAAAATAATTAAATTTTATAACGCCGAAACAACTACTAACAAATAATTGAAGAATAATAAATTATTAATACCTAAATACAAAATAAAAATTGATTGCTCAATATATCGACGAGTATGGGAGATTTTGTATTACTATAAATTATAAATAAGAGTTTAATTTTACATCTAAACTTATCTCATCCATTATTTCTTATTTGAATTAATCTTGGTTCCATGAAAATATAATTGTTCGTTATACACTTCTAATTTAGTAAATAATTCAACTAACTTTTAACAATACTAGGGAACAGTGAAAGAATTCCATACACAAGTTTATTTGTATTTTTATTGAGCTTAGTGATAATAATAATGGTATCTGAATCTAAATAAATTTAATTAGTAGTCTTAAGTTATTATCTACTCTCCACTAATATATTACGGAGCATTAAAATGTATAAGCAACACCATTTCAAAATATACGAGAATATAATTGATTTTTGGAATAATGTAACATAATTAAAATGGGGGTTTTGCAATTACACTATATCAGTTGACGAATGGAGTATTCCATATTGTCATTACCTCATTTTAATATTCTTTCAGAAAAAAAAATGAGCTAGCATAGTTTGGGAAATTATGGCCTCATTTTAAAATGAGCTAGTATTCCATATAGTTTTAAGGTGATAAATTCAAAATGGAGGGAGGTGGAAGGGTAATTTATGGCCTCATTATCAAGGCTAAGATTAAAATGTGACATAGTAAAATAGTAAAAAAAGTTTAAAACCTATTAAAAGAATAAAATAATAATAATCTGTATTTTGTACTTATTATCTTAATGGAACTACTCTTAAATGATCAATATGAAAAATTAAATGGTAAGTGGCTGCATTTGAATTTGATGGAACTGCTCTTGAAGATCAAGAGAACAAAAATGAGACTAAAATTGGGCCAAAAGCGAAAAAATTAATCAGATCAATTGATCAAGTAAAGTCATTGTCCATAGCCTTTATTGATAGGTGTATTAATCACTTTACAAGTATCACCAAAATTCATTCTACATTGACCAAAAACATTTTTTTAGTTCACTCAAATAATATTTCATCTTCTTCTTCTTCACTAGGGAGTTATGGTAAATTCCTCAGACTTTCCGGCGGATAATTCTTTTGAGCAAACCATATAATCAAACATACCAAAGTCTGATTTAATTTAGGAAGCTATGAGGAAATACATGTAGAATTAAAAACAAGTTGTAGGAATAAAATATGATAAAAGACGAGAGTGATGAGAAATTGAGAATCCCAGTTGCAAAATTATGATGGTGAGATGGGAGTTGATAGGGGCCAAGGGAATTGGGTAACAAACATATGGATATTGGGAATCATGAATATCCCACACCCATTCTGTTACCATCTATCAATCTCCAATTTCATACCTTAACTAAACTCAACCTTAATCCACATATTTTCTTTGAAAAAAAAAATATCATTTGATTTTGGCTATTTTTTTATCTAAAAAATATCGAAAATACGACTTTGTTTGTTTTGAGTATTTGTAATATGAGGAAGCAAATTTAGTGGTTAAAATTTATGAAATGTGAAGGATTAACGATTTAATTATTTTTTCTAAAAGCCGGTGATTATGTTTACTAAATTTATCATAATAAATCAGCAATAAAATTGGCCTAAAAGTAAGAATGGTTTAGAGAAATAGTGAATGAGCCTGATATTAAATGGGCCTGATTTTGAAGAGAGAGATTTAAAAATGGAAATTTAACAGAGAAAACAAATGCGGTGAACGTGGATCGAACACGTGACCTTCAGATCTCCCAACTGAGCTATCCCCGCAACTGACATGCTTCCTTCATCCAATACATTTTAAACATTATGTTACTGTAATATTTTGAGTTTGTTGTAATATTCTCTCAATTTACTGTATTACTTTGGATGAATAAGAAAGTGAGAAATATTCTATTTTTATTTCGTAATAATAACTGTGTGTGTACTCAATAATGATAAATTAAAGTTGATATTGAGAGTTAACATTATGTGAATTAAACAAGGGTATGGTTAAAGTAGAATACGAAAATAAGTTAGTTTTGCTACTATAAAATAATACTAGCAAAATTGGTCAATACATGATGGATAAAGATAATAATTTTACATAAACGCTAACAAAAATTAGTCCTGTTTTCCATTTAGGACCGTTCACTTAAATTAATCTCTATATCCTATTTTACCAATTTTGTATTGAAATTCATATTGTTTACCATTAAACTTATTTTTTTTGGACGGAGTTAGTACTATTTACTATATTTATATTAAGACATTGAGATCTTTAACTTACAAAAAAAATCAGCGTCATAATTTATGCTTATCTTCTAGGCATGCGAGAAGCTTTTGTTAAAAATAGTAATACTAATTCGGAAGCAAAATATAGAATTTACAGTATCATTTAGACTTACGTTACATAGATTAATGCTATTGTGCCAATTAATAACAATTATGGAAATTGACCTCATATGTCATCTCCAGGGCTTTGGTTATTTTGAGTATTTGTAAATTCGGGATAAAAATTTACTGTATAGAATATTCAAATGTGAAGGATTAACGAAATTATTTTTCCTCTGAATAAATCATAATTTAATAGTATTGGAGCAGCTCAACAAAATATTCGTTTTTCTAGAAAAAAAATTCTAAGTTTGAAGGAAAATAAACAATTGTTAATTGCCTAAGGTATTTACTGGTTCTATGAGAAACATGTTGGTCTAGCAAAACCACTTAAGGGTTTCAATTGATCCTCTGGGTCTTTCCTGAGAATTATATGGTCTTCTTTTTCAAAATTGATAACATCTCCTATCTCCTTTTTCAATCAAAAAACACCCTCTTGTATAAAAAAAATTTATGTGCATGAGATCATATTCCATTCCAAAAATGGAAAGTTCGACACAATTGAGATTTTTTTTTGGAAATTGAATGGTGTTACTAATTCATGATCTAGTATGTACAAAATGAAAACTTCATTCTCGATTCTACATGAATATTTATAAAAGCCTTTCATTTGCTAGTTTGATTTTCCCCAAAATATATCCTAATTTTTGGCATAAGGATACTGTGAGTCATAAAACTATAATGAAATATAGGATAAACCAACATTATCAAATTTGAAAAGAGCTAATAGAAATGGTTTGAAAGACTCTACTGAGACAAAGATGGGCTGTCAAGAACGTAGAGGAGGTAGGATGGGCAGTTGGTCAGATCTAGTATGGATCATACATGGATGGTTAGATCTAGTATGGATCATACATGGACAGTAGTTGCAGTTGGCGGCTCTCCCAGGTAGAGATGCCCACCGGTTCCGAACCGGAACTGTGGCAATTTTCCCGAACCGGAACCGTCGCAATTCGGGTCGCGGTCCGGTTCAGGTTCAAGATATTTCGAACCGGAACCGTCGCCGAACCGGCGGTTCGGGACGGTTCGGAACGGCCGGTTAACCGGCGGAACGGCCGGTTCGGGCACGTTTATCAAGGCATTAGGGATGGAGCCGACGGTGGCAGCTTTTCAGCTGCAAAACCGGCGGTTAACCGTAAAAACCGGCGGTTAACCGCCGGTTCAGTGGCTTTCGGTGGCGGCGCGAGAAACGAGGAGACATGGCGCAGCTTTTGCAGACGGTTTGTCGACCGAACCGGTGGTTTTGTCCCAGAAACCGGCGGTTCCGGCGGTTTTCCGCCAAAACCGCCGGTTTTCTGCCAAAACCGCCGGTTTTCTGAAAATTCAATTTTTTTTTAATTTCAAATTTCAAATTCGAATTCTTCCATTCCCCCCCATTTTTATCTATAAATACCGGCTCTATCCTCATTTACATTCACCTCACTCTTGTGTTAATAAGAGTTTCTCTCTTCAATCTCTCAATTCTCTCTCTTTGTCTCTAATTTCTCATTTGTGCTATTGTGCTTCCATTTAATTACTCAAGTGCTACTCTTATTATTACGCATTGTTATATACTTATACTTGTTCCCGTAATTCTATAAGTTGTCTTTCTTTCTCAATTGCTAAAACAAAAAAATATATATATTATTCCATATTTCTACATTTCTACATAGCAATATGTCTTCATCCCGAGAAGGTCGTGTTGATAAGGGAAAGGGAAAGTCCAAGAGGCCATCTCGGCGATCCGTTATTGATGAAATTTCTCAAATGAACATGGATGCGTGGCAGGTTAATATTTATTATCTACTAATTTAATTAATTTTGAATTACATTACATTATTGTTCATAATTTTATTTGAAATTTACAATACAAATATTATTTTGTAGACTCGAGAAGAGCAAGATGTGGCACATGCTATTGCTCTCTCTCGCTCTCAATCCCAAGGCGATGCTTATGTTGGTACCGGTAGTGGTGCTCCCGGTCGCGGTGCCTATTCTCAACAAATTCCAACCCCTGTGAATGTTGATGAAGACGACGATGATGATGATGACGACGAGGAGGAGGGGTGGAGGTAGAAGAGGTTCAAGAAATGCCAGGTAGAAGAGGTTCAAGAAATGCCACCCCCACCACCACCAAGGAGTCGCCGTGGCCGTTGTAGTGGTCGTGGACACCCTCCTCAATCTCCTAGACCAGCTGAAAGGGCTTTAACCTCAAACATCATGGTGAAACATTTCAAGAAGGTACAAGATGGTAACGATCCTGACACTTATAATGTGTATTGCAACTATTGCGAAAACGTATACACATTCCGAAGGGGTGGAGGATACGGTACATTTACCCGTCACATGGAGAAAGCGCATCCGGTCGAGTTTGGTATCGCTCCAACCCAAACTCAACTCAACTTTCAACATGGAGTCGGGACCTGTAGTGGGACGGGTTCATCCCAAACATCAGGTATGTGTAGCAATACTCTTTTGAAATATGATAACAAAAATGCTCTTAATGTGATGTCTAGATTTGCCGTTATGAAACATTTTCCATTCAATGCTTTTGATAACGATGCTTTTGAGTCGAGTATGCGGCAAGTTTATAATGCCGCTGCAAGAAAATTGAGTCGAACTTCAATGACTCGAGACGTTGTTCGACAATGCATGGAAAAGAAGGCGCAATTAGGTACGTTTATTATTAACTTAGGGCATAAAGTTTCTATTTGCTCTGATGTGTGGACTGATTGTTTTTGCAAAAATTCGTATATGGGGAGTTTAGCAATGTCATGATTGATCCAGACGTGCTCCTCCTAGTCCTTCCACGTTTGATTTTGGTGGCGGGGAGTTTAGCAATGTCATGATTGATCCAGACGTAGTATCACAATTGCAAGATCTATACGGTACTACAACCAATAGGACTAGAGCGACTAGTGAGTTAGATATATATTTGGAATCACGCTCTATTTTTCAAGATGCAGGTCCTCCTACTCAACAAATTGTCGTCCTTAATTGGTGGGGAACACATGACAAAGAGTTTCCGATACTATCCATCATGGCTAAGGAGATTTTCGCTGTTCCCGCTTCCACCGATCGCCGTTGAGCAAGCTTTTAGTGTCGGCAGTTGTGTCCTAGACGACAAAAGAAGTAATCTCTCCGCCAAGAACATGGAAGCCACTATGCTACTTGATGATTGGGCAAAGGCGGACATGAGAGCACAAGAGCCGGATTTCGACTTCCGTGTAGAGAGTGATGGTGAAGAATTTTCCTCCGATGGCGATGACGAGGTCAGAAGCGAGAGCACTCAACAATAGCAATGACGGGGGGCGGTGAACGGCGAGCACGACCGACCAAATAGGTAAGCAAGGTAAGAGAACTACGTGAGCTTTGATTCCTCAATAAAATTGTGGATACGTAGGCAACTCAAATTAAATTTGAAAAGTTTAACTTTGAAAGTTTAAGTTGAGCTCAAGCCCTTTTCAATTTTTTTCCCCCCATTTCATGTTTTTTTTTATTTAAGTTCCGAGTCCGACGACACTTGTAAATTATATTACATTGTTGTATGTTGTATACTTGTAGTTGTAGTTGTAGATGTATATGTATTGTAAATTGTAATGTATCGTTGTCCGTTACAACTTACAACTTACAACTCAAACTCAATAAAATTGATATCATTTTCTCCTTATTCGTCGTATTTCTATTTGAATTATACATTGTCTTGTTCCAATTTGTTGTATAAATCCAAATTTCAATTAAAAAAAATAAAATAATCGAACCGCGAAACCGCCGGTTCCGAACCGGAACCGGAACCGCCGGTTTTCGAACCAGAACCGGAATCGTGAAATAGCCTCACGGTCCGGTTCCGGTTCCACCTTCGACCAAACCGGAACCGTCGGTTCCGAACCGTGGGCAACACTACTCCCAGGGTCCCTGAAGAATGTGGGCTCTTTTCTTAATCCATGGGGGTTTCTTAGCCCATATTTTAACATAGTACGATTTTTTAGATCTCTCTTTTTGCATTTTGAAAAACACAGAGTAAATTAGTAATTATTCTTAAGGCATAAAAGGAAAAAGATGAATCATATTACCAAAAACAACCGAGGGCCTTCAGTTTCACTTATTTAGATCGACGAGAAAACAATCACACAACTGGATAATTGCTAGTAATCTATACTTAACAAACAAGATAGATAACCCCAAACTTAATCTTCATGCAATTATCACGACAGAAAATATCAATAATCCAAGATCATAACAGAATATAGCAATCTAGAGTCTTGCAATTTGGTTCACAAAAGGAGCTTATTGATGATAGTGCACACCGAAAACAACGTACAGCTTGCCAAATACACGAAGTTTATGTAATAGGTATGGGGAAGAAGACCGGAAGAGAGATTAATAGCATGATAATTTTTAGTGTTGACTCAGCATGTTGTAGTTGTGGCATATGCAACAGCGCTTCCTTTTCCACGAGCCAGCATCAACCCGTTCTCATTATTATGTGGGAGCCGCTATCAGTGTCAACAATTTCACTGATTTCCCCAACCTTCAAACTGAATGTGACATCTTCAAAAGGTTTCTGCATCTGACCTCGGCCAAAGGGACCTACAAAGAGTATATGGCACAGGTTATAGTTATGGTAATTGTTATTATGTTATACAACATCATCAAAGGACTCGCATCCTTCAAGGAACATGTAATATTAGTAGTAGCTGAAAGCTGGAAGAACTGAAGATGTTAACAGAGTATCGCAGTTCAAGATAAGAGAAATATTAACAATAAGAAATGGTTGCAGCAACCAAAATAACATATCACCAATCATAATAGCTGAGAAGAGGTCAACCTTCATTTCATTCATTACAGAGGTGAAACAGCTTCTTATTGCTTCGTTGTTGATAACCACATGACCAATTACTAAGCTACAAAGATGATAATAATTTTGCCCACCCCAGCAAAAGATTCATAATAAATAGCACAATGTTAAGCTTGTTCGAAACAAAGCACTCAGCAAAGCAACTTTAAAAAATCGAGGAGAGTGAAAAGGATAAGCATATAGGTTTTGGGCAGCTAAGAAACACCTAGATTGTAGCAGGGAGAATGAGACCTCACAAAAGATAGCATATCTCATATGTTCAAACCCCGAATAAGAAACTTCTAAAGCTGGATAGAATGCATAACTAGGAGTACATTACAAGGAAACAAGCATCTTCAAATTGAGTTTATTCATACAAATAAATACTAACATTTACTATCACACACAATAGGTGAAGTGAAGATGAAAGGTGAAAGAAGAAGAAAGTAAGCAGGGAGGAACAAAGAAAGAAGAAAGGAAGCAAGGCGGAACAGAGAAAGAAGAAGCAGTTACTACAGTTTGCGAGCGATTATGTTAGCTGGGTCAGTTGAGAGCAGTTGCGGTGGAAACTACTCAAGCAGGAAGGATAAACAGCTTAGGTTATCTGTGTAAAATTTGTAAATGTATATTTTAATATCTTTGCATTCTGAGAGTTGGACGGCATTTGTAGAACTCCGACGGGTTCACAAGTAAGAGTGTATCTTGTTCATGTATCCTTGTTTACATCAATATTTTCCAAGTATTTTCTTATCTACATCGTTCAGTTCCAGTCAATAACATAACATAACATCCTAGGCTCCTAGCACACGAGTCCATAACATAACATAAGAAAATCATATAATCCAGGATCAAGAACATCCTAGGCTCCTAGCACACGAGTCCGGCCGCCCACTAGAGCAAATTTTCAACTTACAGAAAACAACCTACAGTTGATAAACTCCACAAAATTACTCTGAACTTTATATCGTTCATAATGGCTCTGCAAAATACTTTCCTATAATTGCAAATTTAAAACTCCTTTAATTTGAAAAGATGCAATACGTTTAATATACTCTCTATGTAAGAGCATCGTAATGATTATATACGGTATTGATTGTAACCTGAAAATGAATAGTAAGACTTGGCTGAAGCGCAAACAATTTATTAGTCAAATTAACAAATGAGAATTGAAATGTAAATTATCTAGACAATTATCCTGAACTTCACAATCCAAAATAATCTTCAAAATCACAAAATCCAAACCATTACAGCAAACAATTGTCAAATCGTACGATCTCTCACGATCAATTCAGCGAATTTCCTCAAACAATACCTAATTTGAACCTCAAAGGCCGCAGTAGTGAAAATTCTGATTAAATCCAAATATACTATTCGAAAGAATTGAAATAGAACAAAATCAAATTTCATACCGAGATCGCCGCCACGCTTGGCGGAGCTGCAGTCAGAAAGGCGGGATGCAACATCATCGAATCTGGTTTTTCCGGCGATGATATCGTCTCGGATGGTCTTAAGCTGAGCGACGGCGCTGTCTCTTTTGGTAGCGGAAATGCGGCGGCCCTCGGGGTCACTCCAGGAGGACTTCCGGCGAGATCCTTCGTGCTTTATCAGTATGTGCGATGCGCGAACCTGCTCGCTCGATGACATCTCCGCCGGATTACGCGGTGGTGGCGATCGATATGAGAATGAGAGAGTGTGTGTGTGGATGGATCGATAGTGGAACTGCAGTGAAAGCTCTAGGGTTTTAGAGCATCCACAACCGTGCTCTTGCCGGCGGCACGGTTGTGGGCCCTACCCCACTTTTTCTACCTGGACAAGAGCACAATACCCACAGCTGTGCTATTCTGCAAGGACGAGCACAATTAATTTAAAATTCAATTATACAAAAACATTTTCATAATACTAAAATTCATTAAAAAACCACAATAAATATTACAAATTACAAATAAAATAAAAAAGAAATAATTAAAATCCTAAAAATTAAAAATTACATAATTAAAATCCTAAAAATTTAAAATTACATAATTAAACTCCTAAAAATACAAAATTACATGATTATTGGCTAATATTACCAGAGGAAGACTACGCATCCGGCGGCACCAACCCCAATTGTTTTTTGAGACCCAATATCATGTCCTCGTGCGTTTGAAGTTGCGTGGGGGTCATAGTTGACCTATCGACCATATTGAGTTGGGCCAAAAGGGTCCACAACGAGTTGTTCGGGGGTGGAGGTGGAACATAGGGTGCGGGTTCGGGGGCGGGGGCCGATGGAGTCGCGGAGCGCCGGCGGTCGGCCGCCGCCTTCTTCCTTCCTTGCGGTCGGCGTTGGGAACCGCTTGGTCCGGCGTCGGGGCTACCCAAGTTAGCTCCGGCGAGTTGGCTAGCCACTTCTTCGGAGCCGGAGTCGGATAGGGATACCGACCTTGACCGTTTGGAGGATCCGCTAGAGGAGGATGTTACGCCTCCCATATACCTCGGGTGGAACCGCGTTTCCTGCCAAACGTTGAGGTACTTGAACGACTTACCGTTCAAGGATTGGTAGGTGCTCAGCGCGGCAGTGATGATGTCGACCTCGCTCCGACCGCTCCCGGCATTCCGCGACTCCTGGAGGAAATAGCCATTGAACTTGCCAATTTCTTCGTTGGCTCGGCCGATGCAGTTACGCACCATACTCTCGTTGCGCTCGATCGTTCCCGGCGGCCGGTTTGCATTGTGCCGGAAGCCGGTTTGCATTGTACCTTTAAATTTCCGCCGTGGTGCTGCCTTACGTGTAGGTGTAGAGATATTTGTGGTCGCTTTTGAAATTTCTTAGCATTTTATTAATTTTATATTTAATTTTGTTTAATTAATTATGCATTAGTATATTAATTAAGTTTAAAAAATCATTAATTAGGCGTTGATCGTTAGTTTTTGACGGAAAATGACCACTTCGATAACGATTTCAAATGTTTATGACCACTTCGATAATGATTTCAAATGTTCTGGACACAATTTTCAAAAAATGAATGTTTTGGACCAAATTCGTATTTTGGATATATATTTAGGACCAATTTTGACATTTATTAAATTTAAAATTCATTAGATTTCATTGTTTTCTTTTTACTACGAAAAAAAAGTGTTAAATAACTCGTCCAAGGCCCAATAGGCCCATATACATATGACGATAAAAATAGAAATAGGAATACACCAAGGAAGAGGATAACTGAAAATTCGACCTGAATTTGTTCCCGAGTTTCCTCTCTTACTTTGATAAATTTGGCAACAATGGCGCCGCTTCCTGGACCCTACTCCGGCAAGAGCTCTCTCGCAATGGTAATTTTCGTTTATTTTCTTTGATCTATTATCAGTCACGCACTGTAATCTATAAATTTAATTGAGGTTTTATCTGAATTTGGAATTCCACAGGTGGCTAGGGTTTCTGCTTTTTCCTTTGGACTTGTCTACGGCAGTTTAAAACTCAAGGTTCTTAAGGTATTGTCTCGTTTGTCTCCTTCATAAATGTTTTCAATTTCGTTTGGCTCACAGCGGTGGCTGGAGATTTTGATTTATATGCTTGTTTCGAAAGATTTTTTGGAACTTTGATTTGCTTGGTTGCGTTTCGTGGCGATTTTATGTTATGGTTTATAATTATGATCTGCTTGGTGCAGGGTTTGCCTTGACTTTATTCAGATCTACATTTTTTATTTTGACTTTTTTTGTAACTAAGACTTCTTTTGATTGCTTGATCTGTGAATGTTCTGCAATTGTTTCTGAACTTGGACTTGTGATTGGATAGTTTGAAGAATAGACAATTTAGAGTTCAAATTGGCAATCAGATTAAGCATGATGAAATGAATTAAGTTTTCTTATGTTGGATTTAATTAAAATTTTATGAAGATAGGTGGTGATTTTTTTTTTGACGACGATGACTAGAAATGAAATGTTGTGCTTTTGCTGAGTCTTTTCTTGTAGAAGTTCCGAGCCACTTCTATATTAGCTCAGAAGAGTTTTTTGTAAGCTAACTTGCTATGTGTGACCACTCATTTCCTTGCAATTGGAATATTTAGCCATTGCCTATCCAGTGCATCTTGTATGAACATGAATTGTGACATTGTGTTCAATAGGAGAAACAGTGTCTTTAGTGCTTGGTTGAAATTGGCTGTGTGCACATAGACGGGTTAGTTATGTTTAAGAAGTGTCAAATTTATGCTATAAATTGTCATTTAATCATAGTGTTTTTATATGGATAGTTGGGTGCATTTGTATTTAAAATTATGGAATTCTTTGTGCTCTTGATGCATGAGAATAGTTTCCAGCTTCTTTAGGTTTGCTGCTGATTTTCCACCACTATCCCCAAAACTAATCTGCTGTTTCTAACGTTGTAACTAAACTCTCACATAAATACCAGTGCACCCATCTACATCTGTGGTATCTTCTTGCTCTAAGGCTCCTCCAGCCTAATAGTAATAGATATTTAATGCAATGAAATAGTCGACTCTGCTTATATTGCTCTTATACGGTGATCTCTTGTATGAATTTTCTGGCAACCTGCATTATTTTGCCACTACTTGCTTCATCGATCATTGAGCCCTTCGAAGACTCACAGCTACTACTCTTTTTTTATGTTTTCGCCAGATGCAGGCTAAGTCTCATAAAAAGGCTGAAGCTAAAGCTCATCACTAGAGGATTTTTTACATTTTTACTTTTTTTTCGGAATGAAAATAAGTCATGAGAAAAAGCGGTTTTTCATTATGGCCTGATGTGCAGGACCATAAACCTCTACTTGAATTGGTCAGTTGGCATACAATGGTTTGAGCAGTATTTACATTAATCTCTTTGTTTTGGATGTGCTCTGTGCTCAAAGTTTCCTTGAAATTCGGTTGATCACTATTGTAACACGATTAACAGGTTTTGCTTCTGTCTTGTTTTGATATCTTTTTTCATGTGTATTTTATGTGCAAACAATCTTATTATGATCTTGAATCATCAAACAATCTTAAGGATTTATTTTTGAACTATTTAATGTTAGAAAACGATTAGCTGGTAAAAGCAAGATTGGAAACTTCTGAAAACTTAACCACAAAATATGATCAATTAGTACGAACTAAAATAAATTGTTTGGTTTATAGCATTATATAATTCCACCATGATGGATAACTTGGCTATTACATCTATCAGATAAAATGTTTCTTAAATAGAAATTGATTAGTTTTTACTATTGCCCATCAGATGAAATGTTATATTGAAAAGTACGAACTTGTGTAATACTGTTAATAAATGTACAAAATAGAAAATAAAGCACAAATAAAGAAATTATACTTTGTATTTACTACCTTAAGGTTCTTTTTACACATCTATTACAACAAAAAATTGAACCAAACACGAAGACCTGAAATAAGGAAATAAATTACTTTTCCAAGCCAGATTCTAGACAACCAAATGAGCCCTGAAAAACAAACAACAAAGTTGTGACTCATTAGTTATGAGCAATCTATCTGAACATGATTTTCAGAGTAGAGTGAACTAACCAGTTATGAAAGGAATTCTCTGCCTATATTGGAGACTCCGTTGTTTTTTTCATGTGTCGGATAAACTACTTCACATAAATAATGCCCTCGTCATCAATGTCATCACCCTCCCACTCCACATCATTATCCTTCCTACCTGCAAACTCTTCGCGATCATCATCTTCATCAATAGTTCCTTTTTTCTCATTCTCATCCTTCAGTTTATCTAATATAGCAATAACCTGCCAATGGAAAACACTGAACAGTTAAGAATTCATAGATGAGAAAAGAAAAGTCTCTCATTCAACAAAGCAATAGATGAGATCCACCATTGCATGGTTCACATGTAGTATATAATAAGTACCTCAGAAACAATCATGTTCATATATACTTAATAAACTGAAGTTGAAGCCACATTTTAATTTCATTCTATGCAAGTCAGCATGTATAATTATTTCAGTAAGTCATTCAATACACCACCATTGCGTTTACGTTCTCCATTTTGCAAAACAGTAGCATGATAGGCTGATAGCCATAGGTGATAAGTTAAGGACGACAGAGTTGGATGCCTTTGACAACGGTATTTTGGTTACAGATCAAGCCATGTCGAATATACCAACATCAGAAGTATCTATATGTAAGTGTGGAACACATCAATTATGAGGAACTAAATGAACACACGATGCAGTAATGTTTCATCATGAGAGTACACATGTAATTGGTAGTTAAAAACCACTGAATATCTTACCCTGCTTCCACGTTCTAGAGACTCATCTTCTAGGAACCGGACCTCAGGGGTAAGCCGCAACTTCATACGCTTGCCCAACTCACTGCGGACATATTTTGCTTTTGCCTTCAATCCTGCTAGAGCAACTTCTTTTCCCCTTTCATCTCCAAAAACGGATACATATACTTTAACAACCTAAACGGGATGAAAATGATATGCCTTAAACATTTTAAAATAAAGATCACACAACGACTCGAGATACACTGATACTAGTCTAAATAGACAAACTTAACACTCTTAGTAAAGTTTGAGATCAAGACTAGCAAGCTAGGGACCTCCTCAAAGGTGAAACAACAGGCAACCTAGTGCTAGAAAATTATAAATATACAGAAATAATCCTGTGTTTTCATATGGTGCAACGCACTTTTCAAGATCAGACAGCTCAATTGTTGATCAGCATGCAAAATGATGGAGACATTGCACAATTTAATTACTCACAAAACCTATAATGCCTATGTGCTTTGAGCCCTAGCTCATGTGTACATAAAATTCATAGCTATCAAAGACCACAACTTCTTAGCGATTTTGCTTTGAGCATCAAAGTTGATTTATTTCCTTTGTTTAGACGATTTAAGTTCGAGCAATGTATGATACTCTTAGCTCGAAAACAACAGAAATTAGCCCAGATTTTAACCTAAAACTGTACATAAATTAGAATCAACAAAAGGAAACACATCATGATTTGCATATACTAATATAATGTGATAGCAGAAAACTCCTCGCTATGTCTCCACAAATCCAATTTTACAGCTAAACTGCTAAAGAAGCACTAGTACAATTCGCCTCAGTAGTGGTAAATCAACCAAATCAAACCAATTTACCTGCAAATCAGCAGAAACTTCGACATCACTGATCGTCGTCAGCGACGAAAGATATCTATCCGCCCCCAAAGCAGCTTCCGGCAACACCGCGTATTGCAAAACCTTATCGGTAAGCAACATATCGGAGATCTCTCTCCTAATCTGCTTCGCCACCATTTTCACCCTCCTAGGGTTCGCCATGCACACAATTGTGCTCTTTCCGCATCTACCTCCACCGCTACAGCTGGCGGTGGAAACCAGCCGGCGCGGCGGGGGACGGCGGAGACCGACGTACGCGACCGGGCAAGACGATGGCGTCGAATGTGATGCTGGATTTGGTAGAGAGATTGTGGAAGGTTGAGCTAGAAGGTGCGGCATTTGAGAGTATTGTCGATATGAGAGATTTGGGAGGGAAGAAAACCAGAAATTCCCGGATAATATCTCTCACCGTGGAGGGTATTTTGGGTATACAAATTTTGGAAGAGCAAACCGTTGGGCTTAATTTATGGGCTTTTAGCCCAAAGAAAATATGCTCAATCCTATGGTGCCATTGGGCCGTTCTTTTTATATAAAAGGTAATTGCTTCAAAAATATTTTTATATTTCCATTTGCATTCTTCAATATCTCGAAAAGAATTGAAATTAAAACTTTATTGTAATGTATATATACAGGATTTAATATAACTATGATTTGTGATTATATTGAATTGTGATCCAACACAATCGGGTCCTTAGAGCATCTGCAAGAAAATGACTCTCCACAAACGGGTAATTAGATCGTCCTCTTCTACTAAAAAATTGGTAAATTATTAAATAGTATCAACCTTTGATCAAATTTGCTAATTTAACCTAATTTTCCAACCTTTCAATAATCTTCATGTCTTTCTATATGTATCATAGGTGTTTAATAGTAGTATGTTAATGTCAAGTTTAACTAGAACGGTATTTAAATGTTAACGTCAAGTTAAAATTAGAAATTAGATTGAAAATTGTATTATTCCACAATTCACCCTTGAAATAGTAGTACTATATTATTCAACAATTAACCCTTGAAATAGTGCAAGTTTAACTAAGTTTGTATCATAATAATCTTATAAAACAGTATTATTATACTTTTTCGTGACAAAGTAAATTTTGTAATATTAAAAACAAAAGGTGAGGTTGCAAATTGCAATCATAAAATATTGGAGGTTGCAATATGAAGGCTCAATCGATATTAAAATATGTACGTATGAAGCAAAGCGGTGCAATAATTGGGTATTATTAGCATTTAATAATATTAATTTCAGCTGCACAACGGCATGACATTTGATTTAATAATTAATATGCAAATTATATATTGTAAATGAACGTGCCTGAGATTCAATAAGTTTGAAAACCGTAACGTTCAAAGACGCTAATGTTGGTGTATAACAATATTTTTTGTGTTTCCACTATTTTTTTTATTCATTTGCATAAGTATTATTTATAAATCTAGTTGGACGAGTTTAATCAGCTTATCAGAGTTTTTTGGTGTGAGAATGTAGATCTAGATAACTAATTTCAGTCATTTGATCACGAAAAATTTTAATGGATGCATACATCTTAGTCAACGTTTCGAATTTCAAGAGGAATAAACATTTCATTTTATTCGTAATGTTGTTAATCTCAACGTGATTTGTGATTAATGAATTTATTCGATTAGATACTTTAATGATCCTGTTAAATCATGAATGTAAAAGCGACTCATAATAATTTTCTATTTCAAATGAAGTCAAGTACTATAAATTAGCACAATTTGTTTTGAACTTTGGATTTAATATTACTCTTTTAAAGATAGTAAGCGACGTACAACGAAAGCATACCACATTAATTTCTATTGTTACTTAAAAAACAAAAAATAAATGATTGAACGGTAGCATAAATAAACCACCGCAATAACTATTTTATTTGATAGCTATAATGATAAGATATTTCAGAGAGGCTGTCCACGTGAGTAACACATGGTTCCTAGTATGGATTATTATCATTAGCGAAATTAATTTAATATATAGAAATATTAATTGACATTTTCCATATTACCGTATAGGAAATAAGGTTAAGAACTTAGAATATTGGACACGTCAATTGTATAATAGAAGTAGAGGGAAATAAGGTTAATATACTGGCCACGTCAATGTATTATGGTGTTTTTGAAAAACTGTAATCACATTAAATGGAGAAATAAATGATTTAACATAAAAGGAGCAAAATAAGGGAGTAGTAGATGATAATGGTGGAATTTTCAAAAGCCATGTGACAGGGCCCCTTAAATAATTCTATTTTCACTAATAGTCGTGATTAAGTTCGAAAAACAGGGCCCCGCATATATTCCCCAAATCTTTACACAGATTAATTAATTTAATCAACATTACTGCCATAATTAGATATGGTGAGACAATGAATCAAAAGATTCAAAACTGAAGCAGCAAAATCTGCGATCTTAACGCACTTAATCAGTTATTTAGTTATTCCACATTAATTACATTATTTTATTTTGGAAATATTCCACACTGATTTAGGGGATATTTTAGAACTTAGAACTTTGATCTATATATTTTATACTCCATTTTAAGTTTTTAACCTAACTAAAACGTTGCAATGATGTTACACTTTTGTAATTCGTTATGAATTAGTAGTGTCCCTAATTTTTCGATCATTGTGTATGACTATGTTTTCAAACAAAATTTAACTTATAATATGAATGTAAAATTTTCAAAATCACATTTGAATTGCGGATGTGGGAAAGTTTGTGCATTAATTATAATTTAATATTTTTAAACTTTTGGGGCATATACATTTAATCACAATATTAATAAATGTTTTATTTTCAATAAAATCACAATATAAGATGCTTTAAAAAACGGCTTTTGTTTGCCCTCATATTAAAGTATGAGCTAATTTTTATCCTAAGGCCCTAATTAAGATATTGTGTTTTTTATAAAAATAATATTTATAATTGAAGACGTATTTTTTTGAAAATATCACTGAATTGTAATTTTTGGATCAGATTTTGACTTAATATGCCAGAATCCAAACGAAATTCAATTAATTCCGAAATGTTTAAGATTATGCATGACATCATTTAAAATTAATCGCTATTATTAGTATTGTATCACAAATTACGATTGACACGGAACAAAAGTCACGTGTAAGCTTAGCCACGCCTTAATTACATTTATACAGTCTTTCGTTAGCAAAATTAATGAACTAAAATAAAATCAAACACTACTTATTAAGTAATTACTTAATAAGAAAAACATTATGGTACAGTTGTGGATGCTCTTATGTTCCTAACATTATGATCTTATCAGAAAAACATTTCAACCAAAGAGCACAGTTGTGGATGCTCTTATGTTCCTAACATTATGATCTTATCAGGAAAACATTTCAAACCATGGAATTCACATCCCTTAATGACCTAAAGCCTAACAATGCTAAATTAGTCACGAGAGTCTGATATGTGACTGGGTATGGAGACAAATCAAATGTCAATTCCTTGGAATGTATTTTCCATTATCGAATGGTACTGATGTCGTTGTTGTTTATTATTATTATTATTATTATTATTATTATTATTATTATTATTATTATTATTATTATTATTATTATTATTATTATTATTATTATTATTATTATTATTATTATTATTATTATTATTATTATTATTATTATTATTATTATTATTATTATTATTATTATTATTATTATTATTATATTATTATTATTATTATTATTATTATTATTATTATTATTATTATTATTATTATTATTATTATTATTATTATTATTATTATTATTATTATTATTATTATTATTATTATTATTATTATTATTATTATTATTATTATTATTATTATTATTATTATTATTATTATTATTATTATTATTATTATTATTATTATTATTATTATTATTATTATTATTATTATTATTATTATTATTATTATTATTATTATTATTATTATTATTATTATTATTATTATTATTATTATTATTATTATTATTATTATTATTATTATTATTATTACTACATTTTTATAGTTATTTATCTAAAACTATTAATTTTCATTTTTTTTTACAATAGCTCACTCTTATTACAAATCATGAATTTACAATTAACATGTTCTCCTAGACACAAATATCTACTCACCGACCATACATTCTCGGAATTTATGTTGTGATTCAAGACAATTGAGCTAATAAAATAGATTGGAAATGTTGATAGGTGACACTTTTTGATAATTTATTACTATTATTATTATTTGCTTATTAACATTGTTTCTACTTCTATTTTTTAGTTAAATCATCTACTTGGTTTAAATTAAATTTCTTATACCGCAATCAGAATGACATCGTTTCATTTTCTAAAAAGTGGGAACAAAATCACACTATTTGTATATAGTAACATAATCAATTTGAAACAAAAATTTTGTTTGTTTTGCACAAACACCTTTGAATTAACATATAGTCCTGGTTTTTATTTGATTTCAATTTAAGTGGCTGACAATTCTGACTTCCAAAATAAGCTTTCTTATATACCTCGAATATGACAATTAAAAAAACAAATTAATTACTAAAATTAGATGTATCATCTTATCATTTGGCCCCTAATTTAAGTACTTATAATTCTCTTTAATCAGTATGCATGCAGAAATATTATTTATTCACGACCAATAAACAATGAACTAAAACAAGGGTTCATATTTATAATGTTAGTTTATTTTATTTTCTTTAGTTTTTTCGTCTTTACAAATAAATAAATTATGAAAGCTACTATCTATAATATAATATTGTACTAATTAAAGCTAATGTTTGCACATTCGTCACTAACTTCGTCAAAATAACAAACTCGGGGAAATAACAAATTCGGGGTAAAGTTCGTGATATTATTTGCCAATTTAAAAGTTCATGGAAAAAAAATCCAATTTTTTGAAAGTTTCATGATATTAGGTGCCAATATCCCAAACTAAAATAATAGTCCGTGCATCACACGGGTGTGACACTAGTTGGTTACGTAGTACTCCACTTAAGGTAAAATTTATGATACTTCGTCTTTTTACATTTACAAAAGATTGAATGAATGAGCTGTAATCTCACGATACGTTTAATAATGTATTTCTAATAGTTGACACTCAAATAAGTATTATGGATCAAAAGTCAAGACAGTATAATGGCTAATGAGATTGTAGGTTAGGAGTACTAATTAATTGGGGAGTACTACTATAATTCTTTGCTCGGTAATAAAACGGAATACTCACATGATGGAATGGATGAGTTATTATCTCGTTCTCATTTCATTCCACTTGTACCATAATTTTATTTTACCTTCATTACATTTCGTTATACCAAGAAAATCTTTAACATCTTAACATCAAAATTTACACAATATATCAGAATGTGTGTTGGAATATATACTTTCTCCGTCCACCAACACGAGGCCAATTTAACCGGACACGCGTTTTAAGAAATGTAGTACTAGAAACTAGAAAGTGAGTGGAAAATGTTAGTGAAAGAGGTAGGTCCTACTTTTATACATAGTACTACTGTATTAGTTTTATAGTGAATTGCGAATGAAATAAAGTTAGTGGAATATGGAGTCCATTACCAAAAGTAGTAAAAAAAGCAAATGAGACATTTATTGGTGTACGAACAAAAATGACAAAATGAGACACTTATTGGTGGACATAGGGGAATGGGTAGTAATTTAATACTCCATCCGTTTCACTCAAAATGTTCACCTTCCTTTTTAGTTTGTTCTATTTAAGATGTCCATTTTTTATATTTGGAAATAAATTCATCTCTACTATCTCCTCATTAAAATATTCAATCACATTTTTCACTCTACTTTATCATACTCAATTACTCCATCTAAAATCTTGTGTCATTCAAGAATGTAGACATTTTGAATGTAAGGTAGGAGTCCATAATAGAGTACATTAATGTTTGAAGCTAAAGGTCTTCGATTCAAACTCATTATGACGCAAACTTTGAATTTCTACTCCCCCGGCCAGTCTCATTCAAGATGTCTGGTGTGAATCAAATTGTAGCCCTTTATTGTATTATTTTAACTCATATTTTTAGGTGAAAAATGGACACATTTTGATATACTGTAGGACAAAAGATCAAGCTAAAAGAGAGAGAGAGAGAGAGAGAGAGAGGAGAAAGGAAAAAGGTCTGAATCTGATCAGTAATCAACCCTTCAAGATTAATTTAAAATGCTTCTACAAGTCCACCATTGCATTCACCTTCGAAATAGCTTCGCTTGGATACCTCGCCCGCTTCAATCAGAGCCCAGTAGAAGAAGATACGGCTGTTTTACGAAGACTGCGCAATGCAGTGCAAAACGCGCGACCAGACGTTCAAAACGCCCGATCTGTTCGAGAATTAGACAAAATGCCCGACCGGGCCTTTTTCACTGCGCAGATCGCCCGACCGGGAAAATGGTACCGGGCCTGTTTTTTAAGCCCTAACTATTTAAATAGTTAGGGCACGAATTCCAAGACATTTTTTGGCGGCTGGAGGCGATTTTTAAAGAGAGAAAGAGGCTTGGAGTCCATTTTTGGGAGGAAGAAGAAGAAGCTTGAGGCTAATTCTTCCCTAATCTTGCCCATATGGTAGCATTTACTTGTTTTCTTGTATTGTTGCCCACTATGAGTGGTTAGATTTTAGGGATTACTCCTAGTTAGTTAGGGAAGCTTGTAAATATGAATCTATGATTGTGTTTTGATTGATTTCCGTCTTTTGGTTCTTGTCTATGTGTTTATTTCTATCCGTATTGGGTTTTGCTAGCAAACTTAATCCGGTAAAGGCCTTAACTTCAATGTCTCTTTAACTTGGAGTATGGAGCTAACATAGATAAGAAACCATAGGCTAAAACTGATCAGGGGATAGTCCGGGGTGGATCTTATGTGTTGAACGTTCGTAGAAGCCAATCCCGAGCTTACTATGTGACTGTAGGAGTGAAGTGTTGGTGAATAGAGTCTAGGAGACGTGATCAGCTTATCCTAGGTGTAAAATTCCACTATCAGTGATCAGCTGCGTGAGAGCGTAAAATCCACACGATCCCGATAAATATTAGAAAGTAATTAGACTTTAGGATTCATGTGAACAAGCAACCCGAAACAAGCTAGGAGTATTCTTCCCTCTTTATCGTGATTCCCTTGTATTTTTCCTCCTCGTTTCGTCCTTCACTCGCCCATTGATCAAAAATCCAAAATTAAACTATTTTACTACGTTTTAGTTAGGTTTACTAATTTTAGCAATTAATCTCCTCCATGTGGGTTCGACACCTTTTATACTGCATTGCATGTCTGTATACTTACAAAGGTAGTATTTTTAGGGATTTATTACTTGTTTTGTGTACTTTATAGGTAGTTTAGCTTAGTTAATTTCTTTAGTTTTTATTTTGTTTTCCTCAGGGTGCCCGTAATCTATGTGTTTCTTGTGCATATATTATATTTTGGAAGGAGGACGGAACTTGTGTGGAAAGCGTGTGATTAGTGGTCATCAAGTCCTGAAGAGGTTGTCTGTTTCTCAACGGTTTGGTAATTGATGGCTTGACTCCCACTTTTAGGATTTTAGGCTAGAACACTTTCTTTACCTCACACACGATTATTAGGACTAATCCCGGAGTTGTTGAAGTTCTCGCTTTCGGTAGATGGGTGACATCGTGCCAACTTAACCCCTTACTTGCTTTAATTTATATTGTTGTGTTGTGCTTGGTATTTTTCTGCTTGGATTGTGTTCTAGTTTGCAGAGATGTTCTATTTTTGTAGGCATCCAGAGATATGAAAGTGTGAGATGTGGGAGACATGTGAATGTGATGTCTATGGAGTGCAACAAGGCCATTTGAGCTCACACTTCGGTTACGGCCATGAAGAAGTCCCAATAGTCCGATGTTTAGGGGTGATGCGCGTTGGCCGGGTACAGAACCCGACGAATATCGGTCGTTCGACGCCAACGCACAGTACAATCCCGAATTCAGTACGGATTCGTACGGTTTGTCTGACATGGAGCCGTCTCCAACCCGACCCGTCGCCCCCTCCCGCCGCCGCCATAAAGAAGCGGATCCGGCACCGGGCGTACAAGGTGCCACCTTCGGAAACGAATGAAGAGTACGCCCCCGGGAGGACGAACTACCAACCGGATGAAACCCTCGTCTTTGCGAGGTGTTGGGTGGATATTTCGGAGGACGCGGTAACAACCAGAAGCAACTTGCGTACTGGGAGCGCATCGCCGAGCGCTATAATGAGGCGAAGCCGTCGAGCGCGTACAAGCGTCATATGGAGCTATTCCGCAAGTACTGGGACCAGGTGAAAAAGCAAGTCAACCTGTTCGCGGCGGAGTACGAGAAGTGTTCTAGGGAGCAGGGAAGCGGCGAGAGCTTGAGCGATGTGCGCGGTAGAGTGCTGTTGTCGTACCAGTCCATGTACGGCGACTTCAAGCATTTCAACATCTGGGCGCTCTTGAGGGACAAGCAGAAATTCCAAGGCGGGATTCTGCACACCGGTGCGACAAAGAGGACGAAGACCACCGAAACTGGTGGTTACACGAGCAGCGAAAGCGGAACTCGTCCGGTGGACCTCAACCGGACGTACGCGGAGGATGAGAGTTCCGGCACACCGATGTCCTCCCGGCGTCCCATAGGCGTCAAGGCTGCGAAGAACAAGGGGAAGGCGATGTCGACATCATCCTCGACCGCCGCCGCCCCATCGCCGATCCCGGTCCCGATCCCGACCCCGAGCCCGTCGGCCACCGCGTATGTGGAGTTGGCAACAACCTCGATGGCGCGGACGTTGTTGCAGACGCACAAGGCCCTCGAGAAGTGTACGGACCCCGCCAAAGCCGAATACCTCTGGGGGGTTGATCGATGAGCTGCGCTGGAAGTTGGGAATTTCGTATATTAGCCAACTTGAATAGTGTAACTTTTGTTTAATCAATGCAGTCTTCGCCGGTTTTTATTTAATCGTTGCGTTTTTTAATTAGTTTGCATTATATATTTTGAAAACATTTAAATTAATTAATTAAACAATAGTAAAACCTATAGGGCGCCCCTTAGGGCGTCCCATAAGGCGCCCCACTGCAGGTGAAAGAGTAGGAGGATAAAAAAGATGATGTGGCGGTGCATAGGGCGCGCCTAAGGGCGCCCCATTGCTAATGCTCTAAGAGTGTCCACTATGGGACGCCCGCGGCTATAACCGCGGGTTGGGGTGGTAGGCGGGCGAATTATAGTGGGGGAGTTGTCCGCCCCGGGGGCGGACGCGGCGGACGTGGGCGGGGGGGCGGACGGGCGATCGCCGTGTGAGGGGCGAGGACGCGGCGGGGGTGGGACATAGCCGCGCCTATGGCGCGGCGACTATAGTGTGAATATCCGCTGCGGCGTGATTTTAATTTTAATTTTTTTGTTTTTTTCCTCTATAAATACCACTCTCCACCACCTATTTTTCACAAAATCCATCCACTCACTATCTACACAACCACTCTTTAAAAAATGCACCGAGGAGACGACGAATCACCCGACTCTCAGGAATCGGGATATGGCAGCAATCCATCAAACCCCTCGGGCTATCCTTCGCAACAATCCATCAAACCACTATAGAAGAAGAAGAGGAAGACGAGGAAGCCGACTCCGACACCGAGTAGACGGTGGCGGAGTTTTATAGTTGTATTTTATTTTAATTATTCGTTGTATAATTTTACCGGTTTGCAATACAACCAATATTCGGCCCTAATTACCTCGTATTCTAGTTATTTACACAGCGATTATTTAAATTACACTTGATTGAAACTAAAAAATATTTAAAAATGAAAATTGATTATAAAATTTGAGGGCTATTGGAGGTGTCCACTATAGTGACGGAAATAGAATTTTAGGGCTATGGACAACAAAATTGGGCTATGGACAAAAACTGGGGCAGGGCTATTGGGCGTGTCCGCCTCACCCTAAGATAACCCTAAATCTCGTAAATAGTTGAAAAATCAAGGGGTATTTCCGTCTCGCAAAACCTAATAAAATCCTATAAAATCACACCGTTATGCGAAACTTCAAATCTTCAAACAGCTAACACCGATTCTCTCTCGTCACTTTCTCTCTCACCACCGCACCGCATCTATGGCGAAATGCAACAAAATCCGACACATTGTGAGAATTCGTCAAATGCTAAGGTCGTGGAAGAAGAAGGCAACATCTCCAGCTCCTGTACACCGCCTGCCACCGGATGTTCCGGCGGGGCACCTAGCGCTCTCCGTCGGCGCCAGCTGCCGGAGATTCGTAGTCCGCGCAACACACCTTAACCACCCGATCTTCCAACGCCTGCTCAGCCAGGCCGAGGAGGAGTACGGCTTCGCCAATTACTCGGGGCCGTTGGCGATTCCGTGCGACGAGACGCTGTTCGAGGAGATCCTGCGGTTTGTGTCGCCCGGCGACTCGGATTTGAAGAGATGCCGGAATGAGGGATCCGATTTTCTCGCCGGCGAAACTCGGCCGTTGCTGTACGGTTTCAGCAACTGAGATTTACACTCAACTGGACGATTTTAACCTTGATTTTTTTTAGAATTTCCCACTTTTTTGGGGGAATATTGTTTGCTAGGAAGGTGGAGAGGGGCAAAATTGTGCCATCCCCTTTAGTTGATCGATTGACAAAAGACTGATATTATAAATGTCTTTTTCTAGATAAGATATATTTTGAAAATTGCGAAATGTTATTAGTAGCAATGAATAATTATATCTGAAATATTATTTACGGAGATGTTTTTGAAAATTTTAAATTATTATGTGGTTTAATTTGCTATATTTCATTGTGACTAGTAGTGTATATGAAATTTGGAAATCATTCAAATAAACGAAAACATATCTTTGCCTTAACAATGGAATTTCTTTGATCTGTCATATTCCAATATGTGACCATTAAAATGTTGTATCTCACCATTTTACATATTTTTAAATGTATGGTTGCGGTTACATACATTTTTTATGCCTAGTATGAGTAGTAATAAAATGCAAACTCATTTATTGTATAAAATTCAAACTTTTCAACATAGTATCAACACAATGTCAACCCAGCATCAACCAATATTTAGAGTTTGCATTTGATCACATTCTAGCATAGTATAGGATCCGATTCATTCGGAATAGATAACAAAATGTAAAGTTAGAGACCGTGTTAAGAAAATCATTTTTAACTTTTACTCCACTTAATACGTAAAATATTAGATATGGAAATAAACCAAAATGAAGAAGAAATCCTTAGGTCAGATAATGAGGGAGAATTTGTGAATGGAAAAATGCAAGACTTTTTCGAGAAAAGGGTTTAGTCCATCAAACTTCTTGTGCATATACTCTAGAACAAAATGGGGTAGCAGAACGAAAAAACAGATACATCCTTGAAGTCACCAGAGCTCTCTTAATCGAGTCCAAAATACCTAAAACTTTCTGGCCCGAAGCCGTAGCCACCGCTGTCTATCTCATGAACCGCCTACCTACTGGAATCCTACAATTCAAAACTCCCTTAGACACTTTCTCCAAACATTTTGAATTACATTTTGAATCCTACAAAGGGTTTAGTCCACCAAACTTCTTGTGCAAATACTCTAGAACAAAATGGGGTAGCAGAACGAAAAAACAGATACATCCTTGAAGTCACCAGAGCTCTCTTAATCGAGTCCAAAATACCTAAAACTTTCTGGCCCGAAGCCATAGCCACCACTGTCTATCTCATGAACCGCCTACCTACTGGAATCCTACAATTCAAAACTCCCCTAGCCCTAGACACTTTCTCCAAACATTTTGAATTACCTTCTTCACTGTCACTTGAACCTAGAGTTTTCGGCTGCTCAATCTTTGTCCATATTCCGAAACATGAGCGTAATAAGTTTTCACCTTGTGCCCTCAAATGTGTTTTCTTAGGGTATGGAAAAAATAAAAAAGGTTATAGGTGCTATGATCCGGCCACAAGTCGTATGCACACAACTATGAATTGTGACTTTGTTGAAGGAGAATACTTCTATAGCCAATCTAGTAGTCAGGGGGAGATTGAACCTGATAATAGTCCTGCTAGTGACCTACTAAATTGGCTTCCTACACCTATGCCTAACCAGGGGAGAAGCCAGTCAGGGGCAGAGGACGAGCCTAAGTCAAGTCCTGTCACAGAAGTCGGTCTAACAAGGGAAAGTAGTGGTACCGCCGGGCAGTCGAATCCCATTGAACAGGACGAGGAGTTAGGTGACATTGCTCAGCCGTCAACCCCGTCTTTGAATCCAGAGGTAAACAATCCTGATCCGGATAATATATGGTTAGAAAGTACTAATGATGACAGGGACGACGGAGATGACAACCAAACCAGTAATGGAGACGGAAACACAGGGCAATCATATGAATTACCGCCCAGAAGTACACGAGGAGTACCTCCACAGAGATACTCTCTGGACTGGAAAGGAAGAAAGGCCAGATATACAGTAGCAAACATTGCTCAAGGACAACTTTCTGAAATGACCCGTGCGTTTGAAGCAGCCCTATATGAAGAAGAGGAGATACCACAGTCATTCGAGGAGGCCTCAAAACACAAATATTGGAGAGAGGCCATGAAGAAAGAAATAGATGCTCTAATAAAAAATGAGACATGGGAGAAGTGTACATTGCCCACATGGAAGAAGCCGGTCGGATGCCGATGGATATTCACTATAAAACGGCGTGCAGATGGTTCAATCGAGAGATATAAGGCGAGACTCGTGGCCAAGGGATACACACAGGTGTATGGAGTAGATTATGAGGAGACATTCTCACCAGTTGCAAAATTAGACATTGTTCGAGCCTTACTTTCTGTGGCAGCATGCAAAGATTGACCTCTACACCAATTTGATGTGACAAATGCGTTCCTACATGGTGAAATGGAGAAGGATAAAGAAGTATATATGGAAGTACCCTCAGGATGTTCAACAGAATTTGGATCCGGACAAGTATGTCGTCTCAGGAAGACACTGTACGGATTAAAGCAATCTCCAAGAATCTGGTTTGGGAGGTTCTGTCAAGCGATGTTTAAACACGGGTTTAAGCAAAGCCATTCGGATCACACACTATTCACAAAGAGAAGGGACGACAAGATGACATGTCTGATCATTTATGTAGATGACATGATCATTACCAGAGACGACACTGAGGAAATCTGAAATTTAAAGGAAAACCTGTTCAAAGAGTTTGAGATGAAAGATCTAGGAACACTAAAGTACTTTCTTGGAATTGAAGTGTTGAGATCCAGACACGGAATATTTCTAAGGCAGAAAAAGTATGTTTTGGATCTACTCGCCGAAACTGGGTTGTTGGATTGCAAGGCTGCAGATACTCCAATGATTCCCAACCATGGATTGAAGATCGAAGAGGGAACTGATCTTGCGGACAGAGAAAGATACCAACGGTTAGTAGGGAGACTTATATACCTCTCACATACTAGACCAGACATCACGTATGCCGTCGGCATTATCAGCCAATTCATGCACCGACCACAGGCCAACCACATGGATGCTGCCTTGAGGATTGTGAGGTACCTAAAAGGAACCATTGGCTATGGACTGTTCCTAGCTAAGAGGAATGATATGAAAATCGATGGATATACTGATGCAGACTGGGCAAGCAATCCAGTCGACATAAAATCCACATGGGGTTACTTCACCTTTATAGGAGAAAACTTAGTCACTTGGAGAAGTAAGAAGCAGAAGATGGTCGCTCTCTCGAGTGCAGAGGCGGAGCTTCGAGGAATTAAAAGTGGGCTAATGGAAATCATGTGGCTAAGAAGGTTGTTGGCAGATATTGGCTTTCCACGTACATGGAAGAGCAAATTGTTCTGTGACAACAAAGCAGCAATTAGTATAGCAAAAAATCCAGTACAGCACGACCGAACTAAACATGTTGAAGTTGATCGTCACTTCATCAAGGAGAAGCTCGAAGGAGGAATCATAGAGTTCCCGTTTGTTCGATCAGAAGAACAACTTGCAGACATTCTAACTAAAGCAGTTCATCCGAAATTCTTCAAGGAAGTTCTGGACAAGTTGAGTATCGGAGATACCGTCGCTCAATTTGAGGGGGAGTGTCAAACTACATTAACAGAAAAATCCATGGAAAGGGAAAGATTGCAAGAATAATTGAAAGTCTAGAATTATGGAAGCAAGAATTATGGAATTATGTAATTGATATTATGTCCTAGAATAGATTGGTATAGTTTCCATAGATAGTGGCAAATCCCCCCTTTATAATGAGGGTTGTAATTCTTCATTCATACATCAACGAAATATACAAACACTTTCTCTACTCCTAATCCTTTACGTCCCAAATGCCTAGCAAGAAGAATTCCGCCTCTCTCGATTACCATCGTTAAGAATGTGATAATTTTAATATTTCATATCTCTTTCATATCTTGCATTATTATTTAGTTGCATTATTTAGTTAAATATTTAAGGAGTGCATATATTTTCCATATCTTTTGTCTTGCTCATTAAGTTAGTATCCCTATTATAAATAAGGCTATTGTTATTCTCTTTAAGGAATCAATGAAATCATAATTATTGTCTTTTATGTTTATTTAGTTTTTCCGTTTAGAATTTTTGATTATCGACGGAGCACAGTTTCTCTGCGACTTTCTTTATCTTTTTCACTTGATAATGGTCTTTCCCTTATCAACGGGTGCTTTCATTTCGTGCATATCCTCCACAATCGACGCATCTTGAGGAAGGAGATCTCCACGACGGAAGTCACCATTTTCACTCTCCATCTATGTTTCCAACGGGGACCTTTGGACAGCCGCGATATACAACCGTTGGGTACCCGTACCACCCATGGCAGCCCGTATATCAATCCCCAAGTCCGTTTCCCTTGTCCGAGGAGCAGCCGCTGTTAGATCATCAATCATCCGATTGGCGATGCCACCTACAACCGCTACCATACCAGCCGGACGGGCACCAACAGCGTCACCCCTACCACGCCCGACAACCCACTAGCTGGGACCCACCATGGATGCGCCAGACCGCCACATATCAACAACCGCCATCCTATGAGCCAGATATGTACTCGCCACCACCGCCGGACGCCGTCCTACTTGCTGGGACCCACCTGCCTACTGGGAGACACCGTGACAACGCCCCTTCCACAAGGTCTCGACATACGATCAGCCGCTGCCCCCCAACCATAACTCAGGATGGAATCAGCCCGCGCCGCAGCCACCTCGTCCAGCCACCACAACGCCAAACCCGATTGAAGCGATGCTTGATCAGTTATTGGAGGCGTGCAAAAGGATGGAGTCTCGCCTTGATGAAATCGACTGCCGCATCGACAACGATGCAGTTTACGGCAGTTTGGAATCCATGAATGAGTTCATTCCTGATGAAGTTGCTGTCACTTGCCCTTTGAATTTCGATATGGTGATAGTTGAGGACAATAAAGCCAATAATGGTGGTGACCAGCCCATGGATTCTGGTGATCATCCAATGGAATCTGGAGGAGACGCTCTTCAAGTACCAACAGAGGAGAAAAGGACCGATGCATTACTTGATGTTGATATTATTGTGAAACATATCTATACAATGCTTGAGTTCATGGAAAGGGTAGATGAAGACTCTATTTTGTTTCATGCGAATGGTTCTCATTTGGGGACCATGTTGCCACTGTCACGGTGGCTTTCTATGGAGTCAAATGAAGAATATTATTGGACTAAGCAGTCTGGTATATTTGATCGAGGAGGAAATATCTCCCAAAGTTCTGATCATGATTGGAAGAAGTCTGAATCATTTATTGAAACGAAAATAATAATTCAGATACGTTGTCACGCGATAGTTTTATTGGTGTACAAAACAACGATATTATGTCTTTGATCCAGGAGGAGATAACTCAAAGCTTCTGTTACCATTGACTCTCTTGATTGCTTCGTGGGTCCCACCTTGAAGACAAGGTGGCCTTCAACCGTGGGGGAGTTGATACGTTCAATATTCCATATCTCTTTCATATCTTGCATTATTATTTAGTTAAATATTTAGGGAGTGCATATATTTTCCATATCTTTTGTCTTGCTCATTAAGTTAGTATTCCTATTATAAATAGGGCTATTGTTATTCTCTTTAAGGAATCAATGAAATCATATCTATTGTCTTTTATGTTTATTTAGTTTTTCCATTTAGAATTTTCGATTGTCGACAGAGCACAATTTCTCTGCGACTTTCTTTATCTTTTTCACTTGATAAGGGTCTTTCCCGCATGGTGTAAATCATCAATGCAGTTTAGGAAAGGATAAAATTATGTGATCAGACTATGCATTATTCTCATCAACAACTCATATGAGTGGGGGACCCAGATTTATATTGGATACATAATATTTAATAAATGTATATATTTAGTAGTACTTGAAAAAATGTCGATGCTGTACATTGGCATGTACTTGTATATATTCCACAAGGAGGGGGGACACATCTCGTTCACAAATTACAACTCATTGTGCAACCACCCACGCATCTTTCCCTCTCCCATATATATGACCTGATTATATAGCAGGAGTAGTAATAAAAATAAAAATAAAAATAAAAATAAAAATAAAAATAAAAATAAAAATAAAAATAAAAATAAAAATAAAAATAAAAATAAAAATAAAAATAAAAATAAAAATCTGCAGGAACTACTATACATCTTTCTTTTTTTCTATAAAAATCGTAGTTCATGTAAAGCTAATGTTCCATACAGTAATTTTTAATTGATACAACAAGGGAAATTTCATAAATTGTATCAAGGGAAATTTCAGAAATTGTAACAAGGGAAAATGGAATTCATGGTCAATATGGCCAGACACAAAAAAAAATATTGATATAATGGATTCATCAATCCTATTTTCTTACGGTCGAATAAATATATGCATATATTAAAAAATTACTTGTGTTTGCCACTATCGGCCACTACCAAAAATGAGAAATCGACCACAATTTTCTATAGGGGTAATTATGTCCGAATATATAAAATATTAACTAAAATTTATTAAAATTATGTTGATGACCACTATTAATTATTTGCATTATCCATATTGATTATCTCTCAAATTAAATATCACCTCTTAAATTAAACGAGGCAAATACTACTACAATACACACACGTTGTGTGTACACTGGACTATATATCTAGTCTAGGGTGTGATCCGTTGCTAACTTTTCTTAAGTTGCTAATTTGTAAACTTATCAATACAGTGTATTAAAAAATATCAACATAATGATACTGAAATGTAAACATAAACTTAAGTTGATATTTTAATACATTGTATTGACATTGATATTTAAATGTCAACACCGTTTATTAAAATGTCAACATAAATATGTGTTGACATTTTAATGTGACCGTGTTTACATTTTTAATACACTACGTTAATTAGTTAACAAGTTAGCAATTTAAGAAAAGTTAGCATTTTAACGCACCCCTCTAGTCTAGACTATCGATGGATGCATATGTACATGTCAATCTATTTTTTTAGACGTGAAATTGTAATACTGACAAAATGCATTCATTTTTTCGGTCTCTTCTTCAACTATGCAGTTTGTTTTATTCAATTATACAACTTCTACATTTTTGTATCGCCTTCTTCATTTGTTTTTTGTTGCATTGGGCTCTCAAATTGAGTTTTCCAGCTTCCTGCAGTAACATTAATTTTTTGACATATGTAGTCTAATTTAGTAATTTATGCACTCATGGTCATGTTAATTATACGTTACAAAGGAAAAAAAGTTAAAGATTTAAATAAAGTAAATTTGATGGCTCAATAGAACAAAATATAGTATAGCGAATATTGGGGTGTATCTACCTACACACAGTCACATATCTTTAGCACTGTGCCATACTGTAAAAAAATAATAATAATAGTAATTCATTTCTTGTGACAAACACATGTACATACACAAATATAAGAATAAAACGGACAGAAATTGGATGTATATATAATTAAAATATACCCCATCCGTCCCAAAAAATAAGGATATTTTTCATTTTGGGATGTCCCATAAAATTCTTATATTTTTAGTAACTTCTTTCTCTCTAATAAATTGAGTCTCATTCTTCATTAACAATACTATAATTTTTTTTTTCTATCTCTCTTTTACTTTACCAATTATGCATTATTTCTCATGTCATTTCAAATGTCTATATTTTTATGGGATGGAAGGAGTAATATAATACTAGTTAAATCTATAATTAAACAACATAAAAGTGAAATCTATATAGTTATTCTCGATTCAACCAAGAAGTCAAGAACATTAAATTCAGTCAAATAAAAAAGTCTTGTTTTCAATGAAGATGAAATTTGAAATTCTAGTTTCTCTCTCAATAGTGGTGTAGACAAATAAATTAAATAACACCTCTTCGAGGAAACTAATTAGAACTCCCTTGTTCTTTATAATTACAAATCCAACCCACAAAAAACTCAAATCATTACAAATTTCATGGGCATCTAGGGTTAGATGATCTTCACTAAAAACCCCACAAAATAGGCTTAACAACATACTCCTCTTAACGAGGAACAAATAAAAAAAAAAGAATATCCCAAACTAAAAAAGAGGAAAAAAAGAAAGAGATGTTAAAAAAAGATTTGAAAAAAGCAAGCCCACAAACTTCTCTTGCATGGCTGCCCTTCCATCTTGACCATCTCTCTCTTTCTCTCTCTCTCATCTAAGCATAGAGGTTAGGGATTGGAAAACCACTTCCTCACAAGGGATAGTGAGGCCCATCTCGTGCCCGAACCCAAATTCCTCCTCGGCTCGTCTGAGGAGGCATTGGAACTCGGGGTGGGTCAAAAACGAGATGGGAACGATGTATCTCGTCCTATTCTCGCCCACGTAGACTGCGAAGTGCCCCTTGGGCACGTCCACGGGGAGCCCGCTCTCGTCGTCTACGATCCTTTTACCCAAACTCGAACACTTCTTCAAGATTTGCTTCAACATCGCCGTTTGAGCCACCTTGTTTTGTTTCTTCATAGCCATTGCTTTGATTTTTTTTTTGTTGAGAGTGTGTTTGGCAAGAAAATGAGGAAATAAAGAAATTTGAATGTGAGGTGGCGGTGGAGATAGGGAAAGAGGGTATTTATGAAGAAATTTAGATGGGGTGGAGTGGAGTGGACATACCACGGGGATTTATTAATAGGGTTGTGAGGAAAATGAGAAAGGACAATGTGGGGCCCAAAACCAGTTGGTGTAGTATCTCATGTTGCCTAGCATTATGGACCCTTTGAGCTTCATTTTTGTACCCTAATTACCAAATTATTATTAATAGGATGACTTATTGCTTCCATTTGATTTCTCCAACTTGATGTGATTAACTAATTATAAGTGTTTGGAATTCATATTTGACTTCTCTCGTGACTAGAGATTAAAGTTGACATGACACGCTCATACCATGCGATTTAATTCACTTGAAATACTAGTTTTATTAATATACAAAGATATACTATAATGCATTTTGATTTTTAATTCACAAATGGCTTTTTTTTTTTATTTGTAATTTGCACCGTTACACAACACACATATAGAAATAGTACGATTTTAAATTAACATAAAAATCAAAATTGTTGGATGGTGGCCTGAGAACTTGGCTTTCACAGTTGCAATCGGTTTCAGAATTCAACATCAAACTTTCCGAACTAGTTGCTTCCACTTCCAACATTCTGTCTCACAACCCAATATTTTGGCAATCTTCAACTAATACTTATGTGGTTACCATAATTTTCTCCACCGTTTATCTTATACAGATTAAATTAAATAACAATTTCACCGCTTTTTAAAGAGGGTAAAATAAATCAGTTGCAATATCTAAAAAATTACTATCAATATAAAGATACCCCCACACAAAGTACACATTTTCCTTTTAAAACTTGACTTAACCTTTTAATTTGGGTTAGCATAAAAAATATCTCTCTCTCTCTCTCTCATTGACACGCACACAAAAATACAGAAACCATTTTCCCCAAGAAGATTTTGGTTTTTTCTTGTTGTTGGGCTTGTGTTTCTGCTAAGTTACTGTCAGCTAAAAAACATCACAGTTGCTGCAGTAAAATCCATGTGAAGATGCTCTTTTCAGGTTTATTTTTGACCCTTTTTTAAATAAATTTGAACTGTACATAAACAGTGTCCAAATATACAAAACAAACTACTGCAACTGGACAAATATAATCCCATTTGATTAACTAATTAACCGTTAAAATCCGTGGACTGTATTTATTATCATTGCTCTTACATTCTTGTCGTATTTGTGAATTTTTACTTCTTGTTTTTCGCAATAATATTTTTTCAGGATCTGATAATATTCTTATTAAATATCTCGATCATATCGATAATTATTGAGGAAATAAAACAGTCGTACTTTCTTGTGTACTTTCATCCGCATTTTTTTTAATAATTAAATTGTGCCTTACATATTGAATTAGGCTCAATTTATACCATGTTAGGAATTCTAGAGCTTGTCTTTTACCCTACGTTTGAAAATACTAGTGGAGTAGTATATTTTTTCTGGAAAACTGTAAACCTTATTTATTCCTCCCCAAAGTGAATCGACATAATATATAAATATAATATGATAATATCACTTGTGCAGAAATTTTGGACCCAAGATTTGAAATCGACAACCGTATTTAATTCCTCTGAAAATCCAAGATTTCACTTCTTCCAATATTACGTGCCAGATCTAACCCTTCAATTAATAATGCTTGATTGCAATTTAATTTGTAATTGTATAAATTAACAATATACTAGTATAATAATGCACATTCGATGTGCCATCTAAACGACCTAATTTTCAACTCCCTCGCATGTATTTTAGAACCGGAACTATCTTTTTCAAAATACAGGGGGAGCTCGTGAAATGACAAAAATACCCTTGACGATATCTCACGCATGATGCATAGCTATAATACAACTTGATATGATCGAGGTGTGGTCCTCTGTCTCATTAAACAGACTAGAAGATGTTGAATGAGAACCACTCACAGTCACAGACACTACCCCTCCATCTCTATGCCCACAGGGAAATGAAAGAAAGCTATATCTGCATGTTCCAAGGCTCAGAAAAACATTTAAGAAAATCTCTAAATAATTTCTAATAATATTAAATGTTGCAATATCTTCTCATTATGTTATATCCCCTCAAGTCCTTGACAGTACATCTTTTTGTATCCTCAAAATAATTCTCTCTCCAAAAGCACTAGGAATTGGGGATCACAGCTGAGCTCCACCATCTCTGTAGTCTCCCCTTTTCACTAATTTATTGCATATAAGAGAGTTCAAGAATGACTCGGGCTATCATATACCATTACAGCAGTAAAAATAAATAATACTAAACTACTCATAGAAACCATTTAAGTATATACAAAATGGTAGGTCGATCAAGTCTAGCTAGCTGAAAATATAATATGGTGGAATCCCATGTTCCAGAAACAGGTGTAGTTAAGGTTTGTGTGTGTGCACAATGTAATTTTACCTTGCACACTCAGCATGGACACTAAGTGTGTATGTGTGTGTGTGGTGAGGGAATATGAAAAAAGGGGGATCGCCCGTTAGTGGTCCCTCGAGTATTTTTCTATAGACCAATAAAATTGAGGTGCTCCGAAGGAGAAACTAATACATCAACCGATTTTCCCTTTTTATTTCAAGTAGAAAGTGACATAGAAATCCCTATAGCACATGAAGCCCATGTTACTCTTTCTCTAGAGCTACTTTCTTGGACATTACTCCCAACTACTCGAACTGTTAGCTTAACTCAACTCTTTAAGACAGACCCACCCTCCAAAAAAACTCCCGCCTGGCTCATGTTTGTTGCAAGAAATCCGAGGTAAACCATACATAGAGCAACAAACTAGGAATATAATCAAGTTCTAGATAGAGTCGGGTCACAGATTTTGTAATAAACTAGCAACAAAATAGAATTTAGGGCAGGGAAGTAGATAGAAAGAAATTTGTGACGATATACCAGAATGGGTAGCATCTGGAGGGGCCATTATTCAAAGACAACTGGGGCCTAACAACAGCTCAGAAGTCAGAAAGTACTTCATTTCAAAAGACCTTAGAGCACAAGAAGCTTGGATTTCCAACCCATAAGTTGAAAACAATTAATGGATCCCTAGACATGTCATAGCATCTGAGAAACATGAGAATGTGCCAGGGTTATATCAGGGACCCACAAAAATGATATTGAAATCAACTCTAATATTGAAGGATAGTGATCTGTTACCTGAAATGCCGCTCATCAGATGGAGACTAGCAACAATGAGTAGAAGAGTGGAAATGGCACAACATTTAAGTCTATCAATATTTGATGCACAGAAGTTACTCTTTACAGCAAATGCGCCAAGACTTCAAAGGAACTCCGACACATACCAATATGAATGGATGTGATACGGCATGGAAGCTACACTTTCCAGTTAATATGTTCATATAACTTATAATAAGCTTAAAAGTCAGAAGATATGAACTAAAGAAGGCAAAGAAAGACGGTAAAATTAGTAAAAACTGCAGAAACCATTATCCTGTGAATACCATATACACATTGCTATCTTAAGTTTACCAGAAGAGTATCACCTAGGCAGTGGAACGTATATTTACATCTATCGAGCAAATGGCAATTTATGACCCCATGGAAGCCTCAAGAACCAATAATTTTAAAAGAATATGGAGCATTCGATATTTGCCACTGTGAAGCCCACTGGAAAACATTATCATGTTCAAGTCACACTTTGTATTAATGATGCAACTTCCTTGCACCTAGGTCAGTCAAATCCCAAAGTACGATGTCCAGCAAGTATTTCTGATTGGACGAAGTACAGTTCCATTTTACAATAATTTCACGGACGGTACAATAGTTAGTACAGGAAGTCCGACATATCAAATCCATGAATGAGGAAACATGAAAAATGTCCCAGTTTTTCCACAGCGCCTATAACACAAGAGAATAGAATAATAACCAATGCTTTTCAAATGCACAAGGAAGAACTCAACAATCTACTTTTTCATGAGAAAACATACAGACTGGGAAATACTTATAGCAAACGACATTTTCTTTTCCGGGGGTGGGGGTGGTTAACAGAATAGGTATTATACCAAGAACTGGATCAAAATATCCATAAACACCTCCACGTGAATTCAATGATGCAGAATAGAAACAAAACTTATCCAGTTACAATGTCTCAGTAAGAGATACTGTTTTTTCTATCAAAAAAGATTCGACCGACTTTTATAGATTTATCATCCCAACTTAATCAACGGGGGCGTGATAGAGAGAGATCACAACCCAACCCTCAAGGATAAAACAAATAATCCTAAAGATACTACTTATTCATATCTTTTGGCACTATGCACGCACATCAATATAATTGTATAGTAGTTCAAAGAGTATCATCTCCGGGCAGAACAAAAGTATTGCACACAGAGCCACTATGAGCTAGCTTCCAACAAAAAAGGGAAAGTGAAAATGAAGGAAATCAAAATCTGTTTGCAAAATAAATACTGTATGTAATTAAGTAAGACTGAATGAACACACACCACAAACTGTTTTAAAGTGTAAGTACATTCTTAATTAAGCTTGAGAAAGATAAATGATTTATTACTGCTTCTCAATGTGAATAAAGTATTATTTTCATCTTGACAAAACTTGCAGCAAGGAGCTGAAAATGGGAAAGTACAAAATTCTCTTCAGCAGAGCGAACCAAGAGATCAAGGTATACTCATTATATATGACTGATAAAGAACTCTTAATTTTTAGACTCTCCATATGGTAAAACGTAATATCTTTCATGGGATACAATTAACATTTACATATCAGATGCAGTTTTGAGTTGGTGCTGCTGATGCTGTCCGTCAATCAAACTCAACTGCCGTCTGAGTCTTGCAATATGTCCTTGCACCTAAGCATTCACACACTGTCAAAACATGATATTTTTCTTCTTTCACCACAACAGAAAATGAATATTTGCACGGACATGTGTTGTTCAAAACTCCCATTTCACATAATTAAGATGGGAAAAATGGTTAATAATGCACTATTGATTTATTCAAAGATCGCATTATGTGTTATTTGAATCACAATCCGTAAACATCGAACCTTAGCAACCATGAAAGTGATAGATGATTATTGTAATATTATTTTGCTTTTATTGAAGGGGCTGTTTGGACACGATTAGCTCCTAAACTGAATTCCCTTTGGCCCAACAATGGAAACATACAGCGTCTGATGAAAGTTCATTTTGAGTTATACATATATCTGATATTCTAATTTTTGTCATGCACATTCTTCAAGCATAACAAAGCAGTTTTTATCAAATACTATGCAGCATGTGAAACCATTTCACTTCTCATTTCTACCTTCATCATTTCCCTTCTATATGGTCAACATTTTAAGTTTTTAACCAGCAAAAGTCAATAAACAAATACTCACACACATCCCCACATATTAAATCTTATCATCACTTTAGCTATATACTTTTTGACAGTTTCCATGCTTTAATTCTCAGCTTTTAGTTTTAATTTTTCAAAGAGATAAACTCAATCATTTCAAAGTCAAGATCCACCATCTAAAAAACTTATGTGATCAGATTATTAATATTAGTTGTAGATTCCTAAAGTATACTCTTATAACCTGCTCGCGAGCTGCAGCAAGTCTTAGCAGCTCATCCGCCTCAGAAAATTTGGAAAACCACTGGTTCAGGGGATTGTGATCTTTGGTGCCACCTCTGTTCCTGTTCTCGAGATCCTCAATAGGTACTGCAAGAACACATTTAAAAATAGCATCTTGAAGCGCAGTGACGTGGAGCAAAAGATATAGAACACAAATACCATCATATAAAATGCAATGATAGCAAAACCTTTACTAACCAATGCTATAAGCAGAACTTACCAGGAGGCAAAGTAAAGCCCGCAGGCAGTCGAGGCACAATAACTGCAGGATGATGTTGCAACCGCGCAAAGAGAGCCTCAGAAGGCTCAGAAATAACAACTTCATCATAAGATTCCACAATGACAGGCTTCTTCGTGGATAGCGGACCAGACTCATCCTCAGGATATAACTTCAAATGATGAAACCTATAAACAATTCAAATGACAAAATACAATCTTATTTGAAATTCAATCAAAGAAAGAAGGCTCGAGTTCAAGACTATGCATATATATTGTGTGAACTATATAGTTGCTAAGACTGGTCACTGGACAGGACTGCTCTTATGCTATACACGTACATGGAATGGAAAAAACAACTCACAAGTGCAACGGCTTATCGGAAACATCACTATGAAAATGAAGGGTGATAGCGATTTCAAATTCACCCCATCCTGATTCTGATAACTCAAAAGGAGGGCTATCAATAATCCTTGTGGGATTATTAAAACTCGAATGCAGCTGAAAAACGGCACGTTTAACCACCACTCCTAGGTCCTCATTGGTTGATCCACGGACATAAACTGTCCATTTATGTGACTGGTACCTAAAAAACACGAAATGAAACAATGCAGAATCAAACCAGAAGTTTATCAAACACCACAAACTTACCAAAAAATAGGACTTAAAATGATGAAAAATAGTCAAAGTAAAAATGACGGAATAAAAAGAAAAAAATACACTTACTCGCTCGCCTTCTTACCAAGCCAAAATGCAATGTTACCATACACAATGGGTACACAAATTTCTGTATCTTTAATCTTTTTAGCCAAATTCTACACAACCAGCAAAAAAAATTACAAATGCTGGATCGAGAAATTCGAAAGAAGATAAGGAACTAAGGACTTCGATTCAACTTCGAGTTTCAATAGTAACACCGAATTTTGCATAGCAATCGAATTATTAAAAAAAAAAATCAATTCATAATAGTGACAATCACCTTTTTTTCACTGTCATCTGAGGATTTGATTACTTTTGTGCGCTGCGATTTTGGCATCGAACCACTGGCATCCGATTGTTCAGCTCCATTCTTCTGAGGCATTTTGCAATTCAGCTGAAAAAACCCCCAATTCTGATCGAGCTGAAAATTAGGGTTTTCAAATTGCAATTAGATCCAATGTACGGAGAACGATAGAGTAACCCGGATCTATCTAGATTAGATCTGCTACGGCAAGTTTCACCTTTAGGCAACCTATCGACCAATGATCGTCAGCCAAATTTATTTGCGATTTAATATACTATATGTTTATACGCCGTATATAGGATAATTACATGTTTCATACAAAATGTTTTACCTTTGTTTTAATTTAGTACAAAAAGTATTAAGTTTACATATTTCATACAAAAAAGTTTACTTAGTGTTACAAAAGAATACATTCCGTTAAGTCCCTACTAACACCATTACTTCCAATTACATCATACATACAAAAAGTTTCATCAATGTTTCAAATTTGTGCAAAAAGTTTAAAATTAAAACTTTCCATTAATTATTTCAAACACGGTTATTTTTATTACTCACAAAAATGAAAAACATATAGAAAAAAAATCACCACTCTTCACCATCAAATTTGCGAATTGCATTTTATTATCGAAGCTTTCTCATGTAACAATGGAGAACACAACTACAAAGATATTGAATCTTTTTTGAAAAAATTAAATATTGACTTATTGACTATTTGAAGCTCAAATTAGCCATTTTGTAAAGATGAAATATGAACTTATTTTATACTGTGTTCTATAAAGAATACACTAAAAATAGAGTATATTGATTGTTATTTTTTTCGAGTGATTAATTGTATTAAATCTCTAATTATTCTTTTATTATGATGATAAATTGGACAAATTATAAACTAACTAACGGTGTTTGAAATATTTAACGGAATGTATTAATTTAAAACACTAATGTAACTTTTTGTATGAAATATGTAAACTTAATACTTTTTGTACTAAATTGAAACAAAGGTAAAACATTTTGTATAAAATATGTAATTACCCCGAGTATATACTACGGTCCCCATTATTAATCTAGCCTTTTATTTTGGCGTATTTTTCATAATTATTCAGACATTTGTATTTATATGGTTTTGGAAACCATCATTATACGTATATCAGATTAAATAATGGTAATATAGGAATTTTGGTGAAAGATTAATATTTTTTATATGAATCTCGATCAAGTTAGAAGCCCAAGTTGCCAACTGTGTATTAAATATACATAGCAAAGGAAATAAATGGCTGGTTATCTTTTAAAATGTGTTAGAACGACTTGTTCAAAATTATGGTTTCATTTTATAGTACATGGTATACATTCACTACAATTTTTTTAATAAAATATGATGTAAATATATAGGATGTACTATTTGATAAATTAGTCGTTACCAAATTTGAATCAAACTTGAGAGTTTTTTTCAGTTAGATGTAGACTCGTGAAAAGTATTATCCAAATGATTATGTTCACTCGAATAATAATCTATAGTACATGTAGAAAATTTGAAAGGAATAACAAAAAAAAGTATTTCCCCCCCAAATCCTAGCTTGTGTCCTCATCAACTAAGCTCATGTAAGGCAAGATGTGAGATCAATGAACAAGTGCTCAGTGCAAGGAATGGTGAGGCCGCCCACAGGGTGATCGAACCCGAGTTCTTCTTCAACTCAAAACAACACTGTTGATTAAATGATGTCTGGTATGACAATAGGATAACAAAGCACTTCTTTTCATTCTCCCAACGTAGACTGCCAAATGCCCCTTTGGAGTTCTTGATGATACCGATATTTTCTCGGACGGTGGAGACCTTCTAAGCATGTGAATTGCCATAGTAGTAGCTAGATAAACAAAGTAGATTTAGTAGTGAAATAATATATGTGAATGTTTTGTGAAGCTTTCAACAACTTGTTTTTTGGTTGTGACTTGTGAGTTTGGAAATGAGGCTAATCAGAAAGTTAATATATAGAAAACTTTTGCATTCAAAATCTTGAAGTTGTGTGGTGAAGAAGAGGCAATTTTAGAGAAACATAAGCACATGAAGATTGAAATTTTGATTTTTTTTGTGCTCTTGGGCTACATAATATGGTTTTGTTGTTGATGAGAATCTTGTTTCCTACCAAAAACATCATAGAACCCCTTTGTGTTTGATTTTATAACTGATACTCGTTTTAGACGAGTCAGAAATAATGTAGATTCCTTGTTTGTTTAGAGTTTTTTAGATTAGATGAAGATATTTTGTCTGATTTGAGATTCTGCCACTTAGTGTATCTGACACCTTGCAAAGGAACTAAGAATGTGTACTAATTCAAGGAATAATTTTTATTTTTTGTTGGATGATGTATGTATGAGTTTTCCTAGCTTGTGGTGAATTCATGAGTAGACAAAATAGGAATTTGTGAGATTCTTGGCTTGTAAAATTTGTGAGGTCAAGAGAAAATTTTTGGAAAGGGACCATATAAATAAATAGAGCAGAAACATTCACATCAGAGATCAAGATTCACATGGATCTGTCTCTTATTTTTCCAAAGTATAATTATTATGAAAGCGTGATAGCTGAAATACATAAAATTCACACATAGATAGAATACTAACAAATTACACCAAAGTTCATATTTTTAAAATTTCTAATGCTTGAGAGAGACTTGGATTGTAAAAAGTTGCATAAGCAAACATGACTTATAACAGATGAATTAAAGTAGCTTATGCCAAATAATGACATTTGTGCTACAAATTCTTTGTTTGTTTGTACAAAGTTGCAGAAGAAAACAAGACTTGTAAGTTGTAACTGTTGAAATCAAAGCATCTCATAACCAAATAATGATCTCCAAAAATGAATCAGTAATCTTTACATTTCTTTTCCTACTAAAAGAGTATTTACGTTTCTACTTCTTCTAAAAAATACTTGTAAAACTGTGTGATCCTCATGCTCTGCTCAATTGGGATGTTAGATCGAGGAACAAATCCTCGCTGCAAGGGATGCTGAGGCCACCGGTTGGATGATGGAACCCAAATTCTTCCTCGGCTTGGAGCAGCAGTTCTTGAAAGGAGGGGTGGTTCAAGTACGACACAGGGATAACAAACCGTCTCTTCTCATTCTCTCCAACGTACACAGCACAATGCCCCTTTGGAACCTCAGTTGATCTCCTCTCGTTGGATAAAGTTCGTCTCAGCATTTGGCGAATGGCCACCATTGTTGTTGTTATATGAATTAATGATTTTTTCCTTCTAAAATGTGTGAAAACTTGGAGAAAAGTTAAGTGATTTTTGCTCAATGTGTGTTGGTTGTGATGATCAAGAAATGTAATGTATATATAGGTGAAACTAAAAGGCTCATTCTTGAAAAAAGAAAATTAAGGAACATAAGCACATAAGGAATCACATGGTTTGTCCTTGAATAATTTGCTTTTGAGTGATCAAGAATCATTGTTTCCTGCCAACTCTAGCAGCATGGTCCTCGGCAATGGCCCTACTTTGGCAAGCTGGTACCAACATTTGATGCCTTATTTCAATGAATCTGCTGATCTCTCAAAATCTACGAGGCCGGCCCACCATGTGATGGAACTCTTACTGCTAAACAGATACTGATAATTAACATACGGGAAAGTGTCAGCCCGGGTGGTTAGGTTGCTGCAAGACTTATGAAAGCATAGAAATATCATGTTTAGACAATGAATGAGATTTGCTAACTCATTTTTATTAATTCTGGTGAATTTCTTCTTCAAGATTTAGAAACATAAGCATATGATTTTGTATTTTAGTCATCACATACTGATTTTGAGGCAGCAATAATATGTGGTGATAGAGAGCCATGCTATGCTACCAACTTAGCCCTAAGATGACTGTGTTTGATCCTCAGATCACCTTACTTTTATTCGGAGCAACTAGCAAATTGGAACTGCAAAATTTCTACCATTTCAACTTTGGCCTACCGTGTGAGCAATATATGTATATTCTTTGAAAGTCCTTCAAAAACGGACGACGATTTTGGAGAAATCAGCAACTCTGTTTCTTGAAAAAGGCTTAAAGATATACAGCCTTTCAAAAAGATTAGTAAAATATTTAAAAGCCCTTTTGCAATGAATTTGTTACGGTTCTTTATCTGCTTTTCATGACAGCAGTTTTTCAGGATTTCAAAGTGCAGAATTGATGTATAAATACAAATAGTCAATAAAAGAAAATCATTTATTATGTAGCTGAAAAAAAATTGAAACCAAATCATTTTTCATGTGCCATCAATACATTGTAATTTTGCTGCAGAAAAATAATATCTGTAAAAAAAAGACTAGTTCTACAAAACTGTGTTCCTCTACAACAGATCAGCTGAGGATCGATGTGAAATCAATGAAACTCTATTCAGTTTAATGATAGAAGCTCTATTTAGTCAAGATAAATCACATGATTTTCATTATGCTAACAGCATCCAACCTTATTTAGTTTCTGTTGCAAGTTTATCAGAAGAATTTGGTTGTTTAAGAGATCCATATATATGAAGGAAACATAAGTTTCTCAATAATATACTTCATGTACATTTCTATGTATTCTCATTGGATACATTTTCTAATCTACAAAATTCTACTTCTAAACACCATTGCTATAAATCAACTTCTGCTCAAACCAGAGATGAAATCTACAAATAAGTCCTCGCTGCAAGGGATGGTGAGACCACCCATCGGGTGACTGAACCCGAATTCTTCCTCAGCTTGAAACAACAGTTCTTGGAACGAAGGATGGTTCAAGTATGCCACTGGAATCACAAAACGCTTCTTTTCATTATCACCAACATAGACGGCAACGTGCCCTTTTGGAACTTCAGCTGACCTTCTTTCATTGGACAAAGACCGTCTTAGAATCTGACGAATGGCCATTGTGTGAACCTTTTCTCGAGTTAGAATGAGAAGAATAGTTATTATGAAGGAAATCAAAAATCAAGAAAGATAAAAATGTAGTGAAGGCTTGTTGATGTTTGGAATTGGGAAATGTGTTGTATATATAGATGCACAAGAAATGCTTGTGTCCCTTTGGAAATCACAGAAATGTTGACAAATGCAGGCTTTGACGTTTGAAGAAACACAAGCACATGAGAAATCACATGGATTTGTCCATCAATGTTTAAGCAATAAAATGAAGATTTTTGATGAATTGAATGCATTGTTTGTTGCCATAGTTATCTCACACCACATATATATCTGTTGTTGCTTCAATAAAATCTCTAGACAAATCCATGTGATTGTGTTTTTAACTTAGTCCCATTTTGCATACCTACCTATGTTTTCTTCTGTCCATAGAAGCAAAAACGTCTTAAATTATGGCTTTCCTTCTGTCCAAATTTCATTATGTGGCCATGGCTTGTTGCCATAGTTGGTTAGATAACATTATCTCACACCACATATATCTTGTTGCTTCAAGAAAATCCCAAAACAAATCCATGTGCTTATGCTTTCAACTTAGGCATCATGCCCCATTTGCATATCTACTTGTTCTCTTCATTTTTCATTTCGATATACCATTTCTGAAAAGTCTATTTATACATAACAAATTTCTTCATTGCTCCCATCATCAACTCTTTCACCATAAAAACTTGAGATTCTCTCCCACAAAAAGTTTCTCACTTCAGCTCAGTTTCATACAAGAATGGCAGTGCGACAAATGCTGAGACGGTCTTTATCTAGCGAGAGAAGATCCACTTCCTCAAGAAATGAGGTCTCAAAGGGCCATGTTGCTGTCTATGTTGGGGAGAGTGAGAAGAAGCGTTTTGTTGTTCCACTCTCGTACTTGAACCACCCCTCGTTTCAAGAATTGTTATTTCAAGCTGAGGAGGAATTTGGGTTCCGTCACCCCATGGGCGGCCTCACCATCCCTTGCAGCCAGGACACATTCATTGACGTCGTCTCTGGCTTGAGAAGCACATGATATATACTAGCCATGTTTTAGGAAAATCACATTTTTGTAGATCAGACTTTAGAAATGTATGTAATGACAAGATATTAATACATAGCCATTTTCAGATGCAACACTATTGTTTAAGTATTTTTTAAAAGGATTAGCTAAAAAAATCTCTCCATGGATTTCTTCAACTTCCATAATCTTAAACTTCAAATCGATGTGAAAGAAGTTTAGATGTTATTTTCACTCAAACTTATCTGCATTTGTCTGAACCGATTTCAGAAATGATTTTGGCTGTGAATTCCAAAATGTCATTGTTTATATTCTAACATCGTCATTCTTAGTCTCTTACAACATCTTCTTCTGTACTACTATTGAATGTTAGAATACAGCATCACGAGATTCCTCACGTTCTCATATTTATAATGACGAAACCAATCACATTATTCAAACTCTGCCTTACTTGATTTAATCGAATTTAAGTAGCTAGGAGGATTTTGATCTTGTGAAAAAATAGAAAATGAGTTACAAAGCAAGGATCTCAATCTTAACATAGTAAGATAAGAATGAATGCTAAAAGATGCATGATTGTCTTGACTCATTTATCCTTAAAAACAAGACAAACAAAGACAGCCGTTTTTCTAAAGTTGCTAAAATCAATACATAGAAATGAAAGAATTGCATAATGATCCTATAATTGAGTTTCTGTTAGCAATAAATGTCTAACTCAGGTTTATTTTTTTTGTTTTGACATTCTCTCAAGAAAATGAATACATGTACTTATTTATTTTCCCACTCGAGACATGACGTTTTTAAGTTTTGTAAGAAGCATCTTGGCTATAAATATTAGTAGAATCAGAAAATTTCTCATTTTTAAGCCAAAACTGTCATTTAGAAAGTTGCAATTTAGGGTCTAGTTACCAAAATAGGCAATGGCCCTACTTTGGCAAGCTGGTACCAACATTTGATGCCTTATTTCGACCTCTCAAGGCTCAATGAATCTGCTGCTCTCAAAATCTACGCGGCCGGCCCACCATGTGAGCTCAGCTGTGATGGAACTCTTACTGCTAATTAACCGATACTGATCCTTAACATACGGGAAGGTGTCAGCCCGGGTGGTTAGGTTTCTTCAAGACTTATGAAAACATGGAAATTTCATGTTTAGACAATGAATGAGATTTGCTAACTCATTTTTTATTAATTCTTGAGATTTTCTTCTTCAAGATTTAGAAACATAAGCACATGATTTTGTATTTTAGTCATCACATACTGATTTTAAGGCAGCAATAATATGTGGTGATAGAGAGCCATGCTATGCTACCAACTTAGCCCTAAGAAGAAGCATATAACAAATTCTAAATAAATCCACATTTTCAAATTTTCTCAAGATCTTCTTACCAAGCTGGATTATGATAAACCTTTGTTGTATGCATAACTTTCTAGAAATATTTCAAGTTAACAGAAAAAAAATTGAAACCAAATGATTTTTCATGTGTCATCAATACATTGTAACTTTGCTGCAGAAAAATAGTATCTGTAAAAAAAACTAGTTCTACAAAACTCTGTTCCTCTACAACAGATCAGCTGAGGCTCGATGTGAAATCAATGAAACTCTATTCAGTTTAATGGTAGAAGCTCTATTTAGTCAAGATAAATCACATGATTTTCATTATGCTAACAGCATCCAACCTTATTTAGTTTCTGTTGCAAGTTTATCAGAAGAATTTGGTTGTTTAAGAGATCCATATGAATGAAGGAAACATAAGTTTCTCAATAATATACTTCATGTACATTTCTATGTATTCTCATTGGATACATTTTCTAATCTACAAAAATCTACTTCTAAACACCATTGCTATAAATCATCTTCTGCTCAAACCAGAGATGAAATCTACAAATAAATCCTTGCTGCAAGGGATGGTGAGGCCACCCATCGGGTGATTGAACCCGAATTCTTCCTCGGCTTGAAAAAGCAATTCTTGAAACGAAGGATGGTTCAAGTACACGACTGGAATAACAAAGCGCTTCTTTTCATTATCACCGACATAGACTGCAACATGGCCTTTTGGAACTTCAGCCGACCTTCTTTCATTGGACAAAGAACGTCTTAGAATCTGGCGAATGGCCATTGTATGAACCTTTTTTGAAGTTAGAATGAGATGAGGAGTTATGAAAGAAATCAAAGTCAAGAAAGGTAGAGAATCTGTTGAAGGCTTGTTGATGGGTTGAAGTTGAGATAAGTATTGTATATATAGGTGGAATAGAAATATTGCATCCCTTGGAAATAGAGATTGGTTAGCAAAATAATGGATATGACAGTTGGGAAACACAAGAAAATGAATCATCACATGGATTTGTCTTAAACACATTTAGCAAGAAATCAAGATTTTGAATGGCATTGTTCCCAACTAACTCTTGCAATGTAGACCTCATTTTCCCCTCATAAACCAAATGCACCACAGAAATCAAATAGGTGCACAAAACATATCCCATAACTTGTTCATTTCTTCAAATGTGGACCATTCCTTTTTTTTGTTCTATAATGTATAATGCAGATTTAAGGAAGATAAATGTGTGAAGTATAGTTGTAAAATTCAACCATATTAATGATATGTTTCCAAACAGCACAACCATGATTTAATAGACATGAAACTAAGATCACATGGATAACCAGCAAGTCTGTTAAAAAATATGAAGAGTGAAAGCTTATGATGGCCAGTTTTCGTGTGAGAAACTGGTCATTTACGTACAATGATACATATACACTCAAACATTATCAGATAACTACAACCATTTTTCAGTTCTTATCTTCTAATGTTGCAGTTTTAATTTGTTAATAAGTATAGCAAAGCAGAGATGCATACCATTTTGCAGTAGAAGTAATGCAGTTGCAAATTAAGGCATACATCAAATTTTAGAGTTAGGTGAAGAATAATTGAAGTGCGACACTACGTTTGGATATCTGTACAGCTAGAATCACATGGTTTTGCCTTCTAAACATCAGTCCTTCCTTTTTATAAAAAATTAAAATAATAGTGTGATTTTCATATTAGTACAAATTAAGAGTATCCAAATTCTGATCAAATATTTACCATGCCACTCAACAAATTAAAAACTACCATTTCTTCAATTCAAGAATGTTTTATATCTGTGTATGTTTTTGACACATAATCAAACAAGATGATGAAAAGAACTGAATAATTGATTAATCTCTACATATATCTTGCTATAAGAAACTACTCTACAAAACTTTGATACTCTGAATTCTAAAACTTGTTTCAGCAGCAAATCATGTTCTGCTCAAGTCAGAGACGAGATCAGCGAATAGACCCTCGCTGCAAGGGATGGTGAGTCCTCCCATTGGATGACTGAACCCGAACTCCTCCTCAGCCCGATGCAAAAGCTCTTGAAACGAGGAATGGTTCAAGTACGACACTGGGATCACATAACGCTTCTTTTCATTCTCTCTGACATAGATAGCAAAGTGCCCTTTTGGGACTTCGGTTGGCCTTCTTTCACCAGACAAAGATCGTCTCAGAATTTGGCGAATGGCCATTGTTTATACAAAGTGAAATCTTGCTTAGTTGTGGTGAAAGTAAGTGATATAATTATGATTATTGAATCCAAAAGTCAACTAAGGTAGGTACTCCACATAAAAGCAAAAAACATCTTAAATTATGATTTATGACCCTTTTTCTACCCAAAGAGGTTACTGTAATGTAGAGTAAAAAAGCAATGATATTAATCTTAACAGAGTTTATGGATGTATGCAGAAACAGATCGAACATAAACTTGAATTTAGATGAGGAAATTTGTTTGCTTGGAGAAAACTTGACTACTATTACTAGAAATTTTCTCATTTCTATCTATCTTGTTTAGCAACTTTGAGAGATGAAAGCATCAACAAGAATGTCTTTCTCTTTGTTCATAGTTCATACTGTCAGTCCTGATAGATGGATCAAAAAGTTAAGTATATTTAAACACTCATTCAATGATCGTAGGTACTTAAATTAGACAACCACATGATTCTGTATTCTCACACTCAATTGTGTTGATTTGATTGAGGCAAATGAAAATGAGTTTTAAGACATAACAACATCCAAATTGATTTCATTTTTTTTGCAGATTTTGGTTGTTTTTAAGGTAACAAAAGTTTCTCAATGATATATTTCATATACTCTCATTGGATACAATTTCTAAGAGATTCTAGTCTAGTCTACAAAATTCTACTCCTAAAACAGCAATGCTACAAATCATCTTCTTCTCAAACCAGAGATGAAATCTACAAATAAGTCCTCGCTGCAAGGGATGGTGAGACCACCCATCGGGTGATTGAACCCGAATTCTTCCTCAGCTTGAAACAACAATTCTTGAAACGAAGGATGGTTCAAGTATGCCACTGGAATCACAAAGCGCTTCTTTTCATTATCACCAACATAGACAGCGGCGTGCCCTTTTGGAACTTCAGCTGACCTTCTTTCATTAGACAAAGACCGTCTTAGAATCTGACGAATGGCCATTTTGTGAACCTTTTCTCGAGTTAGAATGAGAAGAATAGTTATTATGAAGGAAATCAAAAATCAAGAAAGATAAGAATGTATTGAAGGCTTGTTGATGCTTGAAATTGAGAAATGTGTTGTATATATAGCTACACAAGAATAATTGTATACCTTTGGAAATCACAGAAATGTTGACAAGTGTAGGCTCTGAAGTTTGAAGAAACACAAGCACATGAGAATTGACATGGATTTGTCGATCAATGTTTAAGCCATAAAATGAAGATTTTTGATGAATTGAATGCATTGTTAGTTGCCATAGTTATCTCACACCACACACACACACACACACACATATATATATATATGTTGTTGCTTCAATAAAATCTCTAGACAAAATCCATGTGCTTGTGTTTTCAACTTAGTCCCATTTTGCATATCTACCTATGTTTTCTTCTGTCCATAGAAGCAAAAACTTCTAAAATTATGGCTTTTCTTCTGTCCAAATTTCATTATGTGGCCATGGCTTGTTGCCATAGTTGGTTAGATAACATTATCTCACACCACATATATCTTGTTGCTTCAAGAAAATCCCAAAACAAATCCATGTGCTTATGCTTTCAACTTAGGCATCATGCCCCATTTGCATATCTACTTGTTCTCTTCATTTTTCATTTCGATATACCATTTCTGAAAAGTCTATTTATACACAACGCATTTCTTTATTGCAGCCATCATCAACTCTTTCACCATATTCTAGTCCTAAACAGTATGTCTTGGTCCATATTCTCGGCAGCCTAGCCGTGGCAGAAAAGGGACGTCCGGAGCAGGGTAAGGGAAGAATGAGAGGGAGATGGGAAATAAGTGAGGAGAGATAAGGTGTTGAGCTTTTCTTCACTCTCACTGCAGAAGGTGTCTGAGGGATCAAGAGTTGGGTGAGATGGATAGAGGGAGAATCTCAAACTCGAACAAAATTCATGATATTTACGACAAGTTTTTAATTTCGTGGGAAAATTCAGAATTCAGCTATAGTTAGTGATGTTAGCTAAAACAACTGATTTCATACAATAAAATCATTAATACGGTTGAAGTTTTGAACTGTACTTCACATATATATCTTCCTAAAATCTAGTACTTTATAGCGTTATAGAACAAAAAAAAAAGAATGGTCCACATTTGAAGAAATGAACAAGTCATGGGATATGTTTTGTGCAACTATTTGATTTCTGTGGTGCATTTGGTGTAATACCCGAAATTTGTGGAATTTTATTCTTTTAATTAAGGATGAAATTTTTATGTTTTTGTGTTTAAAATATGGTGTGGAAAATATTATTTGTGTTTATTTGATTGTTGTGGATGTGGTATTTTCTACCTAGGCAAATTAAAATGGAATTAAGTAATTAAGCTATGAATAAAAACTCCTAATTAACAAATTAAATCTCTCCCTCCCCAATTCTCTCTTCTTTTTCGAAAAAAAAACCTCCCCCATCACCCCATGATTCTCTCAACCGCCCCCACTCCCTCATAACCGATTTCCCTCCCCCTCTTTTCCATTCGTTCTCTCTTCTCGGTCTCTCTCTCTCGCTCGCTCTCTAGCTCTCATCTCTCTCGAAGTGTGCTCTCACGGTAAGCTCTCGCCCCTCTCTCTCTCGGTTTACCTTTCCCCATTCATCCCCTTCTCATCATCATCTTGGCTTCTTCAAGGTGTTACGCTCGTACGTTGTAAATCGGTGTAGGGAAAGCTTCGAATTTACGTTTGAACTATCCAAGAAAGGTAACCAAACCCTAACCCTTGTTTAATTCGAAAACTCATGCATATAGGACGTTTTGGATGGTTTAGATGCTGAATAGGGTTTGTGGCTATGTGATATGGTTGAGCATGTTTTTGGTAGTAACTGGCAGTGGGTTCTGACCCCTTTTTATCTAAGCAAACGATCTCCGTTGGGTACGAATTTTGAACTGTATAAAGGTTAATGTGGCTTCTGTGTGGTGTGTAATTTTCAGCCTCTTTGGATGTCGTATGAATTTATTATGATTTTTGCAAGTAAACTGCGCAGTTTCGCGAGTTGTATGTTTTTGGGAGATGTTTTCATGTGCAATTGGCGTGATTCTGAGTGCTATGTTTTTGTGATGAATGTGGGTGTGTTTGACCAAGAGATGGCTCGGGAAAATCAGTGTTTGGTTCGAGGGTTTTGCGTGGGTTGGCCGAGAGTTTTAGGGGCCGGCCTAGGGCAGTGTTGTGGGGGGGTTTTGAAGGGATGATCCCAGGTGTCTGGGTGTGTTTTGGGACGGAGAATGTATGGTGTGAATGTTGTACAGGGTTTGAGAATCGGAAGTTGGAGGAAAGTGAGTATGCACGGGACGAGCCAGGCGGCCGAGGTGCCGAGCCAGCGGCCGAGGTGCCGAGCAGGCGGCCGAGGTGCCGAGCAGGCGGCCGAGGTGCCGAGCAGGCGGCCGAGGTGCCGAGCCAGCGGCCGAGGTGCCGAGCAGGCGGCCGAGGTGCCGAGCAGGCGGCCGAGGTGCCGAGCCAGCGGCCGAGGTGCCGAACAGGTGGCCGAGGTGCCGAGCCAGCGGCCGAGGCACCGAGCCATGTCGAGACGCCGATCCTTTTTCCGAGTTTTTCCGAACCTTTTCCGAGCCAAGTGAGCCGTTTGCACAGTAAGGGTATGCCAGGACTTGGAGTGCTGTGTTCGTGTGTCGTGTGCGCGTTTTGGGTACGTCGTTTGCGTGCGGGGTGTGTTTCGAACGTGTGACTTTGTGTGTTTGTTTTGTAACATGTTGTTAAGTGTATGTACGTGTAACGTGCTAGATGTTGAAGTCGTCCACGTAGGAATCATGCATTGTCGTTTAAAGTCTCGTCTCTTCTGACTCTAATCATGATACAATTTATCTTTCAAAAGGGTGATCGTTTACGAGGAAAGTGTGGTTGAAGAAGGGAATTATTTTAAAAGCTAAGCAATCGAGGTGGGCTTTTCTACCCTACTTTTACGTGGGTTGTTTTTAATACGGACTCTGTTCCGGAATTGTTTATGGAGGTGAACTGTTTGTCTTGCCAAATGTTTTGATTTGAAACCTATCTGAAGTGGTTTACCACATATGTTTAACCGAATTCGGGTCTGTTGGGCTGCGAACCCTCAGGCTAGTGTACACGAGACTGGGTGCCATCTGAGAGCAAGTTGGCCGGTCTAGATGACCTGGGGTGTGGCCACGCCCCTTGTCACCGTTTGGATCAGATAGTGTATGATTGAGGGAATAAGGGTGGCAATATCGGAAAATGACTGCTCAGTCGAATTTATGAAATATATTTTGGTGTACTTGGGTTATTTTCATTACACTCAAAACCCCAATGTTACACTGTTATGGCATGACAAACTATGATTTTGGCGTGTGTCCACTGAGTGCATTAAGTACTCAGCCCTGCATGTTGTTTTCTTAATGTGCAGGTTGAGCGGCGATGAGGAGGACGGATGTTGAGCAGTTAAAGTCAAAATGCGTTTCACTTTGTTTTGGATAATGTCGTGTCGTCATACCCGGCATTATCTGTCTCTTGATCTTTTTCCGCTGCTTGTAATCCGAAACAATGTTTTCATTTAAACTCTGGTTACTTAAACTTTTGAAATGTCGCTACAGTACCTTGTTTTAAAATGAATTTCCTTTTATTAAATGTCTTTGGGTCAAATATTCTTGTTTTTCCCCTTTCTTCCCCGCTTCTTTACTCCTCCCCTAGTCGCGGTCCACCGTACTTCCTATCCTTAGGAAATGCGGGCGTGACAGAGTGGTATCAGAGCCAGGTTTTCTCTTTCTGCTCTGGACCCAAAAAATTCTTTTTCTGACTGGAGTAAGTTTTCAAAAGTGTCATTGGCTCAACATCCGACTCATCGCACTCAACCTGAAATGAGGTAATGAAAATTTCGAAATTTTGGAAAGTATATGGAAGTGGAGGAAATTGTGATTTTGGTGTTGAAAATGATTTTTATGTAAAGTTTAAGTAAATGTTGAGACATGTGGAAGGGTACAAAGTGATGTGGAAAAGTTGGAAATTATTTGAGTTATGAACTGTTATGGTGTTATGAACTGTTGATGTATGATGAACTTATATGAAAGCATGTGGCTGATGTGTGATGATATGATGACGTGAATGTTGATGTGAGCTTTTATGTGAGTATGTGTTGGCCTTTTGAATGTTTGAACTTAGACGTGATAGAATTTCACTAGTGCTTCTTGGACCTATGATAGATAAGAGCTTTTGGCCTTTGAACACCAGCGGGCTTGGATTTAGAACAGCGATACGTCTGCATACACACTCTCTCTCTCTTCTTCGGTTATGCACTCTGTTTTTATACGCGAGGCGGTTGTTTCTGTTTTTCTATAGATGGCGCGTATGTTCCGAACCCCGCGACGGAGTGATCGCGATAGACTTAGGGCACAGAGGGTGCTCAGAGATTATAGAGTGTACCGGAAGAAGGATCACGTACCGTTGATCGAGTTCGTGGCACACTTCGACACCCTCTGGAGGGCAGCTCAGGAGTTCGGAGTGACAGAGCATGACGGCATTGAGAAGCTAATAGATTTGCTTCCCGATAGCTGGAAGGAGTGGGCCGAAAGAACGGCGAGGAGGTACACGTGGCATGAGCCCGCTACCGATGACATGGTGGGTGACATGGCTGGCTTTCGGAAGGCCGTGTATTGTGCACTGGTGGACTCTCGAGAGGAGCAACCCCCACAGGAGGTGGAAGAGAGGGTCGTGTATCAGGACAAGTATGTGAGCATGTACGAGGGTGAACAAGGGTATGAAGATGATTATGAGGAGGCTCTGCCAGGGAACTCCGAGGAGGACGACGACGAAGACCCGGAGGAAGGGCCTATGGATGAGGATGATAGAGTCGTAGTCTAGAATTAGAATAGTTCGTTGTCTTTTCAGTTTTTGCTTTCAGTACGATCTACTCTTGGGAACAATGTTGGCCTTCTTTCTTTTAATGAGAATTTGATTTTGATTTATATCCTATGTGTTGCATCTTATACTACATGAAGGTTTTATAAGAATTTTTGAGAAAGTGGTAATCTTGGATGAGAATTAAAGTAACACTTATGGGTATTGAATCAGAATGCCGCCAAGACGGGGACGTCAACCACGACAAGGAACCAACGTGGGGGCACCACCTCCACCACCACCACCTCCACCACCACCACCTCCACCCCCGCCTCAACAAGAAAGATTCATAGTTACGTTCTCAAGGCAGAATCCCCCAAAATTTGATGGACAAGGAGACCCATCCAAAGCGGAAGAGTGGATACGCGGCCTCGAGCGTATCTTCAGGGTCATGGAGTGCACAGATAGGGAGCGCATTGCTGGCGCTACCTTTCAACTGTCAGGTGCCGCCGATTACTGGTGGGAGACTCGGCAAAGAACTATGAATCCTGCCCGCCTGGAGGCGCTAACATGGGAGGAGTTTAAGGTGGAGATTGACAACAAGTATGTCCCAAAGACGTACAGACGGGCCAAGGTGGTAGAGTTCCACACGCTAAGCCAAGGCCGAATGACTGTGACCGAGTATGACCGAGCCCTCGCGCAGATGGCAAGATATGCGCCCGAGTTGATGGACACCGATGAGAAATGGGCGGTGAAGTTCCGGGCCGGGCTCAGAGATGAGATAAAGGCCGCGTTGGCCTGTCGAGGAGAACTCTCCTACTCGGAGATCTTGACTTGTGCACTGGACGTGGAAGATGCACTCCCTAAGCCAAGAGTTGTGGCAACAACAAACGCGACACCCCTACAAGCTCAGTCAGGCCACCAAGAGAAGAGGAGGTGGGATGGTGACCAGGCTCAGTATGGTGGTAAGAGGCCACAACACATGAGGAACCCACCCTACAATGGCGGGAGACAGAATACTTTCCAACCGAGGGCAAACTTTCCGCCGAGGAACCCTCAATGTGGAAGGTGCTTCAAGTACCACGCCGGGGAGTGTCGAGACCCTAGGTGCTTCAACTGTGGTGGAAGTGGCCATTACTTCCGAAATTGCCCAAACAAGCACATGGGAACGGGAACGAGACAGAACCAGCTAGGCTTCCGTCCACAACCCCAGGCTTTACCTGCACCTCCACCACAGCAACGCCGCCAAGGATTGCCATCGCAAGCAAGGGCCTACGCCTTGAAGGGGAAACAGCCGGCAAACGGGAAAGAAACCTTTGAGCAAGGAAACTTGGCAGGTATGGGCACACTTCTCAATATGCCTATAGTTGTCTTGTTTGATACGGGTGTGTCGCATTCTTTTATATCAACGTCTTATGTGGATACTTTGGGATTACATACTGTTAAGACCGAACCCACTATGAGTGTGACCTCACCGGTAGGCGGGACTATAGATATATCCCTATCTTGTGCATGTGTGAACTTTGGAATAGGTGAACTCAGTTTAGTGGCTCATAATTTGCAAATAATGACGATGGGTAGCGTAGACATAATCTTGGGTATGGATTGGTTAGCGGAGAACCACGTTACCCTTCATTGTAGAGAAAGGGAAATCTCGTTTGAAACCCCCGGAAAAGAGCCGATGAAGTTTCACGGAGTCCCAATGAGCCGACGCAAGTCCATTATCTCTGCGCTGCAAGCCACTACAATGATGAGGAAGGGATGTCCAGCGTACCTTGTTTTTTTTGAATGGGGAGGAGAAGAAAGACAGGAAGATAGAAGATGTGGCGATAGTGAGTGAATATCCCGATGTCTTCCCCGATGCATTGCCGGGACCCCCACCCGACAGGCAGGTAGAATTCACGATCGATCTGGAGCCCGGATCGGCACCAATATCCAAGGCACCTTATAGAATGGCGCCAAAAGAGTTGGAGGAGCTTAAGGTGCAACTGCAAGAGCTACTGGAATTGGGATTTATTAGACCTAGCGTGTCGCCATGGGGAGCACCAGTGTTGTTTGTAAAGAAGAAGGATGGAACGATGAGGATGTGCATCGACTATCGGGAGCTAAACAAACTAACGCTAAAGAACAAGTATCCACTACCAAGGATAGACGACTTGTTTGACCAACTTCGAGGGGCAGGAGTCTTCTCTAAGATGGATTTGAGGTCTGGGTACCATCAGCTGAGGGTTCGGCGAGAAGATGTACCCAAGACGGCGTTCCGAACAAGATATGGTCATTATGAGTTCGTTGTAATGCCTTTTGGACTGACGAACGCCCCGGCAGTGTTCATGGACCTTATGAACCGCGTGTTCCATCCATTTCTGGATCGGTTTGTCCTGGTTTTCATCGATGACGTGCTCGTTTACTCAAAGAACGAAGAGGAGCACAAAGAGCACTTGAGAACCGTCTTAGCAACTCTAAGGGACGAGAAACTATATGCCAAGTTCAGTAAATGCGAGTTTTGGCTCAAGGAAGTGAACTTTCTTGGACATGTAGTAACCTCAGATGGAATTCGTGTAGACCCGGCCAAGGTGGAAGCAGTGCAGGAATGGAAGCCATCTTCTACACAAAATGAAATCCGAAGCTTTTTAGGACTGGCGGGCTATTATCGAAGATTCATCGAGGGATTCTCGAAGATAGCAAGGCCAATGACGCAACAACTGAAAAAGGGAGTCAAGATGATTTGGACGCCAGAATGTGAGGCGAGCTTTCAGTTGTTGAAGGAGAAATTGACCACCGCACCAATCCTAGCTGTGCCGGAGCCAGAGACTGACTATGCGGTATATACGGATGCGTCGAAGGTGGGACTGGGATGTGTGCTTATGCAGAAGGGGAAAGTGATTGCATATGCATCGAGACAATTGAAGCCCCATGAACTGAATTATCCGACGCATGACTTGGAACTGGCAGCTGTGGTGCATGCTTTGAAGATCTGGAGACACCATCTCTATGGAGTCCGTTGTGAGATATACACGGACCATAAGAGTCTAAAGTACTTCTTTGAGCAAAAGGAGCTGAATATGCGCCAACGTAGGTGGCTCGAGTTGGTGAAGGACTACGATTGTGGTATAAATTACCATCCGGGAAAAGCAAACGTAGTGGCCGATGCTCTTAGTAGGAAGTCTCAATCTCAGCTGGCCACCTTTCTTACTATCGAGGAGAGTATAATCCAAGAGTTCAGTAAGATGCGCTTGGAAGTGGTGAGAATGCCCGAGACTGTGGAAGGGATAGTAGCCACGTTGGTGATGGAACCCGACTTAAGAGCCAGAATTGTGGAAGCTCAACGGCGAGATACGCTACTAGAAAGGATTCGCTCAGAAGTGAGGACGGGTGAACCCGGAAGTTTCCGTGAGGTAGCGGATAACGGTATCACCTACAAGGGAAGGTTGTGTGTGCCTAAGGATGAAGGCCTGAGGATGGAAATCATGAGAGAAGCACATGAAACCCCATACGCTGCTCATCCAGGGAGCACCAAAATGTATCAAGACTTGAAAAGACAGTTTTGGTGGAACGGTATGAAAAAGCATGTTGCAGCTTTTGTGGAGAGATGCCTAGCGTGTCAACAAGTAAAGGCGCTACACCAACGGCCCTATGGGAAATTGCAACCCCTCGAGATTCCGGAATGGAAGTGGGAACATATTGCAATGGACTTTGTGATAGGACTGCCAAAATCCCAGCGAGGGAACACGGTGATTTGGGTGATTATAGATCGTCTCACCAAATCTGCCCACTTTGTACCGGTTCGCGCTACTTATGGATCCGACCAGTTGGCTAAGGTATATGTACGGGAGATTATACGCTTGCATGGAGTTCCAGCGACAATCACATCTGATCGTGATGCTAAATTCACTTCTAGATTTTGGACAAGCCTGCAACGCGAGTTGGGGACTAAGTTGAATTTCAGTACAGCTTTCCACCCTCAAACCGACGGGCAGTCGGAGAGAACGATACAAGCCTTGGAGGACATGCTACGAGCCGTGGTGCTTGATCGAGGCTGGGGTTGGGAAGAAGTGTTGCCATTGGTTGAATTCGCGTACAACAATAGTTACCAGGCGACTATCAAGATGGCCCCATATGAGGCCTTGTATGGAAAGAAGTGTAGATCACCACTTTATTGGGATGAAGTGGGTGAGAGAAGAATTCTCGGACCAGACTCTGTAGAAGAGATGATAGAGATTGTCCGACAAATCCGTGGGAGGATCAAGGAGGCACAAGATCGACAGAAATCTTATGCGGATGTTCGAAGGACCGAGTTACAGTTCGAGGTCGGGGAAAAGGTCTTTCTGAAAGTTTCCCCTTCTAAGGGAATAACTCGTTTTGGAGTGAAGGGAAAGCTGAGACCCCGATTTATTGGTCCATACGAGATTTTGGATAGAGTCGGCGTGGTAGCATACAGGTTGGCTCTACCACCAAGCTTTGGAAATGTGCACAACGTCTTCCATGTGTCACAATTGAGGAAGTACGTGTTTGACCCCACACACATAGTTCACCGAGAAGAGATGATGGTCCTAAATCCCGATCTAAGCTATGAGGAGAAGCCCGAGGCCATTTTGGATCGAAGAGTGCAAGAATTGAGGAATAAGTCAATTGCTTCGGTGAAAGTACGGTGGAGGAATCATGGAACCGAAGAGGCAACATGGGAATCAGAAGATAAGATGAGAGAGAAGTTTCCAGAGCTGTTTGAGTAATCTAACAAATTTCGAGACGAAATTTTGTTAAGGTGGGAGGAATGTAATACCCGAAATTTGTGGAATTTTATTCTTTTAATTAAGGATGAAATTTTTATGTTTTTGTGTTTAAAATATGGTGTGGAAAATATTATTTGTGTTTATTTGATTGTTGTGGATGTGGTATTTTCTACCTAGGCAAATTAAAATGGAATTAAGTAATTAAGCTATGAATAAAAACTCCTAATTAACAAATTAAATCTCTCCCTCCCCAATTCTCTCTTCTTTTTCGAAAAAAAAACCTCCCCCATCACCCCATGATTCTCTCAACCGCCCCCACTCCCTCATAACCGATTTCCCCCCCCCTCTTTTCCATTCGTTCTCTCTTCTCGGTCTCTCTCTCTCTCTCGCTCTCTAGCTCTCATCTCTCTCGAAGTGTGCTCTCACGGTAAGCTCTCGCCCCTCTCTCTCTCGGTTTACCTTTCCCCATTCATCCCCTTCTCATCATCATCTTGGCTTCTTCAAGGTGTTACGCTCGTACGTTGTAAATCGGTGTAGGGAAAGCTTCGAATTTACGTTTGAACTATCCAAGAAAGGTAACCAAACCCTAACCCTTGTTTAATTCGAAAACTCATGCATATAGGACGTTTTGGATGGTTTAGATGCTGAATAGGGTTTGTGGCTATGTGATATGGTTGAGCATGTTTTTGGTAGTAACTGGCAGTGGGTTCTGACCCCTTTTTATCTAAGCAAACGATCTCCGTTGGGTACGAATTTTGAACTGTATAAAGGTTAATGTGGCTTCTGTGTGGTGTGTAATTTTCAGCCTCTTTGGATGTCGTATGAATTTATTATGATTTTTGCAAGTAAACTGCGCAGTTTCGCGAGTTGTATGTTTTTGGGAGATGTTTTCATGTGCAATTGGCGTGATTCTGAGTGCTATGTTTTTGTGATGAATGTGGGTGTGTTTGACCAAGAGATGGCTCGGGAAAATCAGTGTTTGGTTCGAGGGTTTTGCGTGGGTTGGCCGAGAGTTTTAGTGGCCAGCCTAGGGCAGTGTTGTGGGGGGGTTTTGAAGGGATGATCCCAGGTGTCTGGGTGTGTTTTGGGACGGAGAATGTGTGGTGTGAATGTTGTACAGGGTTTGAGAATCGGAAGTTGGAGGAAAGTGAGTATGCACGGGACGAGCCAGGCGGCCGAGGTGCCGAGCCAGCGGCCGAGGTGCCGAGCAGGCGGCCGAGATGCCGAGCCAGCGGCCGAGGGGCCGAGCAGGCGGCCGAGGTGCCGAGCCAGCGGCCGAGGTGCCGAGCAGGCGGCCGAGGTGCCGAGCAGGCGGCCGAGGTGCCGAGCCAGCGGCCGAGGTGCCGAACAGGTGGCCGAGGTACCGAGCCAGCGGCCGAGGCACCGAGCCATGTCGAGACGCCGATCCTTTTTCCGAGTTTTTCCGAACCTTTTCCGAGCCAAGTGAGCCGTTTGCACAGTAAGGGTATGCCAGGACTTGGAGTGCTGTGTTCGTGTGTCGTGTGCGCGTTTTGGGTACGTCGTTTGCGTGCGGGGTGTGTTTCGAACGTGTGACTTTGTGTGTTTGTTTTGTAACATGTTGTTAAGTGTATGTACGTGTAACGTGCTAGATGTTGAAGTCGTCCACGTAGGAATCATGCATTGTCGTTTAAAGTCTCGTCTCTTCTGACTCTAATCATGATACAATTTATCTTTCAAAAGGGTGATCGTTTACGAGGAAAGTGTGGTTGAAGAAGGGAATTATTTTAAAAGCTAAGCAATCGAGGTGGGCTTTTCTACCCTACTTTTACGTGGGTTGTTTTTAATACGGACTCTGTTCCGGAATTGTTTATGGAGGTGAACTGTTTGTGTCACGACCGCCCCTTAGGGTTAATAAAAGCGGGCGATCGCGACTTAAAGGGGTTTAGATGAACGGCATAGAAGACTAGGGTTTTCAATAAAATTTGACTAAAAACTAAGTCTAATAAATAATGCGACCAAGAGTATTAGGGTTTAATGAATAAAGACTAGGGTTTAGCATTTATTCAAAAAGTGTAACGAGTTTCAAACATCCCATCATAAAATAGTTTCAGAATTTAAATGAAAAGTATTCTAAGAAAAATATCACAGCGGAAGCATCCAAGAGAAGAGTGACGTCATGTGTGAAGACACAACGACACTCGAAATTTCAAAACCAAAACAACCACAGTTCATTATTAGTTCCTGCTCAACACCGCCAACCGCCCGTCGCCGCTCAACCTACATATAGGGAAAACATATGCAGGGCTGAGTACTATGAAATAATACTCAGTGGCTCATGCCGAAAACATTGTAAATACAGTTTATGATATCATGCCGTACGTAAGTAACCGTCGGGGTTTTTCTTTAGAAAGGCCCGAGGCACTCAAAATCATTTTTTCATTTCAAACATCGACTGATCAGTCATTTTTCCCATAGACGTTAACCATATCTGCCAATACATGACAAGGAATGCGGCCGCAAACCAGGTCACTAGACCGGCCAGCCCGTACGCTAGCACACAGTCTACCATAGGTGTACACTAATCCAAGTAGGGTTTGCTGCCCTACGAGGACCCGAATTCGATTTATAAATAGTGGCAAAAACCACATCAGATAGGCACGTAAAAACCAAAACAAGGCATGAAATCACATTTATTCTCATTGATAAAACATTAGGACATGGTCCTTATTTAAAAAGAGAGCCCACCTCGATCCTTTAGTTTTCAAGTTTCGCTTTTCCTTTGGTATCACGCGTCTCGCACAAAATTTCACCTTTGGATAATGTGTCCCCGATTAGTCACTAACATGGACTAAAATCATGCATGTCCTAGATCACTCCCCTTTCCCAATCAACAATAGGAATCACATCATATCACCCATCTTTGCATATCACATCACCTCATCACATATGTAAACTCATGTATGTCATTCAAGCATACAAATATAGTTGTTTAACCAAAGTAGAGATCTGGCAGCTCTGCGCAACTTTTTTGTAAAAATTATTTAAAAATCATCCGACCTCCGATGGGGCTAAAACTTTATGACAAGGCAGTAGACTCATCAAATAACATTCAGTTTAAATTTCATGTCAAAATACCACTTTTAAGTCGGGCAAACCAAAGGCGTAACCTACTGGTCGAGAAAACACGTTTTTGGCAGAATCGCGCAGTCAACTTTAAAAATTCACCATAAATTCATCGTTTAGCCAAATGGGTCGAAATTTACACACAATATAGAAGACATCACGAAGTTTACACAGGAAGAAGAATCGGTCAAATCGGAGTTCGTTTGGTTGGTCAAAAATACATCAGAACACACTGTTCGGAAATCACAGATTTTCATACTGATAGCAATTCGAATTAGGGTTTATCCCTACTCATTCAAAATCAATCTTTTCATGGTTTTGATATACAATCATGCTCAAAAGAGTCCTTAAACACATATTTTCATGAAATCGCACATCAATCACCGAGGATTCAATAAATCAACAAGCAATTGCAATCAAAACGCACTCACACATATGATTTCACATTCCCACCGATTAAACCCTTAGATCTTCATTCCCTACACTCTCTACATGCATGAGGGAGTCAAAGAAAGTCTAGATGGAGAGGATTGAAGAATATGGGTTTGAATTTACCTTTTCTTGGACGAAATAATCGGTAGGAAGCAATTAAAACCTTGGTTCTTCAACAATCTCTTGGAAAATTGATAGGATCTTGAGTGAAATGGATAACAAGTGGGAGAAGAGATGAAAAAGGGGGTGGGGGCGTGTGGTTTGAAGAAGTGGGCGTGTGATTTGTGTGTTAGGTTTAGGGGTTGATCCTTTGTTTATAGGATTAAGAAATATCCCACAATTAATTGAAGATTTGGGAGAATAATTGAAATAAATGATTGAGATATTTGGGAAGATTTTGGGGGAGGAAATGGCGTGTCATTGATGGAGAAATAAGGAGGATATTTTGTAAATCATGGCTATTTAATTAGCCATTGATTTAATTTAGTATTTTCACGGAGCAGAATAAAATAATACGGAGCAAGAAAATCAATAAAAACCCTCCCAAATAATATGAAAATAGGCGTGTTATTCAATTCCTCCCACAAGGAATAATTTCCAAATATTGATAAATAAAGTAGGGAAAGATTTGCTAGGATATTCCAATTAAAACATGGAAGGAAATAATTAGGGATCAAAATAATTAGTGAATAATTTCTTCTTCCACAAGCTAGGAGATTTCGAAATCTCCCTAATCAAAACAATAGGGGCCGATTTTATCAAGAAATAAATAAGATAATTAGGCTTTAGGATTTAATTTGGATAATTATCCCAAAACAAATAATTAAATCCAAGAAAAATAAATTCCTCTCCAAATAATAATAGTGGTCGAAAATTCCCTTCATAAAAGGGCAAGGTAATTATTTATGATCCTAATTAAATCTCACTCCCCGAAATAATATAATTCACCATGATATATTTCATTCCACATTAATTAATTTAAGCCACTTCATAAAATCAACGAATTTGACTCGATCAAATCAAAATTAGGTCACCATTTCAATCACATAATAAATCCGTCATTTAATTCGGCAATCAAAGCAATAAGTACAACATCTTAGGGTTCGAAAAATTAGGGTTCGAAAAGTGGGGCGTTACATCCTACCACTCTTAAAAGAAATTTCGTCCCGAAATTTGGTACTCTCATGGGAAGAGTTCTGGGTATAACTCCATCATCTTGTCCTCAAGCTCCCATGTGGCTTCTTCGTGCCCGTGGTTTCTCCACTGCACTTTCACGTAGGCAACTTGCTTATTTCTCACGTTCTGGACTTTTCGGTCTAAAATCGTTTGGGGTCTCTCCTCATAGCTCAGGTCCGAATTCAACGCGACCTCCTCGTAGTGAATCACGTGCTTTGGTTCGAACACGTATTTACGTAACTGTGACACATGAAAGACATTGTGCACGTTCCCAAGGTTCGGAGGTAGCGCCAAGCGATATGCAACAGGACCCACTCCTTCAAGGATTTCATACGGTCCAATAAATCGCGGTTTCAATTTTCCCTTGACGCCGAAACGTGTTATCCCTTTCGACGGGGATACTTTGAGGAAGACTTTGTCGCCAGCTTGAAATTGCAAGTCGGTTCGCCGTGCATCCGCGTATGACTTCTGTCTGTCTTGAGCTTCTTTTATCCTTTCACGAATTTGTCGAACGATTGCAACCATTTCTTCGACTGCGCCGGGCCCGAGTACCCTTCTCTCGCCAACTTCGTCCCAGTAGAGCGGGGATCTACACTTTCTCCCGTACAAGGCTTCGTACGGCGCCATGTTTATCGTTGCCTGGAAGTTGTTGTTGTAGGCGAATTCGATCAAGGGGAGTGCGGACTCCCAACTTCCTCCTCGGTCTAACACTACGGCTCTCAACATATCCTCGAGGGTTTGGATCGTCCTCTCGGATTGTCCGTCCGTCTGCGGGTGAAACGCCGTGCTAAAATTCAAACGAGTCCCTAGCTCCCGTTGTAGGCTGATCCAAAATCTTGAAGTGAACTTCGGGTCACGATCAGACGTGATCGTCACTGGGACTCCATGCAGTCGCACTATTTCCCTTATATAAATTTGAGCTAGCTTATTTGATCCATAGGTTATGGGAATCGGTATGAAGTGCGCACTCTTGGTGAGTCGGTCTATAACTACCCAGATGGCAGTATTCCCTCTTTGCGTCTTTGGCAATGCTGTCACAAAATCCATGGCGATATGCTCCCATTTCCACTCGGGAATTTCTAGTGGTTGCAACTTTCCGTACGGTCGTTGATGTAGAGCCTTCACCTGTTGGCAGGCTAAGCAGCGCTCCACAAATGCCGCTATATCCCTCTTCATACCATTCCACCAAAAGGTCTTCTTCAAGTCTTGATACATCTTCGTACTCCCTGGGTGGGCGGTGTAAGGAGTCTCATGTGTTTCACTCATGATTTCGTTTTTGAGTCCTTCGTCACTCGGTATGCAGAGTCTCCCTTCGAATGTGAGAGCATTGTCGGATTCCTCACGGAAATTCCCAGATTCGCCAGTTCTTACTTCGACTCGAATTTCTTCCAATTTCGCGTCCATGCGCTGGGCTTCAACAATTCTTGTTCTTAGATCAGGTGTAACCATCAAGGTGGCAATTCGACCCTTCACTGTTTCGGGTGCCCTTACCACTTCCAAACGCATCTTGCTAAATTAGCGTATCAAGCTTTCTTCTTTGGTGAGAAAAGCAGCCAGTTGGGAATGACTCTTCCGGCTCAAGGCATCTGCCACTACATTTGCCTTGCCGGGGTGGTAGTTGATGCCACAATCATAGTCCTTTACCAATTCGAGCCATCTTCATTGTCGCATGTTCAAATCCTTTTGCTCGACGAAATATTTCAGGCTCTTGTGGTCCGTAAAGATCTCACACCGAACTCCGTAGAGATGATGTCTCCAAATCTTTAAGGCATGTACCACCGCTGCCAGTTCCAAATCGTGGGTTGGATAGTTCAACTCGTGTGGCCTCAATTGCCGGGATGCGTAAGCAATCACCTTGTTGTTTTGCATCAACACACATCCAAGTCCCACCTTCGAAGCGTCCGTGTATACCACGTAGCTCATTCCAGGCTCTGGCACGGCTAAGATTGGTGCGGTGGTCAGTTTATCCTTCAAAAGTTGAAAACTTGCCTCACACTCCGGGGTCCAATTGACTTTTACCCCCTTCTTGAGTTGTTGGGTCATTGGTCTCGCTATCTTGGAAAATCCCTCTATAAATCTTCGGTAGTATCCTGCCAAACCCAGGAAGCTTCGAATCTCGTTTGGTGTCGAAGGTGCCTTCCATTGTTGTACCGCCTCAACCTTGGCGGGATCCACTCGGATTCCTTCTGCCGACACAATGTGACCTAGAAAGTTGACTTCTTTCAGCCAAAACTCACACTTGCTGAATTTGGCGTATAGCTTCTCGGTCCTCAACGTCTCCAAGGTAATTCGCAGATGCTCCTCGTGCTCTTTCTCATCCTTCGAGTAAACAAGTACGTCATCTATGAAGACCAAGACGAATTTATCCAAGTATGGGTGGAATACTCGGTTCATCAAATCCATGAATACTGCGGGTGCATTTGTCAATCCGAACGGCATTACAACAAACTCATAGTGACCATATCTTGTGCGAAAAGCGGTCTTTGGTATGTCCTCCCTTCGGACTCTCAATTGATGGTATCCGGACCTTAGGTCCATCTTTGAGAACACACCGGCTCCTCGGAGTTGATCGAATAGGTCATCTATTCTCGGCAGTGGGTACTTGTTTTTGAGGGTCATTTTGTTCAACTCCCTATAGTCGATACACATCCTCATCGACCCATCCTTCTTCTTGACAAAGAGCACCGGAGTGCCCCACAGTGAGACACTGGGTCTAATGAAACCCAGGTCCATAAGCTCTTGAAGTTGTATCTTGAGTTCCTCTAACTCTTTAGGCGCCATTCGGTATGGTGCCTTGGACACGGGTGCCGACCCTGGCTCTAGGTCGATTGTGAACTCCAATTGTCGATCTGGCGGTGGTCCAGGCAAAGCTTCGGGGAAGACGTCTGGAAACTCTCGTACAACGGCAACATCTTCCACTTTCCTTTCTCCTTTCTCCTCTCCTTGTAGATAGACAAGATAAGCAGGACGCCCTTTTCTCACCATCGCACTAGCTTGAAGAGCGGAGATGATAGACGTTCGCCGGTTCATCGAGATTCCATAGTATATGGTGGGTTCCTTCCCCGGGGCTTGCAGAGATATTTGTCTCTCCTTGCAACGAATAGTAGCAAAATTCGTAGCTAACCAATCCATTCCCAAAATTATGTCAATATCCCCCATTGCCATGACTTGTAGGTTGTGAGCGATTAACTTAAGTCCTCCCATAACAATTTCTACGTTCGAGCATGTTCGAGAAACCTCTATTACCCCTCCCACTGGTGAGGACACCATCATCTTATGTTCAGATTTGTAAGCAGGTAAACTTAAGGTGTCCACACACAATTCAGATATGAATGAATGTGATGCGCCCGTATCAAACAATACAACAATGGGTGTGTCGAGGATTTTGCCCATACCTGTCAGGTTTCCCTTCTCGTGACTCCCATGTTCAGTCTTGGGTTGTTTCTGACTCAAGGCATATGCTCTAGCCTGAGAAGGGAGTCTTGGGCGGTAAGGTTGTTGTTGTCGCGTAGGTTGATCGCGATTTCCCCTTGATTCAATTTGCAGTGCCCTTGGCTGCTGGCGGGATCCTTGAGTGTTCTGCCTCGACCCCATTCCCACATTCTTGCTCGGACACTCTCTAGAGAAGTGGCCATTTCCCCCACAGTTAAAGCACTTGGTGGTGTTCTGAATTCTACACTCTCAAAAATGGTACTTGGAGCACACATTGCATTGGGGTGGCTTGGGCCGGAAGTCGCCTCTCTGGTTGGATGAGTTTTGCCCTCCACCATACTGTGGTCGGTTCTGGGTGGGCTGGTACCTCTTGTTGTCATATGGGGTCCCATTCCCCTCCCACTTCCTCTTCTCTCGAGAGTGGTGTGGTGGAGGTAGTGCCAAAGTAGTGTTTTCCTTCATCCTCTCCTTGGGCATAGCTGCCTCAATATCTAGCGCAAGGGCTAACGCTTCCGCGTAGGAGAGTCTCCCACGACTAGCCAACGACATCCTTATCTCATGCCTTAGTCCCTCACGGAACTTTTCAGCCAGCTTCTCGTCAGTATCGACTTGGTCAGGTGCGTACCGGGTCATGTTGTTGAGCGCACGGTCATATTCGGTCACAGTCATGCGCCCTTGGGTCAAATTGTAGAATTCAGATGCCTTTGCCTTCCGGTAGCTCTTGGGCACGTACTTATTATATATTTCTGTCTTGAAGCCTTCCCAAGTCATCCCCGCTGCTTGATCTCGGGGCATTGTCTTCATCCTGGTATCCCACCAGAAGTCAGCAGACTCGGTTAGTTGGTAGGTCACACAACTCAACCGTTCCCTATCATTGCACCCTAAGATTGCAAAAATGCGCTCCAATGCGCGTATCCATGATTCAGCCTGGGCCGGTTCTCCCATTCCATCAAAGACGGGAGGTTTTTGCTCTAGAAAAAGCTTCACAGTTTCACGGTCAACCGGAGGTGGAGGAGGCGGTGGTGGAGGGATGGGTTGTGTCACACTCTCTTCCATCGTCTGAGGGGTAGGTTCGGGATTGTTACGTCTTATGTTGCGTCTTGGCGGCATTCTGATTCAGTACCACACGAGTTACTATCGCATTTATTCAAAATCCAAGAATAGTCATGTGGCATAGTTGAAAAGTGGAGATCAAGGGGCAATTGCATCATAAAGAGCTTTTGCAAAGGTATCAAATACAATTGCACAGAATGATAACAAGAGAGCAATTGCAAAATAGCATAGCAGGAGGTGATTGTAGAAGAAGGCGATTGCTCAACAGGGTAGAAAAAGGTAATTGTTTAATAATGTAACAAAAGACAATTGTACAATAGAATAGCAAAACATAAGGGCACAATTGGGATAGAAAAAGGCAGTTGCACAACAGAATAATACAATTGCATAATAAGACGGCAAAAGGCAATTGTACAATGGAGTGGTCAAAAGATAGTTGCGCAATAGTACATCAAAGGTAATTGTGCAATATGATAGAAAGTGACAATTACAATATAGTATAGCAAGAGGCCATTGCGTCATAGGCTAGCAAAAGATAATCGCACAAAAGATAATAAGGGATGGTACCAAATCATTACACAATAGGATAGCAAAAGACAAGAATTTCCCATAGAAATATGAAAAGTTGCCTCGAAGAGGTCTTAGTTCCATTATAACGAAAACAAATGACAAAACGATGTCAAGGTCAAGCAAAAATGGTAAAGTATCCAAAACATGGGAAATCGTAATAAAATATTATAGAATTATTATGTTTAATCCCTTCCATCCTCATCTTCCTTCTCCTCGGTCTCTCCAACGCTCTCTCTAATTGGGTCCTCCTCCTCTACGGGATCCTCTTCCTCGGGATCCTCTTCCTCACTTTCCTCCTCGACACCCGCAGGTGGAGGGGTCATCCCAAACCTCCCATTGACCTCTCTGTTGCTTCTTTGAGGGGCTGCGACACGCATCCCGAGTCTCCTTGTCTTAGGAACACGGGAGACGCGTGGCTCCTCGTCGCATCGATACTTCCGCATGCGGGCTGTACCCGGCGGATAGATATGTGGAGGTGGATCACGTGGCGGTCCATCAAATGCCGCTGTCATGGCCGGAAGCAGCACCTTTATAAGGCCAACCAAATCCCCTCGCGCGGTGTAATCGAGCGGGCTATACCATATGAAAAACTGAGACGCCTGAGCGGTCCACTCGCTCCAAGGAGATGGTAGAGTGTGGATGAGCTTTTGGATCCCCTCGTGATGGGTAGCTCCCCCATATGCATAGGCGTTCATCCATTTACTGTAAAACTCGGTGACGTAGGTCATGAGGAAGAGCTCCCCGTCCCACTCGTAATCTCGGTAGCGCTCAACCGGGTGGTCCCTTTCGCTGGAGTAGCGATTACGCATCAGAGCATAATACCGTTGGGCCATAAAAACTCAGCATCAGCACAAGGATCGAAAGAAATAACGGTGTATGAGGTTTCGAATGATGCTGAGAATATGATGGGTGCGTATATATAAATCTCCAATGATGGAGGTGTGCGGGTAGTATCATATCAAGAATGAATGGAATTTCATTTCCGAAGCAAAAAGGTTCGTGCGTTTTTGCATTTCGTTAAGTCGCGATATATATCCCCACGCGTCGCTTGCCTTGCGTTAGGCTTTTCCTGCCTCCACGTTCGACACTATCTCAAAATTTTTCATTCATACATGATTTACAATTATGTATAGCAGCATGCTCAAGTTCTTTCACATATTGCCTCATAAAGCAATTGAATAATCACAATCATATAACTTCATTCATCCAACGTATATAGAGTTATCACATATTTGCCAATTTTTCCTTATCAAGTAAAATACAAGTTCATCGCATAACGACATTCATCATCTTGGGCATAAGCGCAAATATCAATTCCATATCCATGCATTTTCATCCATTCATATTCCAAGCAAAAATTTCGAAAATATCATATCAACTTTGTTCCCCATCGAAAATTTCAACTTCGGTTAATCAAATCCCAAACTCACAAAAGTATTTTTACCTCTTTTTTTTTTGTGGTTGGGCGGAGACGAGTTGTGGTGTTGAGCTATCGATGTTTATCAATTTATCAAATTACACATGCATAGATTTTGACTCAAACAAGACTCTTGGGTCCAGAGCGGAAAGAACTGAGGCTCTGATACCAAACTGTCACGACCGCCCCTTAGGGTTAATAAAAGCGGGCGATCGCGACTTAAAGGGGTTTAGATGAACGGCATAGAAGACTAGGGTTTTCAATAAAATTTGACTAAAAACTAAGTCTAATAAATAATGCGACCAAGAGTATTAGGGTTTAATGAATAAAGACTAGGGTTTAGCATTTATTCAAAAAGTGTAACGAGTTTCAAACATCCCATCATAAAATAGTTTCAGAATTTAAATGAAAAGTATTCTAAGAAAAATATCACAGCGGAAGCATCCAAGAGAAGAGTGACGTCATGTGTGAAGACACAACGACACTCGGAATTTCAAAACCAAAACAACCACAGTTCATTATTAGTTCCTGCTCAACACCGCCAACCGCCCGTCGCCGCTCAACCTACATATAGGGAAAACATATGCAGGGCTGAGTACTATGAAATAATACTCAGTGGCTCATGCCGAAAACATTGTAAATACAGTTTATGATATCATGCCGTACGTAAGTAACCGTCGGGGTTTTTCTTTAGAAAGGCCCGAGGCACTCAAAATCATTTTTTCATTTCAAACATCGACTGATCAGTCATTTTTCCCATAGACGTTAACCATATCTGCCAATACATGACAAGGAATGCGGCCGCAAACCAGGTCACTAGACCGGCCAGCCCGTACGCTAGCACACAGTCTACCATAGGTGTACACTAATCCAAGTAGGGTTTGCTGCCCTACGAGGACCCGAATTCGATTTATAAATAGTGGCAAAAACCACATCAGATAGGCACGTAAAAACCAAAACAAGGCATGAAATCACATTTATTCTCATTGATAAAACATTAGGACATGGTCCTTATTTAAAAAGAGAGCCCACCTCGATCCTTTAGTTTTCAAGTTTCGCTTTTCCTTTGGTATCACGCGTCTCGCACAAAATTTCACCTTTGGATAATGTGTCCCCGATTAGTCACTAACATGGACTAAAATCATGCATGTCCTAGATCACTCCCCTTTCCCAATCAACAATAGGAATCACATCATATCACCCATCTTTGCATATCACATCACCTCATCACATATGTAAACTCATGTATGTCATTCAAGCATACAAATATAGTTGTTTAACCAAAGTAGAGATCTGGCAGCTCTGCGCAACTTTTTTGTAAAAATTATTTAAAAATCATCCGACCTCCGATGGGGCTAAAACTTTATGACAAGGCAGTAGACTCATCAAATAACATTCAGTTTAAATTTCATGTCAAAATACCACTTTTAAGTCGGGCAAACCAAAGGCGTAACCTACTGGTCGAGAAAACACGTTTTTGGCAGAATCGCGCAGTCAACTTTAAAAATTCACCATAAATTCATCGTTTAGCCAAATGGGTCGAAATTTACACACAATATAGAAGACATCACGAAGTTTACACAGGAAGAAGAATCGGTCAAATCGGAGTTCGTTTGGTTGGTCAAAAATACATCAGAACACACTGTTCGGAAATCACAGATTTTCATACTGATAGCAATTCGAATTAGGGTTTATCCCTACTCATTCAAAATCAATCTTTTCATGGTTTTGATATACAATCATGCTCAAAAGAGTCCTTAAACACATATTTTCATGAAATCGCACATCAATCACCGAGGATTCAATAAATCAACAAGCAATTGCAATCAAAACGCACTCACACATATGATTTCACATTCCCACCGATTAAACCCTTAGATCTTCATTCCCTACACTCTCTACATGCATGAGGGAGTCAAAGAAAGTCTAGATGGAGAGGATTGAAGAATATGGGTTTGAATTTACCTTTTCTTGGACGAAATAATCGGTAGGAAGCAATTAAAACCTTGGTTCTTCAACAATCTCTTGGAAAATTGATAGGATCTTGAGTGAAATGGATAACAAGTGGGAGAAGAGATGAAAAAGGGGGTGGGGCGTGTGGTTTGAAGAAGTGGGCGTGTGATTTGTGTGTTAGGTTTAGGGGTTGATCCTTTGTTTATAGGATTAAGAAATATCCCACAATTAATTGAAGATTTGGGAGAATAATTGAAATAAATGATTGAGATATTTGGGAAGATTTTGGGGGAGGAAATGGCGTGTCATTGATGGAGAAATAAGGAGGATATTTTGTAAATCATGGCTATTTAATTAGCCATTGATTTAATTTAGTATTTTCACGGAGCAGAATAAAATAATACGGAGCAAGAAAATCAATAAAAACCCTCCCAAATAATATGAAAATAGGCGTGTTATTCAATTCCTCCCACAAGGAATAATTTCCAAATATTGATAAATAAAGTAGGGAAAGATTTGCTAGGATATTCCAATTAAAACATGGAAGGAAATAATTAGGGATCAAAATAATTAGTGAATAATTTCTTCTTCCACAAGCTAGGAGATTTCGAAATCTCCCTAATCAAAACAATAGGGGCCGATTTTATCAAGAAATAAATAAGATAATTAGGCTTTAGGATTTAATTTGGATAATTATCCCAAAACAAATAATTAAATCCAAGAAAAATAAATTCCTCTCCAAATAATAATAGTGGTCGAAAATTCCCTTCATAAAAGGGCAAGGTAATTATTTATGATCCTAATTAAATCTCACTCCCCGAAATAATATAATTCACCATGATATATTTCATTCCACATTAATTAATTTAAGCCACTTCATAAAATCAACGAATTTGACTCGATCAAATCAAAATTAGGTCACCATTTCAATCACATAATAAATCCGTCATTTAATTCGGCAATCAAAGCAATAAGTACAACATCTTAGGGTTCGAAAAATTAGGGTTCGAAAAGTGGGGCGTTACATCCTACCACTCTTAAAAGAAATTTCGTCCCGAAATTTGGTACTCTCATGGGAAGAGTTCTGGGTATAACTCCATCATCTTGTCCTCAAGCTCCCATGTGGCTTCTTCGTGCCCGTGGTTTCTCCACTGCACTTTCACGTAGGCAACTTGCTTATTTCTCACGTTCTGGACTTTTCGGTCTAAAATCGTTTGGGGTCTCTCCTCATAGCTCAGGTCCGAATTCAACGCGACCTCCTCGTAGTGAATCACGTGCTTTGGTTCGAACACGTATTTACGTAACTGTGACACATGAAAGACATTGTGCACGTTCCCAAGGTTCGGAGGTAGCGCCAAGCGATATGCAACAGGACCCACTCCTTCAAGGATTTCATACGGTCCAATAAATCGCGGTTTCAATTTTCCCTTGACGCCGAAACGTGTTATCCCTTTCGACGGGGATACTTTGAGGAAGACTTTGTCGCCAGCTTGAAATTGCAAGTCGGTTCGCCGTGCATCCGCGTATGACTTCTGTCTGTCTTGAGCTTCTTTTATCCTTTCACGAATTTGTCGAACGATTGCAACCATTTCTTCGACTGCGCCGGGCCCGAGTACCCTTCTCTCGCCAACTTCGTCCCAGTAGAGCGGGGATCTACACTTTCTCCCGTACAAGGCTTCGTACGGCGCCATGTTTATCGTTGCTTGGAAGCTGTTGTTGTAGGCGAATTCGATCAAGGGGAGTGCGGACTCCCAACTTCCTCCTCGGTCTAACACTACGGCTCTCAACATATCCTCGAGGGTTTGGATCGTCCTCTCGGATTGTCCGTCCGTCTGCGGGTGAAACGCCGTGCTAAAATTCAAACGAGTCCCTAGCTCCCGTTGTAGGCTGATCCAAAATCTTGAAGTGAACTTCGGGTCACGATCAGACGTGATCGTCACTGGGACTCCATGCAGTCGCACTATTTCCCTTATATAAATTTGAGCTAGCTTATTTGATCCATAGGTTATGGGAATCGGTATGAAGTGCGCACTCTTGGTGAGTCGGTCTATAACTACCCAGATGGCAGTATTCCCTCTTTGCGTCTTTGGCAATGCTGTCACAAAATCCATGGCGATATGCTCCCATTTCCACTCGGGAATTTCTAGTGGTTGCAACTTTCCGTACGGTCGTTGATGTAGAGCCTTCACCTGTTGGCAGGCTAAGCAGCGCTCCACAAATGCCGCTATATCCCTCTTCATACCATTCCACCAAAAGGTCTTCTTCAAGTCTTGATACATCTTCGTACTCCCTGGGTGGGCGGTGTAAGGAGTCTCATGTGTTTCACTCATGATTTCGTTTTTGAGTCCTTCGTCACTCGGTATGCAGAGTCTCCCTTCGAATGTGAGAGCATTGTCGGATTCCTCACGGAAATTCCCAGATTCGCCAGTTCTTACTTCGACTCGAATTTCTTCCAATTTCGCGTCCATGCGCTGGGCTTCAACAATTCTTGTTCTTAGATCAGGTGTAACCATCAAGGTGGCAATTCGACCCTTCACTGTTTCGGGTGCCCTTACCACTTCCAAACGCATCTTGCTAAATTAGCGTATCAAGCTTTCTTCTTTGGTGAGAAAAGCAGCCAGTTGGGAATGACTCTTCCGGCTCAAGGCATCTGCCACTACATTTGCCTTGCCGGGGTGGTAGTTGATGCCACAATCATAGTCCTTTACCAATTCGAGCCATCTTCATTGTCGCATGTTCAAATCCTTTTGCTCGACGAAATATTTCAGGCTCTTGTGGTCCGTAAAGATCTCACACCGAACTCCGTAGAGATGATGTCTCCAAATCTTTAAGGCATGTACCACCGCTGCCAGTTCCAAATCGTGGGTTGGATAGTTCAACTCGTGTGGCCTCAATTGCCGGGATGCGTAAGCAATCACCTTGTTGTTTTGCATCAACACACATCCAAGTCCCACCTTCGAAGCGTCCGTGTATACCACGTAGCTCATTCCAGGCTCTGGCACGGCTAAGATTGGTGCGGTGGTCAGTTTATCCTTCAAAAGTTGAAAACTTGCCTCACACTCCGGGGTCCAATTGACTTTTACCCCCTTCTTGAGTTGTTGGGTCATTGGTCTCGCTATCTTGGAAAATCCCTCTATAAATCTTCGGTAGTATCCTGCCAAACCCAGGAAGCTTCGAATCTCATTTGGTGTCGAAGGTGCCTTCCATTGTTGTACCGCCTCAACCTTGGCGGGATCCACTCGGATTCCTTCTGCCGACACAATGTGACCTAGAAAGTTGACTTCTTTCAGCCAAAACTCACACTTGCTGAATTTGGCGTATAGCTTCTCGGTCCTCAACGTCTCCAAGGTAATTCGCAGATGCTCCTCGTGCTCTTTCTCATCCTTCGAGTAAACAAGTACGTCATCTATGAAGACCAAGACGAATTTATCCAAGTATGGGTGGAATACTCGGTTCATCAAATCCATGAATACTGCGGGTGCATTTGTCAATCCGAACGGCATTACAACAAACTCATAGTGACCATATCTTGTGCGAAAAGCGGTCTTTGGTATGTCCTCCCTTCGGACTCTCAATTGATGGTATCCGGACCTTAGGTCCATCTTTGAGAACACACCGGCTCCTCGGAGTTGATCGAATAGGTCATCTATTCTCGGCAGTGGGTACTTGTTTTTGAGGGTCATTTTGTTCAACTCCCTATAGTCGATACACATCCTCATCGACCCATCCTTCTTCTTGACAAAGAGCACCGGAGTGCCCCACAATGAGACACTGGGTCTAATGAAACCCAGGTCCATAAGCTCTTGAAGTTGTATCTTGAGTTCCTCTAACTCTTTAGGCGCCATTCGGTATGGTGCCTTGGACACGGGTGCCGACCCTGGCTCTAGGTCGATTGTGAACTCCAATTGTCGATCTGGCGGTGGTCCAGGCAAAGCTTCGGGGAAGACGTCTGGAAACTCTCGTACAACGGCAACATCTTCCACTTTCCTTTCTCCTTTCTCCTCTCCTTGTAGATAGACAAGATAAGCAGGACGCCCTTTTCTCACCATCGCACTAGCTTGAAGAGCGGAGATGATAGACGTTCGCCGGTTCATCGAGATTCCATAGTATATGGTGGGTTCCTTCCCCGGGGCTTGCAGAGATATTTGTCTCTCCTTGCAACGAATAGTAGCAAAATTCGTAGCTAACCAATCCATTCCCAAAATTATGTCAATATCCCCCATTGCCATGACTTGTAGGTTGTGAGCGATTAACTTAAGTCCTCCCATAACAATTTCTACGTTCGAGCATGTTCGAGAAACCTCTATTACCCCTCCCACTGGTGAGGACACCATCATCTTATGTTCAGATTTGTAAGCAGGTAAACTTAAGGTGTCCACACACAATTCAGATATGAATGAATGTGATGCGCCCGTATCAAACAATACAACAATGGGTGTGTCGAGGATTTTGCCCATACCTGTCAGGTTTCCCTTCTCGTGACTCCCATGTTCAGTCTTGGGTTGTTTCTGACTCAAGGCATATGCTCTAGCCTGAGAAGGGAGTCTTGGGCGGTAAGGTTGTTGTTGTCGCGTAGGTTGATCGCGATTTCCCCTTGATTCAATTTGCAGTGCCCTTGGCTGCTGGCGGGATCCTTGAGTGTTCTGCCTCGACCCCATTCCCACATTCTTGCTCGGACACTCTCTAGAGAAGTGGCCATTTCCCCCACAGTTAAAGCACTTGGTGGTGTTCTGAATTCTACACTCTCAAAAATGGTACTTGGAGCACACATTGCATTGGGGTGGCTTGGGCCGGAAGTCGCCTCTCTGGTTGGATGAGTTTTGCCCTCCACCATACTGTGGTCGGTTCTGGGTGGGCTGGTACCTCTTGTTGTCATATGGGGTCCCATTCCCCTCCCACTTCCTCTTCTCTCGAGAGTGGTGTGGTGGAGGTAGTGCCAAAGTAGTGTTTTCCTTCATCCTCTCCTTGGGCATAGCTGCCTCAATATCTAGCGCAAGGGCTAACGCTTCCGCGTAGGAGAGTCTCCCACGACTAGCCAACGACATCCTTATCTCATGCCTTAGTCCCTCACGGAACTTTTCAGCCAGCTTCTCGTCAGTATCGACTTGGTCAGGTGCGTACCGGGTCATGTTGTTGAGCGCACGGTCATATTCGGTCACAGTCATGCGCCCTTGGGTCAAATTGTAGAATTCAGATGCCTTTGCCTTCCGGTAGCTCTTGGGCACGTACTTATTATATATTTCTGTCTTGAAGCCTTCCCAAGTCATCCCCGCTGCTTGATCTCGGGGCATTGTCTTCATCCTGGTATCCCACCAGAAGTCAGCAGACTCGGTTAGTTGGTAGGTCACACAACTCAACCGTTCCCTATCATTGCACCCTAAGATTGCAAAAATGCGCTCCAATGCGCGTATCCATGATTCAGCCTGGGCCGGTTCTCCCATTCCATCAAAGACGGGAGGTTTTTGCTCTAGAAAAAGCTTCACAGTTTCACGGTCAACCGGAGGTGGAGGAGGCGGTGGTGGAGGGATGGGTTGTGTCACACTCTCTTCCATCGTCTGAGGGGTAGGTTCGGGATTGTTACGTCTTATGTTGCGTCTTGGCGGCATTCTGATTCAGTACCACACGAGTTACTATCGCATTTATTCAAAATCCAAGAATAGTCATGTGGCATAGTTGAAAAGTGGAGATCAAGGGGCAATTGCATCATAAAGAGCTTTTGCAAAGGTATCAAATACAATTGCACAGAATGATAACAAGAGAGCAATTGCAAAATAGCATAGCAGGAGGTGATTGTAGAAGAAGGCGATTGCTCAACAGGGTAGAAAAAGGTAATTGTTTAATAATGTAACAAAAGACAATTGTACAATAGAATAGCAAAACATAAGGGCACAATTGGGATAGAAAAAGGCAGTTGCACAACAGAATAATACAATTGCATAATAAGACGGCAAAAGGCAATTGTACAATGGAGTGGTCAAAAGATAGTTGCGCAATAGTACATCAAAGGTAATTGTGCAATATGATAGAAAGTGACAATTACAATATAGTATAGCAAGAGGCCATTGCGTCATAGGCTAGCAAAAGATAATCGCACAAAAGATAATAAGGGATGGTACCAAATCATTACACAATAGGATAGCAAAAGACAAGAATTTCCCATAGAAATATGAAAAGTTGCCTCGAAGAGGTCTTAGTTCCATTATAACGAAAACAAATGACAAAACGATGTCAAGGTCAAGCAAAAATGGTAAAGTATCCAAAACATGGGAAATCGTAATAAAATATTATAGAATTATTATGTTTAATCCCTTCCATCCTCATCTTCCTTCTCCTCGGTCTCTCCAACGCTCTCTCTAATTGGGTCCTCCTCCTCTACGGGATCCTCTTCCTCGGGATCCTCTTCCTCACTTTCCTCCTCGACACCCGCAGGTGGAGGGGTCATCCCAAACCTCCCATTGACCTCTCTGTTGCTTCTTTGAGGGGCTGCGACACGCATCCCGAGTCTCCTTGTCTTAGGAACACGGGAGACGCGTGGCTCCTCGTCGCATCGATACTTCCGCATGCGGGCTGTACCCGGCGGATAGATATGTGGAGGTGGATCACGTGGCGGTCCATCAAATGCCGCTGTCATGGCCGGAAGCAGCACCTTTATAAGGCCAACCAAATCCCCTCGCGCGGTGTAATCGAGCGGGCTATACCATATGAAAAACTGAGACGCCTGAGCGGTCCACTCGCTCCAAGGAGATGGTAGAGTGTGGATGAGCTTTTGGATCCCCTCGTGATGGGTAGCTCCCCCATATGCATAGGCGTTCATCCATTTACTGTAAAACTCGGTGACGTAGGTCATGAGGAAGAGCTCCCCGTCCCACTCGTAATCTCGGTAGCGCTCAACCGGGTGGTCCCTTTCGCTGGAGTAGCGATTACGCATCAGAGCATAATACCGTTGGGCCATAAAAACTCAGCATCAGCACAAGGATCGAAAGAAATAACGGTGTATGAGGTTTCGAATGATGCTGAGAATATGATGGGTGCGTATATATAAATCTCCAATGATGGAGGTGTGCGGGTAGTATCATATCAAGAATGAATGGAATTTCATTTCCGAAGCAAAAAGGTTCGTGCGTTTTTGCATTTCGTTAAGTCGCGATATATATCCCCACGCGTCGCTTGCCTTGCGTTAGGCTTTTCCTGCCTCCACGTTCGACACTATCTCAAAATTTTTCATTCATACATGATTTACAATTATGTATAGCAGCATGCTCAAGTTCTTTCACATATTGCCTCATAAAGCAATTGAATAATCACAATCATATAACTTCATTCATCCAACGTATATAGAGTTATCACATATTTGCCAATTTTTCCTTATCAAGTAAAATACAAGTTCATCGCATAACGACATTCATCATCTTGGGCATAAGCGCAAATATCAATTCCATATCCATGCATTTTCATCCATTCATATTCCAAGCAAAAATTTCGAAAATATCATATCAACTTTGTTCCCCATCGAAAATTTCAACTTCGGTTAATCAAATCCCAAACTCACAAAAGTATTTTTACCTCTTTTTTTTTTGTGGTTGGGCGGAGACGAGTTGTGGTGTTGAGCTATCGATGTTTATCAATTTATCAAATTACACATGCATAGATTTTGACTCAAACAAGACTCTTGGGTCCAGAGCGGAAAGAACTGAGGCTCTGATACCAAACTGTCACGACCGCCCCTTAGGGTTAATAAAAGCGGGCGATCGCGACTTAAAGGGGTTTAGATGAACGGCATAGAAGACTAGGGTTTTCAATAAAATTTGACTAAAAACTAAGTCTAATAAATAATGCGACCAAGAGTATTAGGGTTTAATGAATAAAGACTAGGGTTTAGCATTTATTCAAAAAGTGTAACGAGTTTCAAACATCCCATCATAAAATAGTTTCAGAATTTAAATGAAAAGTATTCTAAGAAAAATATCACAGCGGAAGCATCCAAGAGAAGAGTGACGTCATGTGTGAAGACACAACGACACTCGGAATTTCAAAACCAAAACAACCACAGTTCATTATTAGTTCCTGCTCAACACCGCCAACCGCCCGTCGCCGCTCAACCTACATATAGGGAAAACATATGCAGGGCTGAGTACTATGAAATAATACTCAGTGGCTCATGCCGAAAACATTGTAAATACAGTTTATGATATCATGCCGTACGTAAGTAACCGTCGGGGTTTTTCTTTAGAAAGGCCCGAGGCACTCAAAATCATTTTTTCATTTCAAACATCGACTGATCAGTCATTTTTCCCATAGACGTTAACCATATCTGCCAATACATGACAAGGAATGCGGCCGCAAACCAGGTCACTAGACCGGCCAGCCCGTACGCTAGCACACAGTCTACCATAGGTGTACACTAATCCAAGTAGGGTTTGCTGCCCTACGAGGACCCGAATTCGATTTATAAATAGTGGCAAAAACCACATCAGATAGGCACGTAAAAACCAAAACAAGGCATGAAATCACATTTATTCTCATTGATAAAACATTAGGACATGGTCCTTATTTAAAAAGAGAGCCCACCTCGATCCTTTAGTTTTCAAGTTTCGCTTTTCCTTTGGTATCACGCGTCTCGCACAAAATTTCACCTTTGGATAATGTGTCCCCGATTAGTCACTAACATGGACTAAAATCATGCATGTCCTAGATCACTCCCCTTTCCCAATCAACAATAGGAATCACATCATATCACCCATCTTTGCATATCACATCACCTCATCACATATGTAAACTCATGTATGTCATTCAAGCATACAAATATAGTTGTTTAACCAAAGTAGAGATCTGGCAGCTCTGCGCAACTTTTTTGTAAAAATTATTTAAAAATCATCCGACCTCCGATGGGGCTAAAACTTTATGACAAGGCAGTAGACTCATCAAATAACATTCAGTTTAAATTTCATGTCAAAATACCACTTTTAAGTCGGGCAAACCAAAGGCGTAACCTACTGGTCGAGAAAACACGTTTTTGGCAGAATCGCGCAGTCAACTTTAAAAATTCACCATAAATTCATCGTTTAGCCAAATGGGTCGAAATTTACACACAATATAGAAGACATCACGAAGTTTACACAGGAAGAAGAATCGGTCAAATCGGAGTTCGTTTGGTTGGTCAAAAATACATCAGAACACACTGTTCGGAAATCACAGATTTTCATACTGATAGCAATTCGAATTAGGGTTTATCCCTACTCATTCAAAATCAATCTTTTCATGGTTTTGATATACAATCATGCTCAAAAGAGTCCTTAAACACATATTTTCATGAAATCGCACATCAATCACCGAGGATTCAATAAATCAACAAGCAATTGCAATCAAAACGCACTCACACATATGATTTCACATTCCCACCGATTAAACCCTTAGATCTTCATTCCCTACACTCTCTACATGCATGAGGGAGTCAAAGAAAGTCTAGATGGAGAGGATTGAAGAATATGGGTTTGAATTTACCTTTTCTTGGACGAAATAATCGGTAGGAAGCAATTAAAACCTTGGTTCTTCAACAATCTCTTGGAAAATTGATAGGATCTTGAGTGAAATGGATAACAAGTGGGAGAAGAGATGAAAAAGGGGGTGGGGCGTGTGGTTTGAAGAAGTGGGCGTGTGATTTGTGTGTTAGGTTTAGGGGTTGATCCTTTGTTTATAGGATTAAGAAATATCCCACAATTAATTGAAGATTTGGGAGAATAATTGAAATAAATGATTGAGATATTTGGGAAGATTTTGGGGGAGGAAATGGCGTGTCATTGATGGAGAAATAAGGAGGATATTTTGTAAATCATGGCTATTTAATTAGCCATTGATTTAATTTAGTATTTTCACGGAGCAGAATAAAATAATACGGAGCAAGAAAATCAATAAAAACCCTCCCAAATAATATGAAAATAGGCGTGTTATTCAATTCCTCCCACAAGGAATAATTTCCAAATATTGATAAATAAAGTAGGGAAAGATTTGCTAGGATATTCCAATTAAAACATGGAAGGAAATAATTAGGGATCAAAATAATTAGTGAATAATTTCTTCTTCCACAAGCTAGGAGATTTCGAAATCTCCCTAATCAAAACAATAGGGGCCGATTTTATCAAGAAATAAATAAGATAATTAGGCTTTAGGATTTAATTTGGATAATTATCCCAAAATAAATAATTAAATCCAAGAAAAATAAATTCCTCTCCAAATAATAATAGTGGTCGAAAATTCCCTTCATAAAAGGGCAAGGTAATTATTTATGATCCTAATTAAATCTCACTCCCCGAAATAATATAATTCACCATGATATATTTCATTCCACATTAATTAATTTAAGCCACTTCATAAAATCAACGAATTTGACTCGATCAAATCAAAATTAGGTCACCATTTCAATCACATAATAAATCCGTCATTTAATTCGGCAATCAAAGCAATAAGTACAACATCTTAGGGTTCGAAAAATTAGGGTTCGAAAAGTGGGGCGTTACAGTTTGTCTTGCCAAATGTTTTGATTTGAAACCTATCTGAAGTGGTTTACCACATATGTTTAATCGAATTCGGGTCTGTTGGGCTGCGAACCCTCAGGCTAGTGTACACGAGACTGGGTGCCATCTGAGAGCAAGTTGGCCGGTCTAGATGACCTGGGGTGTGGCCACGCCCCTTGTCACCGTTTGGATCAGATAGTGTATGATTGAGGGAATAAGGGTGGCAATATCGGAAAATGACTGCGCAGTCGAATTTATGAAATATATTTTGGTGTACTTGGGTTATTTTCATTACACTCAAAACCCCAATGTTACACTGTTATGGCATGACAAACTATGATTTTGGCGTGTGTCCACTGAGTGCATTAAGTACTCAGCCCTGCATGTTGTTTTCTTAATGTGCAGGTTGAGCGGCGATGGGGAGGACGGATGTTGAGCAGTTAAAGTCAAAATGCGTTTCACTTTGTTTTGGATAATGTCGTGTCGTCATACCCGGCATTATCTGTCTCTTGATCTTTTTCCGCTGCTTGTAATCCGAAATAATGTTTTCATTTAAACTCTGGTTACTTAAACTTTTGAAATGTCGCTACAGTACCTTGTTTTAAAATGAATTTCCTTTTATTAAATGTCTTTGGGTCAAATATTCTTGTTTTTCCCCTTTCTTCCCCGCTTCTTTACTCCTCCCCTAGTCGTGGTCCACCGTACTTCCTATCCTTAGGAAATGCGGGCGTGACATTTGGTTTATGTGGGGAAGATGAGGTCTACATTGCAAGAGTTAGTTGGCAGACAAATCCATGTGATGATCCATTTGCTTATGTTTCCCAACTCTCATATCCATTATTTTACTAACCATTCTCTATTTCCAAATGGATGCAATATTACTGTTCCACCTATATATACAACACTTCTCAACTCAATCCCATCAAACAGATTCTTTGCCTTTCTTCTTGTTAATTACTTTCATAACCACTCTTCTCATTCTAACTTGAAAAGGGTTCAAAGAATGGCCATTCGCCAGATTCTCAGACGGTCATTGTCAAGTGAAAGAAGGTCGGCTGAAGTTCCAAAGGGGCATGTTGTTGTCTATGTTGGTGATAATGAAAAGAAGCGCTTTGTGATTCCAGTCGCCTACTTGAACCATCCTTCTTTTCAAGAATTGTTGTTTCAAGCTGAGGAAGAATTCGGGTTCAATCACCTGATGGGTGGCCTCACCATTCCTTGTAGCGAAGACTTATTTGTAGATTTCATCTGTGGTTTGAGTAGAAGATGATTTATAGCAAATTAGCAATAGTGTTTTAGAAATAGAACTTTGTAGATTACAAAATGTAGCCGATGAGAATACATAGAAATGTACATGAAGTATATTATTGAGAAACTTTTGTTTCCTTAATTCATATGGCTCTCTTGAACAAACAAAATCTTCTGATAAACATACAACAGAAGCTAAATAATTTTGGATACTGTTATATCTTAGAAGTAATCTGCATTTTCCCCAATCACATGTTGGTATATGTTTTAACACAATCGCTTTCTTTAGAACTATTGATTGTTAGGTTACAGAATCATGAGATTTCAAGTAATGGAGTTTATGTAATTAATCAATCTCGGCTGAATTAAGTTAAAGAACTTAAACTTTTTATTAATTCTTATTATCACTACAGACAATACCAACATAGATAAGGTCTGATTTGGAGATGCTTTCATGGTAGCAATGGAGTTTATGTAATTAATAAATGGGGCCATAAAAGCACATGCATTTGTATTTTCCATAATTTCTTCTCTCGTAGTATCATTTTCTACAAGAACTTAGGCAGATAAGAACACGCTCAACTTAATTTTCGAGCTTTAGAGGTGAAAATAGACATTAAAGTTTGATATGTGACAGTTCTTGTTGCCAATTGTTGCTATAGTAAATTTTAATCTGTTAATAGAAACTCTCTGCTAACTTCTTCTTTTCTTCCAATTTGTGTGTGCTTCTTTTCTTTTTCTGAAAAAAAATTGAAGTAAAAAAAATGTATATGGTTGTTATAGTAAAAATTTTGATCACAATTATTCTTGAGCACACAAAATCGTGCTTACCTTAAAAATCTCTATTGACATAATCATATGATACCTTTCACATTGTTAATCAGTTCCTGATTCAAACAATCTGATTTGAATCAATTATAATATATCAAAATCAAGAAAAAGTGTCTGTTAGTTACACCAGCTCATGATCAAGAGAGATAATAAACCTAAAAAGTTAATAAAGAATTAGTTAGAAAATCTCATTCATTGTCTAAACATAATGTTTCTATGTTTTCATAAGTTTTGCAGAAACCTAACCACTCGGGATGATACTTTCGCACCTGTTAAGGATCACAGTACGAGTTCCATCACATCCTAGCTCACATGGTGGGCCGGCCTCGTAGATTTTGAGAGATCAGCAGATTCACTGAGCCTTGGGAGGTGGAAATAAGGCATCAAATGTTGGTACCAGCTTGACAAAGTAGGGCCATTGCCGAGGACTGTGCTGCTAGAGTTGGTAGGAAACAATGATTCTTGATCACACAAATGCAGATGATTCAAAGACAAACCATGTGATTTCTCATATGCTTATGTTTCTCTAATTTTTCTTTTTCAAGAATGTAGCCTTATAGTTTCACCTATATATACATCACATTTCTTGATCATCACTACCAACACATTGAGCAAGAATCACTTAAGGTTTCTCAAAATTTAGAGGAAAAAAATCATTAATTCATACAACAACAACGATGGTGGCCATTCGCCAAATGCTGAGACGAACTTTGTCCAACGAGAGGAGATCAGCTGAGGTTCCAAAGGGGCACTGTGCTGTCTACGTTGGAGAAAATGAGAAGAGACGGTTCGTCATCCCTGTGTCGTACTTGAACCACCCCTCGTTTCATGAACTGCTGCTACAAGCTGAGGATGAATTCGGGTTCCACCATCCAACTGGTGGCCTCACCATTCCTTGCAGCGAGGATTTGTTCCTCGATCTAACATCCCAATTGAGTAGACCTTGAAGATCAAAGATTTACTTGCACTATTTTTTAGAAGAAATGTAAATACTCTTTTCAGTAGGAAAAGAAAAGAAATGTTAAGATTACTGATTCATTTTTGGAATCAAGAATTGGTATGGGATGCTTTGATTCAACTGTTACAACTTAACAAGTCATATTTTCTTGTTCAACTTTCAACAAACAAACCAAGAATTAGTAGAACAAATGTCATTCTTTGGCATAAGCTACTTTAATTCATCTGTTTTGAGTCATGTCTCCTTTTTGCAACTTTTTACAAGCCAAGTCTCTCAAGCATAAGAAATATGAACTTAAGGTTTATTTGTTTGGTGAAACATAATTATTACTCCGTATTATTCTAAACATAATTACTACTAGAATCATCTGATTCTAGTATTCATAGCCAAACTTCTTCTTATAAAACTTAAAAATGCTATGTCTGAAGTGGGAAAATAAATAAGTATATATATATATTGATTTTTTACATAAGGTCCATTTCTTGTTAGAATGTAAAAACAAAAATAATAAACCTGAGTTAGACTTTGATTGCTAATAGAAACTCAATTTTTAGGCACCTTATGCAAATCTTTAAGCATAAGTTCATGACCAGTTTTAGCCTTTATTCTATAAACAACACAAAGAAATAGAAAGTCATTTTGGTAAAGTTGCACAAACAATACATACAAATGAAAGAATTGTTAGTACTAGTACTAGTCAAAATTGTTATGCACACAAAATAATTGCATATAATTGAGTTTCTATAAGCAATCAAAATCTAACTCAGGTTGTGTGAGAAAGAAGTCAGAAAGTAAGCAACATGGAAGCACATGCTTTTGTCTTTCCCATATCCCCTTCTCTCATAATAGTCTCATTTTCGAGCTTTTTTAGGCGAAAACAGGCATCAAAGTTTGTTATGTGAGGGCCCAATTGCAACTGTGGTAGCCTACATAGTTTCTACATCACAAAAATTATTGTAAGCTTCAAAATCTTTTGTGGTTGGTAGAGTACTTTGTTGTAATGATTCAAAGACAATCCATGTGACTCCTCATGTGCTTGTGTTATTTCAACCCGGGGCCGTTGCATATCCACTTGTTATGTTAGCCTCTGCCTAGAGAAAAAAGATCATTTCGCAATCATCTATATATACACACCACATTTTCTCATTGCAACCATCAGTAGCAACTCTCCACACTACTTTCAGCTTTTCTTGCAAACAAGTTTTTCCGTTTCATTTAAGCAGAGTTCAAGTTTCTACAACAATGCCCATCCGACAGATGATGAGACGTTCTTTGTCTAGTGAAAGAAGATCAGCTGAAGTCCCAAAGGGGCATCTTGCTGTTTATATTGGTGAGAATGAAAAAAGGCGCTTTGTCATTCCGTTGTCGTACTTGAACCACTCTTCGTTTCAAGAACTGCTGTCTCAAGCTGAGGAAGAATTCGGGTTCCATCACCCTATGGGCGGCCTCACCATCCCCTGCCGCGAGGACTTATTCAATGACGTCGTCTCTAGCTTGAGCAGACGATGATTTAATGTGCAGTATATGTTTAGGAGAAGCACAATTTTGTAGTTTAGTAGCATCTCTTAGAAATGATAAACTAAATATACATGAAATTTATTGAGCCAATTTTCAGATTGCAAATAGTCATTTAAATTTGCTGTTATTTCTAAACAATATATATTCTTGAAAAGAGTATTATTGGTAGTAGTAAAATATTAAGAGCCAACAAAAATCTTGATTTCTTGCTAAATATGTTAATAGACAACTCCATGTGATGACCCATTTTGCTTGTGTTTCCCAACTCTCATATCCATTTTTTGTGCTAACCAATATCTATTTCCAAAGAGATGCAATATTTCTTTTCCACCTACTTATACAACACTTTTCTCTACTTCAACCCATCAACCAGTAGCAAAAGAAGGTAGATAGAAGTGAGAGCATTTCTAGTAATAGAAGTAAACATATTTACTCATCTTTTAGCAATCAATGTCTAACTCGTTCATAAACCACATGCATTTCCCTTTTACATATTTTCTTCTGACTTATCTACAAAACCTTCGACTTTGACAGATAAGAACGCGTTCAACATCTAATTATTGATCCTTTTACGTGAAAATAGGCATCCAAGTTTATTATGTGAGTGCCCTTGTTTGCTTCAAAATCTTAACGTTGATTCAAAGACAATCTCATGTGCTTCTCTTTCTCGACTTGCACTTCGCAGGCCATTGCATATCCACTTGCTGTCTTGTCATGTTAGCCACTCAACTATTATACGAATTCCTTTCTCGATCATCTGTATGTACACAACGCATTTCTTTGTTACAGCCATCAAAAGAAGCTTTCCTTCTCATTTAAACAAATATTTCGTTTCAGCTCAGAATAAATGTGTTGATTTTGGTTGTTTAATTAGACATGGCTTAAGGTAACAAAAGTTTCGGAATGATAATACATTCGTAATTATGTATGCTCATTGGATACATGTTCTAAGAGATTCTACTCTACAAAACTCTACTCCTAAAACAACGAGCTACATATCATCTTCTGCTCAAACCAGAGATGAAATCTACAAATAAGTCCTCGCTGCAAGGGATGGTGATGGAACCCGAATTCTTCCTCAGCTTGAAACAACAATTCTTGAAATGAAGGATGGTTCAAGTAGGCAATTGGAATCACAAAGCGCTTCTTTTCATTATCACCAACATAGACGGCAACATGGCCTTTTGGAACTTCAGCCGACCTTCTTTCATTGGACAACGAACGTCTTAGAATCTGGCGAACGGCCATTGTATGAACCTTTTTTGAAGTTAGAATGAGAAGAGAGTAGGTATGAAATAAAACAAAGTCAAGAAAGGTAGAGAATCTGTTGATGGGTTGAAGTTGAGAAAAGTATTGTATATATAGGTGGAAAAGAAATATTGCATCCCTTTAGAAATATATGTTGGTTAGCAAAGTAATGGATATGAGAGCAAATGGATCAATCATCACATGGATATGTCTAAACATATTTAGCAAGAAATCAAGATACTGAATGGCATTGTTCCCAACTAACTCTTGCAATGTAGACCTCATTTTCCCCACATAAACCAAATGCACCACAGAAATCAAATAGCTGCACAAAACATATCCCATGACCTGTTGATTTTTACAAATGTGAACCATTTTTTTTATAGCCCTATAATATAGGTTTGGAAAGATATATATATGTGAAGTATAGTGCAAAAATTGGACCATATTAATGATATGTTTACAATCAGCACAACCAAATGAATTATTAGAGTGTGGACAGATCCATGTGGTTGTGTTTGCCAAGTTTCATAGCCACCACTTATTCATTTGTGGTTATTGCTAATCAATTTCTATTCTTTAACATTTGTTTTCCACCTATATATACAACACATTTCTCAACTTCAATTCATCAACAAGCTTTCAAAATATTCTTAGCTTTCTTGATTTGGATTTCTTTCATAACAATCTACGTCGAGATAAAGTTCAAACAATGGCCATTCACCAAATTTTGAAACGATCTTTCTCCAATGAAAGAAGGTCAGCCGAAGTTCCAAAAGGGCATATTGCCATCTATGTTGGGGATAATGAAAGGAAGCGTTTCGTGATTCCTGTTGCATACTTGAATCAGCCTTCGTTCCAAGAATTGTTGTTTCAAGCCGAGGAAGAATTCGGGTTCCATCACCCTATGGGCGGCCTCACCATCCCCTGCAGTGAGGACTTATTCAATGACGTCGTCTCTAGCTTGAGCAGATGATGATATTTGATGTGCAGTATATGTTTAGGAGAAGCACAATTTTGTAGTTTAGTATCTTTTAGAAATGTAGTCAATGATAAACTCAATATACATGAAATTTATTGAGCCAATTTTCAGATTGCAAATAGTTATTTAAATAAATAACTAAAATAATAACGAAAAGTGGAGATGCGGGGGATCGAACCCCGTGCCTCTCGCATGCAAAGCGAGCGCTCTACCATTTGAGCTACATCCCCACGTTGTTGATATTTTTATTTCAATTATATTATAATCAAAATTGTGGACAGACTACTTAATTCCGTCATGTTGCCTAATCAAATACTAATTGTCTCATTCTTTTAACTCAAAGAAAAACTTTATTTCCAATTTAAGATGTGAGCTTTAACTTGATAGAACTCCATTAAAACGTGAGCTTTATTTTTTGGAATGGAGATAGTATTATCCTTTAACTAACTTTGTATTGTATCTAAATTTTAAAAAAATTTATTTTCAATCGATAAATTCATGAGCATTGAAGTATTTGATAAATAAAACTCAAGACATGTAGTATTTCTACACTCCTAACCAGCCTTGATCGGTGCATGTGAAATCAAACTCAATGAGAATATACAAGAGCATGGTATAATATTATTCTTCAATGTTAAAAAACTAAACATAATTCCAATCTATACGAAGTCTCGATCCTAGTTCGATTTTCTAGATTCGACTTGGAAAAAACTGACAAAGAAAATCCGAGAAGATAATGGCCATATAATAGATGATGAGATAACAAAGTAAATTTGTTTACTTGGAGAAAATTTGAAGAAAATTTGAATACTTTTAACTGAAAATTTTCCCTGTTTTACTTAGGGATATGAAAGCATCAGCAAAAATGTGTTTCTCTTTGATCATGTTGTCTGTAATGATAGATTGATAAATAAAAGTTATGTAACTTTAAGCACTTGTTCAATGCAGATAGCTACTTGAATTCGATTGAATCAAGATTGATAGTGTGACAAACTCCATCAATAACATGATTCTAAATTTTAGCACTCAATTGTGTTGATTTGACTGAGGCAGAAGAAAATGAGTTTTAAGATATAACAACGTCCAATCTGATTTCATTTCTTATGCAAGTTTCCACAGGATTTTGGTTGTTTAAGACAGACATGGATTTAAGGTAACAACAGTTTCTCAATGATATAATCCATTTTATATACATTCTTATACAATTTCATTGGGTATATTTTCTAAGAGATTCTACTCTACAAAATTATACTCCTAAAATTCATTGCTACAAATCATCTTCTGCTCAAACCAGAGATGAAATCTACAAATAAGTCTTCACTGCAAGGGATGGTGAGGCCGCCCATCGGGTGATTGAACCCAAATTCTTCCTCAGCTTGAAACAACAATTCTTGAAACGAAGGATGGTTCAAGTATGCGACTGGAATCACAAAGCGCTTCATTTCATTATCACCAACATAGACGGCAACGTGCCCTTTTGGAACTTCAGCTGACCTTCTTTCATTGGACAAAGACCGTCTTAGAATCTGACGAATGGCCATTGTGTGAACCTTTTCTCGAGTTAGAATGAGAAGAATAGTTATTATGAAGGAAATCAAAAATCAAGAAAGATAAGAATGTATTGAAGGCTTGTTGATGCTTGGAACTGAGAAATGTGTTGTATATATAGCTACACAAGAATAGTCGTATACCTTTGGAAATCACAGAAATGTGTTGTATATATAGCTACAAATGTTGACAAGTGTTGCATTGTTTGTTGCCATAGTTATCTCACACCACATATATATATGTGGTGTGAGATAACTATGGCAACAAACAATGCATTCAATTCATCAAAAATCTTCATTTTATTGCTTAAACATTGATCGACAAATCCATGTGAATTCTCATGTGCTTGTGTTTCTTCAAACTTCAGAGCCTACACTTGTCAACATTTCTGTGATTTCCAAAGGTATACGACTATTCTTGTGTAGCTATATATACAACACATTTCTCAATTCCAAGCATCAACAAGCCTTCAATACATTCTTATCTTTCTTGATTTTTGATTTCCTTCATAATAACTATTCTTCTCATTCTAACTCGAGAAAAGGTTCACACAATGGCCATTCGTCAGATTCTAAGACGGTCTTTGTCCAATGAAAGAAGGTCAGCTGAAGTTCCAAAAGGGCACGTTGCCGTCTATGTTGGTGATAATGAAATGAAGCGCTTTGTGATTCCAGTGGCATACTTGAACCATCCTTCATTTCAAGAATTGTTGTTTCAAGCTGAGGAAGAATTTGGGTTCAATCACCCGATGGGCGGCCTCACCATCCCTTGCAGTAAAGACTTATTTGTAGATTTCATCTCTGGTTTGAGCAGAAGATGATTTGTAGCAATGAATTTTAGGAGTATAATTTTGTAGAGTAGAATCTCTTAGAAAATATACCCAATGAAATTGTATAAGAATGTATATAAAATGGATTATATCATTGAGAAACTGTTGTTACCTTAATCCATGTCTGTCTTAAACAACCAAAATCCTGTGGAAACTTGCATAAGAAATGAAATCAGATTGGACGTTGTTATATCTTAAAACTCATTTTCTTCTGCCTCAGTCAAATCAACACAATTGAGTGCTAAAATTTAGAATCATGTTATTGATGGAGTTTGTCACACTATCAATCTTGATTCAATCGAATTCAAGTAGCTACCTGCATTGAACAAGTGCTTAGAGTTACATAACTTTTATTTATCAATCTATCATTACAGACAACATGATCAAAGAGAAACACATTTTTGATGATGCTTTCATATCCCTAAGTAAAACAGGGAAAATTTTCAGTAAAAGTATTCAAATTTTCTCCAAGTAAACAAATTTACTTTGTTATCTCATTATCTATTATATGGCCATTATCTTCTCGGATTTTCTTTGTCAGTTTTTTCCAAGTCGAATCTAGAAAATCGAACTAGGATCGAGACTTAGTATAGATTGGAATTATGTTTAGTTTTTTAACATTGAAGAATAATATTATACCATGCTCTTGTATATTCTCATTGAGTTTGATTTCACATGCACCGATCAAGGCTGGTTAGGAGTGTAGAAATACTACATGTCTTGAGTTTTATTTATCAAATACTTCAATGCTCATGAATTTATCGATTGAAAATAAATTTTTTTAAAATTTAGATACAATACAAAGTTAGTTAAAGGATAATACTATCTCCATTCCAAAAAATAAAGCTCACGTTTTAATGGAGTTCTATCAAGTTAAAGCTCACATCTTAAATTGGAAATAAAGTTTTTCTTTGAGTTAAAAGAATGAGACAATTAGTATTTGATTAGGCAACATGACGGAATTAAGTAGTCTGTCCACAATTTTGATTATAATATAATTGAAATAAAAATATCAACAACGTGGGGATGTAGCTCAAATGGTAGAGCGCTCGCTTTGCATGCGAGAGGCACGGGGTTCGATCCCCCGCATCTCCACTTTTCGTTATTATTTTAGTTATTTATTTAAATAACTATTTGCAATCTGAAAATTGGCTCAATAAATTTCATGTATATTGAGTTTATCATTGACTACATTTCTAAAAGATACTAAACTACAAAATTGTGCTTCTCCTAAACATATACTGCACATCAAATATCATCATCTGCTCAAGCTAGAGACGACGTCATTGAATAAGTCCTCACTGCAGGGGATGGTGAGGCCGCCCATAGGGTGATGGAACCCGAATTCTTCCTCGGCTTGAAACAACAATTCTTGGAACGAAGGCTGATTCAAGTATGCAACAGGAATCACGAAACGCTTCCTTTCATTATCCCCAACATAGATGGCAATATGCCCTTTTGGAACTTCGGCTGACCTTCTTTCATTGGAGAAAGATCGTTTCAAAATTTGGTGAATGGCCATTGTTTGAACTTTATCTCGACGTAGATTGTTATGAAAGAAATCCAAATCAAGAAAGCTAAGAATATTTTGAAAGCTTGTTGATGAATTGAAGTTGAGAAATGTGTTGTATATATAGGTGGAAAACAAATGTTAAAGAATAGAAATTGATTAGCAATAACCACAAATGAATAAGTGGTGGCTATGAAACTTGGCAAACACAACCACATGGATCTGTCCACACTCTAATAATTCATTTGGTTGTGCTGATTGTAAACATATCATTAATATGGTCCAATTTTTGCACTATACTTCACATATATATATCTTTCCAAACCTATATTATAGGGCTATAAAAAAAATGGTTCACATTTGTAAAAATCAACAGGTCATGGGATATGTTTTGTGCAGCTATTTGATTTCTGTGGTGCATTTGGTTTATGTGGGGAAAATGAGGTCTACATTGCAAGAGTTAGTTGGGAACAATGCCATTCAGTATCTTGATTTCTTGCTAAATATGTTTAGACATATCCATGTGATGATTGATCCATTTGCTCTCATATCCATTACTTTGCTAACCAACATATATTTCTAAAGGGATGCAATATTTCTTTTCCACCTATATATACAATACTTTTCTCAACTTCAACCCATCAACAGATTCTCTACCTTTCTTGACTTTGTTTTATTTCATACCTACTCTCTTCTCATTCTAACTTCAAAAAAGGTTCATACAATGGCCGTTCGCCAGATTCTAAGACGTTCGTTGTCCAATGAAAGAAGGTCGGCTGAAGTTCCAAAAGGCCATGTTGCCGTCTATGTTGGTGATAATGAAAAGAAGCGCTTTGTGATTCCAATTGCCTACTTGAACCATCCTTCATTTCAAGAATTGTTGTTTCAAGCTGAGGAAGAATTCGGGTTCCATCACCATCCCTTGCAGCGAGGACTTATTTGTAGATTTCATCTCTGGTTTGAGCAGAAGATGATATGTAGCTTAGGAGTAGAGTTTTGTAGAGTAGAATCTCTTAGAACATGTATCCAATGAGCATACATAATTACGAATGTATTATCATTCCGAAACTTTTGTTACCTTAAGCCATGTCTAATTAAACAACCAAAATCAACACATTTATTCTGAGCTGAAACGAAATATTTGTTTAAATGAGAAGGAAAGCTTCTTTTGATGGCTGTAACAAAGAAATGTGTTGTGTACATACAGATGATCGAGAAAGGAATTCGTATAATAGTTGAGTGGCTAACATGACAAGACAGCAAGTGGATATGCAATGGCCTGCGAAGTGCAAGTCGAGAAAGAGAAGCACATGAGATTGTCTTTGAATCAACGTTAAGATTTTGAAGCAAACAAGGGCACTCACATAATAAACTTGGATGCCTATTTTCACGTAAAAGGATCAATAATTAGATGTTGAATGCGTTCTTATCTGTCAAAGTCGAAGGTTTTGTAGATAAGTCAGAAGAAAATATGTAAAAGGGAAATGCATGTGGTTTATGAACGAGTTAGACATTGATTGCTAAAAGATGAGTAAATATGTTTACTTCTATTACTAGAAATGCTCTCACTTCTATCTACCTTCTTTTGCTACTGGTTGATGGGTTGAAGTAGAGAAAAGTGTTGTATAAGTAGGTGGAAAATAAATATTGCATCCCTTTGGAAATAGAGATTGGTTAGCACAAAAAATGGATATGAGAGTTGGGAAACACAATCAAAATGGATCATCACATGGAGTTGTCTATTAACATATTTAGCAAGAAATCAAGATTTTTGTTGGCTCTTAATATTTTACTACTACCAATAATACTCTTTTCAAGAATATATATTGTTTAGAAATAACAGCAAATTTAAATGACTATTTGCAATCTGAAAATTGGCTCAATAAATTTCATGTATATTTAGTTTATCATTTCTAAGAGATGCTACTAAACTACAAAATTGTGCTTCTCCTAAACATATACTGCACATTAAATCATCGTCTGCTCAAGCTAGAGACGACGTCATTGAATAAGTCCTCGCGGCAGGGGATGGTGAGGCCGCCCATAGGGTGATGGAACCCGAATTCTTCCTCAGCTTGAGACAGCAGTTCTTGAAACGAAGAGTGGTTCAAGTACGACAACGGAATGACAAAGCGCCTTTTTTCATTCTCACCAATATAAACAGCAAGAGGCCCCTTTGGGACTTCAGCTTGAGAGACTTGGCTTGTAAAAAGTTGCAAAAAGGAGACATGACTAAAAACAGATGAATTAAAGTAGCTTATGCCAAAGAATGACATTTGTGCTACTAATTCTTGGTTTGTTTGTAGAAATTTGAACAAGAAAATACGACTTGTTAAGTTGTAACAGTTGAATCAAAGCATCCCATACCAATTCTTGATCTCCAAAAATGAATCAGTAATCTTAACATTTCTTTTCTTTTCCTACTGAAAGAGTATTTACATTTCTTCTAAAAAATAGTACAAGTAAATCTTTGATCTTCAAGATCTACTCAATTGGGATGTTAGATCGAGGAACAAATCCTCGCTGCAAGGAATGGTGAGGCCACCAGTTGGATGGTGGAACCCGAATTCGTCCTCAGCTTGTAGCAGCAGTTCATGAAACGAGGGGTGGTTCAAGTACGGCACAGGGATGACGAACCGTCTCTTCTCATTTTCTCCAACGTAGACAGCACAGTGCCCCTTTGGAACCTCAGCTGATCTCCTCTCGTCGGACAAAGTTCGTCTCAGCATTTGGCGAATGGCCACCATCGTTGTTGTTGTATGAATTAATGATTTTTTTCCTCTAAATTTTGAGAAACCTTAAGTGATTCTTGCTCAATGTGTTGGTAGTGATGATCAAGAAATGTGATGTATATATAGGTGAAACTATAAGGCTACATTCTTGAAAAACAAAAACTAGAGAAACATAAGCATATGAGAAATCACATGGTTTGTCTTTGAATCATCTGCATTTGTGTGATCAAGAATCATTGTTTCCTACCAACTCTAGCAGCACGGTCCTCGGCAATGGCCCTACTTTGGCAAGCTGGTGCCAACATTTGATGCCTTATTTCCACCTCTCAAGGCTCAGTGAATCTGCTGATCTCTCAAAATCTACGAGGCCGGCCCACCATGTGAGCTAGGATGTGATGGAACTCGTACTGTGATCCTTAACAGGTCCGAAAGTATCATCCCGAGTGGTTAGGTTTCTGCAAGACTTATGAAAACATAGAAACATCATGTTTAGACAATGAATGAGATTTTCTAACTAATTCTTTATTAACTTTTTAGGTTTATTATCTCTCTTGATCATGAGCTGGTGTAACTAACAGTCACTTTTTCTTGATTTTGATATATTATAATTGATTCAAATCAGATTATTTGAATCAGGAACTGATTAACAATGTGAAAGGTATCATATGATAGGTCAATAGAGATTTTTAAGGTAAGCAAGATTTTGTGTGCTCAAGAATAATTGTGATCAAAATTTTTACTATAACAACCATATACATTTTTTTTACTTCAATTTTTTTCAGAAAAAGAAAAGAAGCACACACAAATTGGAAGAAAAGAAGAAGTTAGCAGAGAGTTCTATTAACAGATTAAAATTTACTATAGCAACAATTGGCAACAAGAACTGTCACATATCAAACTTTAATGCCTATTTTCACCTCTAAAGCTCGAAAATTAAGTTGAGCGCGTTCTTATCTGCCTAAGTTGGAACTCTTGTAGAAAATGATACTAAGAGAGAAGAAAATATGGAAAAGACAAATGCATGTGCTTTTATGGCCCCATTGATTAATTACATAAACTCCATTGCTACCATGAAAGCATCTCCAAATCAGACCTTATCTTTGTTGGTATTGTCTGTAGTGATAATAAGAATTAATAAAAAGTTTAAGTTCTTTAACTTAATTCAGCCGAGATTGATTAATTACATAAACTCCATTACTAGAAATCTCATGATTCTGTAACCTAACAATCAATAGTTCTAAAGAAAGCGATTGTGTTAAAACATATACCAACATGTGATTGAGGAAAATGCAGATTACTTCTAAGATATAACAGTATCCAAACTTATTTAGCTTCTGTTGTATGTTTATCAGAAGATTTTGTTTGTTCAAGAGAGCCATATGAATTAAGTAAATAAAAGTTTCTCAATAATATACTTCATGTACATTTCTATGTATTCTCATCGGCTACATTTTGTAATCTACAAAGTTCTATTTCTAAAACACTATTGCTAATTTGCTATAAATCATCTTCTACTCAAACCACAGATGAAATCTACAAATAAATCTTCGCTACAAGGAATGGTGAGGCCACCCATCGGGTGATTGAACCCGAATTCTTCCTCAGCTTGAAACAACAATTCTTGAAAAGAAGGATGGTTCAAGTAGGCGACTGGAATCACAAAGCGCTTCTTTTCATTATCACCAACACAGACAGCAACATGCCCCTTTGGAACTTCAGCCGACCTTCTTTCACTTGACAATGACCGTCTGAGAATCTGGTGAATGGCCATTGTTTGAACCCTTTTCAAGTTAGAATGAGAAGAGTGGTTATGAAAGTAATTAACAAGAAGAAAGGCAAAGAATCTGTTTGATGGGATTGAGTTGAGAAGTGTCGTATATATAGGTGGAATAGTAATATTGCATCCATTTGGAAATAGAGAATGGTTAGCAAAATAATGGATATGAGAGTTGGGAAACATAAGCAAATGGATCATCACATGGATTTGTCTGCCAACTAACTCTTGCAATGTAGACCTCATCTTCGACCGTATTAATGATTTTATTGTATGAAATCAGTTGTTTTAGCTAACATCACTAACTATAGCTGAATTCTGAATTTTCCCACGAAATTAAAAACTTGGTCGTAAATATCATGAATTTTGTTTGAGTTTCAGATTCTCCCTCTATCCATCTCGCCCAACTCTTGATCCCTCAGACACCTTCTGCAGTGAGAGTGAAGAAAAGCTCAACACCTTATCTCTCCTCACTTATTTCCCATCTCCCTCTCATTCTTCCCTTACCCTGCTCCGGGCGTCCCTTTTCTGCCACGGCTAGGCTGCCCAGAATATGGACCAAGACATACTGTTTAGGACTAGAAGCTATACACCTAAAGACTAAAGTGTAGGATCAAAAAGTTTTTTCAGACAAGTGTAGTTGACCAATTTTGGACTTTATTCTAGAATATATACAATTACATTTTTTAAGTCACAGCCGTAATCTTTTCTTGTATCGGTTCAGACAAATGCGGATAAGTTTGAGTGATAATAGCATCTAAACTTCTTTCAGATCGATTACAAGTTTAAGATTATGGAAGTTCAAGAAATCCATGGAGACGGAATTTTGAGCTAATCCTTTCAAGAAATAACACAATAGTTTTGCATTGAAAATGGCTAAGTATATTCATTCTTGTCATTACATACATTTCTAAAGTCTGATCTACAAAAATGTGTTTTTCCTAAAACATGGCTAGTGTATGTCATGTGCTTCTCAAGCCAGAGACGACGTCAATGAATGTGTCCTGGCTGCAAGGGATGGTGAGTCCGCCCATGGGGTGACGGAACCCAAATTCCTCCTCAGCTTGAAATAACAATTCTTGAAACGAGGGGTGGTTCAAGTACGAGAGTGGAACAACAAAACGCTTCTTCTCACTCTCCCCAACATAGACAGCAACATGGCCCTTTGAGACCTCATTTCTTGAGAAAGCGGATCTTCTCTCGCTAGATAAAGACCGTCTCAGCATTTGTTGCACGGCCATTCTTGTTTGAAACTGAGCTGAAATGAGCAACTTTTTGTGGGAGATAATCTCAAGTTTATATGGTGAAAGAGTTGATGATGGCTGCAATAAAGAAATGCGTTGTGTATAAATAGACTTTTCAGAAATGGTATATCGAAATGAAAAATGAAGAGAACAAGTAGATATGCAAATGGGGCATGATGCCAAAGTTGAAAGCATAAGCACATGGATTTGTTTTGGGATTTTCTTGAAGCAACAAGATATATGTGGTGTGAGATAATGTTATCTAACCAACTATGGAAACAAGCCATGGTCACATAATGAAATTTGGACAGAAGAAAAGCCATAATTTAAGAAGTTTTTGCTTCTATGGACAGAAGAAAACACAGGTAGATATGCAAAATGGGACTAAGTTGAAAACACAAGCACATGGATTTTGTCTCGAGATTTTATTGAAGCAACAACAGATATATATGTGGTGTGACATAACTATGGCAACAAACAGTGCATTCAATTCATCAAAAATCTTCATTTTATTGCTTAAACATTGATCGACAAATCCATGTGAATTCTCATGTGCTTGTGTTTCTTCAAACTTCAGAGCCTACACTTGTCAACATTTCTGTGATTTCCAAAGGTATACGACTATTCTTGTGTAGCTATAAATACAACACATTTCTCAATTCCAAGCATCAACAAACCTTCAATACATTCTTATCTTTCTTGATTTTTGATTTCCTTCATAATAACTATTCTTCTCATTCTAACTCGAGAAAAGGTTCACAAAATGGCCATTCGTCAGATTCTAAGACGGTCTTTGTCTAATGAAAGGAGGTCAGCTGAAGTTCCAAAAGGGCACGCTGCTGTCTATGTTGGTGATAATGAAAAGAAGCGCTTTGTGATTCCAGTGGCATACTTGAACCATCCTTCGTTTCAAGAATTGTTGTTTCAAGCTGAGGAAGAATTCGGGTTCAATCACCCGATGGGTGGCCTCACCATCCCTTGCAGCGAGGACTTATTTGTAGATTTCATCTCTGGTTTGAGCAGAAGATGATTTGTAGCATTGCTGTTTTAGGAGTAGAATTTTGTAGACTAGACTACAATCTCTTAGAAATTGTATCCAATGAGAGTATATGAAATATATCATTGAGAAACTTTTGTTACCTTAAAAACAACCAAAATCTGCAAAAGAAATGAAATCAATTTGGATGTGAGAATACAGAATCATGTGATTGTCTAATTCAAGTACCTACGATCATTGAATCAGTGTTTAAATATACTTAACTTTTTGATCCATCTATCGGGACTGACAGTATGAGCTATGAACAAAGAGAAAGACATTCTTGTTGATGCTTTCATCTCTCAAAGTTGCTAAACAAGATAGATAGAAATGAGAAAATTTCTAGTAATAGTAGTCAAGCTTTCTCCAAGTAAACAAATTTCCTCATCTAAATTCAAGTTTATGTTCGATCTGATTCTGCATACATCCATAAACTCTGATAAGATTAATATCATTGCTTTGTTACTCTACATTACAGTAACCTCTTTGGGTAGAAAAAGGGTCATAAATCGTAATTTAAGATGGTTTTTGCTTTTATGTGGAGTACCTACCTTAGTTGACTTTTGGATTCAATAATCATAATTATATCACTTACTTTCACCACAACTAAGCAAGATTTCACTTTGTATAAACAATGTCCATTCGCCAAATTCACGATCTTTGTCTGGTGAAAGAAGGCCAACCAAAGTCCCAAAAGGGCACTTTGTTATCTATGTCGGAGAGAATGAAAAGAAGCGTTATGTGATCCCAGTGTCATACTTGAATCATTCCTCGTTTCAAGAGCTTTTGCATCGGGCTGAGGAGGAGTTCGGGTTCAGTCATCCAATGGGAGGCCTCACCATCCCTTGCAGCGAGGGTCTATTCGCGGATCAATTCTTTTTTTGGTAAAGGATTTTAATGGAATTCCATTTTAATGAAGAGCATTAGTCGTATTCCGCTTCAGGGAGTGACGCATAACTCTTATGCGTCACTAACAAAAAGACGCATAATCCTTATGCGTCGCTATTAAACGACGCATAATCATTGTGCGTCGTTAGTTAATGACGCATAACCATTGTGCGTCGTTTATTAGAGACGCATAACACTTATGCGTCGTTTATTAGAGACGCATAATACTTATGCGTCGTTTAATAGCGACGCATAACTCTTATGCGTCTTTAGTTAGCGACGCATAATACTTATGCGTCGTTAGTTGAGTTTTAAAACGGGCAGAAGGCAGAATCAGGCAGAAACGCGACGAAAGAGGCGAAGCAGGCGAGGCAGGCGATTTCCGACGAATCCGAGCAAAATCCGGCGAATTACCACCATTTTGCAACCATTTTCCGGTAATTGTTCTTCAATTTGGCTAAATACATCCTTTAATGTTTAATTTGGGCAGGTTTTCCGTTATTTAGTAAAAGTAGGGTTTTTGATTAAATTGATGGATTTTTGGTATTTTTGTGTTGTTTTGTTGCATATAAGTAGCGATTATGATGAAATTATGGGTTATGATGAAATTGATGGAATTTTTGGACGACTTTCCGTAATTTGTGTATTTCATATGGATTTAATTTAGCAAAATTAGCGTTTATGATGAAATTGTTGGATTTGTTGGTCGATTTTCCGTAATTTGGGTATTTCATATGCATATAATTGAATGGGTAGTAGCAATTGATTAAGTTTTTGTAATTGTGCCCCTTTTGGTGGGCGATTTTATGCATATATTGTGCCCCTAAGTTGCAATTTAGTTAGCTTGTTGATTGTTGAGTTGTTATGAAAAAAATTTGAAGCATGGGTGAATGTTTTGAAGTAGATGGCATCTGCAAGTTCCGAACAACAGTTATGCTATGGACCTGAGGATCCATCACTACTGTTTCATCAGAGCGAACACATTTCAAGCTCGTTGTTGGCGAATGGCACAACAAATGTGTTGAGAAGTCGTAGGACGGAGAGTAAGGTGTGGGCATTGCCTATACATGAAAATGTGATGTATTGGCTAGGTGTATGGGGGTTCAGAGGCGTGGTTGAATGTGGAAGACCGATGAGGATGGACAATGAGCTAATAACTACCTTGATCGAGCGCTGGAGGCCTGAGACACACTGTTTCCACCTTCCAGTTGGGGAAGTTACTGTTACCTTACAGGATGTGCAAAGCCTGTGGGGTTTGAGAGCAGACGGTCGTGCTTTCACTGGCCGTGACTACCCTGTTGGATTTGAAGATTGGTCCAGCAAGTGTAGAGATTTGTTGGGATGGATACCTGACTCAGAAACCGAAACGAAGCACGGTGGTTTGTTGATGACGTCTCTGATCCACCAAGCGACGATGCCGTTGGGTGATGGGCTGCCTGTGTATGCATACATTCAAAGAGCACGCATACATGCTCTGATCCTGTTAGGGGGGCTTATTTTACCGGACACCACAGGGTGCAAGGTCCCCTTTATGTGGTTAAATGCCTTAGACGATCCGGAAGATGTGGCTAATATCAGTTGGGGTAGTGCTGCGTTAGCATACCTGTATCATTATTTGTGCGAGGCTTCTGTAGGCAGACAGAGAAGAGATGTCGGTGGACCTATGGTTCTCTTGCAGCTGTGGGCCTGGGAAAGAATGCCTACATTGAGGCCAGCCTTCTTGATATCGCCTATGCACACGCCGTATACCCCGTGCGGAGCCAAGTAATGTTTTTGTTTAAATTAACTCACATAATTATGTGTTTTGTTGATAACTTTTGACATTAATATTATGTATAGGTGGCACGGAGTTACTGAAATTGGAAATGCGCCCCGACATTCAGTAGCTCATTATCGTGATCAGTTATCACTGATCCGTCCTGGCCAGGTGAAATTTATTTGTGTTGTCTTAATTAATGAATTTACTTACTATAGTATGAAATTAATTGTGTTTTTTATTTTATTTGTTTGTAGTTTCTGTGGACACCCTATGCAGACTGTATCCTCCCTGAGTACTGCATTGATTCGACTGCATCCTACTTGTGCGATACTTATTTGGTGTGCTGGTCATTTGTCGAGGCACACGAGGCTGGACGCGTTTGTCGACAATTTAACCGCTACCAGCGTATTCCTCAGTACTGTGATAGGATGCTACATAGCTCCGGCCATTTGAGTAAAAGTCATCGCCGTGGGAGGAAGGGCGCTGATTGGGCTAAGGTACATAAGTTCTTCATTGATGAATGGGACTTGCGCCACGACAGGTTCCAAGCAACTTTTGACCACGCAACGGCGACACTAGGTGGTCGCATTAATCCGGGTTATATGGCGTGGTACAATAGGATCACCGTGTCGTACCTAGTTCAACCTGGGACACAGTCAACTGACGGGATGAACGAGGCAGCCTCTTCTAATTTATTGGCGGTATGTGATGTTTTTGTATATAAAAACGTCTTTAGTTTAGTTTAAAGTTTGTATTGCTCAAAGTGGTATGATGTCATTTGTATTTTTGTTATCTAGGTTGAGACCCTTCAGGGGATATGGCATTTGACCTCTGAGCATGACACAGACCCTCGGTTCATTCAGATTCGAGACATGGCTGCTTCGGCACTTCGTGCGATGAACCATGCTGATGCGATGGAGTATCCATCTTCTCAACGGCAAAATGTGGTCGTGCCGCCACGCCCACCAACTTCTCTTCGTCATGGACTGCCGGGTGTCCGGACGGGTGGGCACGGGATTACACGACAGCATAGGTTGGCGCAGCAGCAGCAACCGCAACCTGAGTATGCGGTACCAGAGCCCTTGAGTCCGGAGTACGATCCCCCAGGATGGTCTCAGTTGAGTGGTGCAAGCATTGAGCCCTCGCAATGGGGAGCACGCGCGTCATGTGATTCATTCTTTGGAGGTGTGTCTGATTGGGATGCATCTCAACAAGGACGTGACACGTACTTTCAGAATTATCAATTTATGGATCGTGTGGGGGAAGAAGAGGGTCAGGAAGAAGAGGGTCCGGAAGAAGAGGGAGGGGAAGAAGAGGGTCAGGAAGAAGAGGGTCCGGAAGAAGAGGGCGGGGAGGAACATGACGAAGTAATATTCCGACCACCGACCGCGGGATCCTCACGATCATCAAGTACGATTGGCCGGGCTATGCAGAATGTATTCAGGGGCTTCTCAACAAGGAAGAACAAAGGGAAGGCTCCGACAAAGTTCACGCCTCCATCTAGATAGATTTCGGGCATATGTCAGTATTTGTGTCTATTGAAACAGGTTGTGGTTGATTATTTTTTATGTGATGAAAAATAGGATCAACAAATATTATTTTGCTATGGTTGAATGAACAGTATTATGATTTTGATAAACAACTATATAAACGAATATCAACATATGACCGAGCGAAGTATTATGATTTTGATAAATCAGTATTATGATTTTGATATAAAATTCGGTTACAAATATAAACGAATACTAAATATAAACCGTATTATGAAACAAATAACAAATTTTGAATCATAAAATCGCCCGATCGGGCATTTTAGGCACGTAAATCGCCCGACCGGGCGAAGTTTCTGGACTAAACAGTGCTGAACGAAATTGCTTTTGTGACGCATAACTATTATGCGTCTCTATTTGGTGACGCATAACTCTTATGCGTCGTTACTTGGTAACGCATAAGTGTTATGCGTCGTTTATTGGTGACGCATAATGCTTATGCGTCACCAAGTGAATTTCGTTCGGTCATGCCCCTCTATCCCGCAATTTCTGCAACGACGGGGAGCTCTCGGTTCATCCTCCTCCTGGACATCCATTTGATTAAGTATCCTCCTTCTTCTAACTCGGCCACGCGTTCTAGGAATCAACTGCTGAGGGGTGATGCACAATTTCCATGAAGGTGCAACCCAATACTCTTCATGTCTTGGTGCATCAAATGAAACTTCACTATAGTACTGTGATCTCCATGTACCTAGGTAGTACTTCTCATCTATCAGGTCAATCATAACATGACCTCTGTCTCTAGCAACCGCACAAGCATGCGAACAAGGGATTCTCCACATCTGCCACTTACCACAACTGCAACTCGATTCCAAATACCTGACTATTTGAACATTGTTGCCCTTTGACACTCCTTGTACGATTCTTCCTCGAGTTCGGACATGGTACTTCCCTAGATCTCGGTCAATGACAGTGATGTAATGTTTTCGCCCCTTTGAGTCATTCTTAGCAAGTCTGTCCCTCGCCCATGGGGTTAATTCACCTTCGGTGTGTTCTATTGTTGTCTTCTTCTCCGCCCACCATTTTACCGTCCTCCAAAATGTCAAATCAACCAACGCTCTAATCGGCAACTCTCTCACACCCCTCAAGACGTTATTGTAGCACTCCGACATGTTTGTGGTGGCCACCCCCCACCTAAGTCCACCATCGTAGCACAGTGACCAACATTCTTTTGTAATCCTATTCAGCATTCGAACCGCACCACTGTTGACATCATATAGTGCTCGACGTCTTCTGGCAAATTTACGTTCCTGAGAACTGACCCCCAACTTCCATATAATGGCCTTCACATTGGGGCCCTTGTGCTTCTTCAACACATTTGCCCTCACATGAAGCAAACAAAATTTGTGGTGTATCTGCGGGGCCCTAGTCATGATTTCAGACTCCATTGCATTCAAGAGTCCTTTATGCCTATCTGATATAATGCACACCTCCCTCTCGTATTTCACTACATGAGTTCTGACATGATCCAAAAACCACGACCAACTGTCATTGGTTTCTTCATCCACCACAGCATATGCAATAGGCAAGCATGTCTTGTTAGCATCAAAACCACAAGCAACAAGCAACTTACCTTTAAATCTTCCTCGAAGGTGAGTCCCGTCCACTGTTAACACCGGTGCGGCCTTCTGGAACGCATGTATTGCAGGCCCAAATGCCCAGAAAACATAGTTGAACACCATTGTACGCCTCTGACTCAACAGATCGTTATGCTTCCACTCAACAATTGTGCCCATATTCTGTGACTGGAGTTCAAACATGTAGCTTGGCAACTGCCTAAACGACTCCTCCCATCCACCGTATACAAACTCTATAGCCTTTCTCTTTGCATACCACGCCTTCTTATAACTGATTAACACACCAAATCTGTCTTGAATATCAGCTATTATTGAGAAGACCTTGAAATCGGCACATTGTCGCACATGATGTCGAATCAACAGAGCTATCATTGGGGCTGAAAAGTTAGCATGATCTCTATTAGCACGATGGCCTATACAGGTATGTCGATTCTTCCACTTCCTAACTTCCCACATATCGTCATGCGACCTTTGTGTAACTGAAACCTCCCACTTACATTCCCTCGCCTTTTCAGCATCGGTGGTGCTGATGATGCCTGCCCCTGTGACTGTCGTTCCTGCTGGAAATTTGCATACAGCATGCCACCTTCTTAATTTGCTCTCGACAACCTTAAACTGTTTTTCATTCCATAAACTCCACATAGTTATAGCAGTTTTCACGTGTAGCTTGGAATCAAATTTTGTTCCCAACACAATCCGATGCGGCTCATTCTCATTCCAATACAAAAGGCTGTGTTCATTACCTCCCACATCATCCGATACTCCAGAAGGACGACTTGGTAATTCACGAAAGAATCTAAACCCATTAGGATTGTATTCCGGAAGTGGTTGTTCACCTTGCATAACAGGTTTACATGGTACTATCTCATCATCAGAACTAGCACCGACATCATCAGCACCATCACCATCACTGAGATCGGGGTCTGGCTCTGTCTCGGATAGTGGCCTTGGCTCATCAAGATCATCTGCATCATCTACCTCATCATTCAATCCAACACCAACATCAGCAACATCTACAACATCTACAACATCTACAACATCTCTCTGCTCATTCATTTGGTCCACCCTCGCAGATGATCCAATACCACACTCAAAACTCATTTGTTCAAACCTCGCAGATGCTCCAATACCATAATCAACAACTGGTGGGATTTCTTCACTCCTCACAGGTGAATACTCAACAAATAATTCAATACACCCACTTGAATTTTGAGCATTGTTGAACATAAACATTACACTATCATCATTGCGAATCACAGAACATGTATAACTCATACCGGAACCATAGACTATACATTGTCTCCATAATAATTCAATTGTGTGTTGGTTCATATCTATTCCCATCGCATCACAAATCATTGCTACCAACTCATAATAGGAAACACATGAATTTAATATAATGGAGCTCCTCGCACGAGGTGGGTCATAACCAATACCCATATGTGGTAGTTGAACTACTCTACCACCCCAATACAAACTCACAAATACTTGCATGATTTCTGCATCAAAAACATATAAACCAACGACAATTATGGACATTTTCCTACAAGCCCTAATTTGTATAAATTGGGTAAAACTAACAAATGAAAGCACAATAAACATGAATAATGATGAATGTAGCTAAATTGATGAACAAATTACCGGATCTTATGGAGAAATCGCCGGAAATTGCCAGAAAACGCCGGAAATCGCCGAGATAGAGGAATTGAAAGTGTATGAAGGTGCGTTCTGTGATCTGCGTGCCTCCAGATAAAAGCCGCCTTAACGACGCATAACCAATGTGCGTCGTTCATGAGCGACGCACAACCCTTATGCGTCGTTAAGCGACGCATAATCCTTATGCGTCATTACTTAACGACGCATAATGGTTATGCGTTTCATTAAGAACGACGCACAATCATTATGCGTCACTCCCTCAATTAGAATGAATATATTCTCCTTCATTAAATTGGAATTCCATTACTCTCTTAGCACAAAAGAAGAAAGACCTCCTCTATTCGCTGATCACGTCTCTGACTTGAGCAGAACATGATTTGCTGCTGAAACATGTTTTAGAATTCAGAGTATCAAAGTTTTGTAGAGTAGTTTCTTATAGCAAGATATATGTAGAGATTAATCAATTATTCAGTTCTTTTCATCATCTTGTTTGATTATGTGTCAAAAACATACACAGATATAAACATTCTTGAATTGAAGAAATGGTAGTTTTTAATTTGTTGAGTGGCATGGTAAATATTTGATCAGAATTTGGATACTCTTAATTTGTACTAATATGAAAATCACACTATTATTTTAATTTTTTATAAAAAGGAAGGACTGATGTTTAGAAGGCAAAACCATGTGATTCTAGCTGTACAGATATCCAAATGTAGTGTCGCACTTCAATTATTCTTCACCTAACTCTAAAATTTGATGTATGCCTTAATTTGCAACTGCATTACTTCTACTGCAAAATGGTATGCATCTCTGCTTTGCTATACTTATTAACAAATTAAAACTGCAACATTAGAAGATAAGAACTGAAAAATGGTTGTAGTTATCTGCTAATGTTTGAGTGTATATGTATCATTGTATGTAAATGACCAGTTTCTCACACAAAAACTGGCCATCATAAGCTTTCACTCTTCATATTTTTTAACAGACTTGCTGGTTTATACATAGACAAATCCATGTGATCTTAGTTTCATGTCTATTAACTCATGGTTGTGCTGTTTGGAAACATATCATTAATATGGTTGAATTTTACAACTATACTTCACATATTTATCTTCCTTAAATCTGCATTATACATTATAGAACAAAAAAAAGGAATGGTCCACATTTGAAGAAATGAACAAGTTATGGGATATGTTTTGTGCACCTATTTGATTTCTGTGGTGCATTTGGTTTATGTGGGGAAAATGAGGTCTACATTGCAAGAGTTAGTTGGGAACAATGCCATTCAAAATCTTGATTTCTTGCTAAATGTGTTTAAGACAAATCCATGTGATGATTCATTTTCTTGTGTTTCCCAACTGTCATATCCATTATTTTCTAACCAATCTCTATTTCCAAGGGATGCAATATTTCTATTCCACCTATATATACAATACTTATCTCAACTTCAACCCATCAACAAGCCTTCAACAGATTCTCTACCTTTCTTGACTTTGATTTCTTTCATAACTCCTCATCTCATTCTAACTTCAAAAAAGGTTCATACAATGGCCATTCGCCAGATTCTAAGACGTTCTTTGTCCAATGAAAGAAGGTCGGCTGAAGTTCCAAAAGGCCATGTTGCAGTCTATGTCGGTGATAATGAAAAGAAGCGCTTTGTTATTCCAGTCGTGTACTTGAACCATCCTTCGTTTCAAGAATTGCTTTTTCAAGCCGAGGAAGAATTCGGGTTCAATCACCCGATGGGTGGCCTCACCATCCCTTGCAGCAAGGATTTATTTGTAGATTTCATCTCTGGTTTGAGCAGAAGATGATTTATAGCAATGGTGTTTAGAAGTAGATTTTTGTAGATTAGAAAATGTATCCAATGAGAATACATAGAAATGTACATGAAGTATATTATTGAGAAACTTATGTTTCCTTCATTCATATGGATCTCTTAAACAACCAAATTCTTCTGATAAACTTGCAACAGAAACTAAATAAGGTTGGATGCTGTTAGCATAATGAAAATCATGTGATTTATCTTGACTAAATAGAGCTTCTACCATTAAACTGAATAGAGTTTCATTGATTTCACATCGAGCCTCAGCTGATCTGTTGTAGAGGAACAGAGTTTTGTAGAACTAGTTTTTTTTACAGATACTATTTTTCTGCAGCAAAGTTACAATGTATTGATGACACATGAAAAATCATTTGGTTTCAATTTTTTTTCTGTTAACTTGAAATATTTCTAGAAAGTTATGCATACAACAAAGGTTTATCATAATCCAGCTTGGTAAGAAGATCTTGAGAAAATTTGAAAATGTGGATTTATTTAGAATTTGTTATATGCTTCTTCTTAGGGCTAAGTTGGTAGCATAGCATGGCTCTCTATCACCACATATTATTGCTGCCTTAAAATCAGTATGTGATGACTAAAATACAAAATCATGTGCTTATGTTTCTAAATCTTGAAGAAGAAAATCTCAAGAATTAATAAAAAATGAGTTAGCAAATCTCATTCATTGTCTAAACATGAAATTTCCATGTTTTCATAAGTCTTGAAGAAACCTAACCACCCGGGCTGACACCTTCCCGTATGTTAAGGATCAGTATCGGTTAATTAGCAGTAAGAGTTCCATCACAGCTGAGCTCACATGGTGGGCCGGCCGCGTAGATTTTGAGAGCAGCAGATTCATTGAGCCTTGAGAGGTCGAAATAAGGCATCAAATGTTGGTACCAGCTTGCCAAAGTAGGGCCATTGCCTATTTTGGTAACTAGACCCTAAATTGCAACTTTCTAAATGACAGTTTTGGCTTAAAAATGAGAAATTTTCTGATTCTACTAATATTTATAGCCAAGATGCTTCTTACAAAACTTAAAAACGTCATGTCTCGAGTGGGAAAATAAATAAGTACATGTATTCATTTTCTTGAGAGAATGTCAAAACAAAAAAAATAAACCTGAGTTAGACATTTATTGCTAACAGAAACTCAATTATAGGATCATTATGCAATTCTTTCATTTCTATGTATTGATTTTAGCAACTTTAGAAAAACGGCTGTCTTTGTTTGTCTTGTTTTTAAGGATAAATGAGTCAAGACAATCATGCATCTTTTAGCATTCATTCTTATCTTACTATGTTAAGATTGAGATCCTTGCTTTGTAACTCATTTTCTATTTTTTCACAAGATCAAAATCCTCCTAGCTACTTAAATTCGATTAAATCAAGTAAGGCAGAGTTTGAATAATGTGATTGGTTTCGTCATTATAAATATGAGAACGTGAGGAATCTCGTGATGCTGTATTCTAACATTCAATAGTAGTACAGAAGAAGATGTTGTAAGAGACTAAGAATGACGATGTTAGAATATAAACAATGACATTTTGGAATTCACAGCCAAAATCATTTCTGAAATCGGTTCAGACAAATGCAGATAAGTTTGAGTGAAAATAACATCTAAACTTCTTTCACATCGATTTGAAGTTTAAGATTATGGAAGTTGAAGAAATCCATGGAGAGATTTTTTTAGCTAATCCTTTTAAAAAATACTTAAACAATAGTGTTGCATCTGAAAATGGCTATGTATTAATATCTTCTCATTACATACATTTCTAAATTCTGATCTACAAAAATGTGCTTTTCTAAAAACATGGCTAGTGTATATCATGTGCTTCTCAAGCCAGAGACGACGTCAATGAATGTGTCCTGGCTGCAAGGGATGGTGAGGCTGCCCATGGGGTGACGGAATCCAAATTCCTCCTCAGCTTGAAATAACAATTCTTGAAACGAGGGGTGGTTCAAGTACGAGAGTGGAACAACAAAACGCTTCTTCTCACTCTCCCCAACATAGACAGCAACATGGCCCTTTGAGACCTCATTTCTTGAGGAAGCTGATCTTCTCTCGCTAGATAAAGACCGTCTCAGCATTTGTCGCACTGCCATTCTTGTATGAAACTGAGCTGAAGTGAGAAACTTTTTGTGGGAGAGAATCTCAAGTTTTTATGGTGTAAGAGTTGATGATGGGAGCAATGAAGAAATTTGTTATGTATAAATAGACTTTTCAGAAATGGTATATCGAAATGAAAAATGAAGAGAACAAGTAGATATGCAAATGGGGCATGATGCCTAAGTTGAAAGCATAAGCACATGGATTTGTTTTGGGATTTTCTTGAAGCAACAAGATATATGTGGTGTGAGATAATGTTATCTAACCAACTATGGCAACAAGCCATGGCCACATAATGAAATTTGGACAGAAGAAAAGCCATAATTTAAGACGTTTTTGCTTCTATGGACAGAAGAAAACATAGGTAGGTATGCAAAATGGGACTAAGTTAAAAACACAATCACATGGATTTGTCTAGAGATTTTATTGAAGCAACAACAGATATATATGTGGTGTGAGATAACTATGGCAACAAACAATGCATTCAATTCATCAAAAATCTTCATTTTATTGCTTAAACATTGATGGACAAATCCATGTGATTTCTCATGTGCTTGTGTTTCTTCAAACGTCAAAGCCTGCATTTGTCAACATTTCTGTGATTTCCAAAGGGACACAAGCATTTCTTGTGCATCTATATATACAACACATTTCCCAAGTCCAACCATCAACAAGCCTTCACTACATTCTTATCTTTCTTGATTTTTGATTTCCTTCATAATAGCTATTCTTCTCATTCTAACTCGAGAAAAGGGTCACACAATGGCCATTCGTCAGATTCTAAGACGGTCTTTGTCCAATGAAAGAAGGTCAGCTGAAGTTCCAAAAGGGCACGTTGCCGTCTATGTTGGTGATAATGAAAAGAAGCGCTTTGTGATTCCAGTGGCATACTTGAACCATCCTTCGTTCCAAGAACTGTTGTTTCAAGCTGAGGAAGAATTCGGGTTCAGTCACCCGATGGGTGGTCTCACCATCCCTTGCAGCGAGGACTTATTTGTAGATTTCATCTCTGGTTTGAGCAGAAGATGATTTGTAGCATTACTGTTTTAGGAGTTGAATTTTGTAGAGTAGATTCTCTTAGAAATGTATCCAATGAGATTACAAAAGAATGTATATGAAATATATCATTGAAGAACTTTTTTTATCCATACAACTTTGGCAACAAGGCATGACCACATTATGAAAATTGATGCCTCTTTGATAGGTCATAATTTAAGACGGTTATGGTTTGATGTACCAAAAATGATTCTAATAAATTTCTTGGGCAGGCATATATGCGTAAGTAGAGAAAAAAAACTAGAAGATATTGATCGAAAAATGAAATACAACAAACCCATCCTTTCTTTGATATGATTTGCCAGTATTTAGATATATCAAACCCATCCTCCTTTCTTTGATAAAAACACATAATAATAATAAGATTTAAAGTGGATCGATCCTACAAACATCGATTTTACGAAGAGCTCTTCTTAGCTTGGTCGATTCTCCGCTTCCGTTCTTTTAGGAGATTTACTCCGTCCTCTTTCCTCTTTTTACCAATCTGAAACATAAGCAATGAGCTTCCATATATCAATACCAAGGACACCACATGAAAAATAAAATCTTTGTTTTACCTTCATTGCTTCTAGAAGTTTCCTCTTCTTGCGCGACATTGAAACCTCAGACATGCTATCAGCATCCTTGGCCCTTTGTTGCAGATCAGGTAAAGCATCTTCTTCAGCATCCTCGACTTCAACGCCACTTTGGAGAGAAGCTAACTGAGCACCTTGAAGCTCTAGCTTCAGTTCTTCATGGTACTTCTTCTCCTGCATTAACATCTGAATCCAAGGAACACATTTGAGTGTTTAATAACACTTGGATAGATATACGAAAGAGAATAACAAACCACACAATAAACAACACATCTTAGGGAATGAGAAACAAATCTAGCTTAGCCATGATAATGTTTCATGATGTGTACCTTCTGCTTCTTCTTAGCAGCCTCGATAGCTTCTGCCCGATCAATGATGCCTAGTAAACTTTGAGGGTCGTCCAAATCCTCTTTTCCCATGCCAGGCAATGGCAAGACTTCCTTTCTTTCAGCAGCCTTTAGTCGCTCAATAGCTTCAGCATACTCAGGAACATGACCCTCAGCATCATTATCTACAAATGGAGACAAATGCGGCGGAGGTACACTGCAATATGTAAACAAAAATGAAAACATCAAAATTTGATGCAATAATCGATGCAAACATTTTTTTAAATGACATAACTGGTAGGGAGAATCTTTTAGTCTAGAAAGTACAGGATACAAGAGTGAGAAAAAGATTCTACAACTCAACCGTCAAGAGTATTTATTACAAGAAACAGTAGATACTTAACTTGAACACCTAATTGTTTATTTTCGGATATGTTTTCATGGACACAGGCATCTAGTACAACCTGAATTCAGTCAGTACATATAAGCACAAAGATGTCTCCACGAGAATCATCGCAATTGGAAGCACTATCAACTATTGAGAAGGCAGTTCCATCAAAGTAAACATCATAGATCAACCAGATACTAAAGCTAATACGATCAACTAGATATTAAAACCATAAATTAGATACCAAAGCAAATAGTATTATCACAGTTTTTCCACAAATAAGAGAGCTCTTGATTATAAAATTGCAATGCAAAATTTGATATGGAGCTTACCATCCGACAATATATTTCTCAGTAGGCAAAATGATGTGTGCATTTATACAATCATAAACCCACTGAGGTTGGATGTATTCTCTGGAAAGGAACTTATGTCCTTGTGTTGGCCTATCAACAATCTGCACACAAAAAAATAACCTCAATATAATTCTGGATTTTTCTTCTCGGAGTTGTGGAATTGCAAAATACTATATACAGAGAATCCTAAACATGATTTTCTAAACAATAATAAAAGAAATCCAATTTCCATGTCAGAAACTCGCAAAAATCCTCTGCCCGCATATGAGCTTCTAAGAAGATTCAAGAGCGGTGTTGTCACAATACAAACTACTAAAAACACAACCTAAATACGGAAAGCAGATGAACATATACAACCCAGGAAAGGTGGTGGAAGCTAGCAAACCAAATTATTGTTGAAGTGAAAAAAAAAGAAAGAGAAAACTAGTATAATGTAAACTTTCATATTAAATCACCTAAACGATTAAATACATAAATGGCATATATACTGGTTTGAACACATTGTGAAGCACATCAGTCATCATTTACCAAACCTCAAAAACAATTAATGAAATATGTGGAGGAACAGACCTGATGAGTGATGCTTTGGTCAGACTCATCATAAGGTGCACCTGCACCTTCCCAAGAAACTTTGCCACCAAATGCAGGGATGATAAACAGCAACGACTCTCTAGGAGACTGACAAAGAAACAATTGAAAAGGTTGAGTTCAATAGTGAAGAGACGGGAGAAGGGTGTGAGTAGAAAGGAAAGCATCACATCACTGGGAAACAGAAATTGAAATAAAGGAGGAAATTGATCGAGGAAGACAGGGGGGAGCAGAAGAGATAATAACAATATGTAACCTCACGACTTAAGAAGAATTTGATGTTCCTGAAGAGATTTTTGCATTCCCTAGTTTCTGAATCTTCCTCATCCTCTCTAGAAGCATCTTCAAGAAGGTGCATCAAAGCACCAGGTTCATTAGAAGGAAGCTGTTGCATTAAAGCACCCGGTTCATCCTGTTGATGTTCAGCTGGCTCAGAGCCAGACGAGATGATGGCTTTTGTACTCATTTGGCCGTTGGCATCAAGATATCTTGACAATGCATAAAGATCTGCATAGTTCAAACATCAATATTGGACACTGCAGAACCAAAAATTGGTTCCTCATCTCATATGTTTATAACATCAAATCACAAGTAACTTCATGTATTCTCAAAGCCCTAATGTAATTAAGAAAAAATCCAATACATATGATTAATCATGAAAATATGAAATAACCTGCAGACAGAGCTTCCAACCGAGGGTCAAGAATTGGTGGATATGTCACATTTATTGAATGATACAGTCTGTGGTTAACAAATGCAAGAAGAGTCTGCAAACAAATGGATATAATTAAAAACGGAAGATAAATAATACAATTGCAGACACCATTACTAGAGACTAATCCAAGACAGAGATTGAGATATTAATCCATGAGCTTAATGGTTTCAACCAATGTTTAGTAAGATATTTTTAATTCTAATTGCAGCTCCCTTATGAGCTTTACTAACCCAGGTTATTGCATAAGACATTTATTGGAACAAATTTAGTTCTATTCCTAGAAGTTGCAGCAAATAGAAATATATATCCATTGTGTGTGGGTATACAAACTCAAAAATAAAAGAGAAGCATAGATAATAAGAATGACATCAGATCATATAAGTTATGACTAACCTCATAAAATTCCAAAAAGGTAAGCAAGACCCTGTAATCCACTTCAGGCAGTACTTGTTGTAATGCATGAGGAGTTAACCAAGTAACTTTTTGCCCCTCGACCTCTGCCTGCCAAGGATAAATTGACATTAATAAGATATCTATGATACATGAAGTGATTCAGCAATAGAGAATAACATGCATACTTGATAATAAATTCCTTTCACAGAAATGAAAGTCTTCCGTAGTTTATGGGTGCGAGAAATGTATGCCTGCCACTCTTGACTCAACCTACAACCATTGCAGGAGGACAGAACAGGCAGAAACAGGATAAGTACGTTGGCCCAAACATAACATGGTTGTCTGACTTAAAATTCTTAAATTGCAAATCCAGAAAGCTGCAAGAGCAGTAACCTTCGGCAATTATGGACACGGCTTACAGGAATCTTTTCTCCATCTACAATTCTATCCACAGCAGGCAATGCAGCAAATAGGTGTACCATACTAAGGCAGTCATCAAGGTCCCTTACTGCATCAATGAATTTTGGATACCTAATTCCAAACGAAAAATGGTAAAATAACACTATTTGTACAAAACAAGCACATCAGAACTCAAAGGAGAAACTGAATTCTACCTCTCCTTAATGAGCATATCAAGAGTGTAAGTGGGCTTCCGTCTCAACAGCCGTTCCGCGAGATCTCTATTCTTCTTTGACACGGCTTTCTTCACTTTCCTCTCATAAGTTCGCATGTCTCTAAATTTTTCAAGAAGAGGCTCATGTTTAAGAAACATGAGATCTTTTGTGTGATAATAAGAATGGTGGTTTCCCTTCACCTTCTTCTTTGGTTCCCGGGGAAATACACCTTTGAGGATGCATAGTCTCCTGAATGGTGGATAGAGAAGAATCATTAGCAGTCATAAGTGAACACTATCTCTCAAAATCCATATAAAGCATAGCACAAGTATACTCATAGCAAACGGACCAAACAACCCACAGCTCAACTAAACCCAAGACAAACATTTCAAAGCTCATACACATACACCATGTTAAATAGAAAAAACAGTCCAATCCAATCTCCATAGAGGAAATGAATCAACCATGTCAGATTGATTGACCATCTAAATTGGTAACAGCTCAAAAAGTTTAAACATTAATATTACAGGGTTGATTCCCAACTCAACTAACGTTACACACTTAATCCAACTAAATAGATTACGGGGAATATAAAAACTGGTGATATGACACGAGGAATTACGTAGATTTGTAAAACAAAACACAACTCTGAAGACGCGAAGTCAAACATCTTATTATTATCACAGCTACCAAAAACCCAAAAGCCCATCAACTACTAGTACAACACGATTCCTAGAACACCCTTAGCTGAAAGTAAACACAAACATGTGTACACGTAGACAAGTTAACTCCCTAGCGAGAAGTAACTCTTAATTTAAATTGCGCACGATACGAACATCACATGTCTGCTGCAGAAAAATGACGAGCATTAAACCCTACACTCGACCCCCTCACACACACGCAAAGATGAACTAACAATAGGTGCGTATTTCATGCTGCAAAAGCAAAAATAGCCGAATTTTTTTTAAATTTACAAAAACCAAAAACAAACTTATAACCGCAGCCTCACTGCATACATATTCAATTTATTCAATTTAAAAGTACAAGCTCACTTAAGCTAACATTACGACCAAACAAATGGAAAATTAGAGGAACCTGAATACAGGAAGGCTAACTTGGAGGTATTTAACAGCTTGTGACCTCGTCACATACTTGGCCGCGTTTCCCTCCTTCTTCTTCCCCTGAAAAAAAAAAAGTGCACGGTGAGATTCAGTTCATCTTGAGGTTAAGATCGTGCTGGAGAACATTTCCGGTGGTGAATTCAAACTTACGGCGGGGCGATAGTGCTTCGGCATGGCGTCGAAGAGGTGGGAGAGAGAGGAGACGAAGGAGGCGAGGGTTATAAGATTTTAAATAGGTTTTGTTTGATTTGGGCTTGAATGACTATTTTAATTGGGCTTTTAAAGCCCAAATACATAAATTTGAAAACAAACCCCTTAATCCCTTATTGGGTTCGCATTTATCATTTTTTTTAAGAGAATGATAATATTGGACAAAATAAATTTGGAAATGTAATTGTAAACGTTTAAAGTTAGTAAATATTATCCTCTATAAAAGTAGCGATATTGTAATTTTTTTTAAAGTTGGATCTGAATTTTCTCTTCAAAATCTTCATCTGGGAGTCTATAATACTCCCGCTGCTTCTGATTTAAAGTTTCATTTAAACTCATTATAATTTTCAAGAAATTGTATGACTATACGGAATTGGGTGAAAAAATTAATAAAATGTGAGTCTCACTTTCATATAATATTTATATAATTAACTATGGGTATAATTTAATGGAGTGTGGGTCCATTCATCAAAAAATAAATGAAATTTTAAATCGCATAATTACTAAAATAATAAAATGGGATATTAATTCGCAGACAAATGAATGTAATAAAATTCTGCGTGATTAAAGGTGATAAAAAGGAAAAGTAATTAAATAAATATTTTGTTTTGTTTGTACACATGCATGATTACTTAAAAGAGAAAGAGAATATTTTCTTGTGCAATAGTATCTCGCATTAGATAGAGTTGTTGCAAAAAAAAAAGGGAACAATTAGGTAAAATGTAGGTTTCTTCAAAATGTAACCATCTTTTTTTCAAACTCCAAATCAATTATATGCTTAAATTTAAATAAACTACAAATTACATGAGACATTGAATACACTTATACACATTCATTGTAAGATGTAGGTGCTTTATCGTTAGATAGCTCCAAAAGGCCATTTATAAAAAAAATTAACAAAGTTACAAAATATGGGCTATCTCCATTTCTAAAATAAATAAGTATTCAATTTCAAAATAAATGGAGTATATCCCACATATCATAATTCAGTACATAAATGGTGCTATCAAAACAAAAAAGGTAAATCTACTCACCAAATTTATATATATGAAACACTTATTCCGGGATGGACAGAGTAAGTAGTAGCCGCTAGAGAAAGGGAGAGAGGATCACATAGCAATGGAACTATGCAACAAAATTGAGACAGAGTAGAGTAAGTAGTAACCGTTAGAGAAAGGGAGAGAGGATCACATAGCAATGGAACTATGCAACAAAATTGAGACAATGTACAATACCAAGGCCCCCCACCCCCAACAGTTTGTGCTTTACAGATTTAAGTATAGAAAGCCACAAAAAAAACTTAAGGTTCAATGCACCTACAAAAAATTTAAATAAAAATTAAATATATATGTATGTATTGTCCACTCTCTCTCATCAACAAATTGCAATATGCTGGTAGACAGGATTTACTTGTCCAAAACAAGATTTTATTTTCTCCACACCAAACTGCATTTCCCCATTGTTGTGTTGGTAGGCCCAAATATCAAAATACTATGCCTATATATATCACTCAAAAGTAAGTAAAAAAAAACACCATCACATTATTTAATTTTCACCTGATATGTCTCCCCATACCCCTATATAAACCTCCTAACTCCAATTCCAACTCAAATAACCAAACACACAAATCTCAAAGCTCACTTCTACTACCACTTCAAAACCTTATCCTTTCCAAAAATGGGATTCTTGTCTAGTGAGACCAAGCAGAAGCTGAGGAGAAGCATATCACCCAAAAATGGGAACTTTTCGGCATGCCACGACGTCCCAAAGGGGCATTTCCCGGTGTATGTTGGGGAGATGCATAGGAGATTTGTGCTCCCAATTTGCTTTCTTAACCAACCTTTGTTTCAAGAATTGTTGCATTTGGCTGAGGAGGAGTTTGGATATCATCATCCAATGGGAGGCCTCACAATCCCATGCAGTGAAGTTTACTTTCTCACCCTCATCTCTCAACTCAACTCAACTCAACTCATCACACGTGGCCGTTTCTTATTGATGGCAAATGACGGCGGCGGTGTTTGAATGTCACCCCTCCATGAAATTGAGATCAAATAGACTAGTGTTAGGCAAATTTTGTGATCAAGAATTGATGAACTTTCTATATGTAGATTGATTGTTTGTTGTAGTAGTGGATTCATCAATGAATATTGATCATTTTTCTCATATATATCAAGATTTTTCATACATTTTCTTTAATTAGAATTTGTGTCACACTATGAATATCCTTGGCTTAAAAAGATGCAATTGTTTTACTTTTCATGATGTCAAATCTATTGGCATTTGACAGAGTTATGAATATGAAAGAAAGAAAGAAGGAAGGTAGGTAATAACTAACTGCATTATTTTGATGGATTTTTAATATGTTTTGTGATTGATTGAAAGACCAATCCATGTGATGACTCATGTCATGTGCATATATATCAATCTCACACAGTAATTTGAGGCTCAAAAATGATATGTCAAAACCAATAAATATTTATCAGCACAAAAATGGAAAATCAACTGGTTTATGTACTAATGCACCTACGCGGATAGGCGCCCGCTGCAGCCTCGTCCTCGCCACAAAACAACTCTCACAAGCGCTCGTTGCAGCCTCGTCCTCACCAGAAAACTATGTCTCACAGTCGCCCTCATCTGCATATTATTCTATTAGCCAAAAAATGCAGCAAAATTAAGACCAAATCCTTGTTTTCAGCAAAATGGTAGTAACAAACTAGTGGTGCAGGCAGGCAGCATCTGGCAATAGTGGTAAAAGACAATTGCACATGAGACATCACATGCACTTGGTTTTCCAACTAATTATCAAGAAATGTAGCAATGGATGTATATATGTAGAGGCGTTCGAACCCCACCACACACGCCAAAGCAACAGAATTTCTTTCCCCTATCAAAATTTTTTATAATGAAAATGACACAAAAAAAGTAAGTAAAAACTTCGCATTTAGCCGGTTTTAGAGCACGAAATGAGCTAATGCAGCTGTGAATATGTTATAACACAGCAACTGCTTCTGCTACCTTTAACACTATGAGGGATGTGTAAAAGGATCGACTTCGACTTAAAACAAGAACTACTATATAAATATATGAATCCATTAAATGAGGAAATTTCAAGAGCTGAGAATCAAAGTCTCAACCGAAATGAATGGCGTGGTTGGTTGAAGAATGGTGTAGCTGGTGAGAAGAAGACCGGGACAGCAGGGGCCTATACGACTCAATGATTCGACCACTCGAAAATATTTCATGCCTTCCATAACATGCTAAAGTTTTCATACTTAGCCTTATCCTTAGACAATTAATTATTTCAACAATGTCCTTAACTAATCCCATTGATTTTGCAGTCCAATTTGTCGATAATCCTCACGTGATCAAGTGGCTGCAAGGAGACACGGAAATACCAGAGGCTCTCATAATACATCTCATCTTCTTCTCTTGACTAAATTGTTGAATTTTTTTAAAAATAATTTTGGATAATAGTATGAGTTGTTTTTTTCATGAACTAGTTGCTTTCGTACTACATTTCTGTCTGAAAACTTGAATGCCTATTTGTTAGTACTTTCACTTGTATATTATGTACCTGAGCATGATGAGTTTGAGAGTTTGATGGATGATATAAAATTCTTGGATTTTATGCTAAATTGGTGATTAATGTATGCTGTGAAAAATCCATTGCTATAAATAGAGATAAATCAGTTATGTACTAAGTCTAAAGGTGTCAACAAATCAAAGCATTAGACAGATGGATCTTGATCAGATTTTGGATTTAAAAAAGTTGGCAAATCTTTCTCTATCATCACAAAATCAATGTATCATAAAAAGGCTTCTGACTTTTTTCTTGAATAACAACACTAGTAAACATGGGGTCCCCATCCAAGTGTAAGTAACTAAATTCAATGCTTCACTTACCAAAAATGCACCCCCCTTCTCTTCTCATTTAAATCACAGAGTAGAAACATCAAGAGCCATAATGATTAAAATCAGTTTGTGGTTGTTTTCTATACAACAACTTGGAAAAATAATAGTATAGTATTAAAGAAAAAATGAATTAAGTCAACAAATAAGTGTATAGTAGTAAAAGGGCAAAATGTCATGCTACTGAATGGTCAAAAACCATGTGCTTTCACCTGATATATGTGTACCAACTTCCTCAATTGTAACCTAAAAATAAATAAAATGGGAATAAAGCCCTAGAATAGTTGCAAGCAGCGTTTTAGGCTCGCAATAATTATTTTAATTTGTGTTTAATAGGATTTAATCCACAGATCAATAGATAAAGTATGAAACAACGCATTCACTGCATTATAATTATAACTACTCATATAAAATATCGAAATTTTAATTTCTTTACAAAAACTGTTAATTCGTGTTTGATATTACGGAGCAATATCTCTAATTTCCACTGAACGCGTGAACATTTTTTAAGGAATGAACTTCAAATTTAATCCCTAGAAAATGGGTATTGGTTATAATTTCAAATTCATGATATAATCTTAGGTGGTGTTCGGTTTGCAAGATAAAATAATATCAAGATACAATTTAGGATTGAGTTATGAGATTATTTTAGTCATAGGGGGTTAGTTATGACTAATTATCTTATGATTGTTCATTTAGGATTGAGTTGTGGGGTTGAATCTCGTGGACCAAATACACTACAAATTTAATTTCGGATACAATATTGCAAACCGAATACCCCTGGTGCAAATTAAGATTCACACAAGTACTAATTAATGAAAAGTAATATTAACATTCAGTTGACTTATACAGTATATTTTTTTAACATTTTACCACTTCATTGTTATTATTTATTATATGTATAATAGTAAAGAAATAATTATTGTAAATAGCATGTTATACATGAGTTATGGAATAAATTGATAGGCATGGAGATTAATTGCAGCCTGCCTTAAAAACTGCAGCAGCAAAATTGAAGGAGAGAGGAAAAAAAATTAACTAATCGAATACCAGGGTGCTCAATTATTGAGTCAAAACCAGGGATGGCCATAAATAAGAAAAGTTTCTGACATCACTTGAAAAAATATCAATGCTATATCGCATATAATTTTTATTTTTAAAAAATGCTGAGTTCTGGATTAACTCCATGATCTAATCCTTCAAGATAATTTAGTTTTGATCTCTTGACTTTGTCTTCACTCATCAATCAAGGAAACTTGAATTATTTATTATCATCAACGTTATTATTGTTGTTTGCAAAAGTATTAGTAGTTCATTTTAGTTAGTTGAATGAAACGCACAAACATTAAAAGTAAACAAATCTATCAGACTTATACGATAGGTTCGGATTAAAATTTAAAAGATCCATATTTTTAATTACTACTAGTCCCGGCCGTTAAAAATAGTACTATCAACTTTTGAGGGCACAAGTTTTAGGGCATAATTAGTAAAATTAGAGAGATAGAAATAAAAAGTTATTAAAATATTGTTAAATGAAAAATGAGTTCCACCTCATTAGAGATGAAAAGTTTCTAAGTAGAACGTGCATAATTTTAACGAACGGGCTAAAATAGAAATAGTTCTTATTTTTAAAGAACGAATAGCTAATATGCTCGTCCAAATGAACAAACGTGCATTAGAGCATCACCAACAAGAAAGGGTAAATAAAAGATGTATATCATCCATATACATCCTCAAAAAGTGAAATATACTCTTCAAAAAAGAAACATATTCCAAAGGAAAAGGTATATAGAAAGATAAATGATTTTTTAAACATGTAATAGTACAAAATGCATTAGGAAAACATAAAGTGTGATATCTTTTCAAATACCTTCTCCCTTGGAGAATGGTTTTTCATGAAAAGAAGGCAAAAATGGTAGTTATAAAATTTTACCTCTCCATTGGTGAAGAGGTAAAGATACCTCTTCAAAATGGGAAAAAGTATAATACTTTCTCAAATACCTCTCCCCTTGGAGAATGATTTTTCATAAATAAAAAGATAAATATGATAGTTATATAACTTTACCTCTACATTTACCTCTCTCCTTAGAGATGCTCTTAAAGAGCAAGTTCCTCAAAAAAGGTAATATGATCGAAATGAAATCCAAATGCCATAGAAACTATCGCTTTTAATGACTTATTTAGCACGCGTACCCTCACGCAATCTTTTATTGAGTAATGAAAATGCTTTAAATCAGAAATTTTGGCTAGTCAAATATAATTTCAACAATAAAACACAATCGTCCAAAACATAACAAAACAACATCACCCCAAGATTGAAAAGCAAACAAAAGACACAAAAACAAACACACCATCAAGAATAGTCTAGACCAAAAATGGGATTTACCACAGAAATACCAAGAAAAAGAGAAAAACATAGGGACGAAAACAACCGACAACAACCACCAAGAATTGACGACAACAAACAGACTCCAAAAGACGAACCTACAACAAAGAAAGAAAATCCATACCTCTTCTAGGCACCCCATGGGTAGAAAACCAATAAGAGACTTCAAAGCTACAACAATCGATTTTATGAGTCTATACAATGACATTACAAATATATTAGAAATTGTTGTCTGTACACGACTTAATTTTTCCAATATTTATAACTTAAAAGATAATTTGTCAGCACAAAAATATTGTGGTGTGATAGTTGAGACAAAAATGCTTATGTGCATGGTTATACTAATTTAATCTCATGCAAATTCAGTTTGACACAACATATTTGCTTCATGTCGAAAACGTGTTTTGTATTGCCAACCACAGCAAAATACTACTGATAATGAATGTGGTATGATTGTAAGAAGCATTCACATTATCATCTGTGGTTCGGCTAATGAGTTTGAAGATGCCCAAAGAGGAAGTTTCAGTAACAATGATTTATTACCGACTTATTACCAGTAACTTTTATAGTGAAAAATTATTACCCAATATTAGATTATCCGTTAAAGATTATCAAAGTAATTGTATGATATTTTGGCAAGATGATAGTGAATTATAGATTTGTAGATTTTGTAAGGATTTACGTGGATAGCTCCTCGATATAGAGTGCATGCATACCTCAATCGAATTTGGGTGCGAACAAAGACTAAAGGTTAGAGATGATCTAAGGATTATGCAACAGATGGTCCATTAGTGTACGTTCATGTATCTACTTCTTCAATCGAATTTAAAAAGCAATGCAATTAAGACTGAACATGTGAAAATAAACTAACAATTAAATTCTAACTTACAAAGATGCATTGGGGCGGATATTAATTTCTATACAACACGGTATTCTAATTCAGAACCTGTTACGGACGTTCTCCGTAACGAGGCCGGATGGCTAACTTCTCGGAGAGATAAGGTGATCGAACCTTCGACGTGCTCGAAGGAAAGCTCACGAATTGCTGTTTTTCGGACGTTCTCCGATGAACAACAATTTGGAAATGAAATATGATATTCTTGTTACTCAAGACAAATTTGTGGAAACTAATATATATTCATTGAATGATTAGAATGATAACAAGCTCTCCTATTTATAATACTAGAATACTACTACCCTAACTTAATGAACAAGAAACAAATATCTAAACAAATATGGGAAAGATATGGTGAATCACAATTAACTAAATAGAATAATATCCTATGAATATTCCCTAATAATATGTAGAGGATGATCGTATCAACTCCCCCACGGTTGAAATCCACCTTGTCCTCAAGGTGGAAACCACGAAGCAACAAAGAGAGTTAAAAGAAGAAGCATTGGTGATTTATCTCCTCCCGGATCAAATGTGCCTGGTCGCTGGAGTTGAGCAAATGCGGATCCGTTTCCTACCTCCTCCTTTATCTCTAACTCCCATTGTGTGGGATTAAGAAGATCACCACTTTTGACATCATCAAACACCACGTCAAATGTAAATTTCCTCCAATCAACGACATCTGTCATCTCCAATTCCTGATGTGGTGGAACAATAAAATCACCAATCTTCTCATCATATACCCCGACGAGCACTTGCCGAGGCATATTGTCGGTTTTGACGTTCACGATCTTTTCCAGGGACTCGTCGTTTGGAACATCAAGATTAGCGCCCCCGTTGTGAGCGGGGTTGTTGGAAACATCTTCAACTAGATTTTCGTCATCAATATTCTCCTCAAATACGCAATTCAACCGGACGAGAAGGGCGGCTTGCTCCAATCTATAAATACGCAATTTCTCGTTGTAATCACTTACGGCAGCTGGTTGGGCCGGGTAAGGCGAACGAACCTTGAGACTGGGAATATTGGGAAGACCATGTTGCTTCCCTGAATCAATAAACTTGCTGGACTGTTGAGGCCGGTGCGTGGAGCCAGATCGTGGCGGGGCGACAGTAGGCAACGGCTCTGTGCGGTTATCCAACGATCGGTTGCACCGTGGTGGCTGGTATGTAGGCTGCGTGTACAGCACTTCCGGCGGGTGGTAAGTCGGCTGCCATTGCTGATATCCTGCGTGGAAGGTCCCCTGGCGGCGATAGTCGGGTGGGTCCGAACACGAGGGCTGATGGAGCTGCTCGGCGTGGCCGTTTTGAGGCTGCTGGTGTCGCCACGGATAGTGTTCAGAACTCTGGCTTTGACGGTTGTTTCCACGATCGTGCCAGCCCCCCTTGATCCCAATTGTTATCAATGATTCGAGGTTGGGGTTGGTCATGAAAGCGCCCCTGATACCTCCTGTTAGGAATTTATGGAGGATCTTGTCCATCCGAGAACAGGAGCGACGGTGGTTCTCGCCATGGCTGACTTGCGCGGCAATGTTGGTCTCCATCGTTGGCCGTGAAATCATGTAGCCAATAAGGCGGCTCCTCTGTACCTGCTCGGTGGATCTTCCCGCCCATGTACCTATCCGGCGGGTAGGGCGGCGGACCGTGGGCCAGATAGTTGTGGTGGGTTCGCTGCGCGTACGGCGGTGCTGGAGTCAGAAGTGGGGGTGGCCGGTCGTTCGCGTTCATACGCGACTCCAATTTGTCCACCCGTCGATCCATACTGTCGAGGCGTGCATTTAATTTATCAAACCCTAATGTGATTGGGTCGACCGAAGCCTTCCCCGATTGGTCGGGACGACGCGGCGGGCCTATATGCAGCGCCGGCGTCGCTTCCCTCGTCGGCCGTTCCGACGTAGATGGGCAATGGTATGTTGACGTCATGAGAAGGGAATGAAAGCACCAGTTGTTACGGACGTTCTCCGTAACGAGGCCGGATGGCTAACTTCTCGGAGAGATAAGGTGATCGAACCTTCGACGTGCTCGAAGGAAAGCTCACGAATTGCTGATTTTCGGACGTTCTCCGATGAACAACAATGTGGAAACGAAATATGATATTCTTGTTACTCAATACAAGTTTGTGGAAAATAATATATTCATTGAATGAATAAAATGATAACAACCTAGCCCTATTTATAATACTAGAATACTAGCTTAGGGAACAAGAAAACAAGATACGAAAAGATACTATGAATCAAAAGATAACTAAACAAAAGATATGGAAGATAAAATATATCTAAACTAAAGGACTACTCGTATCAACCCCCCCTCGGTTAAAATCCACCTTGTCCTCAAAGTGAGAACCACGAAGCGACGAAAAGTTGAAAGCAGAAGCTTCGGCGAATCATCTCCTCCTGGATCAAACGCACACCGAACAGTTGAACGTCTCCCTTCATCACAGCCATAAAAAATCAACGAAGGAGACCCAATGTGGTCGGCAAAATTCCACGCCACAACGACAAGCTTGTCCACGCCTCCAAGAATGTTCGAATCCAACATGTCATTGCGCGGAGGGATCAACCTTGCATCGGTATCGAGCGATGTTGATCGATGATTCATACTTGTAACATCACTGATACTCAAATCCACATAGACACCAACAATTATGCACAAACCGGTGTAAGCACTATCTCCTTTCTTGCCCCAACAATTCTCAACAATAGATTTGGATTGCACTTGAACAACAGGGAATGAGGCGATGACCTTCGGCACTTCCTCTATGGAATCGTCCTCCTCTACATCGTCTAACGATGCCTCTTCCTCATTGTTTTTACTTGAATCATGAAGACCATCATCGTCATCAATTTTATCCACCTCTATAGATCGTACTTCATCATCTACTAATTTCTTCTCATTGAGCCGCAAGTCAACTTGATTCAACACTTTTGCATCACCCTCAATTCCCAAGTATTTCTCTTCACAAGAAACAAGCTTCGTAGCGGAGTGGAGGCTCGGGGAACGCAGGCAGGAGGGCGGGCGTTGGAGCAGGGGCTGCTTCACAGTAGTGGACAATTTGAGGCAGGCCTCAGCTCTACGGAGGCGAGTCGTAGGATGGCCGCAGGATGGCGATCGTTGCTGATCCATGTGCAGCGGCGGGGACGGTGCAGCCGCAGGGGCCGGTGGCGCTGCTGCACGGCGGTGACTTGGCTGTGGTTGTTGGTCGAGCACGTGCTGCAGCGGTGGCTTCTGGTCGAGAACGAGCTGTGGATGTGCGGGGGTACGAGGGCTTGGGAATGTGGGGTGCAGGTGCCGATTCCGGGTTTGGGGCTACTCTCGTTGCTGGCCAGTATACGCGCTAGGTGGGAATCGTGACGACACGTCTGAATCAGCGTGAAGAAAGCCTCGGGGGCCGAAAGAGGGGCGCGTCGTGTGTTTTGACTCGGGAGTGTCCGACGTTCCATGATGCGTCGGGCCATAAAACAATTCTGGTTCTGGTATCGGCTGTGGCGGTGGTTCCGGCAGCGGAGGAGCGCGAATCTCTCCCACATGACAACCGGATGTATAGGAGGGCGGATCCCAGCAAGTCCGGCGACACCTCGATCCAGAATAGAAGTCTACATAGTGTTGTTGTTCGGACTCTTCCATCCCCAGGTATCGATCCCGCGGCCTGTCCCAGCACGTGCGGTGGCGAGGCTCGGGGCGATCGCGGTACGGCGCCCGATGAACGTTCTGCTGCGGAAGACGGTTGTCGCGCCAATGTAATGCGCGGGCAGCGCCTCGTCGACGACGGATATCCCCACCACGGTCTCGTCGTCCGTGGATGAAAGGCCGGTGGACATCGTCGTCTGCCGCCCAAGCGTCGCGCGGGGAGTGATACCCTTCGTCATCAAGTTCGTCCGAGAAATAGGGGGGATCAGGTTCGGGAACGCGCGGCGCTTCCAACTTCTCCAGCCTGAGTTCCATTCTGTCAAATCGCGCCAAGATCTTCTCCAACCCGGTGGAGAAAATCGCGGTTGTTCCTGCCACATCGTGCGGCGCCTCGGCGGCCGCCTGGAAATTGCGTCGCGGATATCGCGGCTGATCGTCGCCGCTGGCGCTAGAAGGAGGGGGCTGATATTGGTGGTAAGTAGCCATAACTAATAAGGGAAAAAAATGAAGTTGGAGTGGAGGGTTCGGTGGGTTTTTTTTTTTTTTTGGTGAAATATGGGTTATGGATGAAGAAGGTGGAGGATTAGGCGTGGCTGTGATGGTGGTGATGCGGCTATTTTTTTTTTATATGGAGGATGAGTACGGGATGAAAGCACCAGTTGTTACGGACGTTCTCCGTAACGAGGGCGGATGGCTAACTTCTCGGAGAGATAAGGTGATCGAACCTTCGACGTGCTCGAAGGAAAGCTCACGAATTGCTGATTTTCGGACGTTCTCCGATGAACAACAATTTGGAAATGAAATATGATATTCTTGTTACTCAAGACAAATTTGTGGAAAATAATATATATTCATTGAATGATTAGAATGATAACAAGCTCTCCTATTTATAATACTAGAATACTACTACCCTAACTTAATGAACAAGAAACAAATATCTAAACAAATATGGGAAAGATATGGTGAATCACAATTAACTAAATAGAATAATATCCTATGAATATTCCCTAATAATATGTAGAGGATGATCGTATCAGAACCATAGAAGTAAAATTCTTTGCAAGGGTTTATATTCAACATGTATACAAAATTTCTTGCAAATCACTAGTAATTAAATAGTAACAACCCCAACCAATTATATAGGAGATAAAAATATGTATCCACTTGTATCTTAAAAGACACAAACACACACCCATGTAGATGTGTGTATGTTTTGCTGCAAGTGGTGGTATGGCCATATTATAAAATACTCCTAACAAAAAACTTATCATGCATGTTACTCTACTAAATATAGGAAGTTTAACAGCACCCACAATCGTGCTCTTGCCAACGAGTACGGTTGTGGGCTCGGCCCCACTTTTTCTGCCTGCTCTTAGGCAAGAGCACAACACCCACAGTTGTGCTCTTCCGCAAGGACGAGCACAAGTGTCCCACCATTCTATTATTCAATTTAAATAAAAACATTTTCATAATATTAAAATTCATTAAAAAAACTGAAATAATATTACAAATTACAAATAAAATAAAAAAGACACAATTAAAATCCTAAAAAATAAAAATTACATAATTAAAATCCTAAAAATTAAAAATTACATAATTAAAATACTAAAAATTAAAAATTACACAATTAAAGCTAAAAATACCCCCATGGAAGACTATTCATCCGACGGCACTACCCCCAATTTTTTTTGGAGGCTCAATATCATGGCCTCGTGCGATCGAAGTTGCGCGGGGGTCATAGTTGACCTATCGGTCATATTGAGTTGGGCCAAAATCCCTCAAAACGAGTTGGTGGGGGGTGGAGGTGGCGCATAGGGCACGGGAACGGGAGCGGGTTCGGGAGCATCACCGGATGGAGTCGCGGCGCGACGGCGGTTGGCCGCCGCCTTCTTCCTTCCCTGCGGTCGGCGTTGGGAACCACTCGGGCCGGCGTCGGAGCTACCCAAGTTAGCTCCGGCGAGTTGGCTAACCACGTCTTCGGAGCCGGCGTCGGATAGGGATACCGACCTTGACCGTTTGGAGGAGCCGCTAGAGGAGGATGTTACGCTTCCCCTATACTTCGGATGCGACCGCGTCTCCTGCCAAATGTTGAGGTACTTGAACGGTTTGTAGTTCATGGATTGGTAGGTGTTCATTGCGGCAGTGATAACGTCGACCTCGCTCCGGCCACTCCCCACCGACCGCTCTTCCTGGAGGTATGTTAAGGACCTAAATCCCTAACGTTTGGTAGAACGGAGAACAACTATGAAGAGATAAATCCGGCGCCCGTGAGGGTCGGCGGAGGAAGAATCTGGGTGGCTGTGAGCGGGTTCCAACCCGTCGGGCAGCGACTGCAGATCAGATATACGTCCCGGCTGTGCGCGGTGAGATTCCTTCGGGCAGCAGGTGGCGTAGGGATTAAGGATTCAACGTATGATGCAAGGGACTTGGCCAAAATAATATATTCTTTGAATGATTAGAATGATAACATCCTCTCCTATTTATAATACTAGAATACTACTAACCTAACTTATTGAATAAGTAAATAAAGATATGGAAAAGATTTGGGGAATAAAAGATACTAAATAATTGTGATTTCCTAAGATATAGATGATCGTATCAACTCCCACATGGTTAAAATCCGTCTTGTCCTCAAGGTGGAAACCACGAAGCAACGGTGAGAGTTGACAGCAAAAGCCTTGGCGAGGCGTCGCCTCCTGGATCAAACACACACCGAGCAGCTGAGCGTGTCCCTTCATCACCTCCATAAAAAATCAACGAAGGCAGATTGATGTGGACATCCAAATTCAATGCTAAAATGGAAAGCTCTGCCACACGTCCCTGAATGATCAAACAGGGCTTGTTATTTCGTGGAGGAATCAACCTTCCATCAGCGTCGAGCGATGGTAATCGAGGATTCATGCTTGTAATATCAGTGACATTCAAATCCCCATTACATTCCGGAGCAGTATTGAAGACAACATGGTTTGCAGGCATGGGTAGCTCTATGCGAAAGGTCCCCGTGGCAAACAAGCACTTGATTACTTCTTCATGCGGAAGCTCCTTCTTGCTACCACGTAGATCCGGTTTTGCTATCTGCAGAGCAAGAAATTCTCCTTTTTGATTGCTGAGACTGACACCTATACCAGGATCGAATGCGCGCACGGTGATCATTTCGATCATCTTAAGTATGTCACTATCTTCATCGTCTTTACTCTCAACTAAACCCTTCGGTCCCATCCCATTCTCTTTCCATTTATCTTCAACAATGTTCTTTTCTCCCACAACATCATGAGAACCAGACACAACTTTATTTACCAAACCATACTCACCAGCCTTTTGCATATTCATTTGCCACTCCTTTGGCCTCGAGCTCGGGACAGCAGCTTGCGGAAGACGATTAAAGGCCAACAATGGAGCTATCTCCGATAGCGGTAGCAAGGGCTGGAAAGGGCCTAGAGTGGAGTAGGGCGGCAGCTCCAAGGGCTGTGCTGGACTCGGCTGCGGCGGGTGATTTGATCGCGGCAGTTGCAGTGATGGCTGGTAGGTGGATCTGGTCTACAGCAGGGGTGGCCATTAGAGGTGGTTCCCAACACGAAGGCTGACGCACTGGGGTTTGATCAGATTTGGTGCGGTGGCGTGGTGGAGTCGTTGATTCATTGGGGACTAAACGTGAAGGCCCAAAAGAAGCCTCATTATTTCTTGATGGAGGATATGCCATCTTTCGGAGTGGTGCAGAAACATAGGGCTGATCAAGATCGGCCTCGGGCTGTGGTAACGTTCGGAATTTTCTAAACCGGCGATTTGTGGCATCGAACCAAGTTTCTATCTTGTTAAATGCTTCCAATAAGCGGTCTAACTTTGCGTTAATCGGGTCCTCCGCTTTGGTGGCTGGACGAGGGTGATATTGAGGCTGCCACGGGAGATATCGGGCGTAGAAGTTTCCCGGATCGACGTATGAATCCGGGACCATACCTGGATTACGATACGGTGGTGGATAACAGTTATCGGTTCGTTGTTGGGGCGGATCCCAACAAGTGGGGCGGCTCGTCCGGACAGACCCCATTCGGTGAGGTTGCGGCAGACCGTAGGGTTCACGCCTGTACCTGGGTGGTGACTGATCATAGGACAAGCGTTAATAACGGTGATAGCCGGCATAGTCATATGACATGTTGACGGACTGAAGATAGGATGTTTTCTACGAAGGAAGGGGGAAGCTTCTGTTTGGTGGGTTTCTTCCTTTTTTTTGGATGAATTGGACGAAGAGGGTCACTCTTTTCTTTTGGGTGGTGAGGTATGGGTTATGGATAATGGTTTGACTTGAACGCGGCACGCAGGAATCCTTCCCGTCGGGCTTTGCAGAAGTAGGATTTTCCGGCGGCTAGAGCTCGGCGGACAGGCTGGACTCGGCAACCAAAGCAGGTGCTGTGCGCGGAATATTTTCCGTCGGGCAGCAGTAGAGCTTTGATTCGAGATGGTGGGAGGGTCAGCTCTCAATGAAAGCACCAGTTGTTAAGGACCTAAATCCCTAACGTTTGGTAGAACGGAGAACAACTATGAACAGATAAATCCGGCGCCCGTGAGGGTCGGCGGAGGAAGAATCTGGGTGGCTGTGCGCGGGTTCCAACCCGTCGGGCAGCGACTGCAGATCAGATATACGTCCCGGCTGTGCGCGGTGAGATTCCTTCGGGCAGCAGGTGGCGTAGGGATTAAGGATTCAACGTATGATGCAAGGGACTTGGCCAAAATAATATATTCTTTGAATGATTAAAATGATAACGTCCTCTCCTATTTATAATACTAGAATACTACTAACCTAACTTATTAAATAAGTAAACAAAGATATGGAAAAGATTTGGGGAATAAAAGATACTAAATAATTGTGATTTCCTAAGATATAGATGATCGTATCAAGGTAATACCCCTGGAACTTTTGGATTTCTTCGTTGGCTCGGTAGATGGCGTTGCGCACCATACTCTCGTTGCGCTCGATTGTTCCCGCCGGCCGGTTTTCATTGTACCGGCAACAGATGCGCCACCAATAGTGATCGCCGGATTGGTTCGTGCCAACCTCCGGATCTTCGGAGATTGACAAGAACGCCTTGAACAATTGCTCCATCTCCGCCGGAGTGTACGGTGTGCGGACACCGCGAGTAGGAGGAGTCGGAGTTTGGGAGGGGGCGGTCGACATTGCTCTAGGCTCGGGTGTCCACCCGTATAGCCCTTCGGGGGCATCTTGGTCGTCGATCGGGTAAGGCCAATAGCCACCCGGAACTCCCGAACTTTGGGTTTGAGGAGGGGCCGAAAATTCCATTTCCGGACTAGGAAACGGTTGTGAACCGAACCACTTGGGATTCCAACCGTGGGAGCCCGGGGGGTGATCGCCGTCGCCGGACATTGTTATGTTGTAGGAGTGGAAGAAAGATTGAGAATGGAGATGAGAGAATGTAGATGAGAATGGAAATGAGAGAATGTAGATAAGAATTGTGTAGTGTGGTGTGAATTTTTTTGTGTGAAAGTGGGGGTATTTATAGATGAAAATGTGTATTTTTTAGGGAAAAAAATTTAAAAAAAATTAAAAGTGGGTAGAAAACGGATATATTTTTTTTGGGAAGTGGGAATTTTTTTTATTTTTAATCATTTTTTTAATTAAAAACTGATTTTTTTTAAAAGAAATTCAAATGCAACGGCTATGTCGTTGCCCAATCAGCGCCGGCCACGTCACCTGCTCGCTGACACGGACGTGCTGGATGCATCGAGCAGCGTCGTGCCAGCGGCGCGAGCGCAGCGACGGACGACGTCTCCGTGCCGCTGGCACGGACGGACGGACGTCGTCTTGCTCACTGTTGCAGATGCTATAATGATTGATACATTTATGTCTAAATTAATTTGGGCGAAATATTTGACGGAAACAATGGGCCTGCTACTTTTAAGTTATTTTTTGTACCTTCTAAATTGATGTGGTGAAATCTTGTGCACATGATGCAAAAGGCCAAAATAGACCAAAACATCTATTTATTCTTGAAATAAATTAAAAAATACTAATATATGTCACTAGTAATCGGAGAAAATATTTTGAAAGCATATCTAGTGAGACCTTATTAATCCCATTGTCACATTATTTAAAATTTTTACTGTAACGTGTAATTTTTGTGTAAAGTACCAAGATTAACAATTAATTTTTCAATTTCGGGAAGACATTTAATTTTTCAACTAGTAGATGCATACTATATACTCCATAATAAAGTAAATCAAAATAAAATTTGGTTTGTATCGACATTACATTACATTAATTGGATCATTGATCCCACAGCTAAATACAGAGAACCAGAATTTTAGGTTTGTGTTACATACTATTACTAATACAAAATATTTGCATATTGAGAATGAGTCCAACTAGTGAATAGTAAAATTTAGGTAATTATAATTACTCAAAAAGGAAGTATATTTATTATGTGCTACTTTGGTTATAGAAAGCATCTACGTGCATCCTCTTTTCCTAGAAGTACTCTCCTCACAAATTTGTATCAATAGAAATTATTGGGACCCAAATCCATCTCACATCAATGAACAAGAAAAATTGCAAATAGATGTATGTAAGTGTTTCTCCAACTCTCTTATTGTAAGGCTTTTCGTAAAATGACCTTGAAACAAAACTGTAAAGACCTTTTTTGTATATATAATCTATCGAAACCATTTTTTTCAATTACGACGCTACTCTCTTTGTAGAAAAGGAAAAGAATCAATTAGGCTAAAACAATGGGCAGACAGAAGGGAGATAATAAAATCCTGACAAGTTAGGGGATATATACACTATAATAAAGAGTGACAAAACTTGACCTAAATAATGCATGCAGATGTACCATACCTTGTAAACCACCCTACTCTTATTAAGTGGACCCTAATTTGTCCACAAACATTATAACCACCCTTTCTAATTACCAAATTCATTACCACCTTATAATCTCTCCTATGCGCGCCATCCATATATGTTTAGCGTAGGTGCGCGTCGGGCACGTCCAAGTAATTCTCTTGTCTCAAATACTACAAGTTACTCTTGTATGATTGTCTTATTGATTCGAAAATTGGTCACATGTTACGTAAGTTATAGTTACTCTTGTATGATGGTCTTATTGATTTGAAAATTGGTCACATGTTACATAAGTTATAGTTACTCTTGTATGATCACGTGTTACGTAAGTTACAGCAGAAGATTCACATTTATTAGTTGAACGAACCCCGAATATCAAAAGAGAAAGAAAATCAAGCACCAAAATATCTGAGGAAACCGACCATATGTCACTCATCACATGCACCCATATACTTTCCCTATAAATAAGCAATCACTTGAAACTGAAAATCCTATTCTCAACTCCCCCCAAAACAAGTTAAGAACTTCAAAATTCATCAATTTCTCTTCTTCAAAATTCATATATATAAGCATACATACCTCATGGGGTTCAGATTCCACACAGTGTTTCACCATGCAAAACACATAGTCTGCGCTCATCATCATTCTTCCTCTTCTTCTTCCTCTTCCTCCTCTTCGTCAACATCAAAGCTCAAGATTCATGTGCCAAAGGGCCACATTGCTGTTTATGTAGGTGAGAATGATCTGCAGAAAAATCGCTTTGTCGTCCCGATTTCTTACCTGAATCACCCTCTGTTTCAAGACCTGCTGAGGAGCTCAGAAGAAGAATATGGATTTGATCATCCAATGGGAGGCTTAACAATTCCATGCAGTGAAAGAGCATTCAAGAATGTGACTTCTTATTTGAATGAGTTGCAGAGGGAGTAGAATCTCCAGCTAGCAAGAATAGTGGTAGTATATTTTTTACCATCAACTTTCAATACTAATTAATTTCTGTATATACTACTAATAAATTAAAGAGTATGCTATACAATTTGATGATCACCCGCCTGTTGATCTATTCTTGTGGTGAAGCTAGTGAATATCATACCATAATTGTTTGGTGTGTCATTCAAGAAGTGTAATAATAAATGAATGACAAAGTACTATACTATTAATCATTGTTTCAATATTCACAATTTATAGATCTGGAAATTTGCAGAGGATCATGTTGAAATTAATACTACTCAACTATAGTCTTATAAGGGACTCGTGTTTCCTTAAAAACCAAATCTAATCACAGTGGCAAAAGTAATACATTTCCTATTCTGTACATGATAAAAAATTATACTCCACTCCATAAGAATAAAAGTGAATAACTTGTTAGTGTAAATTATCGGAGTCGTTTTTGTAATGTTTACCGTAGTTGAAATAATATTACAACTTAATAACCACCAAGTTAAGATCAGAAATAATAATACAATAAAATGATTTAATGTGACCAAATACATGCATCAGTTGTCATTCTTCTTAGCGAAATACACAAGCCGTTATTTTCATATTAATGTATGACTGTTCTTAGCTAAATATAATGAACCAATCAATTGTCGCCGTTATTTTCATATTAGTATATATATATATACTCCTATTATTCTTATTTCTGTAGTTTAATAAAGAATAATTCACATATTAATTCGATTTCAGTTACAATATTTTTACCATATAGTAGTTTATAATGATACATTTAAAAAAATTTAAAATGGTATACAGTTGGACATCGGGAAATAGGATACTGGAGTCTGGAGTCCAAGTGATCATTTTCTTAATAATTTTAATCTAATCAATAAGCGGAAAATTTCAACAATCAAAGGAGTGAACATTTCGGAACTCAGAATTTAACAAATGTATACATGAAATTATACTTTTGTATTTAAAATAAATTTGGACGAGCAAAATTATAATTTTATTTATAAAAAATCGAGAAAAATATAAAATGATCGCAAATTATATAGCAGAATATTCGCATATTACCAGAGAATTTATATAGTACCTGCAAGAAAAATACCAATGACTTTAAAGTTGGTCAAATAAAATGCAGGCATCCGTGAATAACAAATAAGAGCATCCTCATCAGTGCTCTTGCTAACGAGCACGGATGTGGGCTCGGACCCACTTTTACTCTCTGCTCTTAGGCAAGGGCACAACACCCACATCTGTGCTCTTCCGCAAGGACATGCTCAAAGGTCCCACCATTCTATTATTCAATTTAAATAAAAATATTTTCACAATATTAAAATGCATTAAAAATACTAATTACTAAAAAATTAAAAATTACATAATTAAAATCCTAAAAATTAAAAATTTCATAATTAAAGTCTTAAAAATAAAAATTACATAATTTAAATCCTAAAAATAAAAATTACATAATTAAATTCATGAGTGGCCGAATTTCATCCAAATGGATGATGAATGTGTATATTTATAGATGATTTTGGGATTAATTTTTTTTTATTTCAAAAAAGGGTAATAAAACAGTTATATTTTTGAAAATCCGAAAATATATTTTTTTTATTTTTTGGTATTGTTTTCAGTTTTTTTAAAAAAGAAAAAAAATGCCAACGGCCAATAGAAACGCACCACGTCGCCCTGCTCAGCGGCACAGACGTGCTCGATGGATCGAGCAGCGCCGTGCCAGTGGCAAGAGCGCAGCAGCGGACATGGGTGTCCTTGCCAGCGGCACGGACGGACGGACGAACGGACGTCACTGGTGCGGATGCTCTAATATCTCCCAACAAGTTGCAATCATATTATATACGAAGATAACAGCCACAAACTCCTGTACTAACAAGGACATGTGCGACGAGAAAAATCAAGATAAAATCATCGGGACTCGATATTTTATTTAACGCCTAACAAATACTTGACACCAAAAAAGAGCCCAGAACACAAAACCGTGTGCAAAGGCAGAGTTTCAATACCTGTTTTTTCCATACCCTCCATAATTGCAACAGCAGGTAGGCCACATGCTGGAAATTGGATAAATAAATGGACCCATCAAAATTATTTTTTTAATAAATTAAATCATCACAAATGCCAGAACATACCCATGCCTTCATTTCAAGAATATGAAGTTACTAAAAAAAAGTAAAAATGATAACTAACTAGAAAGGTGCAAAGTAGGGCTCCCGTACCATGTGATTAAGATTTATCATTACAAATTTACAACTATCATTATATTTTCTTTTCAAGATTCTATGACAAAAGCCATGTGGTATTGGCAATAACGTAGACCCTCTCACTTACATCATATGCATATATATACACACACATCAAACTCCAACACATAGCAATTCAACCACTAAAGCAATTCAAGCATCAAAGAGAGCTCATTTTCTTCCTCTTCCTCATCATCAAATCATCATCTTTTTTAGTTTTTACCAACCCTTTTCAAAACAATGGCTATTCGTTCCTTGATTTCAAATAGGAGGCAATTCTACAAGCTTAATTCGTTCCTCAACAAAAACCAAAGAGATGTGCCTAAGGGGCATGTGGCAGTTTATGTGGGAGAAGTTGAGAGGAGAAGGTATGTGGTGCCATTAGCGTACCTGAACCACCCTTCGTTTCAAGCGCTGCTGAGACGGGCTGAGGATGAGTTCGGCTTCAACCACCCCATGGGAGGTCTCACCATCCCCTGCAGCGAGAACGCGTTCGTTGAAGTAACTTCGAGAATGCAGCAGCTATGGCATGCATGAATCAAGCAAGCAACAACTATATTTTATACAGTACATTATTTCTGTATATATAGACTGTAGTGGTCCAAGTCCAACCATTAATAGATGTAGCGTTGTGGACGGACATGTTCATGCAGTTAGCTAGTACAAGACCTTGTGGTGAAGCTAGCAATCTTTTGTATTACTTTTATCACAGCTAAAATGAAGTTCTGCACCCATTTTTTCAAGAGCCGCATTTTTGAGAAAGAGATTGAGACCATCCACAACGCGTCTCGCGCCGGGCTCGCGTCTCGTCTCGGAGAGACGAGACCCCCGCGAGACGCATTGCAGCGCCCATCTCGTCTCCAGCTCGCGACCGTCTCGTCGCGTAGCTCGTCTCGGAGAGACACGAGACGAGCTGTCTCGCCACGCGCCAGGGACACGTGGCACGTCCCCATGCGTGCGTGACGCCCACTCGCTGGCCCGCGAGTGGGCGTCGTCACTGATGACGCAATAATTCATTTTTTTAAAAAAAAAATCGATTTTTAATAAAAAATTTTTTTTTCAAACGGTAATATTACCGTTAAATATTTATTTTCATTTTTAAATTTTTAATTTTTTACTCTATAAATAATTCTATTCCATACTCATTTCAAACACAAACACACATCTATTCCTCTCAAATCCTCTCTATCACTCCAATTTCCATCTTCAATCAACTCAAACAAATGGATCCTTTTGAGCAAATGCGCCAATTAATGGAACAATCACTCGAAGAAGATCGACGACGAGAGGCGGAGGAAGCCGCACCACCCCCACGACGCTCCCGGAAGTACATTAAATTATGTCATTTTTATTTTTTTAGAATTTTAATTATGTCTTCGTTTTTTTTAATGTTAAGTTGTAATATTGTTTTAATTTTAATAAAGTGTGTTTGTTTAAATTGAATTGGGTTTTAAAAAAAATTATAAATTAAATTGAATGAATAGTAATTAAGAGACGGTATAGAGACGGTTAAGAGACGGAGCGTTGCAGGTTCCGTCTCTTAGTTAAGAGATGGAGGAAAAAAGGACAGTGGGGCCCTCAAATAGTGCTCAAATAGTAGTTAAGAGACGGTTTAAGAGACGGTATAGAGACAGCGTTGTGGATGGCCTGACATCTCATTCACAAATTTAATTATCTACTTTTAGCAGCAGACAAAAATCTCATGTTTCAGGTCCATAAACTAACGAAATCGTTTTGACAGTTGTACATGTAAATAAATAAAGAGATGTTATGAAGAAAACGTAGGACCATATTCAGACGTAGTTTGGTGTAGAGGGAATCAAACTAATCCTAATTTCAGCTCATAAAGAAGTAAGCTCTCTAAGCAGATAAGTTTCTGAATTTTGAACAGCCTAAGCTTTGTGGATTCCTTCAACCAGCATTCATTCAGTTGTTAGATTTATTGGAAAATATGCTCGATCACAATATCTTCTACCGCAGGAGGTGTGAGAAATTATCAAACTGAACTCCACATAGTAGTTAACTGCTACAAACTCAAAGACTAAATATTAAAAAAGAAGATATGTCAATCTAGTGATCCAAGGGAGAATTGTTTTTGGTTGTGAAATGCCTACCATCACTTGTCCACTAGGCATTAAGTAACATGCATGAGCAATAATATACTCTGCATTGATTGATCTCAGATTCTACACAGAAATGATTCTTTTGTAAGATTTTGAATCAAACGAAGAAGATTTGAAAATCTTTGTAAGGAACCACTTCAACAAGTCCCTTTTTTGTAGATTTAAAAAGACCATGAGAACTCAGGACTAGTCCTTATACCATGTAGTTATGGAGTTATGGTTGGTATAGAACTAGTATCCCACATCCCACATCGGTTATGTGTCCTAGTCAAGCATAGTCTCTTGTACTACATGCTGTGATTTGTAAATAGTGATTTCTTTTCTCTAATATGTCTATTTTTCCGCATATGTCTGTATTTTATTGTTCTACAAGGGTAAAAGGAAATTAAAGAAAATTGCATATATTTCAATAATGTTGTTCATCTTTATGAATATACATCAAGGCAGGTTTTTAAAGACCGGTCACTGCGCTTTGTTAAAAATGATGAATTAAGTAAAACTTCTATATGTGAACAATTCAACGTACTGGTTGATTTTCACCCTGTAAGTCTGTAAGACTATAACATTGTGGGGCGTGGGAGAGGAGTGGAGGTCAATTTCATTAAACATAATAATTCTAACAAGATAATTATAATAGCATCATGTCATAACAAAGATATCAGAAGATGACCAGAGTGGGAAATCAATAAAAAACTGATCCCTGAGATAGATCTATTCTATTCAAACGCTGCCCAGAGTGGAAAACAGTGTGCAATGCAAAGTAGTATTAGTACCTGTTTCTGGAATAAATAAAAAATGCATCACATATCTTCCATAACAGCTGCAGCAATATCTTGGCACATGCCGAAAGGTGAATAATTTCTAGGACCCATCAAAACTAAATCCAACAAAGAATAAATCAAATCATCACAAGATTTCAAAGTACCAGACTACCAGTACATACCCATATAAACTGCTCTCTATTAGTATTCTGTTATCTGTTGCCCATCATTTCAGGACCTGCAATAAAAACAGAACTCATTTGTGATAACTTTCACAAACCATGTCATATATGTGGATAAGCCATTTCTATTTTTACCATCTCTACCCTGAATTTCATGACATTAAGTCATGTGCTCCTTGGTAATGAACCCCCCTCCAGATTATCAGGCATCAGGTCCTCAGCCTCCAAACTGCAACAATAATTATACATATGTATTCTCTATATTTATGCATATATATAACAAGCTTCAAAACATAAAGTTGCAACACTTGAGAAAAAATCTTATTGTGGTTAAAGAATCTGAGAGCTTTTCAAGTTAACACCTCTAGTTTCCCCTTCTTTTTCATAGCAAAAATCCATGGCTATTCGTTGGATGTCATTGATATCAAATGCTAAGCAGTTATACAAGCTCCAAGCCCTCCTCCACAGAAACCAAACCAACGTGCCAAAGGGGCATTTAGCAGTTTATGTAGGAGACATTCAGAAGAAAAGATATGTGGTTCCCATTTCATACCTGAACCATCCTTCATTTCAAGGCTTGTTGCACCAAGCAGAGGAAGAGTTTGGCTTCAATCACCCCACGGGACGCCTAACAATTCCATGCAGTGAGAATGCCTTTCTTGAACTAACTTCGAGGATGGATTGTTATGATGCAAGACACCAATGAAGAAGAGCAGAAGCCTACAATTTGTTTGACAATGTATTTTGTGCTTTTGTTTTCATAGAATAGCTTTTAGGAGTACAGATTCATGTAATGGCGATCCACTCACATACACAACCATAGAGAAAAAAAACAATCTTGTTTTCATTCAAACAAAGTTTCACTTTTCATCTTTAATCAGTTTTCGGATCTTTCAACTTGCAGTCTGCTCAACTTAAAAGATTACCAAGTTATGGGCTTCATTATCTCATATAAAGTGAAACAACTTATGGATTTTAATATCCATCCACGACTAATATCAAGTAGATTTGAAAATTTTAAATCACTTCAGGCAAGAAACCATTTAAAAAGTTCTCAAAAGGTCACCTGGAAATTTATGTGGAGGCATCAGATGGAGAAATATGAGAGGTCAATAACATACTCATACTTTTCAAGATATATTACGATAGGCATAGAGAGCTAGGTTCTCATCGTGAGATAGGCAGCCCGACAGTCCCATGCAACAAGGTTGAATTTTATGAAACTACGAATAAGATTCAGTGCTTCACAATATTAACAACTGAGTCCTATCATCATTGAACCATATCTGCAAACCCCTGGAAAACAAAGGGCAATAAAGTACCCTACATTTTTAATGTGCAAAATTATTATATGTGCAAATAAGAGACAGGACTATGAATTTAGTACCTGCTGTGAGGAATGAGCTTTCCTGCTACCTTCCAGTCGTCATCTCAAAGATGAACATTTGCATTCTCAACCTTATGCTTCTTAGATTTTCAAGAAATCAAAACCAAACAAATCCACAAATCCTTCATTCAGACACAATTTTCTTTACAGTAGCCTATTCATCGTTATACACTTTACAACAACCAGAAGTTGAAAATAAAATGGCAAGTCTAAAGTCCACAAAAATCCTGGTAGAAATACAGCAGATATATATATCATACAAAACGAGTAAGGTCTACATTGTAAATCAAGGACTTAAAGAGCCCTTATATACAGTAGATAGTAGTCTACTGACTCTAGATTCATCCTCACATTATTGCTGCTATACAATTCAAATTTATGTTACAAAATTCCCCCAGAATATAGAAACCAATAGCAAAGCTGCATCACTCTGACCAGCACAAAACCATCTGCGTAATCTACAGTCTAGGGCAGCTACTACAGGTAGAAAAATGCAAGGTTTCTCAGCTAGCACATGGAGACAATTTTGGAAAAATCTCCATTTCCCTTACAATTCTCACTCTTTTTGAACTAAAGTTGTGCTGATCTTTCTAGAAAAAACTTCCACCACATCAAGAGTGTTAACCCTGCACACATGAACTGCATCAAAGCTGTGGACCTTATTCCAGCGACAAGTGAACGGTTCTGATTTTACTTCTTTGGCGATTTATGCCTGAAGCTAGATTTGTTAGGGATGAGCTAAGTTCCATTTTTTTTTCAGTGAAAGGAGAACCAAGCTTTGGCTGAAACCACTTTCTTATGGTAATGCCATTTATGCGGATCTTTCCGTAAGATCCGTTTCCTTGATAAGATAGCCCAAGTCTCCTCAATAGTGCTGCGACTTCTTGGCTTACCCTATTGAGTAAATTGAACATGTTCAGAATATTTTTAAGTTTACTAAGAACAGCCAAACAAATATCCATAATTGACAATGAATAATAATAAGGTCTTTAGAGTTCAGCTAGAAAATCTAGACAACTTTTACAGATAAATTTTCTTGTCTTATCCTTAAAGTAGTAGCATACTACTAGATTTTCATCTATGGTTACAATCTTAGTAAAGCCTAGCATAATTTGCATACATATTATTATCCACTTAGGAGAATTTTTGTCACTTCCTCATAACAGACTTTGTCATTGTAGCTTCTTTTGTAATACTTATACTAACGGAAATCTACATATGCCATCACAATACATTCATACAATGAACTTCTTCCAACTAGGAAATAGTATCTTCTCACCTGCCAGCCATATTAATCTCCGTCTGCCCTGCAGAAGTTTGAATTTGTGCCTTTTCTAATGGCAGTAGAATACTTAAATTGGGAGCCTTAACACCTGTTGAGGATCAATATGACAGTGATACATTAAGGAAATAAAGAATGGTTCAAAATATAAGAAGCAATAAAATTAACTCCTCTTTCTTGCTACGAAACAGAGTATAGCCTCATATTTCAGGACTTTTCCCCATTATGTGCCTAGAGACATATGCATCTCATGTTTTCAAACAGTATCTCTTTTAGCTTTCAGAATGTCCTACAACGTCACTGAACCGGGTGAGATATTAATGACACAAGATGTAGTTCAAGTTACTTTTTACATTAATACGCATGCAGAATGCCCAATTGCTGATAGGAAAATTTATTTAGAAAATACTATAGAAGAAATTAAATGAATTAAGCGTAAGTTGGTACCAGCAGCCAAACGATGCTTGAGACCTTTTAGAACTGTCAAGAGGTACACCTAGCCAACATAACACAACTCAGTTTAGAGTAAGGTAAACAAATCTTATCAGGTAGGGGAAGAAAATTGCTGAAGTTTATTAGCTCACCGCAGCTGTGTGAACCTGAAAATTTCTCAAATCAACAACTATGAGGCTGTCTTTCATAGAGGTTAATGGTATAACTCCAAGAGAAGTAGCTTCCTGAGAAATCAGGAAATAATTGTGAACTTAGTATGATAATTTTTTGAAGAATTGACAAAAAATTCTTGGAAGTTGTTGAAATACCTCAACCAAAGAAAAAGCACGAGCATCATATTCCCCAAACCCATTAATCAATGAACATACATTTGCACCTTTTGATGGGCCACTATTATATCCAATATTCTCAATGAGTCTATTTCGCACAGATATACCATGAGGCAACTTAAGGCAACCCAAAACAAGTGAAAGTTCATCCATCCTAGGTGCTACACCAGCTACAATTGTTTCCCTATACACCATTAGGGCCAAGGATGTCCTGTGGATGTATAGCCATATATCATAAATCAGATCTTCCTTCTCAGAATAACCAAGAGATTGAGATGAAATCATGAGGTTAGTAACATGTATTTCCAGTCACGAAGCCTAATTAGTGCTTAACAATGTTAAATTTTAACTGCTACAGTACAAAAATAGCATCTTAATGAAGCCTTTTATGCGATGGGCATTTTCCCACAAAGAAAAAAGTGTACAAAAACACTAAAAAGTAGTGATGAAAATGCAAGAATGAGTACCATTTACTATTAAGCTGAACATGCCCAGAGGTGAAAGATAGAACAGGCTCGCCAGCTGAGCAATCGGCTTGGAACCTCCGCAGGCACATAGCTAAATAAAGTTAACTCGATCAGAAAACCAATGAAACAAACAGTATAAGATCCACAAAGGGAACAATGATTTACCTAATTAAAAGAGCCGAAATAAAATATATCAATTTTTTATTTTCACTAATAGGCTAAGGCAATGGGGAAGGGTGGTTGAGCTTAGCATTGAGTGTAGCCTAAGTTTGTATCATAAATCTATCGCTACGGTAAAATTCCATCTCAAGTACTGCTTAAAGTGGTCGCCAAATACCTTCAAGAAGCTTATGAAATCTAAAATATCTAAAATTCTTTAGCTTATAAGATCGATGACACTCTCTAAGTAACTTCATGAATCTTAATCAATTTGATATATTTTTCACGTAACATATAGGCGGCAGTGAGTTTGGACAGCTATTAGACACAGCAACATGTTCAAGAAAATGTAAAGTAATAGTAATAAAGATATTAACATTGGCAATGCTAATACGTTGTGTTCTTAATGGTTCCTTAAACTTTTCAATGAATAAAAGATCACCCAGAAGCACCACGGTTGCCTGATCGTATGACTAATGTTTCTCCATGGTTCTTGATGCACAACTAGAGAAGTGGAAAGCCTATTTAATCACCTATGAGACACCGGCACATTACAAGGTTTAGAGCTACAGAATCCTGTTTTGCTTGAGAAAAAAGCTTGAGGCCAGCTTCTAGATCATCCTTTCTGGTAAGAGTTGTAACAGTATATGAGAAAAGATCATACCACATGAAAACTTATTATTATTATTATTATTATAGAAAACTGCATGAACACACAAAGAAAGGTAATTACTTTTCACTTGCCACTAAAAGAACAGAGTAAGTTATGATATTTGGGCATACACCAGTGCTCTTCATCTCAGATAAGATTTCCAAGGCCTTTTGCAGTTGATCTGCATCACCTGCAGGAGAGAGGAATGAAGGATTTCATAAACACCAACACATATAGATGGTTTCAGACTAGAACAAAATTGAATATATCAATGGCCAAATCATGAGTAGAAGTAACATATGAATATAATGAAATGAAAGCCGCAAAGAAAAGCTAACTAAAGAAAAATTGACATCCAAATCTGGAGAGGAATAAATCTGAGAGAGTATTTGTTTTGATCATTGGACTTGCAAGCCTCTTTTGTTCTTAAATATAGTAGTAAGTTATAAGTAATTGAGCTTTTTCCTAACAATATTTGATCATCGTGAAAAGAGTCAACCATGGTTCACAAGATGAAAATGAAGACCCCTCCTAAGACAGTAAGATATGGATGCCATAAAGGAGCTAAAAGATTTAAAGAGCATTGATGGAATACTAGCACCTAAAGCTGGACTCATATAGACGGTACAATATCAAGTCACCATTATTTGACGTTGTTAGAGTAAACAAGCTTGTGCATATTACTATGAAATCAGACAATTAAAGAAAAAACTAAATTTGCATCGAACACTGTTAAAGTTGCTCGTGAGACAACGGTGATTAACTTACACAAAGCAGTTATCAAGGCATTCATTAGTGACACTCCAGGCTCCAGAGTAGACCTCTTAATGTCCCCATACAGTTCCAGTGCCTTTTGCCAGTCTCTAGCCTAAAAACATATAGCAAACAAATTATGCCTTCTGGAAATAGATAAAAGTTAGGAGATCTTGTTCGTGATTATGCATATACATTTTTGCAACTGACTTCTTGTTGAGAATCAAAATCCAAAACGAAATTCAAGAAGAGTAGAAACTATATTTTTGCCTGAGTTTTATTTATCAAAATAAAAGGCAATTCCACATTTGCTAGAAAATGTTTTAAACGTGATAAGTAAGTCAATACTTTGCTGCATGCTCCCATCAAGGAGCTATAAGATATGATCCCAACATGCATTCCCTTTGCCCTAGCTTCTTGTAGAATTTCAAATGCAGCATCCACTTTCCCAGCATGCCCTGCTACATCTATCAATGCGCTGATAAACATCTGGATTACATAAGTGAAACCAAGTAAGGTACAGTTTTAGATTAGTATGGAAAAAGTAAAAACAAAAAAAAAGCAAAAAAGGCTGTTATTTAATTGACAACAGAATGCATCAGGGAATTAAAAAAACTAACAAGAGGTCCCATCTTGTTTAAATAGAAAGCACAAGGTAAATACCATTCTTTGTATGTGAAGATTTACAGAATTTTAGTATTTCTACCTCATCAGGAGCGACACCTTTCCGGATCATGTCGTCATATACACTACAAGCAAACTCCCAATCACCACGATGACTGCAGTTATTCACAGCAATAGTGTAAAGCTCAGCAGTGCCACGGATATCATACTGATGAATCATATTGTACACCTCTCTGGCTCGATCAGTCTAGAAAAGTTCACACTCTCGGTATTCAAATAAACAAGATGCAGGACAAAAATCAAGCAAATGATGGATTCAAAGAGCTAGTAGATAAAGCACCTGTCCGGCACTAGCACACGCCTTCATCAGAGCACCCACAGTGACATGATCAGGGTCTATTGGTTGTAACTCTGCTCTCATTTCAGCTAACACGTCAAATGCACGGTCAACTGCTCCTGATTGACCACATGCAGTGATAAGCGCATTGAAAACTACTCGGTCTGGCTTTACATTCTACCATGAGTAATGTCAAGTTAGACATTGATATGCATAGAATAAGCAAATTACCATAACACGATATGAATTTTTATACAAGAAATGGCTTGCTAGATCATGAGATGGATGGAAAGAATGGAAAGTGCATATCACCTTTGATCTGAGTATTCCGTAGGCCCCGAACGCCTTAGCAACTTGCCCTGCTTTTGCACAACCATCAATGAGTGCACCATATGTGTGAAGATTTGGTTCAACTCCACCATTTACCATTTCATGGAAAACCTGAAAGTTCAATAATTATGAGAGCTTGAATGTATGTCCTGGGTCTAACTAAACAGGACATTCACGAACCTAAAAAGGAAGAAAATTATTTCACTAGAGATTTTAACTCCGAACAATATTTGTATCCTTTTACCGATAAATAAGAAGGGAAGAGAACATTGTGTATGCATTCATTTCAGTGTACCTTGAACATCGTATCCACTTTACCACTTTTAGCACAAGTTGATATTAACGTTGTGTATAGTTTGCAGTCAGCATTTAATGCAGCTTCCTGAACAAGTTGTAGAATCTGAAAGGCACCTACATAGAAGACAACTGGGAGAATGAACCTGAAAATTATATTGCATAATTACTGGCATATACCTGGATAGAGAGAGAGTACCTTCTGAATCTTGAGAGCTTGCACAAACAGACATAAGCATATTAAATGTGCTCAGAGTTGGATTTCGGATGAGCCTGGTAAAACGAAATGCCACCTTGACTGCCTTCTGGCGTTTGCAGACATTGAAAAATCTGGAGTGGTAAATCTGATGCCATGATACAGCCAACAGTCAAATATTTATAATTTTATATTTGCATGCACATATTAAGTCAAGGAAATCAGCAAATGCAAGCTTGCCTTATCCATATCAAATGAACCATTTCCGTCCATATCTTCAAGCAACTCAATGCATTCATTTAACCTGTAATATAAGAAATCACAACCAGGTAGGCTTGATATGAACTAATTAAGATGTTTTTCAATACGTAATGTATAGGCAGGGTTTACCGGATCATTAGTGATTTCACAAAGCAAAGGCTGTCAACAACATGAAGGAATTACCTGCCTTCCCTCAGGAGTTGCTCGTAAACACGTAATTGCCACGAAGGATTATGTTTGTTGTTGTCATGTTTCTGCTCGGGATCAAAAGATGGAGGCAAGTGTTTGGTTCCATCTGTATGCGAAATCTGTTTTTCCGTTTTCCTTGATCTCCTCTGGTTTCTTGAGTCCTTCTTGTAGAGAAAGACCTGATCGTAATATCTCGTAGGCCTTTCCTCTTCAAGCTTCTCTGAAAAGACAAAAAAATCTTCTGTTTCAGGTAAGCATAAAAAACAAATAAATACTCTATATAATATCCAGATAATCCTGCAACCAACAGATAAAACATTGATGTCTATATCACCTATAGGTAAGACAACATTTCGTCCAGTAAGACCTGATCCCCCACCCATGTTACGAAGGGATGAATAGCAGCTGAATCTTTGAAGGGTAGCGCAAGACGACAACTCTTCCAGATTATCCAACTTCTCCAAAGAAGTCCCAGTAACCGTGTGCAGCTCTCTACGTGGAGAGCTTCTAAAAATGTGGTCCAAGTTGTTCCCGCCACTTTCTCCAACATTTGTAAGATTTAGTCCACCAACTTTATCCGTTTCTTCTTGCATTTGATCTGCTAAAGATGCACAAACACCCAAATTCGTCTGTGTTATTGGAACTGACAAATCGTAAGCAACTGAATGGGAGAGTTCATGTGCATTTTGTTGCACTTCACGAACTTCATCAACAAATGCTGGAAAATCATATTCAGAAACAACAGACGGCACAGATGGTGATATCTCCAGAGCCTCAGATGCCAATGACGTTAAGCAACCGTTAACTGCTGGAGCTATGCTGCTTAATTTAAACTCTTCTGGTGCCTCTACTACGAGAGCACCTCCAGGAATCACATTAGCTTCTCCAAAATTGATCTCAGCACCATTATTTTCTCTAGTTTCCTTCATAGAATATTGTTTTATTGTGGATTCTTTCTTCCCCGAACGTAGGTGCTTTGCATCTGTGAGAATCCTGCGCGTCATAAATTTTATCTGCTCTGATAGAGCTAGTGTTAGCCTTCCTGACATCTACAAATTGTAAGCAGATGATCTTAGTTAATGATGGAATAAACATAACATAAAAACCCGAATTTCTAGGTCAATGTCTAGAACTAGCAATCAAACATCAGTTAGATGCTATGCTACAGGAAGAATTGGAGAGCTGCTACACGAATTTTTAGTTAGTAAGTACTCTATAAACATTGTAGTAGTAATTCGGTACTCTTTTTGATAAATTCTCTCCATGAACATGAATACACGACATTCAATCCATTATTTCATCAAACTTTCTCACTTTAACGTAATTTTACGGAGACGATTCCACATGAAGAATTCCAGAGCTGCACAATGTAGGTTTACCTGATTGATATCGAACAGTTTCCTTTTATAAGCGAGATACACAACAGCTGCAGCAGAGACGGTTGCGACCGCCGCGGCCACGACGGCAATCGATTGCGAGTCGAGCGACGCTCTGAAGAGAAACTTACCGTAACTAGACTCGGATTTCGGCCATAATTTCCTGCATCTCGGCCGCGGCAACCGGAGATTGCGGCCGCTTCCGATGAACTCGCTGCGGAGGAGTCCGACGGCTCGAGAAGAGAGAGGCGAAAAAACAGGAGAGCATGTGATTAATGAAATTGCTTGCGGAGCCAAAGATAAGCTCGACTCCATTGATTTCTAGAGAGAGAGGGTTTGTATGGAATGTGAGTGTTGTATTCTATACATTTGAGGATAGAGTGGAAGTGGACGAGCGGAGCTCATATAATTCAAGGTAGCAACGACGATGCTTGCGTTTTACAGTTGTGTACAATTCGCGCTGCGCGAGGACAAGTTGCTGACTGATGGGTGACGCGATTTTAGAATAACCGCCGCGAAATAGGAGGTGAGTGAACTGGAGAGAGTTGGGCTGATGATTTATTTTTAATGATAAAAATTGAAAACTAACTAGACGCTTGGTTTTCACTAATTAGATTAGATATACCCGCGCTTTTGCGGTTAGTTGTATACTTAGACCTTCTGGAATTGAATGGGGGTAGAATGAATTGATAACTGGTTTATATTTTTGTTTCATATTTTTCTTTATTCCATCTTAGTACTATTAACTAAATGAATAAAATAAAAGTAGAATTATTCCATAAAACTGTCAAAAGGGAGTGAGAGATTTTTTCTACTTTACTAAAGATAGTAATTTTATAATGTAAACTTTAAAAAAATCTTAGGAACGGTTTCGTTTTTGTTGTCTCCTTGACACTTGTGCTTGGTAATAAATACTACTACGCTTTATTCCATTAGAAAGCTACAAATATCTAATTTAATCATACTAATAAAACGCAAATTGCTAAGCCTCGAGTAGTCGAGTTTGTTTACTCGCTCAAAACAATAAAAAGTGATGTATATATGAACCAAGTATTTCATATAATCACATGTCATATCCAATCAACGGACTATTAATTTTGAAAGTTGAAAATCTATACTAATATAAAGTGACAGTTTAATGAAAAGACGTATTTACCCTTTTTGGCGGGAAAACATTATAGTATGTGAGAGGGCATTTTGGTAAATCCAGTTGGCTAAATTTGGAGTTTATTTTCTAATTTTTTTTTTATTCTGCATCCTATATTACCTTTCTTTTTTTCAGAGATTTACCGATTTGAAATTGGAGAGAAAGCCGAGAGACGGCTGGCGCTGGCGGAGCTCCAGTGATCTGGTTAGACGGCGCTTTCGCCGAGGAAGGGGAAGAAGCTGCTGTTCTTCTCCATTTTGGGAAGGAACAAATGGTGAAATTGAGATAGGAGGCGAAGCCGGCAGCACACTGGCGACGCAAGGGGGAGACGATTTCGCCGAAAGGAGCGGAGTGAGAAGGAACCACCGCTACTGTGTTCTCCAAATTGGGAATTTACGTTGAGAAGGTTTTGTTTAAGAAGAAGACATATAATTGAGAGAAAGGAAAAGGAGCTGACGGAGCTTAGTATAAATTGGGGCTGCCCAATTCTAACTTAATTTGGGCCATTTCTTTAATTGGGCTCTAAGTGTAAATGGTAGAGATAAGGTGGGTAATTTTAATTAGTTGATGGGCCACTACTAATTTTAGTTGGGCCAGTAATCAAATTAATAATTGGGCCGAGAATTATTTATGTTTGATTGGAAAAAAATATATTGACTTGGAGCTCAATTAAATAATTTTTTTCTCGAATAATTTATCAAGTTCCCGGTGATTGGAAGTATTCAAGTTGGAGACGCGAAGGGCCGACCGGCGTCGCCCCGCGACGCCACAGGCGGCCTTAAGAAATCTTAAGAAAAATTCAAAGAAAAGGATTTAAGAAGAGATTTTAAGAATCCATATATCATTAATTAAATTTTAAGAGAATAGAATTTCTCCAAAATTAGTAAAGGGGATATTACAGTTATGCAAGAGCAGTGAAGCCCGATTTAGGATTTAAGAAAAATTCTATAAGCCGAGACTAAGAGATAGATGTTATCCTATATGGTGCATGCATTCTTTTCTTAGAAAAATAGTTCAAGTATTAATTAGCGTGTCACGCTATTTTCTAAAGGAAATTATTCAAGGGGCAAGTGAGGCCAAACGAGGATTTGTTAATTGGAGATAAGCATACCAGGTGGGCTTTCTTTTAATATCCAGCACATTAGTGTGAATATAATTATATAAATTAAATATTTGTGAACTTATGGAATGTCATATTTTCTCAAATGGAGCTATGGTTTTTGTTAAATTGTTGTCATGCCATAAAATGTTTGTTTTCGAGGACTATCTGTTGGACTTTTTGTGTTGGTATTTTAGTTTATGAAGTGTATTATTTGGGCTTTATTTGTGATGAATTTTATGATTAAACATTTATAAAAATTTAGAGTTCCAAATTGGGTGTTATGGCTATATTATCATTATATTTATGTTTTAAATATTAGGTTTTAATTCGGAATATTAATTTATAAGACTTTGTATAAATCTTTTAATTTAAATTCTCTTTTGTAATTAAATTTGTATATTATTATTTTGCCTTTTATTAGACTTTTAATTTAAAAATGTAGGTATAATTATTGGAAATTGTTATATATAGTAAAATAAATCTTTAACTTGATGAATTCGATAATAAAGTTGTAGGTTTTCTATCTAAATATAAATAAAAATTGGAGGATGTTGTAGTCGAGTAGTTTTATAGAAAAGTGGTCCTTCTAAATTTTATTGAAAGATGCATATATAATTGAAACTTAATTGTAAATAAATTATCTAATGTAAATTCAAAGTAATTAATAACTAGAAGTAAAATTATTTCGTTATTAATACATACTCAATTGTTTGCAAATTGTGTTTATATTTTCATATATTAACTTATGAAAATTCTTTAAAGACACCAAATCTCTTGAATTACTAAAATTCTATAAAAAATACTATTGTCCATATTCCTGAAAATTTGTCACTTATTCTCATTTTGTCCGTCCCTAAAAATTTGTCACCTCTTACTTTTACTATCTTTTGTCGTGGATCTCACACTCAACGAACTCATTAACACTCATATTTTATTGACTATAAAACTATTTCATCCATTTCATAGTAGTTAAGTCATTTTATCATTTTGGTACATTACATAGTAGTGAAGTCATTTACCTTTTTAATAGATTTTCAGTGGGATGCCCCAAAAACATGTTAATCGCTTAGAGTGGACGGAGGGAATACTATGTTATCATGATCAAATTTATACAATATTTTTTTACTTTTGTGTTTTTCAAATATATAATGTAAGGATATAAATACATCTAATAAAGTGTTATATACCATTTGCTTCATTTATTCAACTGTAACACATATTTTTCTAATGTCTTATTACATTTTCTGAAATGGAAGCATATTTCCAATTTATCCTCTGTCTTATTATATTCATATTCTCCACTCTAACTTTTTATTTAAATATATTTAGCCGTTAATATATCTTTATTATTTAAAAATCATTTGTCCCGTGCATAGCACGGGTGATAACACTAGTTTAGTTAAAAGAGTCAGTGTGATATTTACCTTATCTAAACATAGGCCTCGGATTTATTTTGGCCCAAGGTGTGTGCGAGGCCCACTTACCTAGATGGCCTGAGGTCGCTCCCCTTGTGTATCCGGATGGTCGCCACGTCGCACTACACTCGGATCCTTGCTTCTGGAGCGTGTTAGTTGTGTGAGACTAAGAGCACCCGCAACGCGTCCCGCGGGTGTCTCTTATCTCGTCCCTCCGAGACGAGACGGACGCGAGACGCGTTGCAGCGTCCCGTCTCGTCTCTGTCTCGCCGAGACGGCTAGCGCGCGCTGGCGCCACACGTGACGCCCACTCGTCGGCCCGCAAGTGGGCTTCGTCACGCTGACGCAATAAATCATTTTTTTAAAAAAAATTGAATTTAATAAAAATATTAAAAATTAAAATTAAAAAAACGGTAATATGACCGTTCAACGGTTATTTTAAAAAAAAATCTTTTTTTATTCTATAAATACTCATCTTTCACACACACAAACACAATCTATTCTTCTCAAATCATCTCTATTTCCTCTCCAATTTTCATCTCAAATCATCTCTTTTATTCTTCTCCCAAATTTAATCCATTCATGGATCCATTTGAGCAAATGCGTCGAATAATGGAAGAATCGCTTGAAGAAGATCGACGTAGGGAGGCGGAGGAAGCTGCGCCACCCCAACGACGATCCCGGACTTACATCCATCGTAATCGGGAGAAAGCCGCCGCAAGGTTAGTACGCGACTACTTCTGTTATAACCCGGTATGGGGAGAGACCTACTTCCGTCGCCATTTCCGCATGCGGAAACCGCTATTTCTGCACATCGCAAATACATTGGCAGCCCGGGAAGAGTTCTTCCAAGAAAGGTTCGACGTCGTTGGCCGTCCCAACCACACGATGCTGCAGAAATGTACTGCAGCAATCCGTCAGCTTGCTACTGGACAAACGACAGATTTGTTCAACGAATACCTCCACATTGGAGAAAGCACTAGGAGAATGTGCTTGATGAACTTCTGCAAAGGCATCCGGGCAGCCTTCACCGACGAATTTCAGAAGCCAAACACGGCAGATTGTCAGTTTCTGCTCCACCTTCACGAAGAAGTGCACGGATTCCCCGGGATACTTGGCAGCGTCGATTGCATGCATTGGCAATGGAAGAATTGCCCTGTGGCGTTGAGGGGGTCATACACGAGTGGCAACAAAGGCACCCACTCCACCGTTATGCACCGACTCGGAAGTTTGTAGTCTCTCTAATCTCTGATATATAGAACAACATTTGATTAACTCTTCTTTGCACTCTCTGTTTCTTTGGAATTATGGTAGTGGTGAAAAGGATTGTGATAGTGAGAGAAGACTGCACTTAGATCACCTTGCGACTCTCGGTTAAAGGAGGGTTTGCATGGTCGGTGCAGCTGATGTTGCAACCAGAGCCACCTTATTGTTTTTCATACTCACTTGTGTTCTCATCTTAGTTCTTGTGCAGATCGATATAGATCTATTCTTCTTTGTCACTCTAACTCGCTCTATTATTGTGCAGTTGATACATTGGAAGGATTGGACTTCTATTAGTGAAGATCCAGTGTAGATAGGATTCCATTGTATCTTGTACTTGTAATTGAATTTCTATCTTGTCTCTTTTGTATCTGATATGTTCCTTGAGAGATTGACCATCTCTCATCTCTCGACCGAAAAAAAAGGTCTCGATAATTAATAAATCCACTGTAGTCTTATCCCTACAAAGTCGTAATCCAATCTTCTTATTCAGATGACAAATAGCTATCTTGTTTAACTATATATTAAAAAACATGGTTATAAAACAGAAAAGCATAATAAAACTTAAACAAATAAGAAAGTATACACATAAACGAAAACTAAATCTAGAAATCCTCTTGGTGCAGCATGACGTCTCCAAAGATGAAAAGGTTTTGTCTCGTTTGTAGGTGCACTACGGACAGAACGAGCATCGTCCAACTAGAAGAGGCAAAGATACAGCTTCAAGTTATAAAATAAATGCGAAACATTTTCATATGTTCTGATATGCAAAGGAGTAAAAAATGCATGGAATGACTACCATATTTACGGAATTCTTTCAATTTGTAGGATGTTGGATTATAATTTGTTACTAGTTATTACCATATTTTTTTCTCTTTCTGAGTTTGTTTAAGGCCATCCGCAATGGGGCGGACGATGGCACGCCCGATGGCGCACATCGTCCGCGGCCGCCATCGTCCGCCCCATTGCGGGTGCGTGACATAGGCCGCGGACGATCGTCGCGCCCTATACTAAGGGCGCGGAGTATAGCGCGGACGATGCCCATCGCCCCATTGAATAGTGTAACTTTTTTTTATTAATGCGTCGCCATTTGTTATTTAGACGTTTATTATTTACTCGTTACTTGTTATTTGAAAACATTTAAATTAATTAAACAAAACAATAAAATGATGATGTGGCACGCCTTAGAGCGCCCCACTGCAAGTGGAGGGAAGGAGGATAAAACTGATGACGTGGCGTGCCATAGGGTGCGCACTGCTGATGCCCTAAACATATTTCGACTCTAAAACCAGAACTTTATTTTTCAGTATGATAGAGTATCCATCATTACGGCGTCTTCCATAAGACTTTTATTATTATAATTATCACTATTATCTTAAAAGCTTTAAACAAAAGGAAAAAATGATTTCTATGCAATAGTCGGTGCATGCAAAACACATTTTTCTGCTTAGTGGTGCTAAAGTCAAATTAATGTCCAATTTATTGTTTCAGAAAAGGGACGGTGCCGAAAAAATAAACATATTTCATACTTTTAGTCCATGGATAACATATATTTACGAGTATTAAATAAACACGAATTAATTACTCTATATTATCATGTAGGAAGAGTCCAAAGTACCACGAAATAATCGGAACAATAAATAAGAGAATATGAACTAGTAATTTAACATGCTGAATATGTAATTCAGTAATTTATATTTTTTTTAAATACCTACCTATTTAAATTTTATAAAAATATAGCAGTAATACAAAAATTCAAAGTGAATATCGAGTACTGTCTGTAGTGTAGTTTGCATTAGTTACGCAACCAAAGAGAAAAGGCTCAAGATTACTATTTAATTGAAAAAATTTGGTGATAATAGAATAAAAATGAAAGTGATTAGTCATAGAAAGTCAAGGCAAGTAGAAGTTTGCAGCGGTAAATTAAATTAGGTAAGGATGGATAGAAATGTAATCTATCCATCGATATTTTATTTAACCAAAGTCATTTGATTTTAAGCTATTTGCTATCATTATTTATAAACGTATGATTAATAATCCATGCGTGGATGAAATTTATACTTAAAATTTTTATACGGTTATATATTCAGATTATTTTAAAAAGTAAACACTATACTTACAACTAGATGTACCTTTTAAATGAATAAAAAACCAGAATATAAATCCATATATTCATATTTCTATCTTCGGAATAAAAAACGAAAAATAATACTCCACAGACTCAAAATATTGTATACAACTTTTTACATATATATTAATGACAGAATGATTAATGTTCAATGTTAAATATCTTAGGTTTAAGTCTATTGCAATATGATTATTTGTTTTTATTTATTTAAAAAAGTCAATGGGTACTCAAGACAGGTAGGAACCAGTTACCGTGAAAATTATTTTTATCACATAAATAAAAATATTATTGTTAATGCAGTATATTAATTTGGGGAATTTCCAGATTGTAAACGGTTCCCTCTGCTCAATAAAAACGAATTTTTACTTGATCCACCTTTTTTTATATATCATTCATTAAAATATAAGTATAGATAATGACACTATTAATATTTTTTAAAATAACATTCTCTCTATGTACCCTACGAAAAGTCTATTTTTATCTTTTTACAATAAATAATACTCCTACATTCTACTAATTCATATTTTATTATAAAATTAATACTATTATACCTACAAACATGGGCAGAACTATATACTAGTAGTACTATATCTGAGGAGGAGCTTCAAATGAATTCATTTTTTTAAACCTTTTTCCTTATAAAGTTTTAAAATCTATTCGTATTAATAATCTAAATTACTTATAAATTTATTTTGAAGTAAAATTTAAAAATTTAGCTTCTACTTACACTAATTATCTCAAACTATTTTTTTTTATATTACTCAGTGCTCACCATCCGAATCACTACACTTCAGTTCAGTGTTTTAGAGGTGGGTTCTCAAGATATAGATATGGATATGGATTAGAAATGAGATGGTTGTGCCCACTTGCAGCCACTAAATGACACACCACTCCCACCGTTCAATGTTTTAGAAATTGGTGTGCATGAATTTAGAGTAGTATGCTGAAAGACGGAAATGCCCCTCAAACCAAGAGAAATAAGGGGGGAAATGAAAATGTGAGGGGCAAATCCGAAAAAGTGCTCTCATTTCTGGGTGGGACACCCAATGATGTCTCAATTCTTGTCTCCCTAGCCAGAATTGATTTCTCTAAAAAACTGTAAGGAATAGTGCGGGCCTTCCATTTCAGATCGGGCTGTCCATATATATTACTTAAACACTGAACGACCATATTTGTATGGAAAAGAGCTCATTTCTCACTATATCCGAAATACTGAATAGGCTCGTGTACCACCACAAATAGCTGTAGATTTAGAGCATCTTCAAATATTCTTTATATTGTGGAGTACTATCTTTTTATTCATAAAATTTTAAAAAAAATTTTATTTTAATGTAACGTAAATATATATATTTTTGACTTAAAAGTTGAAAATAAGATTAATTTTGAAGTATCAATGAAACAAATTTTCAACCCTATTTTAGAGTTTAACGTAACATAGAATATATCTTATAGGAAAATTTTGGTATGTGAATTACTCCCTCCGTTACACTATAGGAGTCTCGATTTATTATTTTTGGATGTCCCACTTTAGGAGTCCCGATTAGAATATTCTACAAATAGTAATAGATCACACATTTCACTAGCTTTTTTTCCACTCATATTTTATTAGTATAAAACTACTCCCTCCAATTTTTTAAAAATAACAACTATTTCTATTTTGGGTCGTTCCTTAAAAATAGAAACTTAAGAATCTTTCTATTTTAGGATATGGACCCCACAATCTACTAAGTCTACTTTCACTACTTTTTTCTCTTCATCTCTCTTACTTTACTCATTTTTCTTTTCCTCTCTTTTACTTTACTCATTTTTCTTTTCATCTCTCTTAATTTACCAATTCTTCTCACTTATTTTACTAATTGTGCATTAAACCTGGGCTATTTTAAATGTTTCTATTTTTTAAACACGGGGGAAGTAAAAATATATATAAAAGTAGAACACAAAATTCACTATTTTTTTTATCAATTTTTTATTATATTTCTTAAAATTGAAATGAATAAATATGAGGTAAAGTAGTGACCCCACTAAGCCTCTGCCACGTCGCATCGGACTATCCTATGAAGTGAGCAATCGCTGAGGTGGCGACGCGTGTTGAATTATTACGGGCCGACAATAGCATTGAGAAGACCCGGCCCGGCAGCAACCGCCATACGTGCCTTAACCACAAACAAATACGTGGCGCATAACTTTTTCTGCGTTAAACGACCGACTTTAAGCCGCGTTTGGTTATTTCCCATTTAATATGTGACAGAATAGTTTTGACTGATTATGATTTTGTTTTCGAATTCAAATATTAGTGGTATACGTAATTAGTACTAATATGAAATTGAAGTTGGTTCTATGATATGTTTGATTACACATATTTTATTATTTAACTTATTATCCTATTAATCTACGGAAAAATAATTTTTAGCAATACGATAATATTTTTTTTATTAGTGTATGCGTAATAAGAATAATGTTTTTCTATGAGAACATAGAGTATTGTATTAGATGTGGTTGTAGTACTTGAGTAAGAAGTGATACTTGAGTAAGGAATTTTCATTTAATACACCTCTTCCATTTAACATGATCATATTCATTGCATAAACCGAAAGCTAAGTAAACCTTGATTAAAAATAACAAATTTAAAATTGGCGGTAATCCAGCTGCAACTGAGGAATTGATCCTCACATCCAAACAAACCTCTCTTTCTCTCTCATTTATGTATATATATAAACCTGCAGGCTGCAGGTGAAGGGGAGAAGGATCAAGAAAGAGGAAAAGAAGAGGCACGAGAATCAGAGGTGGCATTAATTGAAAAGCGAGAAAGCAATGAAGGCGATGAAAAGTGAAGTGATGGACGGCTCCGATATAAAAGAGCTGGTTGAGAACGACAACGTCTTCTCTAACTTCGTCCATCACAAGTTTCAACAGCTCGACTCTGATTGCGACGGTAAGCTCTCCCTCAAAGAGCTTCAGCCCGCCGTCCAACATATCGGCGCCGCCCTCGGCTTACCCGCCCAAGGCGCTTCCCCTCAATCCGACCATATTTACTCTGAGGTCTTCCCTCAACTCGCCTTCTTTTTCAAATTTCAATAGAGTAGCTGATTTTGGCCAATGCGATTCTGCCTCTATGCGTTGAGATGATTGTTGGGATCTTGTGAACTTGGTAATATTGGATTCTTAAAAGTTGAAATAGATTGAATCGTGTTGGTTTTGGTGCATTTTTGGCTCAATTTTTTATAAAGTTTTAATCTTGGAGCAGTTAGTTTGTGATTTTAGAATTGGGGAGTGTTTGTGGATTGGTTTTTGCTCCACTGCACTCAAAGAAAAAAGCAATTTTTAGAATCTTGGATGGAAAAATTGGATGATTTTGTTCTGTTTTTCTTCTTGTATCAATGCTTGAGAAATGTTTAGGGTGTCAAAAATATTGATATTCCTTGTTTCTTGCTTTGCTATGTGGTTGTAGTCTGTAAAGAAATTGCTAATGTTGAAATTTGTTACCCGTGTTTGAATAGCTAGAACATTAAGAGAGAGGGATTTAACTGAGGATCGAGTATTGCATTGGTTGTTGAGTTTTCATAGGCCATTTGTGCTCTTTCTTGGCTAAAGTTGCTAATTGAGCTTCACCAATTCAAGAATCTTTTAATGACTGTTAATTCATATATATATATATACGTGTGTTATTTAATGTCTCTTTTTGTTCTTGCTATTCATCTAGCTTGCAATCTGAATCCGTTGATCTTGAATCCTTGATTGATGCATCTGTTTTTATGAATGTAGTTTGAGTGAGAGAGTTGACTTCTATGACTTTCTAGCTTTTCTTATCTTCTTCAATCAGAATCTCTCTATATCTCTCTGTGTGGTTGAAAATACAGAATCTGTCAATTTTGGTTTGCAATAATAGTGGAAGTGAAATGAACTTGTAGAGCATTACATGGCAAGAACAAACGGCTTTAGCGTGGTCCGTGGCTTTGCTTCGAAAGTAAAAAAGAGGAGAAATGCATTCATTTTGATTGGAAATGTTACTATCATAGCAACTTTCTTGTCCAGATTCTTGAATTTAAGGGCTTTTGATCACGTTCACCTATTGCGGTCCACACCCACACCACATGTCTATCCCACATCTTAATGAAAACGTCGGTCGAATAGGCTCCTAGTCTTACTCGTGGGAATTATTCACTTCATATTTTTCCTGTTGATGTAGCTTCCAATTGTGATGGTTTGTGCATAAATGTGATTGTTGTTGATTTCTTGCTCACCCGTGGCTCGTTTTGATACGACTGCAGGTTCTTAATGAGTTCACACATGGTAAACAAGAAAAGATAAGCAAGATTCAGTTCAAAGAGGTTCTCTCAGATATTCTACTGGGCATGGCGGCCGGCTTGAAACGGGATCCTGTCGTGATTCTTAGGATCGATGGTGATGACCTCCTTGAGTTCGTCAACGGACCCACCTTCGAGCCGGAGATACTCTCCCTGTTCTCCGAGATTGACTTACCCGAAGGATCACTCAAAGACTACATCATCAAGGCCTTCGAGAAACTCTCCGTTGATCAAGGCGTTCCTCCGGCTACAGATCCTTGGGTAGACTTCTTCTCAGCTAATTAGTACCCTTCTCTCCCTCGTACACACTCTAAATAAAACGTGCTCCGTCCCGACATTTTTTAGGTCATGAGCAACATTCTAGAGCCGGCCTTGGAGCCCTTGGGAGATTCCCTTGATGAGACCGTCTCACAAGAGACGTTTGTAGCTGGGTTCAAACAAGCATCGGAGAATGCAGCGAGCCTTCTCAAGGAGCAGCCGGCTATCGTTGCTCACAGTCAGAATACCTTTGATGGGAGTGGCATTAGAAGGCTCTTGTCTAATAAGTTTGAGCTGGATAAGGTTAGTTGATGATTCTGAGCTGCCCGTTTGTTCGGGTTCTAAATTTTGCACAGACCTAACGTGTCGTTGCAGGCATTGGATACTGCTCTTAAGAGTGTTCCGAGGGATCGCCATGGTAAGATATCGAAGGAATTCTTGAGGGTCGCAGTTGATAATTTGGGTGCCTCGGCCGGCTTACCTCCTCTTGGCGCTGTTGAGCAGGTGCGCCCGCCCTTGCGTTCGATTATGGTTTAGTAGTTCATACTACGCATCTTGAAATATATCTATATATATTACTATTAGGAAAGTGTGTAGTAGTAGTATAAATTCTAATAAACCTATAGTTTCTTACTATTATAGCTAAATTGGACGTACAAATTGTGAATTACAGTATTTACATATGAGATATCCAAATAGATAAATCATTTTGATAAATTTAGGAATTTTAGGTGCATAAGAATAATTATAGTATCTCACAAGTCTATTGGTTGTAGAGAAATTGTCTTATCCATCAAGTTGTGCTTTGTTGGTCCTCGGAATTTAAACTAAAAACGTTAATATAGGTATATCAAAATTTGTGACGATACGACTAGTGTGCGTATTTTCTGTGTCGCCTTTTGACATATATAACTTCGGGCTGGGGTGATGACCTCCCGTGGTGGTCGCAATTCGTGCAGATGGATAACATAGTCACGGAAGCCATAAAAATGTTTGGTGGTGAGGATGGGAAGACGGTGAAGGAAGATGAGTTCAAGAAGCTACTAACTGAGGTTCTCGGGAGCATCATGCTACAGCTCGAGGGCAATCCTGTCTCGATCTCAATAAACTCGGTGGTCCATGAGCCGTTGGCGTCGTCCTCCACCCTCCTGCAGCCTTCGTCGCCGTGATGTGTGTAAATAAAACTCAACCCAAATCAACTGATGGAGACTTGTAATTTTTTGAATCTGTTAAGTGATGAGGGTTGGCTAGTTTGGATGGAGCTGACTATCTGTTAATGATCAGTTAACTCTTAATTACTCTCCCTAATTATGTTACCAGATTCTTTATTTTCTTGCTTTTGTTGTTGATGCATGTAACTTTTATGGTGTTCAAGAATTGAAGGTGTCTTCTTGTTTATTTTTGTGGTTTTCAATTAATAGTGATTTTTGAAGAATTTTCTAAATTATATTTGTTCGTGAATAATTTTATCATATGCACGATACGGATATGGTATTATTTCAATTTCTGTGTGTCACTGGATACGTCGTTTCAGTGGCACATATATTACAAATTTTAATGTGAAAATTGAGCTTTCAATAATGGAGCGCTGATTTTAAATACGACCTAATTGAATTAGTTTTCTAAATTTAACCTGGGTCAACAGTTGTAGTTAAGTAAGATATGGAAAATAACTTATCAGATATACTATTATAGAAAATATTTGACCTGAGCAAAAATTATGAATATAGAAAACAAAAGTAACGAATTGTAAATTTGGTTGGTGGAAATTATAACATTTTGATTATAAGAAGTTTAGTTGAAGTCTATAAGAATATGAGTCGTGACGGCGGCATAGCTAGTTTTGGCTCAGTCAACTTTACTTATTGAAAAACCATTTTCGATTGAAATTGCGAATCATAATTAACTGAAACCAATTTGAAATTGTAGGCAAAGTATGGTAGTTGCCCCATAAATTTTAAATGAATCTAAAACCAACATTTGGAAAAGTTGAATAATTTACAGATTATTACTCCTTTTAATTATTTGGCTAAGGATCCGACGATAATAAGATAAGATAATACTAATATTGACCGAGTTCAGTCATTGCCCGATATATTTTAAATGTGTAAAACCAAAATGGAAAAGTTGAATAATTTACAGATTGTTACCCCTTTAAATTATTACGCTAAAGGTCCAACGATAGATAATAAGAGAGAAAAATAATATTGACCGAGCTTCTTTGCAAACGAAGCGGCCTTTTTCTAGGAAGCATTGTACAAGAACTTCACCACTATTTAATTAAAAATATCAATAAAAATAATGAAAGGAATTGATTGGGGCATTTATTTGTGCTCCTGTCACTATCACCAATTTAGGTTTCAGATTTTTAGACCATGAAACCCCATGTATAAAAGCTATCAAAAGAGTCGAATTCTGTATTTTCTTGTGTCAAAAGAAGAATAAACCACTGTTCAGCTCCTTCGACCGGGACAATGTTTTGTTCGAATTCTTTTCCAGCAAGTTCTAAACCAACACAGATTCCATCACAAATCAAGAGTTATAACTTACAGGTGCAGATAAATATAATATCAACCCCTCAAGGAGTATTTCTTCCCACTAAATGGTTGGAACTTCGGATCATCACTCTTCGGAGGCTCCGCCTTAGCAGCTTTCGAAGCATCCTGTAATGCAGAAACAAACGATTCAGACGCATGCAGGATACAAAAAGTTTCATTTGGTAGGATTCACAAAAGGAAAGTTGAGTGAAACCTTTGGGGCATCTTTTGTGCGGTTAGCATTTGAACCAAATACAAGCTTCCCTTGAGTTGGGGCTTTGGCAGTTTGTGAGCTGGAACTAGAGGCAGTACCTGTTCCTCCAGCCGAAGTATTGGCACACCTGTCTTGGGGCACAGATGACGACACTGGTGGAGATCCCGTTTTTAAACCTTTCCCATCCAAGCGTCTTCCAACGCCAGTAAATGGATTGAATTTTGGTTCAGACTCCTCGGGAGGTTCCTGACCTGTATACACACCATTCCAATAAGTAGGTGTTTGATGGTACAAAAAAAGAGGTACATAAATTACCCAATGGATTTCTCACTAAAGAAACACAACTATGAGATGCCACAGTAGAGAACTAAGTCAATGTTATCTATCAAACATCATAATCATGTTCACTCAAATAACTTAACTACTGGATCCAACACAACCACAAACAGAACATAGGTCTCTATGAAAATAATTCATAGAGATTTTACCTTCTGCGGGTGCTTTGCCTGTCGAAACGGGGGCTGAAGGTCTTTCTGGTTCCTTGTAATCCAGAGGAGGAGCAAAGTCCACTTCACAATCAGTCTCGATAATACTTATCGCATGAGATGGCTTTGCCTCAATGATATCAATGTAATACTTTTTATTATTATAAGCCACCATGATACTATCCCCAGTGCTCAAGCACGAAAAGTTCCTCAGTGTTGTCTCCAAGCTGTATAAAATAGAATTAAACTGTACTCAGCATTCAGAATAATGCTCTTCAAATAATAATTAGGTAGCAAATCTCTACTGGAACCACTCAGGCTCTGAAATCTGCAGAATGAACTTACTTCTTCTTTGAAGTATGAGCTTTCTAAGAATGTTCATGATAAATGTCTCATATATACTTGCTCAAGCCAAGTAGGCATTTAAGGATGAGAAAGCTAAACAGTAATCTACACTTACATAGCTTTTGGATTGGAAATATCCAAGAAATCCTTTGTGTGTGGTTGCAATTTTACGTATGTACCCTTTGGAAGAGTTACATTTTTCACTCGCACAAAGTCTCCCTCTTGTAGCAATAGATTCTCCATCATCTAATGCGACACAGTAAATAACAGTGTCAATCTGAAGCTGAAATCACATACCACTAACAACCATCAAGTAGCACCTACCCAGTAAGGCATATAGATCATGCCTTCTTCAGCAATGAACTCCAGAACCCCACAGTGTGAAACGCGCTCAGTAGCAGCATTCCGGAGCTCAAATAACATAGGGTAATCAATGTGAAGGGAGGCTGTAGCAAAAAATTAGCCAAAGATTAGATCAAAGTCAATCAATGGAATACGAAAAGAATAACGAACTAGGGCATGTAGCTAAAGTTCCTTACCAAGACGGTCAAGAGCTGATGGCGGCATTATAACTGTAAAAGTATAGAGTTAGAACAAACAAATAAATAAAAGAAAAACATCTGCTGTGAACATTTTCATAAACTGCCAGCATAGCTAAAAGATGGGTAAGCTGATCATACCTTTATCACCATTTTCTATCTGTGCCTGCAGGTATTGAAAAGAAGCAAGAAATTAGATCAACTTGATTAAAACAAAATGTTCAGGAGCCATATAAAATATACTGCTAAGTGCTAATTGAAACACACAGACTTTTCATTCACAAAAGGTACTTCTAAGACATGCGCACCCACCATGCCATAATCACTATGGGATGGTAATCAGATTATTTAATAAAACGAGATGCGAAAGAAAATAGTCAAACCTTGTCTATGAAAGAAGCAGGGTAACACCGGTATGTTTGTTCAAATGATGTTCCATGGTATCCATACCCGTCAAAAAACTGAAACACAAAACCCAGAACAATAAATATCAAATGCATAAAGACTAGAATGATACTTCTACAGAAAACTCCCAAGACAAGATTGATGAATACCAATGAATAGATACTGTGCTAAATGAACTAACTACTATGTCTTTTTTATGGTCTCAAATGCGATTGGTAGTGTATATCTAAAACTTTCATAGGCAGCACAGCTAATCCATCACCCAACTTACAGCCAAGAATTTAATCATCTATTCATGTTGACATATCAACCTAACTCCACCAAATTTTATGCATATGAAGATAAAATATGCCAAACGTTGTGACAAGCATAAGGTATTATCCCTATACTTTTATGCTCAGCTAGGTATGACTCTGACAGGATCATCCGTGTTAAATTCCTCCAAGAAAAAACTATGAGCACTAAGATCAGATTCATGAGCTAAAAGAAAAGCAAGCAAAAAATAGCATCTACTAATACATTCGACAACTCTAATACCTAATTACAGCAGATACGAGAAGTCAATATATATAGGAACAAACCAGCAGTAGGAAGGTGCACGAATAAATGTTTCACTCTTTTCTATGATTAAAAAAAATCAAGATTATAGTTTCCCTGGTCCCAATGTATTCAAGTTATTGTAATCAAATCAGGATTTCCAAGCTGAAAGCCATTAACTCTAAATTAGTCATGATCCCATTATGCAATATTAAGTTAATATTTTCATTATAATAAACAGCTCAAAACTTGGCCTCAAACTGAGAGATCACAACATAGTATGACACAAGCACTTTGTGTGAGGCACGAATCATTGTATCACAACAAACAGGGCAGGAAAAGTCAATGTTTTCCTATAAACCCACTATACTTCAGAGCTCAAATCGAATCATTATACTGAGAAAAAAGCATCAGATAGAATGGAACAAGCACTTCGTATGAGGTGCGAACCATTATCTCACAGGAACCAGAGGAAACCAATGATTTTCCTTAAATTTGGCAAAGAAGATCACAATCCAACCAGAACTTAAATTTTCACCGAAAACACAAACACAGAACTATTATGATCAAAATTTACATGAAAAAATAAAGGAAATTCGCATCCAAAACAAAAAACTACCATATTTATGATGATCTAGGTTAAATTAAGCACGCGCTAAAACGTCCGGATTCGCCTGTGACAGAACACAAAAAAGGGGGAAACGATCAATGAGAATCGCCAATAGAAAATCAATCAGATCTTCAATGGATAGCAGAATTACAAACAGCTAATTTTTGCTGTGTTAGGATCTGCAACAGAATAAAATTGAATCGATTTACGCACTTTTGAGGCACAAAAACGAAGATTCGCAGTGTGTAGTTGGAAGAAATTGAAGGCACGCAAACTGAAGAGGAATTGGACGGAGGAGAGGGGAGAAGGAAGGCTAAGATGCTTCTGGGATCATTCTGCTTCTTGTGCACGCTACTTTTATAGGTCGGATTCGTGCGCACATGTTCAGGCCCAATAAAATTTATAAAGCCCAATTCGGCCCATTTCAGAATAAATACTACTTGATAAATACTAGTACTTCTTAAACCGTTAAAATATTAAATATAGTAGTAGTAATATTTAATAGTGGAGAAATATCATGTAGTTATTTTACTATAAACCATAAACCATTAAAATAATAAATATAGTAGTAATATTTAATAGTGGAGAAATATCATGTAGTTATTTTACTATAAACCATAAACCATTAAAATAATAAATATAGTAGTAATAATTAATAGTGGAGAGTTATTTTACTATAAATCATAAACCATTAAAATAATAAATATAGTAGTAATATTTAATAGTGGAGAATATCATGTAATTATTTTAGTATAAACCATAAACCATTAAAATAATAAATATAGTAGTAATATTAATCAGTACGAAACATATTTCACTTAATGATTATTTTTAAAATTTATTCCCGTAGGTTTAGTTTCGTAAATGGATAAACAGAATACATTTATGTTATCAGCTATCATGGGCTAAAATGATCCACCCTTTAATTCTAAAAATAGCCAAGAAAGTCTACAAAATTTGAATTTATTTGCAATCAATCTCGTAGTAAAAGGTTTTAGTGAAATTGTAGAATTTGATTTGGTAGCTAGCAAAATTACACATGAATATCACCACTAATAAATTAAAGTATTTATAACTAAAACAACATAGTTGGATTAGAATTTAAGAATTACTATTAATTCACAAATACATTTAAATCTTTGTATAATGGCAATGTTTACAATTTTATTAGCTATTGTCAAATGTATGTACTAGTAAAATGACTTCGTGCTTCTCATGAAAGTTGTATTTAAACTAAATTTTAAACTTCTTTTATGGAGTTGGATGTATTAATTATGATCCTTTCACTCTGGGAATTTTCTAGAAATATCCCCACTCTTCGTGTGGATTGCATTAACATCTTAAATTTAGAATGTTAGACACATAAATTTAGACTACAGTACTTCAAATTTAAAAGTTGATCAACTAAAAAAAGTGTACAAGTTTTAATGTATAATTAGTAAAATATAATAAAAAGTAGAAAGATAGAAGGTTAGACTTAGACACATAAATTTAGACTACAGTCCTTCAAATTTAAAAGTTGATCAACTAAAAAAAATAGTGTACAAGTTTTAATGTATAATTAGTAAAATATAATAAAAAGTAGAAAGAAAAAGTGATTGAAGTATTCTTAATGAAGATAAGAAAAGTTTTCTTATTTATAATTTGTAGTATAATTTAAAGAATAGTGTTAAATGGTAAAACTAGTCTAGTTTAAAGAGCCAAATGAAGTAGTAATATTTTGGTTACAATTTCAATGTTAAGCGCGATGTCAACATTTAGGTCAAATTCATGTAGTTTTGTAATTGGCTAATTGGCCAAAATGTTTTACCATACTCCTCTTGTTCCATAAAAATAGAGATTGTTTTTATTTTAGTGTGTCCCATAAAAATAGTGCAATTCTATTTTTGGTAACTTATTTTCTATATAATGAGGTAAATCTTATTCTCCACTAACATACTCGAATAACCTTTTCTTTTCATCTCTCTTAATTTACCGATTATAAATTAAAAATGTGTAGTTTCAAATGTCTCCTCCATCCGTCTCACAAGAGTAGCATTTTCTCATTTTGAAAAGTCTTTTCTCTCAAATAAAGTGAAAAGTCATTATCCACTAATAGTACTTCAATGACTTTTTCTTTCTATCTCTTCTTACTTTGCTAATTGTACATTAAAATATGTGTCCAACCAAGAGTGCATACTTCTGTTGGACGGAGGGCTATTATAGTTGCTCTTTGGATAATGGCTTTTATTTGCACACAACAACTCGATCGGAATTGAGTCCAGCTATTCGCGAAATATCCAGATTTTGAGTCAACAGAAACAAGCTTGTCCGTTCGTTGAATTTGATTATTTCAAAATAATATTGTAGTCAATAATTTAAACAATAATATACTTTTTTAGAGTAAAAGAAACTACAAAAAGAGCCTTGATCAATATCTCAAAAAGTCCATTGATACGTGAATAATGTCAATCATGTTAGGTTCTACTAATTACAAGAGATAAAAGTCGGGCGTAATACAACCCAAAAGAAGGAATACAAGAAACGAAACTGAACTGAATTACAATGAAACAAAAAAAAACCGTGAATGTTTAGCCGAGTCGAGGAGGCCTCTTCCCGCAAGACGAGATACGCCCCGGTAGTGCTCTTCGGTTTGGCGTGTCGTCCCCAAAGGTAAAACGGCTACGTCTCTATTGATGCAGCACCGCAATCAGTAGAGCTCCGGTGAACTGGATGGAGGAGAGGGCAGAGCTTCGACAGAAGGACAATGCAGAGAGAGGGAGAGAGCTTATGATGATGCAGAAGGCTTGTAATCGTGTGTACTAATGCAGTGGTATGGCTAGCCTATTTATAGGCCAAGCCACCATGCAGGGTCAACCGAGCCATGAAGGCTCATCATGGCAGATTCGTAACCGCCGTCGGTTACGAGCGTGTGGCAGGCGTGTGCCTATCGCATGTGGAGCGTGTGGATTTCTCACGTGGCAGCCGTGACTGTGCCTCGCTTGACGACGTGTCAAGCCACTTGGATTGCTGACTCGGCGGTGGTCCAAAAAGAATAGTTTGGGCCAAGCCCCAAGCCCAAAGACCACCCAAAGACCAATTGCCAAGATCCAAGTCCAAGCCCAAGATCGAGATCGGGATCGGGATCGAGATCGGGATCGGGATCGGGCCCGGGCCCGAGGCCCGCGGCCCGCGGCCACGCCCACGCCTACGCCCACGCCCACGAGCACGGGCGGCGGCGGGCGGCGGCGGCGGCGCGCGCGTGTGCGCGCGTGTGGGCTTTTTCACCCATCTTGATCCACTATAATTATTAAGTAACATAAAGTCACTTAATTTAAACACATTAAAGATGTATTAATCTTCCAATGTGGGATAATTAACACTAGTTAATTATTCCCTAAGCACATGCTCCAAGCTTTAATTAAAAGCTAATTATGCCCAACTTTAATCTACTATTTCTCACTCACCGGAAATCGGATTTGAGAAAGTGAATATACTACATTTATCTACGTAAAATGTAGATCGACGCTATATCATTTAATTTTACAAAATTAAATGTCTCGTCACATTTATTCTTTGGTCAAAACCATTGACCGGGCATATTTAATCCATGATTTTTACAATCCCCCACATGAGTGGAAATAGCCAAATGCATATGCATGCAGACATAAGCTCAACCCTCGAGAGGTATATAAGCATAAGGATAGGTAGTTGTTGACTTTGAACCCTCCATAGTCGACACCATCGGATACACAGGCGGCTTAGTAGCGCGATGCTTTGAACTAATCCCCCACGGCGTGCACCGAGACAATGGTTTTAACGCTTAAACACCTCAACCTCATCCGTTCTCACGTTTTGTGTCCATTGCGGTCTTGGACACCACTTTGGATTCATAAGTACGTTTTATGAAGCGACCACACTTCGCACTTACATAGGTGATTCTTAGTCAAGTACCTTGCCATACTTGGTCTCTTTGAGAACTCCATCTCTTTGAGATCTTTAAGAACCATTAAAAGTCATAGACTTAGCCTTTACCACTAGGCAAGTTCTCCAATACTCTATTGCTCTTAGGGAATAGATATAGTTTGAGTGTTTTCCATGAACTCTCATAGCTTAGTTGTCCCTTTGAACCAAGTTCTTGGGATCTCCAGTCATCATGGTTGGGTTACCACTGTGATAGTTCTTTAGTTTGTGGATTTCAAACTCATTCCCTCTAGCAACTTATTCATTTGATCACGGTTTAACCCTTTGGTTAGCGGATCCGCTAGATTATCTATTGACTTCACATAGTCAATTGTAATCACCCCTGTTGTGATCAAATGTCTCACGGTGTTATGTCGTCGACGTATATGTCGAGACTTACCGTTATAGAAGCCATTGTTTGCCCTTCCAATAGCTGCTTGGCTATCGCAGTGGATCAGCACTGGTGGCACTGGCTTAGACCAGCATGGAATGTCTTCAAGGAAGTTCTTAAGCCACTCGGCTTCCTCACCAGTCTTATCCAAGGCATGAACTCCGATTCCATTGTTGATCGGGCTATACAGGTCTGTTTTGTGGATTTCCACGATACAGCACCACCCCCAATAGTAAAGACATATCCACTTGTTGAAAGTGAGTCTCTATTATCGGATATCCAATTGGCATCACAGTACCCTTCAAGTACCGGGGGGTATCTCGAGAAGCGTAGCCCATAATTTTGAGTATGTTTTAAATATCTCAAAACCCTTACAAGAGCTCTCCAATGCTCTTTGCTTGGATTGCTCGTGTAACGACTCAACTTGTTCACGGCACAAGCGATGTCAGGTCGAGTGCAATTAGTCAAGTACATAATGCACCCGATGACCCGTGCATACTCTTCTTGAGCAACGGGCTCGCCTTTGTTCTTGCTCAAGTGAACGTCGAGTTCAATTGGAGTCTTAACCGGCGCGCCATCATAGGCTTTGAATTTATTCAATATCTTCTCAACATAATGTGATTGTTTTAAGATGATTCCATCATTCGTTCTTAGAATCTTCATTCCAAGAATTACATCGGCTAGACTCATGTCTTTTATGTCAAAGTTTCTCTTTAACATGGCCTTTGTATCGTTAATTACTTGAGTGTTGCTACCCAAGATTAACATATCATCAACGTAGAGACACACTATAACATGACCGTTATTAGTGCTCTTGATGTAGACACATTTGTCGCACTCGTTGATTTTAAACCCATTTGATAACATCACATTATCAAACTTCAAGTGCCATTGCAATGGAGCTTGTTTCAATCCATATAGGGACTTTACGAGCTTGCATACCTTTTTCTCTTGTCCAGGTACTACAAACCCTTCGGGTTGTTCCATATAGATTTCATCTTCTAGTTCTCCATTTAGAAACGCGGTCTTTACATCCATTTGATGAATCTCAAGATTGTGCAATGTAGCAATAGCGAGAAGCACTCGTATAGATGTAATCCTTGTTACAGGTGAATAGGTATCGAAGAAGTCATGTCCTTCCTTTTGTTTAAAACCCTTTACTACTAATCGGGCTTTATATTTATCAACTGTTCCATCGGCCTTAAACTTTCTTTTAAGAACCCATTTGCATCCTAAAGGTTTAGCACCTTCGGGCAAATCAACCAACACCCATGTGTGGTTTAGCAAAATTGAATCAATTTCGCTTTGAACAGCTTCTCTCCAATGCAGCCCGTCTGGGCCAGCAAAGGTTACTTTTATCGATGTTGGTTCTTCATCCAACATGAAAGCAATGTAGTCAGGACCAAAAGTTTTTGGTGTTCTGACTCTATTACCACGTCTTAGTACTGTATCTTTTGGATCGGGCCTTGCACGCTTGCGCGATTCAGGTTCCGCATCTGCTGATTTAGAACTAGTGGCTTCTTCTTCCACTTGTTTAGAACTAGTGGCTTCTTCAATTCTTGTCTCAGAATTGGTTGAGACTTTTTCCTTGTCTTTGCACGGAAATGTATTTTCGAGAAATACAGCATTCCTCGACTCAATTGTTGTTCCTACTGTGATAGTCGATATTTCAGACTTGTGAACAACAAATCGATATGCACTACTGTTAAGTGCATATCCAATGAAGATGCAATCAACCGTCTTAGGTCCGATTGTAACTTCTTTGGGCGGAGGAACCATCACCTTTGCCGAACACCCCCACACTTTGAGGTATTTGTAGGATGGCTTCCTTCCCTTCCACAACTCATAAGGAGTGACATCTTTTCCTTTGAGAGAGATCTTATTCAAGATATAGTTGGCTGTCAAAACAGCTTCCCCCCCATGTTATGTGGTAATCCTGAAGTTAGAAGCAGTGCATTCATCATCTCTTTTAGAGTTCGATTTTTGCGTTCTGCAACACCATTAGATTGTGGTGAATATGGAGCAGTTGTTTGATGAATTATACCACTTGCGTTGCATAACTCCTCAAACGGGGCTACATATTCGCCTCCTCTATCGCTTCGAATCATTTTGATTTTACAACCAAGTTGATTCTCAACTTCGTTCTTATAATTTTTTAACGCTTCTATTGCTTCATCTTTACTTCTTAAAAGATAAATGTAGCAATACCTTGTGCAATCATCTATGAAAGTGATAAAGTACTTTTTACCACCTCTTGTTTGCACCATCTTTAAATCACATACGTCCGTGTGAATTAATTCAAGGGGTTTTGTGCTTCGTTCAACTGAGTGAAACGGCAACTTAGTCATTTTTGCTTCAAGACAAATTTCACATTTATCTTGGGTATCCAATTCATTAGCCTTTAGTAAATCTAAATTCACTAATCTTTTAATAGCTTTTGAATTCACATGTCCCAATCTACAATGCCACAAATTTGAAGACTCAATCAAATAAGAGGAAGTAGATGCTTTATTCTTATTAGCCAGTGGCTTTGGAACACGGAGTGTTGCTACACTAAGCTTGAAAAGTCCGTCGGTTACATAACCTTTTCCGAGGGACTTCCCAAACTTATACAATGCAAACCTATCGGATTCAAATACAAGTTTAAAACCCTTATTCACTAGTATTGATCCTGAAACTAGGTTCTTCCGGATGTCCGGAACGTGCAGCGCATCCTTCAAGGTGATTGAGACGCCCGACGTCATCTTTAGGATTATATCACCAACTCCGAGGATTTCAGACGAGGCTTGATTCCCCATGTTTATCTTTCTCCCTTCAACGTTGTTGTAGGTGGAGAACATACTCCTATCTGCACAAACATGTGCAGTAGCGCCGGTATCAATATACCAGCCACCCTTGTTGTTGTTGACAAGGTTGACCTCTTCAGTGACCACAGCAATGAGGTCGTTCTCATCCCAGTCCTTGAATTCCTTCTCAATGACGTGGGCAGCCGGCTTCTTCTTCTTGCTGCGGCAGTCTTTAGCAAAGTGGCCTGGTTTGCCACACTTGTAGCAGTCGCCTTCAAACTTCTTTGAAGGCTGCTTTCCCTTCCCTTTGTCGTTTGGACGGTTTGGGCGATGGCGTTTGTTGGAGGGTCCGTCCCGCTCCAACAGATTGGCTTTGGCCTCATTTGGGGTGAAGCCCTTAGCCTTTTTGATCACTTTTCGCTTGTGCTTGAGATAACTCTTGAAGTCCTTCCAACTTGGAGAGAGCTTGTCAATGATCGTGCACCTTAGGAATTTGTCGGGCAAGGTCATCCCTTCAGCCACTAATGAGTGGATGATCATTTGGAGCTCTTGGACTTGCTCCATGACGGGTCGAGAGTCGACCATTTTGTAGTCCATAAACTTGGATGCTACAACTTGTTCCGTCCCTGCAGCATTATCTATGCTATACTTCTTTTCTAGGTTTTCCCACATTTGTTTAGATGTGGTTACATTGGAGTATACATTATAGAGGCTATCATCTAATGCACTTAAAATAAAATTTTTACATAGATAATCCCCTTTTCTCCAAGCTTCATAGTCCGCCATGACTTCGAGCCTAGTCTCTTGGTCGCTTGGCGCGGGCGGCTCGTTCTCCGTGAGGAAGTTGGCGACGCCCAATGTTGTCAAGTAGAACAACATCTTCTGGTACCACCGCTTGAAGTCAGATCCTCCAAACTTTGGTGGCTTCTTGGCAGGTGGCATCATTCTTGGTGCCATAGGTGCCGCACTTGGTCCTTGGAATGAACCAATTCCGTTGCCCCCGAAGGAGCCAACAACATGGTTGGGCATAGAGCCCCCACCATTCATGTTGGGCATAGAGCCCGCCATGGTCGTACCAGCCCCGAAGGGACTAGCACCCGCATGAGACCCGAAGGCCCCAGCATTCGTGTGAGACCCGAAGGCCCCAACACCCGTGTGAGACCCGAAGGCCCCAGCACTCGATCCATTAAAGGACCCGAAGGAACCACTAAAAGTGGAACCAACCGACCCACTCGAAGTGGATCCACCAGTGAGCCCAAGGGGGTTAACGAACTCCCAAGGGGTTGTTGAGGAAGAAGGATAGCGCCCGGGAGTGGGCATCATCGTCGGAATCGACGACGTGTTGACAGGTCCAGTGGTCGCCATGGTTGAAGGAATGGCGGCGGTGGTGGTGGCAGCAGTGGTGTTGGATTCCGTCGACATCTCCAGCAAAGGTGTATTAAGTTTCGAAATTTTAAGTTCAGTTTAGAGGTCAAAAATCCCTTCAAAAGCAAGCTATCTCGTCTTGCGATTGTTGGTTCTACTGATTACAAGAGATAAAAGCCGGGCGTAATACAACCCAAAAGAAGGAATACAAGAAACGAAACTGAACTGAATTACAATGAAACAAAAAAATCGTGAATGTTTAGCCGAGTCGAGGAGGCCTCTTCCCGCAAGACGAGATACGCCCCGGTAGTGCTCTTCGGTTTGGCGTGTCGTCCCCAAGCCACCATGCAGGGTCAACCGAGCCATGAAGACTCATCATGTCAGATTCGTAACCGCCCCAAGCCCAAAGACCACCCAAAGACCAATTGCCAAGATCAAGATCGAGATCGGGATCGGGATCGGGATCGGGCCCGAGGCCCGCGGCCCGCGCCCACGGGCTCGGGCTCGGGCGGGGCGGGCGGCGCGCGCGTGTGGGCTTTTTCACCCATCTTGATCCACTATAATTATTAAGTAACATAAAGTCACTTAATTTAAACACATTAAAGATGTATTAATCTTCCAATGTGGGATAATTAACACTAGTTAATTATTCCCTAAGCACATGCTCCAAGCTTTAATTAAAAGCTAATTATGCCCAACTTTAATCCACTATTTCTCACTCACTGGAAATCGGATTTGAGAAAGTGAATATACTACATTTATCTACGTAAAATGTAGATCGACGCTATATCATTTAATTTCACAAAATTAAATGTCTCGTCACATTCATTCTTTGGTCAAAACCATTGACCGGGCATATTTAATCCATGATTTTTACAAATCATGAATTCGAATTTCACCTTCCAATATCCAATTCAGCTCTCCCGATCAATCCTATTAAACAAAATCTAATTCACAAGAACGGCTAGTTCGATCGAACTACGAATGATGCCCGTTTTTGTTTTTTATTTTTAAAATCTCTCTTCTGATTGAGGTCATATTAAAAAAATAAAATAAAATGACTATCGTCGAAACTTGGTACATGGATTAAAAGTTGGTGCTCAAATTTTTCATTGTTATTGACGCACATGAGTAATAGTCTGGACAAGATAGAAGTAGCCCGGGGTTTTTTAGCACCAACTTTTAATGGAATACTAGTATTTTACTTGTTTGTTTTTTTTTGAAAATGGTTGGGTAGTTGTGGTGGTGTGCCTTTCTTGCGCCATTCTTTGCTGATCCGATGCTTCGTTGCGATTAGTTTTAACTCTTAATCTGCAGTTTTCGTTTTTCGGGTTTGAGGAGATTAGACTTAGTTGCCGCTTCTCTTGTGTCTTTTGTATTGCTTGTTTTTGTTCTTTTAGCAGACCTTTTGCTCAACAATGGTTCTCACGAAAAGAACCTTGCAGTCATAGTTCCACCATCCATGTCTAATAATATGGGGATAGGAAAAAAAGAAACAGAGAAGATCAATTTATATACTTCTTCTCCATAAAAAGATAAGTTATAGTTTAAATTCTGTGTCTGGATAAATACAGATTATATACACATCAAGTAGCTATGTCAAAAGCAGGGGCAAAAAACAAAGAAGACACATCAAAATAGGATGAAATTTTGACTCCACCAAGTTGTCAACAAATTTATGTATGGCACATAATGTATAATACAACTCATCCAAGTATCTAAATTCTAATGGGGCCATATTACTGCAAAAAGCACAATGCTTATCTTCCAGCTTCATCCAACTCCCAGCAACCACAGATGGCCAGTCACATATATCAAAAACTCAAAACAAGTGGCCATGGCATGCCATTTTAATCTAGGACAAGCTTAGACCAACAAGTTGGATATCAGTTAAAAGAACAGATCCGAATTCGACTAGACATAATATATTATATCCAGCATCATTGTGACTAAGGTGGATACAGTTTCAATACATCATCATCAAAAGAATTCCATCTCCAAAGTCTTATCATAGTTTCAGGCTCAATAAACTAGTGGACAGAATACACCATTTGACTATTGGATAACTATAAGAAAATGCTTATACTCAACAATAAAACTAGAGTCCCTTATCAAGAATACAGCACACATCAGTTCTGGTGAGAAAAGATATGGCAGACATAAGTATCTGTTTTTTGAATACTACTACACAAACAACAAATTTACAACTCCTAAACTTGTGACCTCTCAAAGCCTGAGATAAAGCATATTTCAAAAGCTAGCCTCTATAACAGCATGCATTAACAAGTTGCAGCCATCAATTTTGACACCTCACAGAGGGAGAATATAACAGGAAACCGAATAACCACCACCACTACAGACAATAAGATTACTAAAAATCTAAAGATATGAATGCTGTATTTCATAAGCTCTCCATTCATAGAAAATAGTCGCATCTTTTTTTTGGAACCTCCACAAAAAATAGTCAGATTCCAATTATAGACATTCACAACCTAAACATATTATTCTCAATATATTAACTTATTTACACATTCTACCGCCTTCAATAGAAATACTACTACAAGTAATGTGAGCCTCTTTCTCCACTTAAAATAACCTTAGAATAAAGAACATAGAGCCAATCAAGACAAAGTCAGCATACCCCACACACATAGGAACACAAGTGTATGCAAGCAAATAATGGCCACTAATTCTGTACTAGCAGTCTAGTAGAAGTAATAAAAATTGCAAGGACCAGCAAAAGCAAATAAATACCTTTGGCAAAGCGGCCACCAATCAGTCCATTTTTGTCTTTAACTGACGGCTTAATTTGAAACCTTCAAACTTCCATTCAAGTCCAAGCACCCAATCAAGAATAGAAATGAAAGATATTAACATCAAACAATATACTTGAAACATAGTAGATTAAGATAGCAATGAAAATCAACAATTACATAGAACAAGCTGGGAATTTTGAGCTCCCTACTACCCAACACAGCATGCTAAAGACTCAAATTTCCTGGTTCGTACATCCTCGTTCATCATCACCAATTCAAAAATAGAGAAATGAACACCTTAGTAATAAAGAGGAACCAACCAGATCCCAACTAAGAAGTTAATAACAACACCCCGACCACAAACTAGAACAAACAGGGAGATGTAAACTGACATTTATTTAAACTAAAAACATGTAACTCAAGCAATGCAATAAGACCACTGCTCGTCCTCAGCACCAACAGCATCGCCAGACGATGCAAAGCTCTCATCACTGCAATAGTAGTACCCGCCATTGCTAGCCCCGGCAGCAGTCAGGCTGCAAGAGGCGGCACTGGCCAAGTAAGGCATGTTATTGAAAGAGCAAGCTAGGCCATTAGCCAGCGCCAAGCTGCTGCTGCCACCATCATCGGCAAACTCCTCAATCCGATGCTTCAGAGTCTGGAACATAAGCTCAGGCTCATACCGCATCACTCGGAGCACATCTCCACAAGTAGGGCCTGGCACAGCACGCGTGACAGCAAAGCCGTGGGAGCTGTTGCTCTGCGACACGCGCACGACACTTGGGCCACCAAACAGGTTGTGAACACCACCCAGCGCCTCTTCATAAGCACCACCCAAGAACATCCCTAGATAATAGGCCGCCCGATCACCATTCCCACTGCCGTTCGCATCCAATTTGTGCAGAGGCAAACTTGATTCTCCACCGATGAACTTGTCGATCTTCCCATCACTGTCGCAGGTCAGGTCAGACAGAATCCCTCTAACTACAGGCTTCTCATCCAGCCTGTGGATAGGAATCAGAGGGAACAACTGGCCGAAGCCCCAAAAATCTGGAATTGAGGTAAAAACAGACAGATTCATATGGTATGTCCGAACAGGGTCATCAGAAAGACCAATAGCTTTCGACACCAATTCACAAAAGCCATCAACCTCAGCAAGCTGTTCCATATTCAAAGACCCTTCTTTGAACTGCTCAACACACCTCTGTTTCAGCTGCTCTGCATAAAGCAAACAATTCTCATATTCACCGCGAACGCCAGCTGCACACAAATTTCGGTAATCAGCACGAGCATCATCAGACAACTGCTCCTCAAAATACTCAATCCCAGGAGGAGACTGGAACTGCGGAGAATCGTGAGAGCTTGCAGAAACAGCTTCAAACACCAAAATTGAGTGGTGGGAGACAATTGCACGGCCGCTTTCACTGCAAATAATCGGATGCTTGATGCCCTTGCGGTCACACACCAACCTCACCGCCCCAACAACGGCAGAAGCATACTCTTCAAGGGTGTAGCTGACGGAAACATCAGAATTGGGAGACTTTGAGCCGTCATAATCGATTCCAAGTCCTCCGCCAATATCAATCACTCTCATACAGGCACCAAGGCGAACCAATTCGCTATAGATCTGCGCAGCTTCACCAACACCGTCAGCTAGCAATGCCGTGGACGGGATTTGGGATCCAATATGGAAATGCAGCAGCTGCATACAATCAAGCATTTCGTTCTGCTCCAGTTTCTTAACAACACGGAGAATCTGCGTTGTTGTTAGACCAAATTTCCCTTTCTCACCAGAAGTAGAACCAAAATGACCAGAATGCTTAGTCCTCAGCTTAGCCCGGAGCCCAATCACAGGCCGAACACCGAGCTTCTTGCTCACGTCGATCACAATATCTAGCTCTTCCTCTTGCTCAAGCACAATAACAGTATTCAGATGCAGCTTCCTCGCGAGCAATGCCAGAGCTATGTACTCGACATCCTTAAATCCGTTGCACACCAACAGCGCCTCAGGGCTTCCGTTACAGAGGGAGCTCATGGCCAGAAGAAGCTCCGGCTTGGAGCCAGCTTCGAGCCCGAAGCGGAAGCCCGAGCCAAACTTGACAATATCCTCTACAACAAACTTATCCTGATTGCATTTCACAGGGTAGACGCCCTGGTAATGAGCCTCGTAGCCTTGAGACTGGATCGCGAAATCAAAAGCAGATTGGAGAGATTCAAGGCGGTCCTTCAGTATGTCGGGGAAGCGGACAATGAGGGGCAGCTGAAGCCCGAGCCCTCCCGAACTCTTCAGATTGGAGGCCTTCTTAACGACCTTGAAAAGATCGATTTCCTGGTGGGACAGGGTGCTGGCGCCATGGGGACGGACAGAAACGTCGCCGTTAGAATTGACCGTGAAGTACGGCGCGCCCCATCCGTCCACACGGTAGAGCAGCGCTGAGTGGTCGGCCGTCCAGGGTGCCGCGGCGGCGGAGGGGGCAGTCGGAGGAGGCGGAATCTGGGGGAGAGTGCTATCCCAGCTGGCGAATGCGTAGGGAAGAGAGGAAACGGAGGCGTCAACACAGCAAGCGAGGGCAGGCATGTCTAGAAATTGGATTGGGAAATGCAAAAAGGAAAAAAAGAATCAAAAAATATTTTGAATCGAATTTGATTAGGTTACGGTGGGGAAATATCGGAAATGAATGAGGTCGTAACAGATAGGGGCTTTAAAAGCCGCCGAGGCCGGAGCCCCGGCTACCCCCTCAAAAGAAGCAAAAAGGGATCTGAATCACAAAACGGTGACCGAAGGCACGGTTACACGGCACCGAAATCCCCACGCCTACCCCTCAGAAGAAGCTGAAATTGGGAAAATCAAGCTCGGAAACGAATTCACCGAACCGGAAAACCAAACAAATCTATTTCTCGAAAGCGGATCCTACCATGCAGAATTGGAGGAATTGGGTGGAGAGAGGGGTAGCGAAGGCTGAGAAGAGGAAGAGAGAGAGGGAGAATTGACGGAAACCTAACGGCTGCGGATGAGAGAGAGAAAGGGGGGCTAGGGTTTGTGTGATTGTGTAGATAGAACGTGAAGCTGCGGATGAAGAGTGAGCGAGAATTGCATGAGGGCCGATGCATAATTTTATAGTGAAATTTGCAGAGGATGGGAGGCGGGGCCCACTACTTGACCTAATTTCATTTTTCTTTTCTTTTCTTTTTCTCTTTTGCTCGCCGCTTTTCGACGTCATAGATTACATTCTAATTTTAAAAGGTTATCATGATTTAATCATCTCCAAACTTTCAATAAATTTATTTTGTTTTTAACTATATTTGCATTATCCCTTCATCCTAAGTAAATCTCGATATAATAAATTCCTAACTTTCTTATCTTTTTTATTTTATTTTCTCTCATATTTTATTTTATTAAATTTCTTAATCTATATGCCTAAAAGAAACACAAATTGAGGTGAAAGAAACTTCATTTAATACTACAAATTTAATTTAAACAATTTAATTTCAAAGTTTGCTACCCAAAACGATGTTATTCTTGATTGACATATGTTACTGTCATTGGGTGTTAAGTAAATCATCATGTAATCATTAATTTTTTAATAATTTAAAGGTAGATTTTAAAGATGTAACGTAAATTAACTTATAGATAAATTATCATTTTAAGTAATGCAAAAAGGAATTTTTTGAGATATGTACCACACTATTTATAATAAAAAATTAGTAAATGAGTGAATGGAATATGAAATAATCTAAAATGAATAAGATAATTAATTAATATCGTTAAATAATAAGTATTGAGCATATAATTATCCAGGGTAGAGTTATTGGTTAGTTTCGGAGTTAAATTTTTTGCTTGGGAAATTATAGTCTGATTTATAAATTTTGTGTGGGGGCGATTCTTTTATGGAGGCTAATAAATCAGCTTCGAGATGCCGCGTGGCGGCAATTTTGTGGGACCTACCAACTTTGGTGCAGGTTCAAAGAGAGAGAAGAATGGCTCTCTCCTATGCAGCTTCCTACCTAACTAGCTACCATTAGGGCTGGCAATTTTTGACACGACACGATAACACGACACAAATCGGTACGAAAATAATGGGTTTGGGTCAGAGCTTATTGGGTTCGTGTCCTTATCGGGTTGACCCGTTAAGGACACGAAAATTTCGTGTCGTGTTCGTGTCGTGTTCGTGTTATCCGTTAACAATACGTGTTCGTGTCGTGTTCGTGTTATCCGTTAACAAATAATATTTTAATATTATTAATTCTTATTATTTTCATTTTTAATAGGTTTAACCGTTATCAGGTCGTGTTGTTATCGAGTCGTTATCGTGTCATCTCGTGTACGTGTTGTTATCGTGTCGTGTTGACCCGAATTGGTTCGTGTCGTTAATGGGTTCGTGTCGTGTTCGTGTCTGAGGATTTCGTGTCATGTTCGTGTTCGTGTTTGAGGTTTTCTTAACGGGTCGTGTTCGTGTTTGCTGTTATCGTGTTCGTGTCGTTATCGTGTCGACACGATAACGACCCGACACGCACGATTTGCCACCCCTAGCTACCATGTGCGACTTGGTGTGATTTAATTGAAATTCAAAGTGGAGATTTTTGAGGTATCTAGAGCATCCACTATGCTATTCTCCCGTCGTTCATTAACCGTTCCTTAAACTACTATTTGCGGGCCTCACTATACTTTTTAACTTCATTCCTTAACTAAGGAACGAAACCTGCAACTCTCCGTTCCTTATCCTTTTCTTAACCGTTACTTAAATTATTATTCATTCAATTTCATTTTTTATTTTTATTTTCAACCCAATTCAATTAAAACAAACACACTTCATTAAAAAATAAACAACATAAAAAAATTACAACTTAAAATTCTCTGTATGCATCCACGTTGAAAGTGGGTGGTTGGTACCCACCCGGCGTCGCCGAACCCGCCGTGCCCGGCGTCGACGAACCGGAACCACCAAGTGTGTTGTACATGGTATCCCAATTGGTAAACGTGTTGAGATCCCACCCGCCGGAGTTGCCGTCGCCGGACATTTTCTGATGTGTAGAGGAAATGAAGTTGATTTTAGGAAGAATAGATGTGTAGTAGTGTGTGAAATGAGAATGAATTAGGAGTGTTTATAGAGTAAAAAAAATTAAAAAAAGAAAAAGAAAAAACGGATATAAAACGGTAATATTACCGTTTACACATTTTAAATTTTTTTTATCAATTTGAATTTTTTTAAAAAAGATTTATTGCGCCATAAATGACGACGCCCACTCGCGGGCCGGCGAGTGGGCGTCACGGACGACGCAGGGGCGCGCCACGTCACCGAAGCGCGTGGCGACGCAGGCCGTGCCGCGTCTCGCGATGACGGCACACGACACGGCATGGGCACGGCCTACGCACGGAACGCATGTATGCAACGCGTCGCACGCCAGTTTCGTTCTTCCGGCACGAAACGCGGAACGCGGGCGGCGCGCGTTGTGGAAGCTCTTACATCATCATTAACTCCGGCCCGATTTCAGGCCTCAAGTCCCCTGCACGTCATCATTCTCTACCTTTGCAGCCCAGACCCCAACTGCTCTAACCCTGCAGGCCACAACTAATAAATGACACTATTCACAACTTCGACCTATTTTACGTGTAAAAATTGAAAACGTTGAACAATTATAACACGAGAAATTCATTCTTAATTCAAAAATAATAAATTATAAACTAAAAAATATAATATAAAAAAGGCAAAAAAAAATAATATTTTGAAAATTGATGTCGCCCCTCTCCCTCTCCTTCTCCCTCTCCCTCTTCTTCATCTCACCCTCCCTCTTCTTACTCTTCCGAACTGTAAAAATTCAGAAATTGGTGAACAGTAGCGGCCCGAACCCCCTCCAGTCGGAAGCTTCATCGCCCGCCTGGCCGGACCCCGGGACCTTCCCTAGGCCGTGGAATTTATATGCTATAGGCAATGGAATTTTTATGTTGTTAATGCAATTAAATTAAGGACAGATGTACTGTAATAATTATATAGATTCAGTGTATTGCACTCTTAGAGCGTCCACTATAACGTGGACGCGGCTATAGCCGCGAGCGGGGCGATGGCGGGGCGGAAGCGGGGCGGCTTATAGTGGGAAGGGTGTCCGCCGCGGGGGTGGACGCGGCGGGTGAGGGGAGGGACGGCGGACGCGGAATCGCCGGTTTTCATTGTACCGGTGACAGATGCGCCACCAAAAATGGTCCCCGGATTGGTTCGTGTCAATCACCGGATCTTCGGAGATAGACAAAAACGCTTTGAATAATTGCTCCATCTCCCTCGGAGTGTACGGGGTGCGGACACCACGAGTAAGAAGAGGAGTTTGAGAGCCACCGCTCCCTCCCGCTCTAGGTACGGGTGGTTCGGGTGCCCACCCGTATTGCCCATCGGGGGAATCTTGGTCGTCAACCGGGTAAGGCCGGTAGCCATCCGGAGCTTGCGAACTCTGGGTTTGAGGAGGGGCCGAAAATTCCGTTTCCGGACTAGGAAATGGTTGTGAACCGAACTATTCGGGGTTCCAACCGTGGGAGACGGATGGGTGATCGCCGGAGCCAGACATTTTTTTGTTGTAAGAGTGAAACAAAAGATTGAGAATTGTAAGAATATAAATGAGATAATTTAGATGAGAATTGTGTAGTGTGGTGTGAAATTTTTTGTGTGGAAGTGGGGGTATTTATAGATGAAAATGTGTATTTTTGGGGGAGAAAATTGAAAAATAAATTAAAAGTGGGGAGAAAACGGATATAATTTTTTCGGAGGTGGGAAATATTTTTTTATTTTAATCAACTTTTTTAATTAAAATCCAATTTTTTTAATTTTTTTTAAAAAAATTGAATTTGCCAACGGCATTGCCGTTGGCCAATCAGGAGCCGCCACGTCAGCTGCTCCCTGACACGGACGTGCTCTTAGCTAAGAGCAGCGCCGCGCTAGCGGCAAGGGCGTAGCGACGAGCAGGCGGTGCCACGCCGCTGGCACAAATGGACGGACGAGCAGCTGCTCACCGCTGCGGATGCTCTTACATTTGGCTGTTGTTTTTTTTAATTACGTTTACTTTTTTTTCACTTTTTACAACTGAGGTTGATATAAAATTATGATTTAAAAAAAATCAAATTTTCTTACATTTGGCTGCGTTTACTTTTTTTTCACTTTTTACACCTGAGGTTGATATAAAATTATGATTTAAAAAATCAAATTTTATTAAATTAATTATCTATAATTGAATTCCAGAATATCGATAGCCAAATTTGCACGATACTTACAATTTTGAGTAAAAGTGGCTAAGAATGGCTATTTAAGTTGTATACTATATTATAATTTGCTATTAATATTATAATAATTGTATAGTAGGATTAAGAATGCTATAATAATTTTAACCGTAGTGCTTATCTATAATGATGATGTTATTTTAGGATAGAATTTTATTTTAAAAATTGAATTGGGGTTCTTTTTCAATTGTATTTTTGGCTATATGTATATTCGGAGCACACACACTGTTAAAAATAGTCGTTTATGATAACAAATATTTTCGTTTTTTTGGATATGTTTCAATAAAATTAAAACGACGGTTGAGTGTATGTTTTATTTCATTCCCTTTTTAAGAAAAGATAAATTTACTAACACCCCTTAATTTGGTTCTATTTTAGTGATATAATATCAAGACTAATTTATTTTTAATATATAACTTCGGATATTTTTTAACACTATTATATTCTTTTAGAAATAAATCATTGACTTAGATTTTGAATTAATTATGATAGTATACTAATTAACACAATACATTAATAAATTTTTATTCTTTCATCTTATAGTTTAATTGCAATTTTTTTTTCTTTTGTCTTATTCTTCCATAGCTTATTTCTTTTTTTCGTTGAACTTTGTAAAACAAATCATCATTGCAATGACAAGGAAAACAATTTTTCAATAAAATATAAAAACTAAACATTTTTTAATGATTAAATAATTTTCTTTTGTATTAGCTTTTTTTAAAATTATTTTTCCTTAGCTTGTTTCCTTTTTCATTAAATTTCTAAATACATTATTGAATGTTTTTTTAATTTACTTTTGGGGATTAATATTTTATAGTACTATTAAGAAAATATTAATATAGAGAGTGATTAAGTAAATTAAAATTCGTATGAAACTGATATAGAGAGTGATTAAGTAAATTAAGTAAATCAAAATTCAATTAAAACTGATAGTAGATTCTATTATTTTCAAAAAGAATATGGAATTACAAAATTATCCTAATTATGTATAAATTTATCACTATACTTTTGACAAAAAAAAAAACGAAATGACATGTTTGTTTCACCCAATTTCAAGTTCATTATACACTAATCTCTATAGACATTATACTAATTAAACTTAAAAAATAGAAATTGAATCGGAAAAAATAAAAAATAAGTTTAGTAAGAATTCCATGAAAACAAATTTCGCGTGGAAGTGGGAATTTTGTGTTTATCGTTGTGTTTTAGCGTGACATGGCTTCAATAGATAAGACATAAAATCGTGGGTGGTGGTCTATTTATCCTACCCTAAATTAATTGTTCTAATTGAAAATAATGTACTCCATATTTTATCCTCAAAAAGGTATCGTATTTTATAATTGTGTTATTAAAATTTTTATCAAATTTACATTCTATATTTTTTTCAATGCAGCCCATAAAAATAAAAATAAAGAAATAAAATTAGTCACTTGATTAGAATATGATTACTATGTCAAATCGATGATAAATCGAAAATGTACAATATACACGTGTACCCATTTCCTCAGATGGGATATTCAACAATTCATCTACACCATACAATAAAATAGATGGAATTTAATCCCCAAATATCTTCTCTTAAATTAAAATACAGAAAAAGAAAAAAGCTAATTCTCCCACACATATCCGTATTTCGGCTAAGTCGAATATTTCCAATTTGTGAGTAAAAGTAAAAGATGAAAATCGATTTAATAGTAACGTGGCAAATACCTTTCGTGAGTGACCTAACAATTGCATTTAATAACATTTTCCAACTATAAATTAGGATAAAATCGTTAGTTGGTAAAAATCAAGATCTAATTGTCAAGATTAAATGGTAAAATAGGGACTACGGTCTAATTACATTGCACAAACTTACAAAAAGGAAAGGGGAAGGAAATTTCTTTTGATTTGGAGAGGGATGAGATTAAGAATTTGAAGGTGGCTCCTTAAATAACTGACAGCTGTTTGTTATTATCTCAATTACCAGTTAATTTAAATTGGAAAATTTCATTTATTATTTTTTTATATTGGAAAATTGCATTAATGATTTTATAAACACATGTCACACATAAACTTTATTGAGCAAGTTATATTAAATAATGAATGTAGGGATGGGGAGTTGGAGTGGATCCAAAAGAGTTCAACAAAAAAAAGGGGTTGGGATGAGAGAGAGAGAGGGTTGGACCTTCCTCAGCTAACCTTATCCCAGAAGAATCTCTCACAAAATTTTCATTTTCAGACTGAAACAAGGAAAAAAGGTCCCTTTTATTATAAACGCGGACATAACACGTATAGTAGTACCAAATAAGAGTTTTTATTAATATATTTATGTATTAAATATTGTCAAATAGTTGACTACAACCATTTATATCAAACTCAAAATTAAAAAAATATTTTCTATTCAATTACTATTTATACTTTTTCAATTATATCTATATACTGAATTACGTATTAATCCCACTACACTTTATCAATAATAAACTTAATAAAATTGAAAAATATAATAAGGTTTACTTATTAATATATTTATATATTATTTATATTAATTATTAAATAAAAATTACACATATTGAAAATTAAAATACGTAAAACATACAATAACAATATTCAAACTTTATAGTACTCCCTCCGTCCCACCGAAGATGTCATACTTGTGGAACGACACGAGATTTTAGGATGTTTTGTTTTGTGTGTTAAATAGAGAGGGAAAATATAATTTTTATATTAATGAAATATACTTAAAAGATACCATAATTACATAAACATGCTATTATTTAGTTGTAGTAATTTTACTCTATGTCTTATGTTTGGGTAATGATAATATGCAAAATCTAAATATTATACAAACTCTAAACTATGATCTGGACCGTTAAAAAATGTCAACATATGACAAAATAATAGCAACAAAAAATGTCAACACAATTTCAACACAGCATCAATCGTGTTGACATTTTTTGTTGCTATTATTTAATCATCTGTTGACATTTTCTAATGATTCAGATCATAATTTTGAGTTATACAATATTTAGAGTTTGCATTTTATTACATCCCCTGTTTTTATTTATATATTTGGCTTGTGTTTTTTTAATTTTTATGATTTTTATATTATGTACTCCACCAGTCCACCTTTTTTATTATTAATCTTAGTTTGACTATAAGTTTATTAAATTCTGTTAGTAGTACATGAAATTATTTAAATTAAATGAAGTATTTTATTCCAGTAGTTAGCTTTATTTGATTAACTTGTCAATAAAAATTAAAGAAAATAATTAACAAAACTCTTTCATGTAATTAAAACATCGGTTTACATATAATGAATGACGCCATTTTATACGTAAAAGAATAGCAATATTGAAAGCACGAACGATTAAAGATGGCGTTATCATTATTTAATTACACTATTAAATTACAAATTTGAATTAACTAATATTATCTCCAACAATTAAACTAACCGTTACGAATGACGTAACGCTGTCAAACGCACCGTTAAAAATAATCCGTATATGTATGTGGGCACATGATGGCGCCAATTTAAAAATAAAATAAAAACGTGATATTATTGAAAACAGTTACTCCCTCCGTCCCGCACTACTCGCACGTTTTATTTTCGGCACGGAGATTAAGGAATGAGTGTATAGCAAAGTCAAATATTACGGCTGTAGGTGAAAATTTTTACTAAAAATGGAAATAGTGCAAATAACTTGGGACGCCCAGAAAGGAAATAAGTGCAAGTAGTCCAGGACGGAGGGAGTATTATTAACTATATTATAAGATCCCATTCACGTCCACAAGGTGGCATACGTTATACCTTGCGTATGAAGGCTGCGACATCTCGAAAATGCCCTCCAACTAAAATCCCACAATGCTCCTGCACTAATTTATGCCCATTTTTTTTTGTTTGGTTGAATAGATATATATTTACGGTTAATTACAAGATGATATATGTGCACAAGTTCAAAGTAAGTAAAAGTTACGAACAAAACGTCACTAGATTTTTTGGGCTTGCTTTGGTGGTGCGTTCCGTTCCTGCTCGAATAGTTCTTATTCTATCTTGTATGTTGTATGCTACTCTTTGTTCTCTCTTAGTGTGTTGTTGTGTGGGTTTAAGAAGCATAAGGCTCTTGGTGTTGGTAGCTTTTGCTTTTTTGTTTTGTGTTGTGTTTCTGTTTTCCTAGTCTTTCTTAGCATGTTTGTTTTGTTGGACGTTTTCTGATGTGTTCTCCGCTCGCCATTGTTGTGGCTCGATACTTATCGAAAAGCGAAGTCACACTCTATAACTAGATGAACACAATTGATGTAGTCTCACTCAAGTGATAATTTTGTTTCAAGCCCCACATACTAGTGAAATATGTTTTCATACTATTATTTTGATATGGTCTAATTTGTACAAGTTTGGATATTGAAATTGAAAGTTATACTAGATTGACTATTTTTCCATAATATATAGTACTACTATTAGAGCATCTCCAGTGGGCGGACATCCCACTAGGACATTCACTAGGACATCCCAAAAACACCTTCTGCCACGTCACTATTACTTCTCATCCCACTGCCACGTCACTAGGACATCCCCTGCACAATCCGCCCTTCCCATCGCCCTTCCCACTAGGACATCCCGCAATTAAAAAAAATCATACATTTACAAATAAAACAATTAACATTTACGGAAATAAAATTTGACCGAGAATACGAACGGGAAAAATTAACAACTTCATCGGAAAAAACATACATGATTCGAAAAAAAAAATTACATACTAATAAAAAAAAACTTCATACATTATCACGTCAACCCCTCCGAGTCCAAACCTCTTCGATGATATCCTGCTGAAGTCGAACATGGGCATCTGTTTGCCGCATGTCGGCAAATGCACGGCGCGACCTCTCCATGAGGTACCCCCATATTCACATTCGCGGTGGCCATGCCGTGACTTGGACCTGCACCCCGTATCATCTTCGTTGGTCCACTGAGTCAGTTCTGCAGCTTCATTTTCGACAATCATGTTGTGCATTATGATACATGCGTACATGATATCACCGATGTTGGGAATATACCACTACCGTGCAGGACCCTTCACAACCGCCCACCGACTCTGGAGCACACCAAATGCCCGCTCCACATCCTTGCGCGCTGCTTCCTGACGGCTCGCAAAGTATGTCTTCTTTTGTCCGAGCGGATGCTTGATTGACTTCACAAAGACGGGCCAGTTTGGGTATATCCCATCCGTCAAATAGTACCCCATATTATGCTGGTTGCCGTTGGCGACGAAACTGATGGCGGGACCAACGCCATTGCACTGAGCGTTGAACAGGGGCGACGACTGGAGAACGTTGATGTCGTTGTTGGACCCGGCGTCTCCAAAATAAGCATGCCATATCCACAGCCGGTAGTCAGCTACAGCTTCAAGGATCATCGTGGGATGCTTGGCTTTAAAGCCGGTAGTGTACATCCCCTTCCAGGCGGCGGAGCAGTTCTTCCACTCCCAATGCATACAATCTATGCTGCCCAACATCCCAGGGAACCCGTGCACCGACCCATGCATATCTATCAGCATCTGGCAGTCTTCGGGGCTCGGACTCCGAAGATACCGCTTTCCGAATATCACTCTCACGCCCGAGCAAAAATTCTGCAGACACTCGACGGTTGTCGACTCGCCAATGTGGAGGTACTCGTCAAACATGTCGGCCGCGCCTCCATACGCCAGTTGTCTGATTGCGACAGTGCACTTCTGCAAGGGCGTGAGTCCGGGTTTGCCAGCTGCATCCTCTCTGATCCTAAAATACAGGTATCTTCTCTCTAAAGCACCCACGATGTGCAGAAACAGCGGACTATGCATCCTAAAGCGTCGCCGGAATAAGGCTTCCCCAAAACGCGGTTGCGGAGCAAAGTAGTCCGCATACAACCGAATATGTGCAGCAATGTGGTCACGGGGTACTTGAGTTCGACGATGGATCGGCCGAGGTACCGCCGCCTGCTGCCGCCGCTGCGACCTCTGTTGTAGCAGCCTCTCTATCGCACCTTCAACAGCGACCTCCAACTCATTATCGCTATCACTTTCACTAGACATTCTAGATATACTTGAAATTAGAGATGTAGAGACAGAAACTTGTTAAGACAAGTGGTGCGAATGAAATAAAATTCAACGAGCCGTATACATAGAGTTTTAAAAAAAAAAATTTAAAAACGGGACGTCCGACTGGACGCCACAATGGCGGACGTCCACCCGCCCGTCGCGCCGACGTCCGAGGACACCCGACGTCCTCACGGGACGTCCGTATCCGACCCTAAACGCCACAATGGCGGACGTCCCGGTCGCCCGTCGCGACGTCCGACCGGACGTCCGCCATTGGAGATGCTCTTAGACTACTAGTATTATGATATAACATGAACATTATATATCATTAAAATAAACCATCATTTAAGAGGTTTAATAATGTCGGTTGAAAATATAATTCAACGTGAATTTAAGTTTGGAAGGTTATCTAGTATGGAATAGAGTTGCATCATCTTCTAAACGTTTAAAGTGGAAGAAGGGGTCAATTTATAAAACACACATGTTCAAAATCCAATAATTTATTTACTTTAATTTTCCGCCGAACGTGGGAAAATTTTCAGATTGTATTTTTCGAGTTTTTTAAAAATCTAGGATACGTCCATTTTTGTTAAAATAGATTATTTACTGCAATATTTTAGTAAAACTTAAATTTTGTTATGATTGATTATTTTTTTTCTTTCAATTAGTGTACTTCTAGAAACTACCCATATGCATATTCACGACTCACATATCACAATCAACTGTATGGTTTGAAAAGTTCAAGAATTTAATAAGACAGTAAATCATAATGTGTCTTTTGCTATGAATTCCTTAGCCAAATTAGTAGACACTCTTATTAATTAAAAATTGGTTGTTTGGAATTGTGGATGAGCAACTAAATCAACCGCAAATTTTACTAAACTTTTATTTCCAAAAAATAGTACTTACTCCAATATACCAATAAATTCAATGAAATGATTTGATTGATCAACTTAATTGGAAATCTTTCAACTCATCTACCAGATATATTCCATCCCACCACGTTAATTATCCGAAAAATGTCATAATAGGAAGTTTAAACAAAAAAGAGTCCAAATCATGTGCGGTTAACCATATTTCGGTGCACAAAGTTCATCTTTTACCCGCAACATAAAAATTAAAGCCTTGATTTAATTTGATTTAGGAGCTTAGATTTAAATTTAAATACTTATTGTTTGGGGTATGTCACATGCACATTGTTGATACAAGTACGTGTTTCTTGATACTAGTATGACTGTGGGCCATGTGTCGACCCCTCCATGAAAACGATAAATTTTTTTCTTTAATTTAATAAAATAACATCTTTTTCTTTTTATCTATTTAGTCAAATGACCCTTAAAGGATAGGTCAAGGGTGTCTTCGGGAATGCAGATAAACTTGGTGCATGGCTGTCGTCGGCTCATGCCGTAAGGTGTTGGGTTAAGTCCCGGAACGAGCGCATCGCTCATGTTTAGTTGACATCGTTGAATTTGAAACCCAAAACGGATATTTGTCGGTGAGGAAGGTGATGATGACTTCAGGGAAAGAATTGAGGAAATTGGATTCTAGTGAAAATAGGTGAGTTAAATTATCTTATGGCCATCAAATTTATTATCCCTCTTAGTTATTGAAATTTTGCTAAAAGTATTTTTATAATTTAAATACAAACTAATATACCAAATATAGGATTCAACTTAATTTATAAAATTAAATAATTTATTTTATTTATTAACTAATATGGTAAATGCCAGCTCATACCAAATTTTATGTATAAAAATTTGTCGTTATTATATAAACCACTTATTCGACAATAAAAAAACCAAATTTTATGTTTAAAAATGTGTTGTTATTAAATTCACCACTTATATTTACCACTTAGGGCACCCGCAACGCGTGCCTTCGCGGTGCCGCGTTTCGTTCCGGAGGAATGAAACCGCGGAGACACGCGTTGCAGCCGCCCATTCCGTGCCCATGCCATGCCTATGGCGTGCCGTGTGTCGTAGTCGCGAGACGCGGCACGACACGTCTCGCCACGCGCCGAGGCGACGTGGCGAGCTCCCAGCGCATGCGTGACGCCCACTCGCTGCCCCGCGAATGGGTTTCGTCACGGTGACGCAATAATTCATTTTTTTAAAAAAAAATCGAATTTAATTAAAAAATTTTATTTTTTGCAACAGTAATGTTACCGTTTTTTTATCCGTTTTTTATATATTTTTAATTTTTTAAATTTATTTACTCTATAAAAAATCTCCCAAATTTCACTCACTAACGCACATCTATTCATCTCAAAACTTCTCTATTTCCACCTCAATTTTCATCTCAAATCAACTCTGTTTTTCTTCTCCCAAATTTAATCAAACTAATGGATCCTTTTGAACAAATGCGTCAAATAATGGAACAATCACTTGAAGAAGATCGACGACGGGGAGACGGAAGAAGCCGCACCGCCCCAACGACGCTCCCGTACGTACATCCATCGTAACCGGGAGGAAGCCACCGCAAGGTTAGTACGCGACTACTTCTGCGATAACCCGGTTTGGGGAGATACCTACTTCCGTCGCCGTTTCCGCATGGGGAAACCGCTATTTCTCCACATCGCGAATACTTTGGCAGTCCAAGAAGAGTTCTTCCAGGAAGGGTTCGACGCGATCGGCCGTCCCAGCCACACGACACTGCAGAAATGTACTGCAGCACTCCGTCAGCTTGCGACTGGACAAACGGCGGATATGTTCGACGAATACCTCCACATCGGAGACACCACTGGGCGAATGAGCTTGCTCAAATTCTGCAAAGGCGTCCGGGCAGCCTTCACCGACGAATTTCTCCGGAGGCCAAGCACGACCGATTGTCATTTCCTGCTCGACCTTCACGAAACAGTGCACGGATTCCCCGGGATGCTCGGCAGCGTCGATCGCATGCACTGGCAATGGAAGAATTGCCCGGTGGCATGGAAGGGGTCCTACACGAGCGGCCACAAAGGCACCCACCCAACCGTTATACTCGAGGCCGTTGCCGACTACCGGCTTTGGATCTGGCACGCGTACTTCGGGGTCCCCGGGTCGAACAATGACGTAAACGTGCTCCACCAGTCCGACCTCTTTACCGAAGTTTTGGATGGTAAAGCGTCGGCCATCAACTTCGTCGCCAACAACCGGCTTTATAAAATGGGGTACTATCTCGCCGACGGCATCTACCCGAAGTGGCCTACCTTCGTGAAGACATGCAGTAGGCCTGCGAACCCAAAACATGCTCTTTTTGCGCAGAAGCAGGAGGCTGCTCGCAAGGATGTGGAGAGGGCGTTTGGGGTTCTCCAAGCGCGCTTCAACATCATCAAAGCCCCGGCCCGTACGTGGTTCATGGAGAACATGGTCGACATCATGTATACGTGCATAATCTTGCACAACATGATTGTCCAAGACGAAGGACCCGAGGCGGGAAATTGGTTCGACCCCGAATCCCCCGGAAGCTCAACCGCAAGTAGTCCGCCTCGAAGTGGAGCGCATCCGTCTTATACAAGAACAGTTATCTATTCGTGCAAGGACACGCGACTCTAGCGCCCACACCCAACTCCAAGAGGATCTAATTGAGCACATTTGGGCAAACTTTGGCGGATGAAATTATTAAATTGTGTACTTTTATTTTTTAGGAAATTATTAAATTATGTTTTTTTTACGAATTTTATGTTGTAAGTTTATTTTATTTAATGAAGTGTGTTTGTTTTAATTGAATTGGGTTGGAAATAAAAATAAAAAATGAAATTGAATGAGTAGTAATTTAAGGAACGGATAAGAAATGGAGGGTTGCAGGTTCTGTTCCTTAGTTAAGGAATGGAGTAAAAAAGTAGAATGTGGCCTGCAAATAGTAGTTTAAGGAACGGTTAATGAGCGTTGGGGAACAGCGCTGTGACTGTAAGAAAACGAGTTCAATGATTCAAACCCATCAGGCTACTTGGGATTTTAACTAGTACGACGATTTTTAACCAATGACAAGACCTCCAATATTTAGATGAATTCTGGATCATAGAATTGAAGTTTATTAAAAACGGTACTGTAATATTCGAATATTGATGGTACTAAGGGAAGGTGATGCAGTTATTTTAAGACACGTTTTTTTTTTCAAATTATATATTGGATATAAATGTGGTAGACCCATCAAATCTGGTGTTAGGACGTGAAATCTCGTGTATGAAATTCATTTATTGAAAGGCGCCAGAGCATGTACTCCATCTGTCTCATAAAGTATAGGCAATTAATAGTGTTTTAGGGTGGTATAAATTGTAAATAAGTTAATGTATATGAATAATAAATTGTGATAATTTTTAAAAAATGGAATACACATATTTTTATGGGCCGAACAAAAATGAAAAATGCACATATTTTTATGGGACGGATGAAGTATATCTTAAACATTTGATACTATCTGTCGGTAGAGGTGTCTTCCGATTGCATATGATTCATTATTAATATACATCTATAATTAAGTTATAAGATTATTTTAATTAGATGATAGGTGATATGACTTATTATTATATAATTATCGTTTAGAATTAAGTTATCTTATTAACCAAATATAACTACTATAAGTACTACATATTCAATTGTGAAATACTATAATTTTTTTGACAAAGATTAAAGACTATATTATACAAGTACTAGTGGTATATTATAGAGATGCATAGTACTCGATGGAAGCCCACTTTTTCATTAGTAAGAGGTAATTTAAATCAGATGCATGCATGTTCTTCACATTTATTTATTGAGCTGTCTATCCTTTTCCCACACCATCTACATATTAATTTTAAATTTTTTTGCAATTTATCATTAAAAGTTTAAAACACAAGTTTAATTATGTGCTTAAAAACTTGGCATAATTACATTTAACCAAATACATATTCAACTAATTGACATAATGACGTATCTATACCAAGGATATAGATAACTTCACAAAAATTTCAACATTTTAATTCAAGAAAGAACCACATCATTTATACCAAATTACATAAATTCGACTGTATATTCAATAGCATTAACATCAATCTTTTAACTCCTAATTAAACATGTCCATTTTTTTGGCTGAATATTTTATGACATACCAGGATCCCTCTCTTTAATATGAACAGATGGACGTATTTAATTTGCACAACCAATAAAAACGTGACTTTTAATTTAAAACTGTCAGTCCAGAGGACCACATCTACATTTATGGAGTACTTATTTTATTACTAAAACTAAATGTGATTCTCGTACGAATACTCGGTCATGCCCATGTATTTTGTGTGCATTATGAAAAAAAACCCTAGTCATCCTAGTCATATCCCAGTCATAAAAAACTTATCCAATCACGTCCAGCCACGCCTCACACTTTTTTAATTATATATTTTAATTAGATTAGAAAAAAATAAATTGAATAAAAATATAATGTCAACTACACACATATAATGTCAACTACATATACAATTCATGTCAACTATACACATATAATATCAACTAAGTTGTTGACATTTGATGTGCATACTATTGACATTTGATGTGCAAGCTATTGACGATAATACCTCCGAGTTGACATAATATACTTGCAGTTGACATTTCGAAAATGTTGTGGATGAGTGGCTGAAAATGCATCTCAATTCTCAATTAAGCAAAAAAATCTCAACCTAACGGACCTTGATTAGAAATATATTTAGTGGTTATCGTTCAAATTGTGAGTTTTAAAAAAAATACTATCTAAGTGTATAATAAGCTTGTTTACGCATGTTGGTGAAAACCATGTCTAAATAAATTGAAAATTAAAAATAGATGTAAGTAAAATAAAAAATATGTGAAAAATAAAAGTCATGTATGTAAATAAATGAAAAAAAATAAAAGTGGAAGTAAATAAAAAAATAAAAGTAAAAACGTTTATGTGAATAAAATAAAGTTGGAAGAAAATTAGTAAAATAAATATAGAAGTTAACATAAAAAAAAGAAAAAAAGTTAATGGTTGCAAAATGATAAGATGACTCATTCCTTGGACGACACAAGATTTTATACAACTTTATTTTGTGCGTAGAGTGGAGAGAGTAAATTAAAAGAGAGGGAATAAAGTAGAGATAAAATTATTTTCATTTTTAGTAATGAGTCATTTTGGTTGGGACAAACCAAAAAAGAAAGTGAATCATCTTTAATGGGATGGAGGGTGTACTAAAATAAAAGTTATCAGTAAAATAACTAAATAAGAGTTAGAAAACATTTACTACTACTACTATGTAACTAAAACAAATATAAAACTAAATTTAGAGGAGACGAAACATAGAGTAAAATTAAATGGAAGAGAAGCGTTAGAATTGGAATTGATGGGGGTAGTTCCTAAATCCTAAGGGGGTCCTGAGACCCCATGATCCCATATGGGTCCATTTTTTTTATCGAGATTAGCTGGTAGTAGTATTTAATTGTCCAATGAAAATTCTCATAAAAATAGTTTAACTTTATAATTTGATATGAAAACATTTGTTTGCAGACCAATATATACCGCAATAACTTTAATTAAATTCAGTTATAAATACTAAATTGTGTCTACTAGGATATATATATATAAAATTGATCACGGATAATCATAATTAAGAAAATAAAGTGTTTTATTACATTTCAAATATATTAGTATATTTTAGAAAAAAATAACCAAATTTTAAATTTTGTTTAAATAATGTTACATAATTTGCACTATGGTATGCTATTGTCAAAATTGCTATTATTATTATTATTTATTTTATATATCTATGTTTATTTTTTTATTACACTAATGATTAATTGAAGTTCTCCCACTAAAACAATTTCCTCTGTGTCAATACTTATATAGAGTCATTCACACACAATATTAAAAATTGGTCATCCGTGAGATTCTATTCTGGTACTACATTGCTTTCAAAAAATATGCATGCACATTTTATTTGTTATCGTATTATATAAAGATTTCCCATTTAAATTATTTATTGCATATAAATTTAAAGATACTGTATGTTTGTAATTAAAATTATTAAACGGTGGCACACAAATTCTAGTACTAGTACAATAATAATAATAATAAAAAGTGGGTTTGTTAGGTGGCATGATATGATTGGGACAGTGAGAATCTAATCAATCATTTCAGCAGCGATTATTCCGGAATTAAACGTAGTTAATTTTTTTGTTGGATCCGTTTTCGATACTAGAGAAGATGGTGGGCCTGCATCTAGATTCTTCACCAAATTTTGGGATATTTTTTTAATAAATTTACCACTTCATTTTAGTATTTTATTATTAAATATTTTTTGTGGTTGCATGTCGTCTACTGATTAAAATCATCATATCATATCGATTTATTATATTTTACGCAGAGCATAGGTTAGTATTTTTATAAAGAGGAGAATATACTAGTAAAGCTTGATTTGTATTCCATGATTGCTTTCCGTTGATTTTGCTATTTTCTTCAAAAGAATCACAAGGTTTAATATCGTGTGGTTATTATAATAAAATTATGCTGTTTAATTGGGAAAATAATGTCATTTTCTGGAAAATATTGTGTTATAAAAATAAATAATATAAAATTGTAATTGCAATGTAAAAATCTCGTGAATATAACGAATTGGATAAAATTAAATATTGAATCATTTCACCCTATGCGATATTAGCCTGTAGTTCTACTTCGGCAGTGGTGGCTCCTTGATTCACGAAGTGGCATTTAAAACATGAGTACAAAATATATATTTAAATCTTATTATCAAGTGGAGTAGCACATATAAGATATTAGGAAAGATTGTGAATATTTAGTACTCCTTCCGTCCGATAATAGATGGTACACTTGAGAATTAATACATGATTTTAGGTGATGTTGTTTTGTGGGTTAGGTGGAGAGAAAAAATAGTATATTTATATTAATGTGATAGAGAACTTTTTCTAAAATATGAAATGTGAATATTTTGTGGGACAAACTAAAAAGGAAAGTGTGACATCTATTATGGGACGAAAGGAGTACTACTACAGACTTTGTTAGAACTTGGAACAATAAAATTAGATCCACAAAAATTGGGCAATATGTTGGGAGTCTGTTGAAAGGCAAAAAACAAAACGAATATGCAAATGTTGGCTGTTGTAGTAACAAGCGACATGTGAATCTGTGATGTATAATTGTAATCACAATGAAACAAATATACCATTTAAGTCCCCATGTTCATTTTATACATACATATTTAGATGGGACAATGAGGATTGAAATCTTCAAATTTGTAGTATCAAGTTTGCAAGTTATTTTTCACTTATCCATGATATTATAATTGGGGTCGAAAAAATTTGAGTGATTGGTTGATGGATATCATGGATTCATGATTAATTATTAAAATTTGATTGAATATTAATAAGTTCAGGCTGAATTCATTATTCTGGTTAGAATATTTAATCAAACCAAAATCAAGATATACGTACAAATATAAACTATGTACTCTTAATTTGTTTTATTCGCACTCGATTGGCGTGCTAGCATGTTGAGTTCTGCTCCATTCACTTTATAGGATGTAGAAAAAGGATTTTTATATTATACTACTTCAGAAAAAATCCTAATTCAAAAACTGTTGAAATGACATATGCAAATAGCTAAAAATAGATTATTACCTTGGTGAAAGTTTTAATCCTATTAAATATTAAGATGATTCGCGAGCGCCCTGCAAGAGTCGTTCTTAAAATTATTAGTAGTACCGTTCATCCAATAATAAAAGTTAAATCTTTTGTCATTTCAGTCCATTCATATTTTACTTTTACTATAAATAATAAGTATGTTACATATTCCACTAAATCACTTCATTTATATTTTATTATAAAGTCAATATAAAAAAGTGGAACGCATAATCCACTAATTTTTTTAATTTATCATTCTTTATATTTTTTAAAATTCGTACTCATGCTAAATATGATTCTTATTGTAGAACGAAACGAGTATTTAATATTTGTACAAAGTTGAAGAGTTCCGACTTCCGAGTGCACAAGAGAATTTGTAGAGTTAAAATATCAAAAGAAGCAATGATCATGTTTGAATCTCAAATGCGATAATAAAAAAAACTCTCCTATGAGATCATGTTATCTTATAAATTCGTCACTACTCACTAACTCACTCTAGCAAAATGTGTATGCATAGATAGGTACATACCCCATGTAAATCGTACATACACAATTTGCAATTTATATTGCACTAGCAGTATATTTTAATTATAGGAAACGTATTGAAACCGGCTATTTATAAGAGCAATAACCACAAACTGAAGACAAGAAAATGTCATCTTTTTAGTGAGTTTGATTTCAATTCCTTATACAATTTTCCCCTTAGGAAGGGAAACTATGGACACAACCATTTGATTCACCTAGCTAGCATCAACAATAATAGCCTCTTCCCGACCTCTCATTTTGGATCCATCTTTTCAAATAGGAGTATAAATTTTTGAGCCACCAGATGGACCATGTTGTCTCGTGGAAGAGGGATCTCAATAATTTTTGTTATACTTGGAGAAAGGTATGCCCAACTAGCTAAGAAAGCAGGTCATTAAGCAAACAAAAAGGATAACTCTCCACGACTACAACTGAAATACCACAAACTATTGAAACACTAGCAACCGAAAATGACATAATCAACAGTCTCTTATTTCTCTTTGCAAAAGACACATAAATTGCTTAAATTGAAGAACCCGAATCTAAAAAAATATGTCCTTGATGTTGAGTCTTTCCTAAAGAATAAGCTACATCATGAATTGTGCATGTCATGAGGCAACTTTTATCTATGCCAATCTTCCATGGCAAACCTAATTGCTTTCCTCTTCATGTCCTACTATCAGATTAAAGATGCTATGAAATATTGAGTGTGCCTAGACAAAAAGTGGTTGGGACCTTATCTCTTACTACAAAATGAGTAATATATGGCTATGGGGCACATTGGCATCAAACTAAACCGTAGATAATTTTTGGTTTTGAAATTGATAGGAAAATTTTCATTAATGTTTGGATCAATCTTATGTAGAGTTATTGGTGATGTTTGGTGGAAAATTGTTAGTGTTTTGTATGAGAGATTGTGATGCTTTGGAAACAGACACATAAAAGAAACTCTTTATGGGGGATTGCTCTTTTCATACTTTGAGTTCATATAACTTAATTAATTTCAAACATTTGATGTATAGTTTTATTTTAGGATGATAAAAATATAAATTATTTGGCAAAAGGCAGGCAAACGTTCGTTCATTAGGTCATGATGGTCATCAATGGTACTGAGAGAGACTAATGTGAGGGAAAATTTAAATAAATTAAACTAAAAGTGCCGGCAAAAATACAGTAGCCTAGTAAAGTGGGATCTAATTGCAAATTGAAACACCCTAAAGAGAACTTTTAAAAATAATATATGCAGGTAACAATTTTTATTGAATTTTATCGGAAAGAGAAAAAGGAGAAAAGGAGAAAAAGAGAAAAAAAAAGAAAGCAAAAGAATCAACAAACTTAAAGAATTCAACCAATCATTTGAAGACTACTTCACATTTAGTTATGACATTGCCACCCACTAGTAAAAGATTATTAAGTAGTTGAGTGTGACACTGACAAGTGGGTTTTAATTTTTTAGATGTCATTTTAATGATATAAATCAATGCTAATCTCATAGTTGTATATATTCTTTATGGGTCCTCCTCTAATACTTTTAACACCATAATTCAAAACTAAAACTAAATCTATACTCTTAAATTTTAAAATGAATAGATGAAATTAAAGCTTACAAATATCAATAAATAGTAGACAAAATATCAACAAAATGGTAATATCGTCATTATGTTATCATACGATAATTTTCGTGGGTATTTTTTTATATCAACATAGTGTATTACAAATATCAACAATATGACATGAGGATATCAACACAAGTACAAGAAAATACCAACACAGTTTTATTGATATTTTACATACACAATATTGAGATTTCTTTTTACATTTGTTGATAAAATCTGATTATCAACATATACGAAAATTGAAATATAAATTATCAAATTTAATCACCCGAATATCGTCGGAACATATGCAATTGAGATCTCGTTGGAATCCTTATAAAATTATCTTTAATTTGATATATTTTTTGCGAAAAAATAATTTAAATCAAGAGAGTTACGTAAATTTAAAGTTTTGAGATGATTTTGATAAGAAAGAATTGACATTAATACCCTTTAAATTTATTTACTAATTATTTAAATTTATAATATAATACACTTGTCATTATTTTAACCATTGGATCTCTTAATCTAATTTTTAACCATTGAATCTCTTAATCTAATGGTTAAGAATTGGTCTTATTTTTGGATTGTTAATTAGTTAGCATGTCCTATTCTTTATTACTATTATATTATCTTGAAGAGTTGGATTGCAAATAATATTCACTTGTGATGTTAGAGTATAAATTGTGCATATTTTTTCTTGGATTAGTTTTTGTACCGTTATTAAGTAGTGATCTCATGACTCGGATGATGTTGAATTCCATTCTATAGTTACACTATGTGGACATTTATTTAAAACAAGGAATCTAGTCTTTGACGTTTCTTTTTTACACTTTAAATGGTTAAACTGTGTTTTTGTTTTACTCATATATTATACACTTTTAATCCCCCCCCCCCCAATAATAATTAAATACAAATATTCTATGTAGTTCTTATATATATAGATTATTGCCATTTAACATTGATGACATGTTGATACTCGTATATATACATATTTTGTTCATAAATTATTTACTTTTAATTAATTGTGGTATTGCGAATTGATGTTTTATATAACAATAACTAATATCGAGCTCGATCACCATCGTAAAAACAGTAGTATAACTTAAAGGTGCATGAAAATTAAAGATTAATACGAACAATTGATTTTTATATGATCTACAATTGTAAAAATATAAATTACTACTAAAAAATGGATAGTGTGTTATGTGTGTGAAGAAAGCCCCACATTATCAGTTTTGATATGTTGGTTAATATAGATATCTTTTTTTTCTTTTTCTGTGAATAAGTGTAAAAAATGAGTACAAAGTGTAAGGAAATTATGTCCAAAAATAAAAAAGTTAAAAGAGGTGCAATTGACGTCTCAAAATTATAAATTATCGGCTATTGTGAGAAAGAAGAAGTATAAGCATCATTATTATGCACATAAAAATATAAAAAATGTTATTCCATGTGGAAAACTATCAGTGATTATTAATGTAGATAGTATGAACTAGATTTATTCTTAATTCTTTGACTTAGAACAATTCATACATGAATATATCAATATATAGAAAAGAGAGATAGGAACATGGGCAGAGATAAATGGTTTTGTGTGAGATAGAGATGGTGCATTTAAGAGGTGAGAAAAGGTATGGGCAAATGAAATGCATAATCTGGATAGGATGACAAGTAGATAAGGGTGCAAATGAAAGCTTAGCTCAATACTCTGAATATAAACTAAAATGTTTTGCACATAAAACTATTCTTAGCACATGCAATGTGTGTAAACACTTTTAGAAATGGGCTCCATTAACTTTACCTAATTTTTTCTGGTTTTTCTGACTTGACCTAACTGCTTGGCTTCATCAAACTCAATTAATCACTCATGAAAAAAAATTCCTAACTACTAATTAACTTTCCTAATTCAGCCCAAATTGGCTCTAATTACACGAAAAAAACGACACCTTAGTCGATATCATATCACTGACGACCAAGTAACAACACCTACATTGCAACCAAATCTACTACCGAAACCCAAGTGGTGGAAGATGAAAATTTGGCGGATCAAGTTATATAGAAAAATAATCGATCGAGTGGATTAGTTTGCAAATGTCGTTGCGACTTGATCAAGACGCTTCTCTCTCCCACAAAAAAAATATTTATAACTCCCTAACATGCAACCTACATTTAACGACAAAGCAGCAAGTACGGGGTCGATCCCACAGAGAAACTGGTACGTTGAGTGTGTGTTTAGTGAACAGGGCTTGGCTACGGCCACGCTTTAAGTTGAGAGTTTTAAACTACTGGATTAAACTAGGCAGAATGTAACTATCTACTTGATCAAGGAGCATATCATGCTGAAAACCGTAAACTGATCAGGTAAGCGACAGACTGAAAATAAATGACTTAGCTACTTTAACATGCTACGAATCTACGAAACACTTTTCCATTCAACATTATGCAAGCTCAAACTTTGGATCTGGGTATTTAAGACTAAACTAAGCTCAAACAACCAACAAGTTTCCGAAAGCAAACAACTTTGATTTAAAACAGAACTCAGAACAGATCTTGGAAAATGCGGAATACAAAACAAGAAAGATTGCTTTCAACTACTTAACAAATACGAAATTTAACTAAGTAACTAGAACTAAAATGAAAGAAAGTGATAGATCCGAGAGATCCTCGGTCGGAAACTGAAACGGCGGCGAACGGATCTGGATCTCTCTGTCGCGATCCCTTATACTCTCTAGCTAACCATTCTAACTTTGTACTGGGAAATGGAACTAAAACTACTGATAAAAGAAAAGAAAATAAACGGAAGAAGAAAGAAGATGATAAAAAAGCTCTCAGCTATGGCGATGCTCCCTCTATTTATAGGCTCTTCGTAACAACCTCCAGTTGTGATAACAAATTTGGCAGCGAATCTTCGTCCTTGCTGGAATTGCGCGTCTCATCCGTCGATACGTGTCCTCCTTCTATAATGTAGTGGTCCTTGATAACCGATTGAGGATCGCTTGCCAGCGCATCGGATATACGTGCCGTGCCTTCTTTCAGTTTCGCAGTGGTCCCCCGGCTAACTGCTTGACCGTCAACTTGATCAACCCACACTCTTTTTAGCCTTTTCTGCCTTCTGCGCTAGCATGATCAGTTTGGTCTTGCTGCCCTTGGTCAAGCGGTATTCTTGCACAATTAACACTTGCTTTCCGCGTAAAACTGATCAAGTAGCCTATATTTTACCCTCTAAACCAATGCATGAAATAGGCCTTATCACCAAGGCCAAAAAATAAAAACACACGCAAACAAAGATGACATAACATGTGTGTGTGTGTGTGAGAATTGGTCTAATGGTAAAGTGGTGCATGATCAAGCTAAAGGTCTCGGGTTTGAGATTTACTGTTATGCGGCCTTTAAATTTATATTCATTTGTTTATAAATAAATAATAAAAAAGATGAATAACACTAATTAAAAAAAGCATATGGAAAATACGAACTGAGGAATCGCTGATTCAAGCCTCACCAAGCAACAACAACGACCAACATGTGTCACCGGACTTACCACGAACCACACCACCCATATGCGATAGTGAAAAGGCAGTTAAATAAAAACATAAAAGGTTCCCAGTCAAGATAGGAAGCATATTGTTGACTCTAAAAAATGTAGTACTATTACAGAGAAAATAGTAATTGATGTAAATTAAATGATTGGTGTGCACACAAAAGTTGGATGATACAATGCACTCAATTTTAGGAATTATATTTTACGAAATTAACCTTTTTACAAACGATTTTTTCACCTTTACAAGCAATTTCATTAAAAAATTTGCAGCAGAGAAATTGTGTGGAGTCACTTTCATCGATTAATGTTGCTAGACATATAGATCACCTAAATAATTTGATCCGAACCAAGTCCAAAACTTATGACATCCGTTAAAATGAGGACTTAATAAAGAAATAAATAACGTATACAAGAATCTATTACAACAAAATATCTAATAAAAAATGGCTTAATTTCTCTGAAAAGTGCAATTTGTTTAACAAACAAATACTAAAAATGGAAGGAATGATATGGTACATACCTTATGTGGGCTCCTTATGTGAGCACCACTCTTGTTTGATACACGTTTAGCGTTGTTCGTTTCGATTTATATATTTAGTTTGACTCTAATACATTAAAAAATGTAATTGCAATTTTTAATTTCACAAAATTCGTAAAAATCAAAGCTCAATTTGCTCGTTTTCTCTATAATATCAAATAAATGAATAAAATAACAAATCAAGCTTTGATTTTGGTGAATTTTATAAAATTAAAAATTTTATTAACATTTTTTAATGTATTAGAATGAAACTAAATATATAAATCGAAACGAACAACTGTAAACGAGTGTCAAACGAGAGTAGTGCTCACATAAGGAGCCCAGATAAGGTATGAAGCATATCATTTCTCGGTAGATTACTTTTTCAAGAGGCTTTACTTTAGTTTTTTTTAAAGAAATTAGAGGCTAGCTTTACTGAAAACTTTATGGGGCTATATATAGCATCTTGTGGAAAATGATAAACTGTATATTATGTAACAAGGATTGAGATAAAAGGAGAATTTATTATTCATCAAACTCCAATCAATCTACAAACTACTCACTATTTATACAATGAGCTAGATATTTTTATGAAACAAGTAACTAATTTCCTAACTAACTCTCTAACCAACTTCTCAACCAACTTCATGCCGACTAGATGCTCGGTCATTGGCAGCTGGATGCTGAGTCAGCCAGCTCCGCATCTCATGCAACCCTCTCTTATTTCCATGCACACGCATCTTTGTCACCAGCTCTTTTCACCTTTATTTCATGCATGATTCATTCTTCATCCTATATCTTTCATACATCACCTTACTTACAAATTTACTGGACCCACTCTCAGAATTATACAATTTCATCGAATTGATTAATACTTTGTGATATATGTTTAGATAAAATTCACTAGAAAGATCGATCTCCTAATCTTTAATTAACAATAATGAGTCCCTTAAACTCAATTTATAAACAAATTTAATGTGATCTTTCCGTTGGAATGGGTAAAATTAAAATCCGACAGTTAAAGATGCCAACAAATCGATTCAAAATGAGTATAGTGTACATAGAACTTCGTATGAAAAATAATACTACGGGTTAAGATTACGAATTAATATAATTTTGATGTACCATGTATTTACATTTTATAATTGAAATATAGATAAGAGAGATTTGAGTTTGTGAGTCACTATAATATTAAATACTAGAGTTTAACAGTCGCCCATATACTAAGTCCAATTGAAGGTTAACGACGCGTTATTGACTTTGACTTTGACTTTAACTTTGACTCAAGCATAATAAGGAATCTGATGGGGTACGTACTAAACAAGCCCAATAGCAGTGGCGGCCCATCAGCCCAAAGCCCAAGGAAGAGTATCAGTTCGGCATTACCAAAGAGTTCGGCCCTAGCCTACAGCTCGGTAAAAGCCGACCAATCAGTTCGGCATTACCAAAGAGTTCGGCCCCAGCCTACAGCTCGGTAAAAGCCGACCAATCAAGCTCTACTCTCAGATCGGCAAAAGCTGCTCGGCAATAGTTCAGCAGTTCGGTCTCAGTATTCGACCGAACTGGGAGATAGTGGACTCATGCAGAACCTCCACGACCTCCACTACACGATCTATTTAGTGGTGGACCCATGCAGGATCTCATGACCTCCACGACATCCACGATCTAATTAGTGATGATGTAAGCCACGACCTAATTAGTGATGATGTAAGCCACGACCTAGCTAGTGGTGATGCAAGCCACGATCTTAGTTCAATGTATAAATAGAACTTAGATCAGATAGGAGAAAAGGCTCTCTAGACATCAAAGATCATATAGCAAGTCTGTATTTGTAAGCTGTAAACCAGATCAAGCAATACAATCTTGCCCTCCTTTCTTCCCGTGGACGTAGATTTACTTCAGTAAATCGAACCACGTAATTCCTTGTGTCGTGATCTATATTCATTACCTGCATTTACTACCATCAAAAATTCGCCCAACCATCACTGGCGCCGTCTGTGGGAAACAGAGAACCAAATTTGTGATAAAGCGAAATTTTGACCCTTTTTCCACCCCAAAAAAAAAAAAAAAATGCATACCAGATCATGTAACACCCATAATACCGTTCATGATAACCATGAGGAAGCTAGTCCAGCCCGCAGGTCTGGAAAACAGCCTCGGGAGAAATCTACTTCCAGTTCTCACGGAGAAGGAACAAGCCGCTCAAAGACTCATCGCACCGAGTCTTCCCAGCAGCCCGATTTGAACGAGGCTGTCAAGTTGTTTTTGGCCGAGAAGCAGGAAGAGTTCTTAATTTTCCTGCAAAAGGGCCAAAAGCCGGAGACGAAAACGGTGGATTCTCCCTCCTCATCCAGACATGAAAGTCACTACCGCAGTAGTGCCGTGTCTTCCAGGAAGAAGAATCCTCAACCCCGACATGTTCCTGTTCCTCCTCGATACCGGAATCACAGGAGAACTCCATCTCCTCCATACCGAAGAGATGTCGGGTTCGCTATGTACGGAGCATTGAAGACTCCGTTCTCGGACGATATCACCCGAACTCCCTTGCCACAGAACTACCGAACTCCGTCGATGACTTATGACGGGTTAGTGGATCCTCATGATTTCTTGGGACGCTATCAGTATAACATGGCGAACCAGGGTCTCAATGAGGTCCATATGTGCAAGCTGTTTCCCGAGCTGCTTATCGGGAACGCAAGAAGGTGGTTCGATAGCCTCCCCCAAGGCAGCATTAGATCTTACCGAGATCTAATGGATGCTTTCCACAGGAGGTTCTTTCAGAAAGCGGAAGCCCGAATCACTTCGGCTCAGCTGCTTTCTATACGTCAAGGTCGCGACGAAAAGATCAGCGACTTTATGACGAGATTCCACAAGGAATGCCTACAAGTAGATGATCTCAATGATCTACTTGTCATTTCGGCATTCCAAAATGGAATCCTGCCCGGAGCTCTCTACAGAAAGCTCGTGGAATGCAGTCCGCAAACAGCTCAAGAGATGTGGGACATTGCGGACCAGTTCTCCCGTGCCGATGAGGCAGACCGTCGCAAACGGTCTTTAGACAGCTCATCCCGAGGAGACAGGAGGAAGCCCGATCATAGCGATCAGGGACATCCTCGCCGAACTCCTTTTGGCGATCAGGGACATCCTCGCCGAACTCCTTTTGAAAGGATTCAAAGGACTCCGGTGCAAGACCGATTGGGACCACGTCTCAATCCTGAGAAGCCGCCCGCTCAGTTCGTACCATTGAACAAGTCGAGAGCGGAAATTTTCGAACTGCATTCCGATATGTTCGAAAAACCAAAGCGGATGACGAAATCGGCCGCGCGTCGACCTCAGGATCAATATTGCTCCTTCCATCAAGACCACGGTCACGATACCGAGGAGTGCCGACATTTGGCTGCAGGTATTGATGCTCTTGTGAAAGCAGGGACGTTAAAAAAATACCAAAGCAAGCAGCCGAAAAAGAACAAAAAGCAGAGAGGTGCAAACTGCGCTCCTCAGGATCTGAAAAAGCAACAGGACCCCGAAGACGATGACGAGCTGCAATATGATGGAGTAATCCTGACTATTGATGCTCTCCCTGCCGGGAAGACTAAATCGTCCCTGAAGTCAGAGCGCAGAGGCTTCAATCGAGAGGAGCCAACGCATAAAAGGCTGAAGCAGGACGAAGTGATTACATTTTCAGATGCAGATCCCGTCCCGGCCATCTCTCCTCATCAAGACGCTATTGTCATCCAAGCCGGAGTGGCAAACAAACTGATCCACAGAGTGTTTGTGGATACCGGAGCGTCAGTCAGCATTCTTTTTAAAGAATGTTTCGATAAACTAGAAGTGGATCCAGCTCGGCTCAGTCCGGCTCCACTTCCTCTGAAAAGTTTCGCCCAGGAGGACACCCGCCCTGAAGGTATTATCAGCCTTCCGATCACGGTGGGAAAAGCGCCTACAAGCTCCAGTACGATGATCGAGTTCTTTGTGGTAAAAGCTCGGTCCCCGTACAACATCATCTTGGGAAGAGACTGGCTCAACGCAGTTCGGGCCGTTTGCTCTACTTATCACCTCACCATCAAGATTCCCACTAAAGGTGGGATAGCGGTCATCCGAGGTGATCAAAAGAGAGCAAAATAGTGTCTGCAGATTGCGCTTAAAAGTGCCGAGAATCAGATCGGCATCATCAAGCATAGCAATCACAGCAGCCGGAGTCTGAGGCAAGCGAAATGACCGAAGTCACACCAGAGTCGAACTCAATGACCGTTCAGTTATACGAAGATGATCCATCCAGAACGGTCAAGATCGGTTTCGCGGGAACGCCTCTACTCCGGGAAAAGACCATCCAGCTCCTCAAGGAGTACAAAGATATCTTTGCATGGTCTCCGTTGGACATGACCGGAGTGCCCCCTGAGGTAATCACTCATCGGTTAAATATTGATCCTTCAGTCCGGCCTATAAAACAGAAGCAAAGACTCTTTGCGGCAGAAAGAAATCAAGTCATCCATGACGAAGTCCGCCAATTATTGAAAGCGGATGTATTATTCGAGGTGAAATATCCTTCTTGGGTGGCCAATCCTGTGATGATCAAGAAAAAAGAAGGAGGATGGCGGATGTGCATAGATTTTACCGATCTAAACAAGCACTGTCCTAAAGATTGCTATCCCCTTCCGAACATAGATAAAAAAGTAGAAGCTTTGATCGGCTTCGAAATTTTCTGTTTTCTTGATTTATACAAAGGCTACCACCAAGTTTTAATGGATGAGAATGATGCTTCAAAAACGGCTTTCATTACTGACTTCGGCATCTTTGCTTATAAAAAGATGCCATTCGGTTTAAAGAATGCCGGAGCCACATATCAAAGGATGGTAGATAAGCTTTTTCGGCATTTGATAGGAAAAGAGGTTGAAGTGTATGTCGACGACATAGTCGTCAAAAGCAGAAGCACTTCGGAGTACGAAGACAACCTCAAATCCACCCTCGACGTGCTCAAAAAAGCCAACCTCAAACTCAATCCCCAAAAATGTACCTTTTTGGTAGATTCGGGAAAGTTTCTGGGTTGTTGGGTTTCAAAGGACGGACTCAAGGCAAATCCCTCAAAAGTTCAAGTTGTTCAGAACATGGCGATGCCGAAGTCCCTACATGATGTGCAAAGGCTAACTGGATGTCTAGCCGCACTGAATAGATTCCTTTCCCAAGCAGCCGAAAAGCAACTGCCGTTCTTCAAAGTGTTGAAAAAGGCACCAAAGTTTGAGTGGGGAGCCGAGCAGAAAAAGGCTTTTGACGAGCTCAAAAGTTATTTAGCCAAGCTTCCAATTCTCTCTGCTCCAACCGATGCCGAAGTGATATTCTTATACTTAGCGGCATCAGATCAAACCATTAGCGCGGTGCTTGTACGAGAAGAAGGCCTAAAGCAGCTTCCCATCTACTTTACAAGCCGAGCATTAAGAGGTCCAGAAACAAGGTATCAACCTCTGGAAAAAATTGCTCTGGCGTTAGTAAATGCAGCAAGGAGACTGCGGCCATACTTCTATGCTCACAAGGTATGCGTCTTAACCGATCTGCCACTTCGGCAAGTTTTGACCAAGCCAGAAGCATCAGGCAGAATCGCCAAATGGGCCATAGAGTTGGGAGAACACTCAATCGAATACCTACCTCGGAAAGCCATCAAGGGACAAGCCTTGGCAGATTTTCTTACAGAGGCAAAGTTCGATCAAGTAATCCCTGTCATTGCCGAACAGAAAAATTCTGCCAATACCGAACTAGCACAGCCCCTGGAATCCGAAGTAGAGCCGCCGGATTGCTGGAGCGGATTCGTAGATGGAGCTTCGAATAAAACGGGAAGTGGAGCTGGTATTCTACTTATCGCTCCCGACGGACACGAGGTAACTTATTCACTTCGGTTCTTATTCCCAACTACTAATAACGAAGCCGAATACGAAGCCCTCCTTGCCGGACTTCACTTAGCGCAAAGTCTATTTGTCAAATCTCTCAAAATCCATTGTGATTCACAAGTCATAGTGAATCACATGCTGGGTACAAGTGAAGCCCGAGATGAGAGGATGAAAAAATACTTGGACAAAGCGCAAAGCATTAGCCGAAGTTTCTCTTATTTTCGGATAATCCGCATTCCCAGAGCGGAAAACAGCCGAGCAGATACTTTAAGTAAGTTGGCCTCATATCCGAGCTCAAAGGTGGAGGAATTACTACACCGAAGCATTGATGAAGCTGAGGTACATTCAGTAACCAGCTCGCCGAACTGGATGACGCCGATCTTACAGTATCTAGATCAAGGACAACTGCCCGAGGATAAGAGAGAAGCTCGAAAAATCACATGCCGAGCACTTCGGTATGAACTTCATGAAGGAGTCCTATACAGAAAGTCCTACCTTCAACCGTTATTGCGATGTGTAGGACCAGAAGAGACGGACTACATCCTTAGAGAAGTTCATGAAGGATCTTGCGGTAGCCACATCGGAGCTAGAGCTCTAGCTAAAAAAGTTCTGAGATGGGGATATTATTGGCCAACTTTGGTACAAGAAGCAGTGCAGCTCGTCAAGACATGTACGAAGTGCCAAATCCATGCAAATATCCCAAGGATGCCGCAGACCGATCTATGTGCTATGCAAAGCCCTTGGCCTTTTATGCAATGGGGCATAGACATAGTAGGACCACTACCACAAGCTCCTCGGCAAATGAAATTCCTTATCGTTGCCGTGGATTACTTCACGAAGTGGGTGGAGGCTGAACCATTAGCTACGATAACGAGCTCGAAGGCATTGGATTTCGTCTGGAAGAACATAGTGTGCCGATTTGGCATACCCCACATCCTCATTTCGGATAATGGGACTCAGTTCACCGACAAGACATTCAAGAATTGGTGCCAAGAGCTGAATATTCAACAGCGGTTCACTTCGGTCTCCCACCCACAAGCAAACGGACAAACGGAGGTAACAAACCGTATCTTGGTGAAAGGGTTAAAAGCTCGGTTAGAACAAGCCAAAGGACAATGGGTAGAAAATCTCCCTCAAGTCCTATGGTCCTACCGAACTACACCCAAAACCTCCAACGGTGAAACTCCGTACAGTCTGGTGTACGGCACTGAAGCCGTGATTCCGGTTGAGATCGGCGTACCCAGTCCCCGAACTCTAAATTTCTCCTCAGAAATGAATGATGACGGACTGAGAGCCGAACTAGATCTGGCCGAAGAAAGAAGAGAATTGGCCTGCATAAAAGCAGCCAAGTACAAGGAGCAAGTAGCCCGGTATTATAACCAAAGGGTGAAAAAGCTGCAATTTCAAGTGGGAGATCTCGTCTTGAGAAACAACGAAGTAAGCCGAGCAGAAAAGCTGGGCAAACTCGAACCCACATGGGAAGGTCCATATCGGGTGTCAGAAGTCCTCGGCAAAGGGTCTTACAAATTGACTCACGTGTCAGGAGAACAAGTACCCCGAACATGGCACGTTTCCAACCTTAAGAAGTTCCATTTGTAAGAGACAGTCCGGTCAGTCAGTCTTGTGTCTAGTTCGGTCCTAGAGGTATGTGCTTTCTTTGTTTTTTTTTTACTTGTTCTTTGTGCTTGTTTTATAAAAGTTTAAAATCTTGTTCGTCCTTTTTATTTGTCTATGTGCGTTTTGTCTGTCTATGTGCGTGTCGTCTCTTACAAATGTTACTGAGGTATCTTGTTCTTCGAAGGCTGATCCCCTTTTTAGAACATGTATAAGCCAACGATTGTGAGTCCAAGCTTCTAAGGAGGATACAAGACCACAATTCAGCTTAAGAAATAAGCAGTTCGTCTGAAACGAACTGCAACAAAGGGAAAGTCCGATCCACGCGATAAAACTCGCCGAATTAGGACAAGGGAAAGTCCGATCCCCAAATTAGGACAAGGGAAAGTCCGATCCGAGCGATAAAACTCGCCAAATTAGGACACAAGCTTAGTCCGGTCAAAGAAATTTACTTCATAAGACCAAAGACGAGTCCGGTCAAAGAAGTTTACTTCATAAGACCAAAGACGAGTCCGGTCAAAGAAGTTTATTTCATAAGACCGAGGACCAAGTCCGGTCAAAGAAGTTTACTTCATAAGACCAAAGACGAGTCCGGTCAAAGAAGCTTACTTCATAAGACCGAGGACGAGTCCGGTCAAAGAAGTTTACTTCATAAGACCGAGGACGAGCACGATGAAATTTTTTCGCTGAGCTGTAAATACGCAGTGATAGAAGCGAAATGAAAATTTCATTTATTAAATCTTGTTCGGCATATAATTCTGCTGCCCTACGAGAAGGCGTTACGCCATTACAAAGGACTATTCTACTGTCCCTGGTTGCTAAAGTTGAGCCATCTATTCACAAAATCCTCGTGAAGCCGAGTTCGGTCATTCCGGGCAGCTGAAGAATAAGCAGGTCGACGAGATGCTCTAATCGACCTACCGCCTCTTCCCTGAGCCCGGGAAGCTCTGGCACCTCGGCGGCGAAGAGTCTCTTCACGAAGCATTTGTTGATCTTGCTCACTCATGATCACAGCTCCTCTACGAACTTCAGTCCGTCCTCGTCTTGACGTTTCCGGTTGCTCCTGAGTCCGTTCTCGTCTTGACGTTTCCGGTTGCTCCTGAGTTCGTTGCTGACTTGGAGTAGGGTTTTGAGCAAGTGAATCAGAGGTTTGAGCTGGAGTGCGAGCATCTGTTGGCGGGAAATGCCTAAGGAATCTCTCGATTGAGGGACGCCGGGAAAGAATGATGTCATACCGAGAAGCCCAGCGCCGCAATGATTTCACGACTTGTTGGCAAGCCGAGCTCTCCAGCGCATTGTTCCTCCGGAGTACATGATATTCCTCCCACAGTTCGTCAACTCGTTCCTGAACTTCAGAGATGGTCATTCCCCCGCGCCTGCAGATGAAATCCTCATACGCAGTCCTCTCAGCGACGGCAGTATTCAGTTCGGCCTCCAGATCCTTCTTTTCGGACTCTAAGTCCTTATTGTCGGCCTCCAGCTTCACTAAACAAGCCAAGAGTTCGTCATTCTTTATCTGGTCAGCTATGGCTTTTTTCTCAGCTTTGTCTAAAGCGGAAGAGTACAGCCGCTTCCAGTGAAGTACCTCCAGCTCCTTAAGAGTTAAGAATACAAAGCAGCCTATGTCAGTTCGGCATTTCAGTTTACTGAGCAGGTAGTAAACCACAACAGGAGTAAAAGAGAGTACGAAAAGCTATACGAAGACACAAGTGCAGAAAGAAGAATTTTTTCATTCATAAGAAAAAATTTTTTTACACAAGGAGGGCTTCAAGGCCATTTTACAACAAGGAAGAAACTAAACTAAGAGAAGGGAGACGAAATCATACTCCGCCAGCTTCGTCTCCGGCTCCTCGGTGAGGTTCAGCTTCCTTCTCCTTGTCTGCCTCAGCTTCAGCCTCGGCCTCCCTGCTCCCCCCAGCCTGCTCGGTGCCCCCATCACCGATCAGCAGCACCTCTTGCTCGGCCTGCCTGTCTCCGGTCTGCTGATCAAGCTGCTCGGTCTCACCCTCTCCGTGGAAAATTGGAGCGGGTGAAACTGGCCCTAAGGAGGCAAAGATAGCCTCCATATTCTCGTCCCGGTCAGCTCGGCAACTACGAACTCGGTCAGCAGAAAGCAAGACCGAGGACGAAGCAAGCTCCTCAAGGAGCGGCAGACTCTGGAGACGAGCTGCTATCTCTCGACCGTACAGCGGCAGGACGACTTCGGGCCCCTGCTCGGCATTATCGGTCATCAGTTTCAGCAGATCACCGACAAAGGCCGAAAATTGATTGCTCAGAAAGAGTTTCTCCGCGAAAGCACGGAGAACCTCCCCTTGGGCAACCACGGCGGCAGCATCCCTCCGTTTCGTCTGCTCTCGCTGGATGACGAGCTGGTTTTTGGCAAACTGGGCTTCATCCTGGGCCGAGATCCTAGCAGCTCTGGCCTTTTCAAAGTCTGCCTTAGCCTGTTCGGCCTGGTGACGAGCAGCCGCCAACTTCCTCTGCATCTCAGCATAATCGTTGGACGCTTTGGAGAGTTCAACGGCGACGAGCTTGGAGAGCATATCGTTCCTCTGAAAATGGAAAAAGGAAAAAGTCAACCGAGGGGCCACAAAAAATACAGAAAAAAAGCAAGGCCAGAAAATCAAGAAGAGAATTCACCTCGGCGAAGTCCGTGGGCCATAAAAATGGCTCACAGATATGTTCCGAAGGAGGCGCCAAGACCACGTCTTTCTCTGGCGCTCTTGGGGGCTTCTGGGTCTTCCCCTTCCCCTTTGCCGAAGTGGACTCCGGCTTTTTTGGATCCGAAGAAGAGGTCTTTTGCCTCTTCGGATTCTTCTCGGCATCAGGCGCCGAGCTGGTAGCCTTCTGTTTCTCCGGCTCCTTAAGCTCGGAGGATTTGCGGCTAATCTTATTTAGCAAGTTCACTGCCAAAAAGCAAGAAAACAAGGTTAGTTTTCGCCACAAAAGCAGTAAGGCACAAAAAAGAAGTCCTCACCCTCAGTCTCTTCGTCCGAAGACGAGGAGTCGAACACGAAGTCGCCCTTGACGAGCTCAGACTCCAGGTACTGCTTCCTAATCATAGGAATCTTATTGAGCTCGCCCTCGAGCTCGTTCAACGGTTCTAACCGAGGATGAGGGATCACGGACTTCGGCCCTCTCCAGGGAAAGCCCGGAGCCGCTGTCCTATTATAAAAAAAGAAGCGATGTTGCCACTTTGGCCACTTGGTTTTGCAGAAGCCCCTAAAGGGCTGTAAAGGGATCAAGTAAAACCAAGATCCCTTCCTCTTAAACTGGAAGAAATTAAGGATTGCCCTCAGAGACAGATCCTTATCTAGCCTACGCAGTTCGGCAGCAAAGGCCGATAAGTGCCTCCAAGAGTTCGGAGTCACCTGACCTAAAGGGAGTTGAAAAAAATCTAGCAGCTCTACAAAGGCAGGGGGAAGAGGGAAACGAAGCCCGCATTCCAAGCCGGCTTCATAAACGGTGGCGTAACCCTCCGGCGGCGAGTCAGCCCTATGAAGGTCGTCGGGAATCGCAACCTTCCCCCCAGGAAAAAAATATTTTTCGTGTAAGGATATCACAGTATCCTTACTCAAGATGCTGTGAAAATACTCTACGGTCTTCTCCCCGGATTCTTTCCGGCTAGAAGACCCCTTATCCCCTTTCCTACCGCTACCTGACTCAGAAGAAGAAGAAGAAGACATAGTTCTTACTCTTTGAAAGTCTGAAGAAATTCTGAAGAAATTCTTGAAAGCGGAAGGAAATTTTTACGCAAAAGAGAGAGAATGCAGAAGAAGCAATAGCAAAAGTGTTCAAATGATGAAGAAAGGACGTATTTATCAGATTCGGAGAAGATTTCAAAATCATCGCACCGTTTCGAATCCCACCTTTTCAGGATTCAACGGCCGGATTTTACTGTCGCATTTAATGCAGTCACGCGCAAGGCACGTCCCCTAACGTCAGCCTCCCCCGTACCTTTATCCAGAATGCCGAAGTGACTCGCTTCGCTGAAGTGATTCACTTCGCTTTTCGGGGGGGGGGGGGTAGTGATGGGGTACGTACTAAACAAGCCCAATAGCAGTGGCGGCCCATCAGCCCAAAGCCCAAGGAAGAGTATCAGTTCGGCATTACCAAAGAGTTCGGCCCTAGCCTACAGCTCGGTAAAAGCCGACCAATCAGTTCGGCATTACCAAAGAGTTCGGCCCCAGCCTACAGCTCGGTAAAAGCCGACCAATCAAGCTCTACTCTCAGATCGGCAAAAGCTGCTCGGCAATAGTTCAGCAGTTCGGTCTCAGTATTCGACCGAACTGGGAGATAGTGGACTCATGCAGAACCTCCACGACCTCCACTACACGATCTATTTAGTGGTGGACCCATGCAGGATCTCATGACCTCCACGACATCCACGATCTAATTAGTGATGATGTAAGCCACGACCTAATTAGTGATGATGTAAGCCACGACCTAGCTAGTGGTGATGCAAGCCACGATCTTAGTTCAATGTATAAATAGAACTTAGATCAGATAGGAGAAAAGGCTCTCTAGACATCAAAGATCATATAGCAAGTCTGTATTTGTAAGCTGTAAACCAGATCAAGCAATACAATCTTGCCCTCCTTTCTTCCCGTGGACGTAGATTTACTTCAGTAAATCGAACCACGTAATTCCTTGTGTCGTGATCTATATTCATTACCTGCATTTACTACCATCAAAAATTCGCCCAACCATCAGAATCAAATTTCATTTTGAGTTTCAAAAAATTGACTTATTTCTCCACAACATGTTTCCAAATTCCAATAATAGTCATCCATATTGAAGTTTCTTGCCGTGTAAGTCAAGAGTATTGCGTAAATGGTTATGACAAAAGTAATCAATCTATAATAATTACTACAAATATAGCATGTTATAAAATTTTATTACTAAGTGCTAATTAACGTCGTACAATATGACAGTGTACTAAAAATCCTTCTTAATCTAACCTATCGATTAACTAATAGCACAAAGCTATGAGCCAAGTAGATTACCATGCATATTGTCCGCTCAACACTTCGAACACGAATCTCCCAGTTAAGATGAACTTGCTCATAAATCTAGCACAAAACACTTCAATCGATGAGCTACATAAGTTTTTTTGTACAAATAGCAAACATGGAGTACTATTTTAGATCGAATTTTTTAGTTCTCTGGTACAGACTAAAGTTTTTCTTAAATAGGAATCGAAATCGAACCAATATCGATAATTTTGGTTATCAACTAATCGAAAACTAGCCTAATTTGATTTGATTATCAATTATATAACAATTAATTAACTAAATATTCATCCTTAAATATATTTACACAATTTATTTGGACACGATACAATTGGCTATAATATATGTACACCCTTACTACATCGGCTATAAAAAAATATAGTTTAATTGTGGAAGACCCGTGTTTTAATGTAAAATTAATAAAATATTAAAGAATTAGAAAAAATATTTAAAGTGATGCTAGTGGAAATTTTGACTCTCTTAATGGAGAGAATAACTTACTAAAATTGATGTACGAAACTAATTTTAATAGATACTATAATAAATGTTGCACTTAATAAAGAGCTTTGTAGGGTTAAATACTAGCCAGGTAGATCGAAATATCACGTTCTGTATTTATTTATTAAAATCATGCGTCACCTATATTCCCTTTAATTTATTTAGATCCATTCATAGTCAACATATGTAAGCCATTTCTTTTCAACTAAATTTCAAACTACTAATATAATAAAGAATTGATTGGAATTAATTTCTCTGTTAGACCTTCATTTTCATTATATTTAATTTAATTTAATTTAATTTAATTTAATTTAATTTAATTTAATTTAATTTGTTCCATTCCGAATTCAATTCTTTTGGTCCACGAATTAATGCAAATCAATTTCAAGTTTCCGACTCTTCGATTCATTCAAAAATAAAATATGCATTTTGCTAAGTAGTTTGTCTTTCCGTCCCTTAAAAGGCCAATACAAACTTTTCTGTGGAGCTATGTATAATGAATTCGATCTACGATACATCGATATACGTCACTACTTTATGCAATCAAACCTCTTTATTGGATTGTGAATACACCATTTAAAATAATTTCAATTCAATCTAATGAATCCTATGATACACCATTTTAAGAGAGATTGAAATAATATGGTTAATCTTGTAGATTAAAGAAATATAGAATGTTCGAACACTTAGTTCTTGTGAATATTTCAATAAATACAATAATAGAGTGTAGTAAGGAAGAGAGAAATAATGGTGTTATAAGTTGGATTAAAGTTTGGGATCTTGGACCTTCTCCAATAAGATGAAGACAATCCAAAAGGCTACTTTCATGAAAACAAATCTAATGTCTCTACTAGACTAATAACAACTAATAACACAACAACTGGTAAAGCATATATGAACACTTAATCTTAGCTTAATAAAAGATTGAATGCAACAACCACAAGGAACTTTAACAAATCTTCAAAGAAGAAGAAGAAGGGTGCTCTTTTGAATGTTTACAAAATGGTCAGAGTTGCTCTCACAACCCTAATATGAGTATTTATACTAATGAAAGAAAAGTAGTTCAAAAGTTACAAAAAGAGAGTAAAACCATGCATCTGTCAAAGCCAGCGGGTCGCTGAGTGAGTACCCAGTCACTCGCTGGGAAGCTCCTGCCCCATTCGTACATTCCAGCTGACCACTAATTATGCATTTAGCGACTCACTGGGAAGGTTTTGTCCTCCGGTGCAGTTTTAGCGGGTTGCTGGTTGTGTACCCAACAACTCGCTAAAATGGTGCTCCTCCCTATTGTGTTATTCGCCATTGTCCGTCGGCTGGCTCCCACTTGATTTTAAGCACAAATATGAGAAAATTCTTTTTTTTTTTAATCTAGGGAACTTTAATCATTCCATAAAAGGGATAGTTTTTTTTAATTCTCACAAAGTGAGTGCGCATGTCCGTCATGCGTCTCTATAAGACGCATGTGACTTATGCGTCACTTAAAAAAACACGTTTTTTTAAAGACGCATGAGTCTCATGCGTTTTTATGAGAGACGCATGTAGCTCATGCGTCTCTTAACGAAATAAATCACCCCAATATAGAACAAAACAGAACGCGCGCGAGAGAGACGCATGAGCTACATGCGTCTCTTGTAAAAACGCGTGAGCTACATGCGTCTTTCAAAAAAAACTTGTTTTTTTAAGCGATGCATAAGTCACATGCGTCATATAGAGACGCATGACGGACATGCGTTTCAATAACAGAGACGCATGACGGACATGCGTCACACCCTTTGTGGGAATTAAAAAAAACTACCCCTTTCATGGAATGATTAAAGTTCCCTAGAACAAAAAAGAATTTTCTCCATAAATCTCGGCCATGCTTAAGGCATTGTCCAAAACACAAGTTGTTTCTTCCATGCTTAAGGCATCTTGCATCCTCCGGGTTATAGCTCTCGTCCGCGGCCTATGGAGGTCCTTGACCGAGTTCTCCATATGATGCTTGTTAGCTAAATTTGCATCATGCTTCCTCCATCTTCCAACAAATGTCCAATTTTTGTTGTTGCGAATTTTAATAAATTGTTGTATATAAGAAATTGAGGGAAAAGTTAATGGAATATGAATCATATATTTATTGATTTTATAATATATATGTAAGTGAAATGAGTTAATAAAATGTGAGATCACTTGCCAAAAATAATAAAAGTGAGATGTGAATAGAGAAAAAAATACTAATATATTTAATGGCAGATGTGGGAGTAAAAGTTATGGTATTAGTATTTAGTTCTATAGATAAAGAACTATGGTTCTTAGTGAAATATATCAATAAGATGTATAGCCTTCCTATTAATTGAATCTCCAAACTAGAAATCAAATCTCTGTACAAAATCCATATGTTTGCACTTGGAATGTGATCAATTAGAGCGTCCACTATAAGGTGGACGCGGCTATAGCCGCGAGCGGGGCGGAAGCGGGGCGGTAGGCGCGGCGATTATAGTGGAGGGGGTGTCCGCCGCGAGGGTGGACGCGGCGGGTGGGGGGGAGGGCGGCGGACGAGGCTTCGCCGCGAGTGGGGCGAGGACGCGGCGTGTAGTGTATAGGCGCGGCTATAGCCGCGGCTATTATAGTGGCGGAAATCCGCCGCGGCTATAGCCGCATTGTTTGAATTTTTTTTTTTCGTTTTTCATATCTATAAATACCACTCTCCCTCCCCCCCACTCCCATTTTCACAACATCCATACACCCACTTTCTACAAAAACACTCTCTACAAAATGCACCGAGGAGACGACGAAGGCGGTAGCGGCAGCCGGGGATCTGGTGGCGGTAGGGGCAGAGGCCCTAGGGGCGGAGGCGGCAGTCGTGGCACCGGCAACGTCGGTGGACACTCGGGCAGCTCCCCCGGCATTGCGAGTAGCGAGGGCAGTGGCGCCGGCGGTAGCGGTGATCAGCCCGAGGGGTCCAGCCGCGGCAAGCCATACAGCAAAGACGAGAGCATTGCCGTGGCGAAGGCGTGGGATGCTATCACTTCGGACCCCGTGGTGGGTACCGATCAGGAGTCGGAGTGCTTTTGGAGGCGCGTCATGATGGCATACGAGGAATTGAAGCCCGACGGCGCCGAGAAGCGCGACCCAGAACAGATCCGAAAAAAGTTCGGTAGGATACTGCGGGCTACCAAGCTGTTCGCGTCCATATACGAGAACAACCTTCGCCACGCCGAGAGTGGTAGAAGCGCAGAAGATGTGAAGACCCTGTCGGAGGGCCAATACCGCAAGACGGGCCAGCCGAAGTTCACCTTGTGGGAGGAGTATCTTGTCCTCGCGGATTGTCCGAAATTCAGGTCGATCGTGGCGAACGAGGTGGAAACAGCCGGTGGCCCGAAGCGCACAAGGCACAACCTTGCCGGGGAATACAGCAGTGGGAGCGGCTCGCACGAGTTCGAGCAGTCCGACGAGCAAGTCGAAGAGCCAACCGCGACTCACATTAGGCGACGACGGCCCATGGGACAACAGGCCTCTATCCGCAGAGCCAGAGGAGGTAGAAGTGCTTCCCGCCAAACGACGGCCGCGTCCGGATCGCGCATCCCCCAGTCTGCCCCAATCCCACAGCCCACGGTGCAACCCCACGAGGTATTGGCCAATAGCATAGACGTAACGTTGATGCAACAACTGCAAGACGTATGCAGGTCATACGCAGGGGAAACTGACCCGTACGTCAGGAACGTCTACAAGAGGCTCATCAATCGGCTTGAGAGTCGACTGGGGTTGGTTGATAATGCGCTTGGGGATACCGCGGCCGGCAGCAGCGAGAGAGGAGGAGGATGAGAAGAAGAAGAAGAAGAAGAAGAAGAGGAAGACGAGGAAGCCGACTCCGACACCGAGTAGACCGACACCGAGTAGACGGTGCCGGAGTTTTGTAGTTGTATTTTATTTTCATTATTCGTTGTATAATTTTACCGGTTTGCAATACAACGAATATTTGACCTAATTACCTCGTATTCTAGTTATTTACACTGCGATTATTTAAATTACACTTGATTGAAACTAAAAAATATTTAAAAATGAAAATTGATTATAAAATTTTGGGGCTATTGGAGTTGTCCACTATAGTGGCGGAAATAGAATTTTGGGGCTATGGACAACAAAATTAGGGCTATGGACAAAAACTGGGGTGGGGCTATTGGGCGTGTCCGCCTTAGAGTGGACACTCTTATAGTACTTTAGATTCATCGAAAACATGAACCATAAGTACATTTTCATTTTTATATTGTTTATATTTAATATGTAATCAGTGTGTGTAGCATTAATTGGTTCCTACGAATTTTCCAAAAAGTATAGAATAATGTCAACTTTTTACAAAAATTTTTTTGTTCGACTGCAGTTGTACCGAACATGCTTTTGGTGTGGTCCGGCCAATCCTGCTCGATCGAGTTTACAGATTAAGACCGAAAGTCTCCTAATAAAGGGTGGGGTCCATGATTTTAAGGTCACTACAGCTCCGCTCTGCCAACTACGCTGTGACTAGTTGGCTTTGCAGGTAATTTTTTGATATAACTAAATAAAAGATTGAACCTCACTAATTAACGTTATAAATGTTTAATCTATGCCATAAAATGCATCACACTCCAATCATAATCTCTATGTTCTAGAAATTATCATTAATATTCGCTTTGCTCAGATATTGTGTGGCCGTGTGGGTATATCGTAAATACTCTAATTATAGAGTTCTAATATCCAATATTTCGGGCCATTGTTATAGTGGGCCATTTGCTAAAGCCCAACCCATTAAATAATATTCATAAATTAGAACACGGGTATATGTACAAAGTTTTCACTGATGCTTATTAATTCCTGATTAAATTTTATTAATTCCATCAATTTTTTCATCTCATAATGATTCTACATTTCATTACTTGGATGAACCCATGGCAGCAAATTTGAGAAAACCAAAATAACGTGTCACTATAAAATGAACCAAAATACTTAGAATCTAAGAAATCAATAGGCAAATCTTTCTTCATCATTGACACCCATAATCACAATACTTTTTAGTTTATAATAATAACAAAACCAAAATAATTTAATATAAAATGAACCAAAATACTTCAAGATGATTATAACTAGTATTTCTTCAATACACAATTATATTTGTAATAGTAAAATGAGTTATAATTGAGACGAAAGTTATAAATAAGGAGTGTTTATTTTTATACATAATGAGATTATATAGATTTACTGAAATTTATTAATTCCAACCATTTTTATATTGTCATCGTTTTCTTCAGTATAGTATAGTTTATACCATTGTTTTAGAATCAGCAATAGAGATATTTGGATATATCCATGGCGGCGAGAGGCCTCCTAGCCCCGTTCCACTTTCACTACAAATTCACGGCAGCGCCGCCCGTACCTACCTGCATTTCGTGGCTCCAGAAAACCTCCCTCCGACGCCGCCGCTATGCTCTTTTCTTTTGCAGCCACGGCCGGCCTCCGGAAACGGACATTTCCAACTACAGACTTCAATTCGCCCAAAAAATGGCGATGGCCGGCCTCAATCCAAATCACCGCATCGGTAAGTAGCTATGCCCCTTGCAATTTGCTTATTTTTATCTACCTATTCAATCAATGCGTATTGATTTGGTCGTTTCTGTATTTAATTTAACATGAACTTCCGACGAGCTTACAGTTGTCCGAGTTTTCTCACTTTTTTTTTTCAAAATAATCGTAGTTAGTTTAGAGCACTATTTTGTGCACAAAAGCAGTGTTAGTGATCAATTATATATTTTCAGATTCAAAGGTTTCACTTCTACAAACTTGGAGCTTAGTTTGGTTCAGTGACATGAACATATTACCAGTCGTTATTTTTTTATGTATGTAGTTTTATGCTTCATAAGGCTAGGTTCCTCTGATATTGGTAATATAGTTTTCTTATTGTTTATTGATATAGAGGTTTGACATTTGGCAATTACATGGCAAAAGGATTAGTTTCAGGCTTATTCGATGAACTATACTGTAAATGGCTAAAAGTGCATTCAATGAAAACAGGACTGAACTGATAGTGAATATAACTTCTCCACAAGTCATTATAGAAACATAATATAATATAGTAATATGAAATTAATAGAAAGGAGTGTTTTTGCCATGTTTATGGAGGTCATACATCAGTAACCCTGGTGCCCTTAGTTATTTGAAGTTCGAACACCAAAGTTAGCACTTAGCACGTGACAAAGTTGAAAAATTAGAGGATCGGTGCTATGTATGTGTTCTCTTTATAAAGTTTTGGGGTGGACGTAGAACTGCATAAGAATCTTGAGGAATACTGTTCGCCTTATTCATTATGGTTCACTGAAATTTATGTGGCTTTGTTTTTGCTGTATCATAGGGCTATTGCTCATAAGGTATTTCAATTGTTTCATCCAGCAATTGCTGTGTCTGGCGGTCCTGATAGCATTGCTCTATGTGTATTAACCCTTGATTGGAAATCTGGCAACTCTGATACTGCCAACAAAGGAAGAAGCAACACCATTGATGGCCTCTTAGCAATTGTTGTTGATCATGGGTTGCGAACAGAAAGTGCCGAGGAAGCAGATCTTGTTCGCGGCAGAGTTTTAGATATGGGTAATTCTTTCACTTCGTATGTGGATGTTATGGAATTAGAGAATGAAGCTATAGTTGATGTCATTGGACGATGGATATATAATGCAGACTGTCTTTAGGAATCAAATGTGAAGTTGCTTCCTGTAAATGGTTGGATGGGAAACCCAAGCTCGGTCACTTGCAAGAAGCTGCTTGAGATAAAAGGTGTCTTCTTATTAGCTAAGTTTCCTTGTTTTATTCCTTTCCTGGACATGTAGCAGCAACCCCCTAATGACACAGTTTACTCTAATATATGGTCTGTACTTTCAGGTATGAAATTTTACAGAAGATATGTATGGAGCAGCGGATTGGAGTACTATTGATTGCACATCATGCAGATGACCAGGTTTTCAGCATCTCTTTTTGTTCTTAGTTTACTTTATTAATTGTTTCTTTAACACGACCTTTCAGCTCTCAAATATCAGGCATATAGTCTTACTTATTGACTCATATGTGCCATTAATTGTAAATTGTGAACATTGTTATATAAAAAATGTGACTGACAGATCTTTATGGTCGAGATTACATGTTTGTGACAATCTCGGTTGTTCTATATCTGGCATCTTTTATTTCTGATGAGAAATCTAATCAATTTTTGTTGGACTGAGGTTGCATATTTAACTATCAAGGTGTTTTATAGGAGTACAAGATAACAGTAAACGAAAATAAGAAATTTAGCTCTAAAATTAGTCTAATAACTATTCGTTCAATACAATGTGCCAATTAACACCCTTGTTTTAAGGCGTTGATTTCCTAGCTATGTGATCAGGCACAACAACTTGAGCTAATCTATTAGTATAACACAAAATGTTATTGCGAGCTGAGGTACATGCATGATGCAGGCAGAGCTTTTCATTCTCCGACTATCTAGAAACAGTGGTGTACTTGGGCTTGCAGGCATGGCTTTTAGTTTGCAAAGGTTTTCGGAGTTTCCTGACTTTAATGGAAAAGAATCAAAAGCTCATAGCATGTTATTGGTGAGACCACTTCTAGAGTTTTCAAAAGAAGATATGTATAATGTAAGTCTTCATCTTCTTTGTTGGTGTTATCGAAATAGTCAAACTTGTCTAGTAATTTTATTTGCTGTCTTGTTTACTTTCCGAAATAGCCATAGAATGATTTGTTTTAGTGCTGCAGATATGTCGAGGTGGAAATCAACAATGGGTTGAAGATCCGACGAATAGGAGTCACTTATATGTACGTAACAGGATCCGGGAGTCATTGAGTAACATGTCGTGTAAGTCTTTTACATGTGCTAATCTTTTATCAAAGTAAATAATGATGACACAAGTGTTGTTGTGGAACAAGTCCGATTCTGTTGGTTCAAGTGCTGTGTTAACAAACACCAATTTTCAGTGTTTTGAATTCCAGTGAGTTTCTTATGGTGCTCTATCTTGTGCAGCTGTATTCAAGGCTGAGTTGCAAGCTACTATATCAGCATGTCGAATAACACGATTGCATGTTGAGAGAATCTGTCGGCTCTTGCTGAATAAGGCTGTAACAATCACACCTGTATGCTTCTTGTTTATTTAAGATGCTTTCTGTTTTTATAGATACGACGAAGCTAATTTAATTAAAAATGTTTGTACGGAATTTGGTATATTCTGCTAAAGATAAAACCACCAAGAACTTAATGAAAACATATAGTAATACTAATATGTAATACGAGAAAACCTTGCTTTTTTTGACGACTTGGTTCTCACCCCTCTTTCAACACCAATGCAGCATGGATATGCGGTGATTGATCTAGGAGTTCTCCATTTGATAGAAGCCAAGGACATATACATTGCAAAATGTGTTACTCTAGTGGTGCAGGTATTTGCTAAATAGCATTTCCTCGTTTCATAATTTGACGAAGGTGTGATCCTTTAGTGTTGGCTTAACTCCTAATGCCTTCTCTGTGTTCATTAGTTCATATCACAGAGGCATAGGCCAGTTCGAGGGAATGGATTGAAGTTGCTTCTGAACTACCTTCATACTACCCCGTGCAAGGTTAATGTAAATCTTGCCTTTCATTTCTTAGCATATCACTGTATTATCTCATTTGTTGAGGTTTCTCCTCTCTTTGCTCTAGCAAGGTTCAGATTTTGTGCGGGAAAGTGTAATCACTAATAGATTGTTACTGCATTCCCACAGGCTGCTCTGACTGTAGCTGGTTGTTACCTCTGTCCAGCTCCAGGGTCCAAAGGAACACGCGTTCTGGTATGCTGCTCTTCTGATTCGTTTTCACATACGATTTTGAAGCTATGTAGCCAGAACTGCTTTGAGTCGAGCGAGTTAGAGCAGATTGCACTGAAAATCGAAGAAATTGCAGAAAAATCAATGCCAGACCTTTCTAGTGTTCCATTCTTGGATGCAACATCCTCCGAGGCTGTCCTGACTGAAGCTAAAATACACAGCATTCTTAGCAACTCCTCCTACGAGAGTATTGTTTCTCTGCAGAAGCAAGAAAGTGAAAATTTCAAGGCAGTGACTGAAGCTACCTTTGACCCTACGTCGGGACATAGCATATCATCTCCAAGCAGATTAATTCGTCCTGGGCAAGTAGGGTATTTCATGAACAGATTTCTACTTGAGTGGAATTTGCCGGATGTTTCTGTCGAGAAGCTGGGCGCTGAAGGCCGTTGCTTTTGCAGTTCTTGCATATTTGGAGATGAGATGGTGGCTGAAGTGCGATGCATGGTCGATGCGGATTGGATGTATCTTCATGATCTTTCCAGAACGACGAAAATGGGAGATTCCTCGTCAGAAAATGGCATGGTGAGAATGAATTATGCTAACTTATCAGTTGGTAGAGCACTGGCAACTTTGAAGTCGATTCCAGTCGCAGCGCGACGAGCATTGCCTGTTCTTGTGAATGCCGAGGGAGTTTTATTAAGCATTCCGGTAGGCAACTACCTTTTCCTTGCTTTACCATATTCAAAGATATGCTTGTGTTTTTGTTGTTCGATTCCTATCTCATTACATCATACCGTGCTAACAAGCATGAGATATGTTGTTGTTGCAGAGCATCGGCTTCTCGCAATGCCCCCATGTGAAGGCCTCTGCTGTTTTTAGTCCTAGATTGCCGCTAGGTGGAGGGCATAGCTCGTTTTTGTAGTATCGCGGATACAATACTCTCTCATTGAGTAGAAGTTTTTGCTTTCAGATACAGATCCAAGATTTTTTCTTATGTATGTACTTATATGTGCCTTCACCATGATTTCTGTTGGTTAATTCCAGTATATAAATCGATATCATTGGAAGAATCTAAATGTGCAAAATTTACAAAATTAAGAATAGAAAGGCAAGAAGTGAGTGATTATGAGAATAATTCAGTCTTCCAAACATAATATAGATCGAGTAATTTAATGGATAACCCCCCAGGCTCTTATTCAACAAAACCAAATCCCCATGTAATGCTATGAAAACAACCACCCACAAGTTACTTTGTAGATGAAAATACAGGAGGTAATTAGTAGTAATTCAGGATCAAACTTTACCAAAATACCATAAATTTCACCAAAACAATGAACTTTAATCGCTAGCTTCTGCCCTAGTCAGCTCGGGACTGGCCAGCTCGTGAAGATAATATGATTCCAACAATAAGACCATAGAGCGCCAAAGCTTCAGCAAAAATGAGAATAAGGATCATTCCAACAAAAAGCTTAGGCTGCTGCGCGTTAGCCCTGCAAAAAATTAAGGATTGATTATTCAAAATGAAAAACAAACCAAGAAACAACTAATGAATTTCCATAAAGTAGGCATTGTTTCTCCCAGGAATTGCTTATGAGGAGTTTAACTGCAAGAATGTTGAACCATCGAAGCTGCATAACTACAGGCTACAACATATTTAGCGAAATAAATGTTACATTATGGAGTACATGGTACCATAGTAGATATTGATTCTCCATGAACATCTAGATGCACGACGGACGATTAAAAGAAGAATCTAAATCAAACAGAATATGAGTTACACTACTTATAAGGATGCAACTAGACGCCTTCACCATGAACATCTAGATGCATGACCAACGTTAAAAGATAAATCTAAATCAAATACTAGGATACTTATGAGTTACACTACTTATAAGTATTCAACAAGAGACGCTTTTACATCTATTCAGTAACATGCAATATTATTGAGTGCACGATGAAATCAAGAACAATCTTTTAAAGAGGAAGATTGCAGGGTACAATTGGGGGGTCTGGTTACTATGGTAAGCAAGAATCACAATTAGTTGATTAAGAAAAAAACAGGCAGAAATCACAGGCTGTGCAAATGATGATCCCTTCACCAAGTTTGATGAATGCAGGACTCAATAACTCTGAACCGAGTTTATTAGTTTAAATACACTCCAAGAATTCAAAAGAATATTATCAACTTGAAAATCATCACTAGTAGAAAAAACAAGCCAAATGGGACCATCTTATATTTCAAGTCTACTTTGGGATAAACACAATTCTCATATTACAAGTCCCCACTCCTATATTTTGACCAATGATAGTTCTGTCTTTGTTCCTAACACTTTGGGAGCGTTCACTTTTAGTGATATGATGTATAGATAAAAATAAATCAAAACTAATCTACTGTTTACTTTGATGGATTGATTAATTTTGAACTTGTTTGACCATCTTATACTTGAAGCACTCAATTCTATGGTTCATCAATCTTCCTAAAACTTAGAGCAATCACCTCCCTATAGTATGCAAAGGGATACTTTTATCCTATAATACATCACCGAAAGTAGACGTGGAACAATGCCGAGATTAATTAAACAAAAGAAACCTTCCACACTGATCTACTGATCCCAAAAATTCACTTCCCTTCGACCCTTCCACTTCCACCCAAACCAACTCAAAAGGTAGCTAATCTTAAACTTGACATCCACCAAAAAAAAGAGCAGACATAAAACTAAAATTAAATCATATACTAGCAAACATGAAACAAAGCATACCTAACACCAGCATCTCCCACAATGCCAATAGCCATCCCAGCAGCAAGTCCAGCAAGGCCACAAGCCAATCCCGAAGAGAGATGAGCATAACCGTCGAAGAGGTAGTACGACTTAGCCTTAGGGTTAATACCGGTGCTGATAATCACAGCAATAATCAATCCATAAATACCCAAAACACCAGCCATAACAACCGGCACAATAGATTTCATCACCAGCTCCGGCCGCATCACCCCCATCGACGCCACGCCAACTCCACTCTTCGCTGTTCCGTAAGCCGCACCCATACCTTCAATCGAAAATAAAAAGATCACAAATTCACCTCCAAAATTAACGGGGAAATAAAATTAAGAACACTGAAACACAATTGGGCGTATAGATAGGGAGAGATCCGTGGAAAAACAGTCCCGATCAATGAATCACATCGACATTCAAAGGGAGTGGGGATAATTCAACAAACAAATCAAGGAATTGCGGTTGGGGCTTACAGGAGAAGACGAGCGCGGCAGCGGCGCCGAGAAAGCCGAAGAAGGGAGCAGTTTCATCGCCGCTGAAGGTAGACGACATCTTCGTTTCAGATCGAATTTAGAGTGAAAAATCACGAGCAATTTCTGCTTGTATTTGGACCAGAAAGAAAGCGACAGAGTGAGAGAGAGAGAGAGAGAGAGAGCGAGCGAGAGAATAATGAGTTCTATTTTATCGCAAAATATAATTCGTCGATCAATTTTAAAATTAAAAAATATCGTGGATCTATTCATCCAGGAATAATTCATACATATATTATGATTTTTAGGATTTTATAAATTTGAGAAATAATCTTATGACTTTAAATTTAAATTAAAGAAAGGTGAAAATATATAAAATTGAATATAAATTCAATAAATGGCTTGGATAGAGGTTTTTCCGATATATTTGCTTTTTTTGAGTCAACATTATTTTTCCATACCATACATTTCATAGTTTAAATAGTATTTTTATTTACCAAAATTAAGTGACCGTAAACCGTCGCAATTTTACTTCCTGAAAAAAAGGGTAGGTGCTGTATTTGGGCCTTAATATTAAACGGGCCCATTTAGTTTATTGTCCCGGCCCAATTAGAGAAATAATCTAGTGCCATTTATTGAAAATTTTGATATTTGTGGTAGCTTCGTTTAGTAATAAAACAAGATTCAAAAACAAAACAAAACATTTAAAAGTATAAGTATATAACCACCCTACTATTTAGCTTACCACTAAAGAGATACTATAGTATTTACTTTTTCCCAAGTATTACAACCATCTTATCATTCATCATGGAATATATAATAAATATTTCGTCCACCAAAAATATGCAACAACCTTACTAGACATTCATAAAAACTGTGCAACTTTCATTTTTTTTGAACACCACTTCTTATGATTTAATTTGATGAAACAATTTTTTTCACTAACCAACTCATGTCATTTATAATATTTCATAATTTTTTATGGACAAGGGGAGTATTACTCCCTCCGTCCCACAATAAGAGTCACATTTTGCCATTTCAGTTCGTCGCACATTAAAAGTCACCATTTCACTTTTATCACCAAATGGTAAGTAGGTCTCACATTCAACTAACTTACTTCACTCACATTTTATTATAAAATCAATATAAAAAAGTGGGCCACATATTTTACTTATTTTTCAACCCCCTATTCTTTACATTTCTTAAAACTCGTGGTCACACCAAATGTGACTCCTAATGTGAGATGGAGAGAGTATTTCCTAATTTATCATTCTTTTTTATAGGATGTATGTCTCTCCACTCCCCTTATTTATTGCCCACACTACAAAAAAAGAGAGCCCTAAGGACGCTTTTTTGTGTTATTAAATATATCACCTACGCTTTAAAAAGTGTCCTTACCTGGAGCATGCCAAATCCAATTAAGGACGCTTTTATCTAGCGTCAGTGAGTTAATTTTTGGGACGCTTTTAACATGCGTCTCCAATATATTTGGGACGCTTTACTAGTATTTAGAGACACTTTTAAATAGTGTACACTACAAAAAAACGGAAATTAGTGACTGAAATATCTATCAGTAAAATCCATATATCCGCCAGGAAGAGATTAATGACAGACTCCTGACAGAATGGCGCCATTGTCAAAAGCTTGTTAGTAAACCTCAAATTTTATTACTGGCGGAAAAATCCGTCGCTAATATTAATCCATATTTAAAAAAAACCTCAAATTTTATTTTTAATTTATAAATTTATTGATCAACAATTAAGAAAACATTAACTGATAGTACAATATTTGATTAGGCGAAACACTATTCACCCCTGCAATAAATAAATACAGCTTCAAAAACAGTAAATCGTGATTGGAAGGACATTAGGAGCTTCTTTGATTGATAAAATCTCTACCCTCTCTCTTCAGTGCTTCCAATTATCATTGAGCAAAGCTTGTGCACAGATCTAAAAGTCAGATATCCATATATCAAAACAACTCCTACTTAGTTATATTACACTATAACATTAACCAAAAAAGAGTACCTCACTGACTTCATCTTCAGTAAACCGGAAAAAAGACAAATATCTAGGAATGCAATTTAGGAGTGAAGCATTATCTTGTTGGATGGCGTAAATCAAAGAATCACCATATCAGGAGTAAAATTCAAAGACAAATATTTTTAATAATGAAGACACAAACAGAAAACAGGAGTTCACAAAATCAAGAAGACAAATCACAAATGTCGTATCTCATATGAACCACCAGGGGAGTTAGGGAGTTAGGGAGGTCTTTATCATCATCAGTAGGGTAAAGTTACCAGGATATCCTGTTAGAACATAAGGAAAATGTTGGATCAAGTTAAAGGATGATTAGAAGAGCCACAACTACATATATCTCAAGATTACAATTATAAGCATAAACTCATACACCATTACAATACCCAAATCTAATAGCCAAGAAACAATTGAATAGTTTATAACCTCTACCCATATAACTATATTTATGGCCCCAACCCTGACTAACATAATGAACTTATAATTTTCAATGCATTTGTGATACTTTCATTATGAATAATGTATCATGTTTCATGCATCAAGATGGCAGAAACAGTTTAGCAAACCTTGGCTCTTGGAGCCAATCTAGGCATAAGGACGACTGCAGTGTTGTTCTCCTTGATAAAACTGATGGTGAAGTTGATGGTGTAATGAATGAGGATTCAATGGCTTATTCTGCATAAACAAGAAGTATTATCCTATATTAATCAGTTCAATTGAAGATTCACATAAAGGTATAATTCTTAATTCTATAATGTAACTTTTTATTAAAACAAAATTACCAGATTAACTTCTTCTCGAATAAGGCCACATAGTGCTATGGACTTGTCCATTTTCACCAACCAGCAAGATGCTTTGCTGTAAAAATATCCACACACATCAATCTTGCATTACTTCACACCTCACGGATATTAATAAAGCAACGTGAGAGATGCTTCATACAATATAATAAGTATTTATAAACCAAACTAAGTAACCTCTGAAAGGGTCTTCCCATGCTTAAAGTCGTGAAAAGAAACTTCATTATATCATTATAGAGTTTCTGTTTAATCTGAGAACAAGCATTAATACTTAGGGATATCATCTAAGTGAATAACATCATAATGAAAGATGTGGTTGAATCCTGAATGAGTGTTCTAGTGTCGGGGATGATAAAATCAATAATAAGTAACTTTTATAACTAAGCCTAAACATTAGGTTCTTATATGTAACATGGTACTACATTTTTCATTTACAGAAAGTTTGTTATTCAGTCATATAGCATAGCAGTAGCAGCAACATTATATCGGGTCAATTTAAATCATCTTCAAAATTTTCCATCATTCAACAACATAATGATAAAACTCTGTTTCGTTTCTGCATTCTATAAAAAAAATAATCAAAAAATGTTGAAAGCAAACGTATATCAGTTTCATATTATCTCATGCAAGTGTAAATCAATTGAAAAAAGAAGAAGAACAAGTTAGACGAAACTAGAAGAAATGCTAACCGCTGACAGAAAAACTGAGGAAAATGCGATGTCGTGAGACTTATATGTTTTAATTAGAAGGAACTCAGAGCTGCATAAACCATAAAATCTCCTGCAATTAGGCATTTTCCTATCAGAATTATTGCAACCAAATTTTCGCACACACAGACCAATTACCTTACAATTGTATCTGATTCGTGGAAACTACAAGAGGCCGTGAATGGTTGCGAAAACTCTGAATTGAACGAATTTCCGTCTGCAATGGAAAATCGAAGAACAAGAAGAAGGCGTGAAGAGTTGTGAAATTGAACCAATTTCTTTGTACAATTGAAATCGAAGAACAGAAAATCTGAATTGAACCAATTTCAGTCTACAATTGATATCGAAGAACAAGAAGACGACGTGAAGAGTTGTGAAATCGAACCAATTTTTATCTACAATTGAAATCGAAGAACATAAACTTTGAATTGAACCAATTTTTTTTCTGCAACGGAGAATCGAAGAGCTATAAAAAGTAGCGTGAAGAGGAGAGGGTTTTATTTCTGATTTTCCTAATGAAAAATTATACTACTACTCCTAATTAAAATTAATTCGTACTCCATTAATATTCACTTAATTCGTATTTTGTGATTTGCTTTTAAAATTAGAGACACTTTTAGCGGTAGCGTCTTAGATGTGGAAACCTTTAACAACGCTCTTTTATATGCGTCTTAACTATGAATGTTTAACAACGCTTTCTTAAAATTTAGTAATTTTTCAAATACTCCAACGCAAATGAATGCGTAGTGCCACATGCATGGCTCACACTTTATTAGATCCTATATAGGAGTAACATATATGCCTAATCCTCATTAGCTGAGATGAGTGAAAAAAAATGTAACAGCATATCTGCAGAATGCATAATCTATTCCTAATTTGTGCACTTGAAGTACGTAGAAATAAATGGGAGTGGGACCATTTGTTACCTCAATATATGGACTTCGTTTCTAAATGAAACTAATTATGGATTCATACATTTTTTGGAGATCAAAGAAGGAATTGATATCATGAAGGAATAGCATCCATTATTGGATTGAGTCTGATATACTGAAATAGGCCATTTTAGAGCCGGAGTTAAGATGTTTGTGCGCATATATATTGACTATTGAGACTTATGTTTAGCTTGGGACTTTATCACTTAAATTCTAAATTATTCTTTGTTATGCTTCATAAGTTTTGTATTTAATTTTTGGATTATGTGAAGAGTAAGTACTAAATCTAATGTTGGGTGCAAATTTTCCAGACGTACATTGAATGTGAAGAGAATTTTGAGATTGTATAATTATACTATTAGGCATTGTATAGTAAATTAACAGTTCCAACTTCCACATGAGTTCTTTAATTCTGTGATGCAGATATATATATACATACATACATTCTACTTAAAACATTAAAAGACACAAACATCTGATATCAAACCAAATCAAACAAATACAAAGGGTGAAAACCCAATAAAATATGATCAATGATGTGCTTCCTATGATCTACCACTCACACTTCCTTTCATCTCAAACACATAATTCCTTCATCAAAGAAAACCCATATTTTTATTTGGCAGCTTAGACATAACACCTTGCTAGCTGATATGCATTACTAATTACAGTTTTTCGGTTTAATTGTTGAAAATGATCAAGGGTGGTGAGGGATGCTTGGAGGCAGCGGCGGGTAGTGCCCGAATTTCGGGTGGTGGAAGTACTTTGGCGGGATCTTCGGGAGTGGCGGGCATGGCTTCTTCGTGATGGGCACTGGTGGCGGGAGTGGCTTCACCACCACTGGTGGGCACGGCTTCTTCACCGGGGGCTTGTACACGGGCACTGGTGGTTCTGGCTTAGGCTTGTAGACCGGTGGTTTGGGCTTAGGCTTGTAAACGGGTGGTTTGGGCTTGGGCTTGTAGACTGGTGGTTTGGGCATAGGCGTGTAAACCGGTGGTTTAGGTTTAGGTTTGTATACGGGTGGTTTTGGTGTAGGTGTGTAGACGGGGACGGGTGGCGGGAGAGGCTCGACAACGGGTGGTTTTGGTGTGGGAGTGTAGACGGGGACGGGTGATGGGGTGGGCTTGTGGAACCAGGGGTGGGTGTAAGGGGGTAGGGTGGGCTTGGGGAGAGGTTTGACCCATGGGTGGGGAGGGTGCTTCCAGTAGGGCAAGAAGGTCTTGGAGGAGCACAATGTGGCTGAGAATTGGAGGGTTTTAGCCGGGGCGAATGTCATCTTGCCGTTGGTTTTTGACTTGAGGACGATCTTGGAGGCCTCGATGTCGTTGTGAGCGGGGCATGGGAGGGCGGCCGCGCTGTGGAGCTGCGCGTAGCATTTGTCGTTGAGCTTTTGGGCGAGCGAGACCTTGAACTTGCCTTGCTCGTCAACCTCCCCTGATCCGAACCGCTTGACGTCGCCATTTTCGAGCTTGCAGTCGATGGTCACGCGAAGTCCTGCATCATGTTGACTCAAGTCAAATACCGTGACTTACACTGTTCTGACATCTTAGTTGGTAAAACGTTTCTTTTGTAGTACTTAATAAATAAGTCAAAGGTTGCAGTCAAATAAAACATCATGGGTTTTTTTACCTTCCACCAACCTAAGTCCATGAATCAAGAACTATACATTGCATGGCAAGTTTATAAAGAAAGAAAAACACACATTTCATGAGAAAGAGATTGGAACCTGAAAATGCCTGAGAAGTCTTGAAGTTAAACTGGTTACAATCAGCACACTCAGTGGTTCCGACAACCTCAAAAGTCTTGTCATCTGCACTGCACAAATTCACTGCACCAAATAATATTAAAGACAAGAACAAGAAGCTCTGACATAGGGAATGAACCCCCATTTTTTGGGACCTCTCTCAACTCAAATAAATGATTAGAAATAACCCACAAATATTTGAACCATATGATGGGAAATGGGTTTTGGTTCTTGAATGAAAATGAAGCACAAATGACAATGTATATATACACATATTTGTAGTAGTGTGATTTCTTCTGGCCAGTTGTTTTTGGTTAAGTTAATCAAACCGACAGTAATCTTTAATGACATCACATGAGATCAGGTCCCATTGATCATGACTCCAAATAAAAACATAAAATAAAATTCAATAATTTGAATATCATTTCATGGTAATTAGTGTTTTAAAATTACTATCTCAGCATACAGAAGTTTAGATTTTGAGATTATTGGACTCGGCTAAATTTTAATTAAGTGGCAGTAGTATGTTATTATAAAGAACTTGATTAATTTGAGATTATTGGGCTCTTGGGTAAATTTAGTTTAAGTTCAAGTAAGAAAAAAACCAGCTATTTGGCATGAGAATGTGGCCACATGCAGACGCCATTAACACACTATTTAATGAGGCCTCAACTGTTTTCTGTATATCTCTTAACCAATTTAATTACCCATTTTCTCACCTAAAAACCTTTTTTTTTGTTCTTTTTTATTCTTGTAGAAGGTTCATTGGCAGTGGGGTTGAGGCATTGATGATTTGACAGCAATTTTCTCCATTTTTTATACATAAATTTGGAATCGACACAGTTGGGAAGCAGAAAACAAAAACAAAAAAAAAACTCATTTCTATGGCTTTTTTCTTTTTCTTTCTATCAGCAATTCACATGAATCAACTTAAATGTTTACATTTTCCCACCAAATTTTGTTAATAGTGTGAATCATAATGTACCATAAATACTATGATGACATTCTCAAGTTTTAATTTTTTCGTGCGCATAATTGTACAAACGATGGTAGCTACATTGTAATGATGTTTTTTTTTAATTGATCAATGTAATGATGTATTGAGTAAATATGAAATAGTACATTATTAATTGGTTAATTAATGGATTGAGATCCAAAACCTTCCAACCCAATAGGTCAATTCGATTATTTTATTTGTGTAGGAGTAACTATTAAATATAAAATCAAAACCCTATATTAAGGTTGAATAGATCGTTGAAAATGTGAACGATTTTGCATGTGTTTGCACTAAAAGTGGGGGTTGGAGAAAAAGATATTTCAACTAATTAAGGTTGCTAAGCTTAAATGCTTCTTACAAGTCCCACATTATGTGGAGCAATATATTACGTCCACCAATTATAAATTAATTAATTTGACCAACAAATTTGTGTAGAAGTAACTAATAATTCTTTCATCCTATCTTTTAAAATTACGTGAGTATTCACATCATATTATTCTTTGAGTTGTACTCTCATAGATAATTATTTATTGTATCGTGCAATCTTTGGATGCAATAAATATTGCATGTAAGAATAAGAATCATGGTGGCCTTAAAGCATTATATATAGTCTTCTCCAAGGACGAGAAATCAAAATTATTATCCATAAATATGTGTAAATATGTTTTAGGTACATTTCGTTAATTGGTACTACTACAGTATAAAAGAAATATTTTTAAAATCTTGTCGGAAGTGGTTAGCAACAAATTATGAACCTAATACCTCCAAATTCAATTAATGCAAAAAAATTTAGTTGCTATTTGACAAAACACTAAAAATTATCGATTGGGATGTGTATCAAATCTTTATCACATAGTAATATATTTTCCCTTTTCCACATATTTTGTCTAGGCATGTCCATTAATTAAACGTTAATTAGTGAGATATTAATGGGGTCACATACTGATGATGATCGACTTAGAGCGAAATTTGCCTTTTAATACCTCAGTTTTCATGTCGATTGCAACATGCATTTTGATATGCTGAATTAGTTAATAATTTCGATATGAAATGGCCTAGACAATTGGAAAATCCATGTCGGTATTTATATACTTTTATGCACTAATTATTAATTTTGGTTAAATTTGTGTTCATCCCACAACTTTAAAATTGATTGTAGAAAATAAAATCATAAGTTTTAATATATTTCTCAATATTTCACGGATTTAATTTGCGTAATTTGAATATTTTAACAATCTTGTCGGAATTGGTTAGCAAAAAATTATGGACTTAATACCTCCAAATCCAATTAATGCAAAAAATTAGTTGCTATTTGACTAAAGACTGGAAATTATCGATTGAGATGTGTCTCAAATCTCTATCACATAATAATATATTATATCCATGTTCCCCAAATTTTGTCTAGGCATGTCTATTAATTAAACGTTAATTAGTGAGGTATTATTAATGGGGTCGCATACTGATGATTGGCTTAGAGTCAAATTTGCCTTTTAATACCTCAAATTTCATGTCGATTGCAAAATGGAATTTGATATGCTGAAAAGTTATTATTGTAATACTCCATGAAATTAAATGGCCTTGACCATTGGAAAATCCATGTCAGTATTTATGTAAATTCATTTACAATTTACGAATCTTGGTCAAATTTTTGTTCATTCCATAACTTTAAAATTAATCGTGAAAAGAAAAATTGTAAATTTTAACATTTTTCTTATAGATACAGATATAATCTGGGTAAAATTTTATCAATTGTGGCATCTGGAAATTTTACAAGGTTGAGACCATTGGCGAAACTATTCTTTTCGATTCAAAGCAATTGATTCAATCATTTTGCTACATAAAAATAATAACTTAGCAAATAAATCAATCACATCATTAATGTGAAGCATGTAGCATTACACGTTATGGAAAATTTGAGAATTCTGTTTAAGTTCATTATTTTTACACTTGGATTTTAAAATTGCGGGACGATAGAGAATTTGACAAGAATTCGTGGTTTTTCTGGCAAATTGTTCTTTTTTATTATTATTATTATTATTATTATTATTATTATTATTATTATTATTATTATTATTATTATTAATTTTGTTTATAAAGTTATCTTTCAAATAAATTTTAATAAACTTTTTTACGTCAAGGACACATATATGCATAGATGGGGTTGATCAATTGCTAACTCATCATTTAATTGGTAATTACAACTAATTTAAGACCATAAGATTTTAGAAATCTTGCGGTCTAAAATTTGCCACGCGTAATTTTCATTTTTATTAATTAAATCGAAAAAGACAAAAAACTACCAATATTAGGGTTTTGGATGAAAATGTCAATATAGTGTTTCGAAAATATCAACACAATTGCTTTGAGAATGTCAACACAATGCTTTGAGAATGTTACCACATTGCTTATATTGACATTCTACATGTATTATATTGACATATTTTATATACTATGTTGACATTTGTTGCTGTACGAAAAAATTGAAAATTTTCAAAAAATTTTTAAATTTTGACATCGGAATATATGCAAATGAGATCTCGTTAGAATTCTTATGAAATTATCTTTAATTTGATATATGTTGTGCGAAAACATAATTTAAATCGAGAAAGTTATATGTGTTTTAAAGTTATGAGATATTTTTCAAAAGTTAGTTATAACTAATTTGTTGTAAATTGACCTTAATACTCTTATTTTTTTTGTTAGTATTGACATTTCGGGACTGATGATCTAGGCCCTTGATTTGAATATCTAATGACTATTATTTAATTATAGTTAGCAATTAAGTATTGAATTAACAATATAACACTCGCTAGCGTAGATTGTGTTTGAAAACAAGAAAATAGAAATCTTCTTTGATTATTTCCAGTACTTTCCATTTATTAATATCACGTTGATATAGGTAATTCGTTTTCTTAATTCGTCTAATTCATAATTTGTAAAAATAAACCACACTATAGTATATGCACATTATAAATATGAACATAACTAAAAAGGAGCTACCATTTTAATAAAAATATAAAAGTAAAATAAAACGCATGGATAATTTCTCTGGGACATCAAATCATAAAGATATGACATTATATTCAACACTTTTGCATGATTTACAAATGTCAAGTTTAATATAATTGTCGGCTTCACAGTCATTTAAATCACGATTCACATTCATGACCTTAAATTTGCCACTTAACTGAAATGAAGGCGCGTAATTGTCGTCCTTTTCTGTATCATTAATTCATTATCACGATATTATTTTTCTAGAAAATATCTATTTTATTTAATTGTTTATATTTTTTTTTATATTTTGAGGAGAAACTAAGTCATAGTTCAATAATATAAAAAGAAGAAAATATAAAATGTGGATGAGGTTTGTCTACCTATCAAAGCTAAAAATATCTATTAAATTTCTGAGTTGTAAGATGCAATTATGATGAACCTTTCTTTTCATTGTGATTTGGTGAGGTAGTTGAGCATTAAATTGTACCCATATGTCTTTTAATAGTATTATTATTTGTTTACGTGATTTATAGTCGATTAATCGCTGCAAATGGTATTTCAAAAATCAATTTATTTCCTATTGACATATTCCATGAAACCCTCCATTTAAATGAAGAAAAAAATCGAGAAAATAATGCAAATCCAACGACGGACGTCAAATTTATTATAAGAAAATTACTATTATAAGGCATACTATGTCTAATAAGTAGGAATGTAAACCGGGTAAGCTTAGGAGGTTGCAGGGTTGTAATTTTATCGAGTTAAAAAAATTTCAACTTTAAAAAATTTTCAACCATAATTCTAAACATCCCGACTGTAAAACTTTAATAATAAAATCATATGTAATCTAGTGCATAATGATAAAAACTACTCATCTAGTTATAGAATGAAAAATAGTATGTATGCTTAAAGTCAAACATAACTAAATATTGGAGTATTAATTAATAATGTAAAAATATGACATAAGATAATATTGATGGTCGAGAAATCTTGAATTATTGAATAATTTTACGTATAAAAATAAGTTATGATGAATTATGACATTGAATATCTAATTTTAAAATTAAAATTAAAACTAAATAAACATAGTTTTAAAAACGGCAAACTGCCTTAAAAGTCACAAACTTTTTCCATTTTCCGGTTTTTCCATTAACTAAAAAATTGGCGTATAATGTCATGAACTTTACATTCGGTTGCCGTTTTCCCATAACGGGTTTTCCGGCCATGAAGCAAGCTGACGTGTTTTTTTTAAGTTGACGTGGCTGCTGAGTGTATAAGTTGACGTGGCTGCTGACATGTCAAACTACTCTAACCGTCACAAACTATTCTCATTTTTCGGTTTTCCCACTAACTAAAACATTATCCTGCTGACGTTTCCTTTTAAGCTGACGTGGTGGCTGAGTGCGTGCTGAGTGTGTACTGTCGTGTTAAAATTATGCTTACCCTAATTATACTGAGTGTCTCCTTTTAACCCACAAAATCCCCAATTTACCCTAATTTACACTCCATTTTTTACCCTAAATTCATCCCCAAATTCCTTTCACTTCACTCTTAAATCGGTGCCGACGACAATGAGCATGGCGGCAGCAAGGGGCTTCTGCGTGGCAGTGGAGGAGTCACTTTCCTGATTTTTTTAAAGTTGTCACGTCGGCTGACTGCGACTTCTTCCTACCCTTCCTACACAGGATAAATAATAGTAACAGCAAGAGAAACCGCCCTAAAACAGATCCAATTGCTTTTTCCGCAATGGTGTCAAGAGGCTTCCCACAAAGAGAAGTGTCGAGAAATTATTCCTGCGATTTCCTACAAGGCCTTTTGGAATGGAGCCATTTAAATTGTTGAAAGATACGCTGAATTGGTCAAGATTTAGGAGCTAGAATGATTATTCTAAAAAAACGAAATTGAAATTGAAACCATACATTCTAACAAGAAAATTGACTAATTTCGAACAAATAAAAAATCGCACATTCAATCAAAATTGACCAAAAATCAATTGTTTGAAATGGAAAAAAATTAAAATTGGATTACGACTGAAATCCCGGGAGAAGAAATCGCGACGAGAGAATGAGAAAAGTTCGTGGGAAAAACCGGAAAATAGGAAAAGTTTGTGACTTTTAGGGTTAATGAATTTTCGGCGTTTTCCACGTCAGATTTCAGGCTTGCCATGTGTGCAAGATTTCGACAGGAAAACTCTAGGGTCGGGTCAAATGGGAAATTCCAACAACCCGGTAAAGTTCATGACATTATATGCCAATTTTTTAATTCGTGGGAAAACCCGGAAAATGAAAATAGTTTATGACTTTTAGGGCAGTTTGCCCTTTAAAAAATTCAAAGTAGTATGTTTTAAAATTCAAAATGTTTCTTATACTCCTAGTATTTAAATTTTCTAATTCATTTTTCTATTGTTATACTAATAAAACTTTAACGTATATGTATATTGAATTTTGCATATTAAATCTAAAATGGCGAGTATTTTTTATTATTATTTATATCATAAAAATCATCGCAAGTGTTATCAGTAGTCAAGAATAGACAATATATAGTTCACATAGACATAGGTCCAACCCATCGAACCAACTCATTGGATTAGGGGTGGGTAGGTACGGTATACCTTACCGAAACTACTATACCGTATACCTTACCGTAAATACGGTATGCGAAAAAATCATACCTTTACCTTACCAAAGTTTTCGGTATACCGAACTTCGGTATACCTTATTTTCGGTATGACGAATTTCCTTACCGATACCGTACCTCATTTTCGGTATACCTTACCGAAGTTCGGTATACCTGACTTTCAACATCAATTAAAATAGAAAATTAGAGTTTTTAGAATATTATTTATATTTTATAATTTTAAAAATAAATTAAATATAATTTATTCATAATTATATTTATATTTCACAATAGATTTTATAATTTAAAAATATATAAAATATATTTTATATATAATTTTGCTTATATTTTTGTGGTATATACCTTAGTTTACGGTATATACCGAATTTCGGTATGGAGCGGTATACCGCGGTATTTGAAAATCCATACCGTTACCTTACCGAAATTTTTCGGTAAGGTATCATACCGTACCGAAAGTCACGGTATACTAAAAATTCGGTATTTTCGATATTTTTTCGGTACGATAAGACCGGTATTTCGGTATTTCGGTATTTTTCCCCAGCCCTACATTGGATTTTGAGTCAACTCTATTCGGGCTGCGGATTAAATCCGATGAGGGATAATCAAGTTGTGATTTTATAGTCAGAAATTTTTATTTTGAACCTAACCAGAGAGAGAGAGAGTTTGTGTGTGAACACCAAATTGATTTAGCAGATGGCGTATAAAATTTCAAGAAAACAACAAACAGAATAACCATAGTCTAACAAAATCTCATAATTTTACAAAAAAATCCTGCTTCGCAAAGTCAACTCAGTTGGTTTGGCATTTAACAAAGAGAAAAACATAAACTGTCCCTCGCCTTCCTTGTAAACTTGAGCCCGTCTCTCCAAAACGCTGCTGCACACCTCCCTCTGGTGTGTATATGCCACCTATACTGGACTCGTTGGAAGTGCACATCTACTTCTTCTTCTTCGACTTGTTCGAGTTAGATTGAGCATAAGCAGTTCCCTGGACACATGCAAGACATATTAGGAAAGAAAAATAGGATTTAATAGCAAACTCAAAGAATACGAGAGCTGTCCGACAAACCTCCAACCACTCATCCCTCGAGGCATCAGTTGTTCCAGTTCCAACTTCAACCTTTGGTGCCCTCTTAGTTTTCTGAGAAGAGTTGGTGAAGAATTAACAGATGTTTTCACAAATATATAGTGGGAGTAATACAGATAAAGCTTTAGGGGAAAAATCCAGTATTCACCTTGGAGAGATTTTGAATTTGGCCACGTATCCAAAATCCAAGAAATCCAAGGAGGGCAATTCCAAGGCTAAACAACAACACTGATTCAACACTGAATATGCCGCCTGGCTCACTCACTTCAATTGTCCCATTGTAGAATGCACTCTGGTAAAGCTGTTGGTTGATCTCATAAACAATAGTTGCCACAAGATCATACTCACCAGACTGCAGGATTAAGGAAAAACAAAGCCATCACAATTAAATCCAACCTCAAAATGCAATGGTAGACCCAAAGGAACCCTTAAGTATACAGCAGACTTACTTGCAAGAACTTGCTTACGGCAAACATATAGGGGTAAGTTGCTTGAACTGATGGAGGAACCGATGCGTTGTTAAAAGTCTAGCAAATCAAAATATTTAAATCATCAATATAAATCCTGGGAGAAAACACGGTTACTGATGTATAGCTGGTAAAATCATGGGGGACAGCTCAAAAAAGCTAAATGTAACATTAGATATCAATCTACAGGATACCACCACCAACAGTATCCGCAATTACTAAAGATATCACTACCTAGCTTTCATGTATCGGACTGAGAATATCTTTGCTCTCACTATTCAATGTGGCACCAAGAATATTACAGTGAATAGTAAGTATCAAATCACACATGTGCATTAGCATCTGATTCTACATGAGATTTATACAGAGTTGCAAGCATTTTCCATAAGTAATCTGCTCCACATTTATAAAGAGGTCTAAACTCAAACTAGAATAAAATTTAAAAATTGGATGGTCAATAAAGTTCCAGTGGCATGTCTATAAGCCATGACCATAAAATGACATAAGAAGTTTGTAAGATGGGTTTCTGACAGGTTATCCATATAATCGTAATACAATGATTCAGTATATGCTTCCATATACCAGACAGACTATCCACACACAAAATTTACAACATCAAAAGTTTAAAAGGCACAAAATATATACCTGTGTGGAAAGATTCTGGAGCAAGTACTGATGCTGGTAAGGGAGATGAACACTAGCCTGAATGGCAATGACATTAATAGTTGATTCCCCTGCAGTATATCAAAATACATCAAGTCTAGAATCAAGTATATGCTGCAATAACAACCATAGAGTAAGTGGAAAAATGGAGGGAATGATGGTGGACGAGAACGAATCTATAAACTAAGCAGCTACATTCAAATTTCAGAAAGCTAGACAATATATACACACACCACACAACCACTTTAAATAGTCATGCATAGACAAAGCATTACCATCATTTTTAATCCCAGCAAGAAGTTCACTTTCTTCCCCAGCTACAACAGCTGCAAAAAGAAATAAAAATTCAGAAAGCAATTAACAAACAATAGGTAGAAGTACATCTGCTGCTCTTCAAAAAAATTATTACATCTGCTGACTTTAGACATCGAAGTCATAAAAGGCCAAGACAAAATCCCAACAAAGGTAACTAACCTTTTGAGGGATTCTTAGGGAAAACACAAACAGTTTCCACCTCTGGAGCTGGACTAAAACTTCCAGTACCAAAATCTTGGACATCCTCATTAACAATCCCGAGATCCCCACCTTCCTCCGCCGAATCAACATCATTATCAATGTCTGGCTCACATCTTGCAACTACAAAGGATAACAAATATATACACATTAAAAAACTGGGCTTGAAGTATGGCACTTATTGCAGCAGAGCATCAAACAAGAACCCATAAGAACCAACTCACAGATCAGAATAGACACAAAGGTAAAACCAATAAACAGATATCCATAATTTGGAAATCAGTACAAATATGGACCAAGGGAACTCTCTACTAAAATGAGCAACTGCAAGCAATAAATGGAGAACAATAGCAAAATCAGAAAATGACATCTCATATATAACTGGTTTGAGGGAGGAATTACCAAAGAGTAAAAAAAACCCATGTTTGACTTTGGAAAGCATCGAAATTAAAATGCTGAAGGAGAACTACGACGGGAAAAAAATCAGCACAAATTCAAATCTCAATCATCACTACAGCATCAACACAACCACTGACGCTTACTCAAATCTATGAAACCGCACACAACCAAAATTCATCAAACAACTGCACACAAATTAAATAAATAGATCAAATAGCTTAGCGATCAAAATCGACGCAAAAACATGAAAATGCAGTCTCGATCTAGTTAAATCTCGCAACGAGAAAACGTTAATGCAATATAAAAACCCATAAATCAGCTGCAAAATTCAAGCTAAAGCTCAAAATTCCCGTGCATGTGCATGCATAAGGGCATTGACCAACACTTTACCAGTAAAAAAAACAAAAATCAGTCGAACAGGATCGAGGATGGCAATTACACGATGTAATCGAGAATGAAATGAATTTGGATATGAGAATCTTACCTTGCAGAAGTGACGACGAGAAAACGAGCAGCGCGAGGATCAGAGAAGCCCTAATTGTCATTTTTGATTCCCTTTATTAATGGTTTTGCCCCAAATGTGAGAGAGAGGAGTAATTGTGAGTGTGAAGCACGAGAAGGAAGAAACGACTTTTTATCGCGTGGACAGAAGGACAAAACCGTAAATTCGGCTTACGTGCCACAGTTTTAATTCGTGCGTCTGAGTAAAAGAGGAATTAACGCAGCTTTAAAAATACTATTGCAATTTTATGAAAAATAATTAGCTATTAAAAGTAATTAATTATAATCGGTTGGCAAGATTTTGAATTTTACAGTGGATTATATTCCCTTGTTCACTTGTTGTATAAATGAAGCGTTATGATTTTTTCTTCTGTCAATTTAGTCAGCAATTTGGTAAGAACGAATGTTATATTCTAGTATATATTCTTTAATAAATACGCATTTTGAAAATAAATCGAAGCTCTATTATTCCAGTTTAAGAGTAATACCCATTATAACAAACGAAATTTCAACAAATTTGAGATAATCAAGTGCAAGATGCGATTTCAATTTTCAACCAAAAAAATTACTAATAAATAGATAAACTATTACTATATCAAACTCAACAATATTTCATAGAATAATGACAGATTTCAAAGAATATTTGAATAAGGCAGCCTACACATTACCTATGAATTACAGAAGTCTTCTTTTTTGTAGACGATGTCAAATAATGAGTCTACCAATTAGTTTAAAAGCATATTTTACAGCATAGATCCTTACAATACCATATAAAGAAGTACTGTAGTTTATATTGTCACCTTCAAAAATAAGAGTACGATACAATCCAACAACATCAGAATAGGAGAGAAAGGAATAGTCAGAATCCCCTCCACTCTAGGTAAAACAAATCACAATTTCAGCACTAATTCCAGTTGAGTTTCTCCACAATTTAAGCCTAAGCCGTCAACACGAGTGTAACAACATCATTCACTAGTTGATACCCTGGGAACTCGTAAGGTCTTCTTCCACAATAGTAGAACGAAAGTTTGCATGTTGTCTGAATCAGTTGCCATGGATCGTGTATCGCTCCCATTTCTTTGTTGGGTCGTATATCTACATAAGAAACCAGAATATGTAGTTGAGCTACGAAAACTCATTGTTCGATTTCAATGTAATCATGTAATAGTAGCACAACTTCCTGAGAGTGTGTCGTATCTATAAGAATAATCACATACTACTAGAAGACATCCGCTGCCATAAGTGGTGAGGTATAAACTTAGATTACGTAATCAGGTAACATCAGTCCAAGACTATTACTTGTGCTTTATTCTTATAGCAGAAAATAAAGTTCTCAATTTACAGTCTGCTTGCCAACAGCAAGCAACCGATTCATCAAGAGGTAGCAGATACACATGCACATGCCGAATAAATTCATATATATATATATATATATATATATAGAGAGAGAGAGAGAGAGAGAGTACCTCCCATCTTGAAGCTGGAAATATGTGTTTATTCTTCTCATACCAATGCCTCTCCACAACTTTACCAGCATGTGACTGTTGAAAAAAAATCCAATTATTTTCAGTTGCTTAATCAGATGAAATATGATTCTGTGACAAGGATGAATTACACCATACACATATCATCACCCGATAACTGTACAAAGGAAGCCTGAATAATGTACATGTATACTATCCATGCACATATATAATAGAACAAGTAAACAAGAGAATTCACAGGCAGATAGAAAGGGAGACTGAAAACAAGTTTATTAAACTTTAGGCCCAGTTACAGCTCCAGCAACCAATCTAAAGGTCAAGTGATTACCTCATCTTTCTCAATTGTTGCATTAGCAGTGGTTCGAACATCCTCATGCACATCAAAGTGGAACAGCTGCGAGTAAAACCAAAAACAGATATTAGTGTTGTTTTATTGTATTTTGTGAGTCCAGGCGTGAATCTAAATCTTTCGTATAAATGTTTTCACAAGTACAAATGTTTCCAACCAATATACTGGAAGTGCAAATGTTGGTAAGAAAATTGAGTGTTATGTGTTGCTTGTATTAACTGAGCAATAGAAGAGAGGTACAAAAGAATTTTGTAAATATTCAATGTACTAGGGCCAGAAGATTCATAGTGTTCATAAAATTAGCAGATTCCCATTGTATTGCAACAAGAACCCAATACACTGACTAGAAAATTGCATCAAGTTAAGTAAATCTAAGATATTGTATGAGTAAGCTATCAGGGTTATAACCTTAAAGTGCATCTTAAATACAGATCATATAAATATATGAGGATGATTTTGAAAATCATTATCAACTTCTTATGAATTTGCTAATTTACGACAAAGCTGAAATGTGACTAAGAAAGTGGGCATTACCGGTCCACTTTTCCCTCTGGCCTTGTTTACAATCAGCTCATAGAAACTGTGTTGCTGCAACAGAAAGAGAGAGAAAAAAGGCATGCATAAGTACAGCACATCGAGGAAACCTTCAATATCTTTTTTAGTTTCTTTTTCCATATAGCATATTAAGATAATTAGTAAAAGCTGAAAAACAAATTTTGATTTCGGATCTTTTGGGCTATTATAGTCAGAGAAGGGGAAGCATTTTGGTTCTTCCTATCAAGATCTTACATGTGGAATAATGAGATCTTCTTTAACATAGAGCAAATTCTCCACTGAAGTTGTTCGAACCTCTCGAAATTCAGGGGCAAGCTGCTGCTGAACTGCACGAAGAAATTCTCCAATGGCATCACCTTTTCGTACCTGGTAAATGCAAACAAGCAATGTGAATAAATTTCACTAATCATCTAGGTAAAAAAACAAAAAAGCTGAACACAGGGGTCAATGAATTAAGACCCAAAGCAGTCCCAAACCTGGATCACCCGTCGATGGCCAGTACCATCCCAGTAACTGTAAGTGATTTGAAGAGGCTCATCTATAAAAGAAACCATAAAACAGGTGTTAAATTAAGAATATTGTATATGATGAAATCTAGAAAAAATGGAAGTGTGTAACACTTTACTACTAACTTTTGATTTGCTCCTGCTCAAGAAGCCATTGTTTTCGTAACCGTTCACGCTCAGCTTGTTCCTCCGCCTCTCTCTCACTGTAAGAGTAAGCTTCAACCTCCAAAGGCCAATTATAAGTAAAAGATCGAAAAGCATGGCATGGGGATTCAAATAGGCCAAGGGAGCATGAATAGACATGTTCAACAGAAATGAGAGGAGAGAAATTCCAACCTATCAGGCAAAAAACTGGTTTCTACTGTAGGATCTTTTCCATATTTTCCAAATCTCTGGCGGATATCATCGTTTTCTTCAAAGATAAGACAGTATACTATGTCAAAATTTGCAATTTAAAAGTGCAATTGTGCCAATAAACCCAAGAAACAAAGAAAAAAGATCAACAACATTTCATTCATAGATGCTTACGATTTTCCTCATCTTCCTCCTCATTGTCATTCTCAAATTCATCAGCAAAAGACAGCCTTGGGTCTGCCTTTATTTTCCGCTTCTTCAATTTCTGTAACTGAAGCTCCTCCTCCCTACCAAATAAAATGGATCAAAAATAGAACTAACAGAGCAAATAGTCAACTATACAGAAAAAACATTACTCACTCTTGCTGCAACTTTAGGAGCTTCTCTTTCTCTTCCTCTTCAAACTTATTCTTAATATTTACTCTCTGCAGCACAAAAAAGGGTTAGTTGATGCTGCATATACAGGCAAGGTGTTTCCTCTCATTAGAGCTATTCATGTCCTATTTGTTCTTCAACCTTTTTTCCAATTCCCAACCACACCTCACAACTATGTTTGTTTTCAAGCATAATAGATACCTCAGTAAATAAAAATTAAATTCCCTCCTACAATTTGAGGTTTTAAAATTCAAAAACATAATACTATCTGCTAAAAAATTCAGAACCAATTTCTTTAACTAGAGGCTTCTCCTTAGGTGATTACATCCTCTTAACTATATAATCAAAAGCACCACTCTCTCCTCTCCACCACTACAACCATCTAGTTTTCGCCTGACTGGTAAGTGGTAAGTCGTTTCCCTCGAGAGGGAATACATATTGCTGGAGTATTTACATAAAGCAGCTAGAAGAAGCAACCCGTGCATGGAGCATAGAATTAACCACAAGCAACCCCTTACATAACTGCCCTTTCTTCTGAAAGGGTTGGAGAAACTCAAAAGATAAATAAATTATCATACCTTCTCAACATATTGCTCTCTAGTGACCAGACCAACAGTTTCCTTCTTGAATGCAGTCTCCAATATCTGAACAATAAACGAATGCGCAAATTCAATAAACCATCCAAAAACAGAAGGCGTCAACATTTCATATCCGTTCATATTTTCTCAACAACCCACTTCACTGGTGGCTCAAAATTTTAACCTTAATAAGCTCCCCATATCTAGAGCTAAATCATACTTTCCTGAGCATTAGGGCACCTTTAATCGCTAAAGTTCGGAGTGAATCATTTATATGAGTGGAGAGCAGCGAATCAATCACGACGCAGAATCATCTAGGGTTCAAGAGAAATCGCGGCATCATACCTCGGAGGTACTGGAGCCGAATTGGAGGAGGCCAGGCTGGCCTTCGGAAGCAGCAGTTTTGTTCTTAAGCTCTTGGATTTTGCGGCGCTCCGCCTCTCTTTGTTTCTCCAGCCGCCTGATCCTGACGGCGTCCTGCGCCGTGCCGACGTAGCCATCGCCCATACCCGCCATGCTGATTAAGAGAATGAATGTAGCGGCAATCTAGGGTTTGAATTTGTCAGGGATCAGAAGCAGAATTGTAGAAAGAGGAATTTTCTTAGAATTGGGGATACTCAGGGCTCCAATCGCTAAATCTTAGCAACTTCTGTAGCCAAAAACGCGAGTTTATTTCTGGAGTGACTTTTTGAGGTTTTTACATTCGCGGTCCCTAAAACTTCAAAAATATCATAACAAATTTATGAATTTTCAATTTTTTTTTTGTTGTATGTACTTTGCAACTGGAGTACTACATTTTATGATCGATACTGACACACGTTGTAGATCGACCACATCAATTAATTACTCCAAGTTAAAGAGGAAATGGTTGCAGGTGGATCAGATATCAATGCGGAAAATGATAGTGTCATGAAATGGCGTATCCGAAAATAGTGGTTGATACGACGCGAGAATCATACGTAATGTAGTACTCCCACTACTAGTCTACTACCTTGTTTGCAACAAGAAAGGGTAAGGTAAGCTGCAGTAAAAAAAATTTGTGGTGTTACTCATTGAAGCTGAATGTCAAGATGGTTAGATGCTAGTGAAGGTGGACGGAAAGATGTTTTCAAATGTCTTGATTACTTGTTTTTTTTTCCAACCAATCTTTTTTGATAAAATTGCATGTAATGTTTGATTTGATGGAATTATTTTTGTAGCTTAAGTGTCCAGGCAACACCTATATCTACAACAAAGGTTTCATTTGTGTGCCTACTCTCCTCTCCTTCCACAATTGCCATGATGCAGCAACTCATCCAACCTCTCATTGTATTTGGATCTTGACACATTTTTGTCGCTTGTCCAATTGACAAACGCATTTTACCGTGCTCAAAGCAGATAATCAAGGCCTGCAAAGAATTGGAAACAATTGAAGTTTATTAACATGCACCCACGTATATAAACTTCAAATTTGCAAAATACTATAGTACTGCATGCTATCTTTTATTTATCTAATATGAAGGTCCACAGCTGTAAAAACAAAAATCCGAAGCTTCTTATTTCTCATTTGATTATTACAATTCTTTCCTGTACTGGAATCCAACCCAGTCCAGGTAACGTGGATCACCTATAACATCTCCTACTAGACATTTTGGTGGACCTACGTTGGAGCATGGGGTTTCCAACCATTTCAAGGTTTACTATATTAAATATATGCATACAATAATATAGTATAAATTTACTCGGTAACTTAGTTGGTTAGTGGACCTGTCTTTCAACCAAAAGACCATTGGAGCAAAATCTTCTAGCGGCGCCTTTGAAGATTGTTGCCTTTTTAAAAAAAACATTTCTTGTACATTAGCTAATTTTACGAGTCATTTGCCTATTAATCAATTTATTTTTATGATTCATGTAGTTAATTTATTAGTAATTAATTAATTTGTTTATACATTTTTTATATCCGCAGTAATTTTATTTATTTTATCTATTTTTTATTTATGTAAATATTATTAATGTATAAAGTAATGTTCTTTAATTTATATTGCACATTTTTAAATTATTTATTTCTCATCATTTATCATTATTTGTAGCTCTATAATATTTTTGTAGGGATATTTATCACATCATTGACACTTAAAACAACAATTGTTAACACTCCCTTCATCTGCGAAAATATTCCCATTAGTGGTCGACGCAGGTTTCAGTTCGTAATAGGTAAAATATGAGATATAACTATATAATTTATGAATGACTTTCATTTTTAGTACGAGACTACTTTTGGTGGACGGACGGAGAAGAGATGAAAAATATTTTTTACGGACAAAAGAAATACTAGTAATTTGGAACCTTCAATATCAAAATCTTGCGTCCGTCACTGATTACACACACATACAAACATGAATAATGACTCCCACTGTCACTTATCATGTTTTTGTGTGTGTAATAGGGAAATGTTATAGGTGATCTCCCCTGCCAGAACAAGCATTCATCGAAACTCACCCACCGAGTTTTAGAAAAAAATGCATTTATTTTCTTTGAAAAAATCAAATATGATGTGGAAGTATGAAACTTCATAACAAAGTTCCAATTATTTAAATACGTATTTTGGATGATTGAGCCTATAAAGCACACTTTGCTCATAATTCAAGCTAAGACATGAACTTCAACATAATGTTTTTGTCACAATTCATGACATTTTATTTTCAAATTCTCTCACCGTCCTATAAAAATTTATACATCTTCTATTTTCATTTGTCCCACAAAAAATATATACATTTTATTTTTTGAAAATTAATTCAATTTATCATTCATATACATCAATTTATTTACAACTTATAACACTATTTAAACACTATTAATAATGTAATGCTTTGCTAAGGGTCATCCTACAAAGTTGACGCCATTTATAATAAGCTCATCCTACAAAATATGTATGGGCACAATGGGACTTAAATTCAAATTTGGAATAGGGCATGTGTATGCCACGCTCCATCTCATCGCGTGGGATGCTGTGGTAGGTGAAGGCGATTTACCACATAACGCGACGCCACATGTTGGCAAATTACGGTATCCAGATATATAGAGATAGAGAGAGATAGCACCGAGTTCACTCACCCACAGTCCACGTACAAGCACCCAAAAATGGCGGTTGTCTCCACCTCTCTCGCCGGCGCCGTCACCAGCCAGCTCAATCAATTCTCCGGCCTCCGAAAATCCTTCCTCAAGCTCGACGCCTCCAGCGCCAACTCCAATCAATCGTTTTTCCTGAATGTCGACTCGCACATCCGCCTCGCCTCCTCCGGCAAAGCTTGCCGCAGCGTCGTCGCGATGGCAGGATCCGGAAAGGTGACTTGCATTTTTTGTTTTTTTCTCGATGCGGTTATTGCAGATCTGGAAAATATTCTATCACTTGCATTTTGTTATAGGTTTTTGGAGGAGAGTTACATTTTTGCAGAGTTTCGAGTCTCTGTTACTGGCTATTTGTATGCGTTTCTGTATTTGTGAGTGCCTATACGATTATTGTGGATTGAGAACTTGAACTTTGTTGAATAGCTAGTTTGATATGGCAAATTGGTCTCGAGAATGAATTTCAGTAACTGTGATTTTGGATAATAGTAGGCTTTAATTTAGGAGAAATTTTAATGTTATAATCAAATTTACGCTATAGACCTTTAGATTGAAAAAATAGTTTTGATTGTTTTAAATTTTATGTGCTAAAAGTTTTGGCCATTTGTGTATTATGATGCTATCTGATTATTGCTAATATGTCGTTAGATGTTGTTGTCATCTCCGAATTTTCATCTATGTTTAGGTAAAGGTTACATGAGCTTTCTTTGTTCAGAGAGTGATTGTTTTTTCCATTTTCCTTGCAGTTCTTTGTTGGTGGGAATTGGAAATGCGTAAGTATTCTTTTCGCCCAATTTCCTTCTTTTGTGCTATTCCTTAACTGTTGGCTGTTAGAAATAAACAGCTCACATATATTCTTTTTCTTGTGAGATGACGTCTGCATATTGAAATTCTTTTCTTGGCAATGTAAGTTATGCCAATTTGAACTAAAATCTGCTCTTGAAAACAGGTCACGTGAAATTTGAATCATTGATAAAGTCCATGCATTGGATTTTTCTTATTTACTAGTGGTAAAATATAGTGAACTGAATACAAATCTTAGCCATATGCTGAAATCAATTGGGACTAGATCTTTATGGAAGATGGTGATCACACTGGAAGGTCTCAGAGTAACAATTTTATTAAAAATCTTGAATTGGGAATATGATGATTATATGCATATGCTCCTTGTGGGCACAATGTGTTTTAAATTTATAGTAGGAGTGTTAGGTTTTACCTCATCTTATATAAGCCATATTTTTCGTTAGCCTTGTCCTGAGTTTAAGAACTGAGTAATGGTAAGTTTCACTGGGCTGTGTTCCATACAAGTAATCCTTCTTAATCTCAAGTAATCAATATGGCTTTCTTCCCAATTCTTTGTAGCATCTTGTTTCTTGTTTTCTGATTTCACCTTGCATTCTCAAACAATATACTCAGAATGGGACTAAAGAGTCCATCAGCAAGCTCGTGTCGGACTTGAACATTGCAACCCTTGAATCTGATGTTGGTAAGTTATTCTAAAAGTATTAGTACCTGATTTCCTTTCATTTAAATAAGCAGTCTTGTACTCCTTATAAGCCTTCCTTATATCATTTTTACATTGAATAATATGCAGATGTTGTTGTATCGCCTCCTTTCGTCTACATTGATCAAGTCAAGAATTCGTTGACTGATCGGATTGATGTGGCAGCCCAGAATTGTTGGATTGGAAAAGGTGGCGCTTTCACTGGAGAAATCAGGTGCGTGGTTGCAACTTGTGAATGCTACTCTGAAATAACCAGGAATTTGGTAGGTTTGAGATTCGTACTCTCGTCTCTCGGCCTTAGAAATAATTGGATTGTGTGCTGTTTGCTCATGTGGTCCTCAGATTGATTACGCTCATTGAACTCTGCGATATTTACAATATTCGTCTTTCATGGATTTATTTATAATTTGATTTGTACATAGCTATCTTTCACATTCAGAAATGCAACAATTCTCTTGGTTGTATATTGTCTGATGCTCTTACTGAAACACTTTAACAGTATATATTGGTTGGTTCTCGTACAGTAATAATGTAGTTGTGCTATTGTAACATGTCATAATAAGTGAGCTTTTTTATTCATTGCAGTGTGGAGCAACTGAAAGACATCGGATGCAAGTGGGTCGTTCTTGGGCATTCTGAGCGGAGGCATGTAATAGGAGAAGATGATCAAGTAAGAGCAACTGAACATAGCTCAGATTGTTTAGATTAGAGGGCTGTAATGTGCTGCTGTAACTCTTACCCCGTTTACTTAAATGTTTGAAAGCCTGATAAAGTACTATGTTTCTGTAGTTCATAGGAAAGAAGGCTGCTTATGCCTTGAGCCAAGGTGTAGGAGTAATAGCTTGTATTGGGGAGTTGTTGGAAGAAAGAGAAGCTGGAAAAACATTTGATGTTTGCTTTCAGCAATTAAAGGCATATGCTGGCAAGTTTAGACTCCCTTCCCCACCACTACACGCCACACACAAAAAAAAGGAAACTAAACTTATGAAAGAAAGTTGTTTGAACTCCAATTATGGAATATAGTGATTATCAACTCAGCATTCTATGGTGTGCAGATGCTGTCTCAAGTTGGGACAATATCGTCATTGCCTATGAACCCGTATGGGCAATTGGAACTGGTAAAGTGGCCTCACCTGAGCAGGCCCAGGAAGTGCATGCTGCTGTTAGGGATTGGCTGAGTAAGAATGTATCAGCAGATGTTGCTTCTAAAACACGTATTATCTACGGAGGTATGTTCCTATCAGTTCAAAGTTTGTCACTTTGGAAATTTGGTAACCAATTATTATTTGCATATAAGTTCAAAAATGTGATTTATCCAACGACAAGTCATGATCACTTGGATTTCTTGAAACCAGCTACTAGATTGGAGTATAAGTTCATAAATATAACATGCTAGGTCGAATCACTACCCTTTGCCTACTTGATCGAATTCCCTAAGAACCCTAAATCTTCCACAGGTTCTGTCAACGGAGCCAACTCAGCCGAGCTTGCCAAGAAAGAAGACATTGATGGCTTCCTCGTTGGTGGTGCATCTCTAAAGGTAACCAGCCCCCTCCCTCCCTCCCTCCCCTGTAGGCGAAACTAAGGGCATTAATTTTTGTTTCTCATATCGTGTTGTAGGGTCCTGAGTTTGCCACTATCATCAACTCTGTCACTGCCAAGAAGGTGGCCGCCTAGTTTCACATCGAAAAGAAAAATGAGTGAGAGAATCAACTGTAACACAAGTATCTTGCGGGCCGTATCGTCTCGCGGCAGATATCTTCCCTTGTCCTCCCGAAACTATGATAAACTTTTGTCTTCCATACTAGGATCATCATTTTGCCATGGTTGGTTTGTAACATTACCTCATAACTTTAATTATATATCTGAAATAAAAGGGAGGGCGTTATTCCTCAAATTTTGGGATTAGTTCTTTTGGAAATTTCATCAAGCATTAATATAATTGTGTATATTAACATGGGAATGAAATATATAGTCTTCGACATTTAGCTTGTGCATGCTAATTTGGCCCAATTATATCTAGTATGAAAGCCTAACTTTCTTGTTATTTATGATAGATTAGTGAGTGGTTGTTAGACAAACTATTTTATCTTGTAAACCGATGGTTTAGTGGATATAATAATTATTGATTGGATATGCAATTTTTTTAATTTTCTTTTTAAGAAACATGACTAGACTAATTATTTGTGGAAAACATTATTATATCATAAAATTTGATATTGATTTTTTATTGCGTTTTGCTTGCGACCATGGGCCGACCCATGTGTAATGGGTGAGGGGCTTAAGCCCTCAATGAATATTTATTTTAAGTTTTTTACTACTATTTTTTTTAAATACAAATTTAGTATAAATTATAATGTCAAAGCTCCTATAAATTATCTTAATTACTCAAAAATATACTTTAAAACAAAATTTATATATTTAAGCCCATATCGATAAATATTTCTGCGTCTGCCCCTGCTTACGACCATAAAAGAATTGTGAAATTGGAAAGTGAATAGTAGAGAATGTCCAAGAAATGCGATGTCGGCCACCTTCGTTATTATAGAATTGGTTATAACAATTTTAAGGGGCTACTTGTTGTGGTGGAATGGAATGGATACCTAACTCCATTCTTTTGCTTGGTATTTTTATTTCTTAGAAATCATCATTCTATTTTCTCCTCATTCTATTCCATCATACCAAGAAGCACGTAAGAGAGAAACTTGATAATGCGGTTTTAAAAAAAAGGAGCATGATATATAAAGTCGCATAATAAAACAACAAATCTTTATGAGAGCGAGATGGTAAATGAGCATGAAATTTAAAGTTTGTAATGCATGATTTTTTTTTAAATGAACATGAAATTTAAAATCACATAAAACCATTTTTTTAAATGATCGTGAAATTTAAAGACATAAAATCACAAATCGTTATGGAATTTCATGATGAGAGGATGGGCCACCTGTCTTGTTATGCAAATGGAATGTAAATTCAATTTAAAGACTATTTTCTATAATTTCAGTTATTGAATAAAAGAACAAATAAAGATTTGATTTTTATATAACTTATAAAATTAATCATGTTATAATTTTTAAGATATTAGAATAAAACTAAATAGAAAATTTTTAATGCTAATGTGAGCTAAATGGGAATAATATATCTCCCTATATATGAACTAAACGGAAAAATATAGAATTATAACATTTATCTCTCTTCCTATATACTCCCTCCGTCCCACAATAAGAGCAACTCTTATTGTGGACACGAATTTTAAGAAATGTAAATAATAGTGAGTTGAAAAAGTTAGTGATATTGATTTTATAATAAAATGTGAGTGAAGTAAGTTAGTGGAATGTGAGACCTACTTACCATTTATGGTAAAAATGAAGTGTGACTCTTATCGTGAGACGGATTAAAATGACAAAATGTGACTCTTATAGATGGGAGTATATATTTATTAAAAATTACTGTAATAGTATTATAATAATATAATCACTAAAAGAACACACCCACCCGCCTTCCTAGTTCCTGTCCCCAAAAAAAGAAAAAGACAAGCATATCATATGCTCAAAGAAAGGGAATATATATATATATATATATATATATATATATATATATAGGAAAATATCAATACAAAACTTGATCTCAATAGAAAATCCAGACGAAATCCTGACCATGAGATTTGATAATCCAATGGTCAATAATTAAACAAAAACACGGAGGGTCATTGTAAAGCAGTCTTAGGTCATATTATAAACTTTAGGTTTGAGGTCATGTTAAGATCATTTCATGTCATCCTTACTATAATGAAGTAAAAATAAGCTTACAATGACTTAAAAATGACTTTTGTATGCTTGGTTTTGCATTTTTGTATTAAGAAAGAGTTTGCATAGATCAAAACTATATATATATATATATATATATAGGATTGTGATCAAGATATAACCATTCTTAAACGTAGAACCATTCTTAAACGTAGAACAAATGCCAAACGGAGGTCGTTAGATCTTTTAAAATATATATTAAAATATAAATAGCCGCAAATAATGGTGAGCCACTTATAGTGAAATGTGAATATGCTAAATTTAAATTTGTAGGCGTTTGCACTTTGCTAGGTCAATGACTCAATAGTACATTAACTGTTGTTATTGCATTACCAAAAATTTAAGATGAGTATAGAATTAGTATTCGGAAAATTGAGTTTGCACTTTTTGAATATCCAACGTTTATATATTATCTCAAAATAAATTATTTAATTTTTATAGTATTATTTAAATTATTGCATTGCAATCGGGAAATTAATACAAATGCATATTAATTAATCCAAATGCATACAAATGTAAAACAATCCAAATAATCTTTGAATATGTTTTGCCATTTTAAAAATCAATCAGAACATAATTATTAAAATTATTTGGATTGTTTTACAAACTTGATTGGAGTGAAATGGTATCAAATATGACAACTGAAATATTTGTTTACAATCTTCGATTGAATTTTAATGTTCACATTCTTCCTAAGTTTGACAGTATAGTTATTTAATTATCTACATCATCAATTTGAAACACATACATAATCAATAACATAATACTAGTAAGTTATCTGAATATTTCGTTATAGATAATTGCAAACAGTATTAAACTTTAGGCTTTGAATTATTTTAGAGAGTATTGTATTTTTCTCATTGAGTTATGCCTCAGTTTCTAGTTTCTCAAATATGCTCTCGTACTTTAAAATTCCCTTTATATTCAATTGATTACGACATTTTAAAAGGGGTTATAAACACAAAAAAATACTACTCCAGTATTTTCTTACTTCTCGTAATTTGTATAGAAACGAGTGTTATTAAAGGAGCTACTACTATAAAAGTATAAACGAACTCTAAAGGCAAGCAGGGCGTAGTGCAGTTGGTAACGGAGGGACAGATCTTGCTGCAATGAACCTGGGTTCGAACCCCACTACTGTCGTGTAGTTACTTCCATCTCTCAGGCACAAGTGTGAGCCCTTGGGAGACGGGCTTCTAGCAGCCAGTGGGTTAAGACCTCCCCTTAACGGGCTATTGCGTACCCTGATTGAACCCCTCACATGATGTCGGGCCGGAGTGAGGCCGTCGCCTTGGGAGATGGGCTATATACAAACACAAAAATCTTAAAATTCGAGAAACTTCTTTTATAGATATACTCCCTCCGTCCCGCACTACTCGTACCTTTCCTTTTGGGCACGGAGATTAAGGAATGAGTGATAGACAAAGTCAACAATTACGGCTGTAGGTATAAACTAAAAATGGAAAGAGTGCAAATAACTTGAGACGCCCAGAAAGGAAATAAGTGCAAGTAGTATATACAAACACAAAAATCTTAAAATTCGAGAAACTTCTTTTATAGATATACTCCCTCCGTCCCGCACTACTCGCACCTTTCCTTTTGGGCACGGAGATTAAGGAATGAGTGATAGACAAAGTCAACAATTACGGCTGTAGGTATAAACTAAAAATGGAAAGAGTGCAAATAACTTGAGACGCCCAGAAAGGAAATAAGTGCAAGTAGTGCGGGACGGAGGGAGTACTATCCAAACCAGGTTTCGAGAAAAGCACACCAGCAGCAGCACGATCACCGCCAGCACTCCCCACGGCGACGCCCCGCCTCCGACAGGTAATACTCCCACCTCCTCCGCCGATTTCTCTTGCTGTTACTATTATTTATCCTGTGTAGGAGGGTAGGAAGACGTCGCGGTCAGTCGACGTGGCAGCTTTAAAAAATCAGGAAAGTGACTCCTCCGCCGCCACGCAAAAGCCCCTCGTTGCCGTCGTGCTCATTGTCGTCGACACCGATTTGAGAGTGAAGTGAAAGGAATTCAGGGATGAATTTAGGGTAAAAAAAGGAGTGTAAATTAGGGTAAATTTGGGGATTTTGTGGGTTAAAAGGACACACTTAGTATAATTAGGGTAAGCATAATTTTAACACGTCAGTACACACTCAGCACGCACTCAGCCACCACGTCAGTTTAAAAGGACACGTCAGCAGGATAACGTTTTAGTTCATGGGAAAAACCGAAAAATGAGAATAGTTTGTGACTGTTAGAGCAGTTTGACACGTCAGTAGCCACGTCAACTTAAAAAGACACGTCAGCTTGCTTCTTGGCCGGAAAACCCGTCATGGGAAAACGGCAACCGAATGTAAAGTTCATGACATTATACGCTAATTTTTTAGTTTATGGAAAAAATCAGAAAATGAAAAAAGTTTGTGAGTTTTAAGGCAGTTTGCCCAAGATAAAAATAGAATCAATTCTATCGCTAACAAAACTTTGAGATTACATGCATATCTTTTTCCTCAAACAAAACATGTCATCAAATCAAGACTTCGGAGGTGTAGGAGATGATTCTAGAAGCTTCTTTCCGACGCTGGTCGACCGGGGGCCGTTGAGGATAAAACATGGTAATGAGGCACCAGAGAGATAGATGTATTAATCATCAAACCTTCCCTTCAAACTGGAAATGAACTGTGTAATCATGCTGAAGAGCAGCCAGTGTACTTCTGCAAGGACCCTCTGAGAAAAGCAAGAGCGGTTACGAAAATGAGATCATATGATTCGATATCTATATCTAGGAGCTGAGTTAGAGGTAGATAGATACCTCCAAATGTAGTATGAAGTAGTTGAAGATCATCGGCAGAGCATGAGTCGATTAGAGCATATAGGCCGGGTTTAAGAGCTTCGTCTACTTCCCTGGAAAAATGATCCGGAGTTGTGTAAGGTGTCGAGGATTGTGTAGATGATGAAGACGACATTGGAAATCAAGTGTGGCATGAAAATACCTTATGATGCCAGATTTAGCTGGGCCGAATCCACAGTAAACCCATATGTAACGCGACAGGAACTGAAACGAGAATTGCCCAAAAACATCCTTCTGTTGACGTACCTGAAAAGAGGTTTCGAGGAAAAGTTAATGGCACGTGTCGATGAAAATAAAACATTAAGAACTTGTAAGCAGATGCTGATAACAACATATGGAAAACTTTACGAGACGAAGAAACAATAATAAGTTCACATGATATTTTATCAGTAGTGACAAGTATTTCATAACTAAATATACTGTCAAATGACAGGCTTGAGGTGAGAAGAGTAAGTAAAAGCACACCTCTTCATATATTCTTCGCAGACTACCCGCGCATATTACGGCCTCTTGAATTTCCCATGCGAAGAACTCTCTCCCAGCAGCATGGTTGGTATTTACCGTCTCTAAGCAATGAAGAAGTACACTCACTGAATCTTGAAGAAGAGCTATACACTGACGAGTCTCGCTATACGCACAAGAAGGTTAGGAACAAAAGTTAGTATAGATGGTTCAGAGGAACATTGGTGCAGGAAAAAGAAAGATTATAAATTTTTCAGCTGCTCGAATTGAATTGGCCAATACTAAAAGGAAAGATACCTTTTACGATGCTTTAGAGCAGTACATAGCATACGGCAACAATAATCATATAACTCCATCGAAGCCTTCCGATCCAGAGCAGATGAGAGAGGAGATTCAGATATCAGAAGTTGTAGAAAGTATTGAAAGAGTGTCCCAGGTATACGCAGGGACTGTGCGATGTGGCAGGCATCCATTTCGAAGAAAGAGGGTTTTCCAGATATTTTTGTTAGTAATTCGATACACATGAGAGTAACTGCTCCAGAATCAGGTACGTCAGAATCGTCGACATATCCATAGAAGATTCTGGGACCCTGCAAATGAAGGATGATGTTGAAAAGACCAGCAACTAGGTTCTGGATGTGTTTTTTCATCATATTCAAACGCCTGGGCCCTGCAAATCACAAAAGAAACTGAGAATACTGTATCCAGTAAAATGGAACTAGAATGAGGAGCAACTAACAAAATCTATGTTAACAATAGAATATGAACATTTAACTGTCAAGAAAAGGTCCCATTTGCTGCTTTGTATCATTATAAAAAATGACCGTGTGCCATCTAGCTTCTAGTGAAGAAGCCCCTTTGCCAATATGAGTTCCCAATCCTTGCCTCTCAAAAACAAAGGATTTTAACCAAGGCCAGCAATGGAAAACAATAGCCGTTGTCATATATAAGTATAAATCAATGGTAAATTAGTTGAATATGTAGAATGGATGCGCAATAAAGCAAAGAAACTTTAGTACATAGAAGTATAGAAAATGAAGATTTACCTGTTACATATTCAAGAATTGAATCCAAGCAAACAATACCAGCGGAAACTACAGAGGAGACCTCCCCTCCATCTAAATTTCCACAAACTATTTCATAATTTGTCATTGAGCCTCCCCATACCCCAACTAAAGCTCTCTCAACAGCCTGAATGATAGATAGCAAGTGAAATTCAGATGATTTCCTAACATACGTACTAAATGATATCGTCAACCTTTCCTTCAATTCAACTAATCGACTTCTTGCCCAAGAAAATTGGGAATTCACTTGACCAGCCAGCTTTGTCAGTGATCCTCTCTCTTGGGAAGCTAACTTTGCTTGTTTTCCTTGTAAACAGATGCACTTTCCAATGGCCCTCTGGTGCAAGACTATAAGCTTGATGTAAAGATCTTTGGACAAGGAAGGATCAATATGTGGAAAGTAATTTCCAAGCTCTTCAAGGAATCTCACAACACCATCTAACAAAAACAAAGCGAATTGATTTGGCAATTCACTTCTGGAAAATTCCATCAGCATAAACTCAGAAATGTCTAGCACAATTGGAAACAAGCTCCAAGATAAGGAAGTCAATTCAGTCTGCATGTTGAGTCTTAAAATAGCTGAACATGCAATAAACAGCTGTCCAAGAAAAAAAGCTGCCTCAGGATTCTCACCTTTGAAAACTTTCATCAGCAATGATTTCTTGAGAAGAAGTTTCTTATGTGGAACCTCACTCAGAAAAGCTTCCAGGTCTGGAAATGATAAACGGGATTTTCCCTTAGGCTCACATTTTGTAGGACAACTGATTACATCAGACGGCACCATTTCCTCATTAGGGCACCCCTCATTTGTCCCATCTCTGGAAGCACTGTACTGACTACATGAGGCTCTTGGTCTCAATTCATTACTGCCTGCAGTCATGCAGGGATTCAGATTATCCTCAATAAACACTGCCTTCACAAAACTTATTGTAAATTCCACGTATGTTTCTACACACGACTTAATTCTTTTCATCAGTTCGATATCATAACTCGAAGACTTCATTCTGGAATTACTAACACCTGCTTTTTGGCCACCTAAAGCAGAAGCTATGCCCCATAATAGTCCTTGGAGAGAAGCAATTGTGGATGATAACTTATTCAAACTCTGAGGTCCAGTCATGCACTCTATTTTCTTATCATCAGATGCCTCCCTGGCAGTGGTCAAAGACTTTTGCAGGTCGTCTTCTAATGCCTTTGTTAATTCTGAGATACTTTGAGATATAACCAAAGTCTCTTCAGGAGGTGATAGAAGGCCAGATTGTTCACTGATCCGATCTGCATTTTCTCTTTTTGTGTGGGCATTCCTAACAGATACAGCAGAGCTAATTGAATGTTGATACTGGTTTTCAGTAACCATCAGCAACACACGAGATGTGTAATCCAAAAATGAGAAAAGTGCAGCTCTAACTTCGAAAGTGACATCTTCGGGGAATGCAGGTTGAAACTCAATTGCCACTGACAATGATTTTAGAAGCCATGGCAAAGGAAATAAGCATAGTGATTGACTCCCATTCACATTATTTTTGCTAGAAGCTACAGCTAAAATGTGAAGAGCCTTTCTACAGGTCACAAGCAATCGAAATATCTGATAAGAATTGAGGGACCATGTTTGGCTGTGCTCGCCTAACAAGCTCCCAACCAGAATCCTGAAGAATAAATCATCAAACATAAGAGAAAAATGTGAAGCAAGCCCATCACAAAATTAAAGCTGAGATGTATGTGTTCATTCTACGTGTGAATAACTGAATATACAATTTCCAAGGTGTAAGTCAGAAGGATTCAGTGTAGAAACGCAATTTCAGTGTTCTTTATTTAGCCAGTTGAATATGCCACCTCTTAAATGCAATTCATGTTTAATTACTCAGTATATAAGTTTTAAGAAGGGAAACAAGATATGCTATTGCACAATTTACCTTTCAAAATTGAGAATGTACGTTATGTACAATGACGAAGATTTCAAACTTAAGTATTCTTCTGGCATCCGCATCAGAAGATTGAGCAGACATTGACACCTAGCAAATTCAACATCAAGTTGCTCACCGCTAGATTCATCTGGTACCATATTTTGTCTAGTCTGTAGTGAAGTACCGCTTTTCACATCAGATGTATTTCCAACTGCAGCTATTTCCTTGAGCCAATCAGGTGACTCACTTAAATCAACTGCAGAAGTATTAAATAAAGATAGAACTGACTTCTGCAGAATTCTGCAGAACATTGAAGCCATATATCTGCGGACAAACTGAGAAAAAATGTCAGAGAGGAGCAGGCAAGTAAAGATGCCAACGTCTAAGATTGAAGAAGAAAATTAGAAAAAGTGAGTAGGTACTAAGTATTATACTGTCAAATGAGGATGCAATGGTAAAAATAATTAGTTAAGTAGATATCTATCATGAGTGAATGAAATGGCCTAGAAGACTTGAATTTCTACATATTGACTTCTTAAAGATCATGCACTAATTTCTCATGACTTCAGCCCAGGTGGTTAATCCCATTTCATTCTCATATTAAGTGGCCTAACATAGGTTCTCTGAAAAACAAAACATAAAGGGTACTTAGCTTAGCTATGAGTGTTTCTTCTTATTCATCATTTCATCGGGACTAGTTCTTACACAATTAAACACTATGCACACCTCTTCTCATTTTTTAGCATTGATGTGAGACGTTGATTTGTTAACCTTGGTGACCATGATTGCAATTCACGTATATTCTGTAATCATTCATCAAATCGTAAGTTTCTCACACAACTCATGCTTATGGATCATTAAAACAGATTGTTTTCTTATGAAGTAGCATGTACTGTCCCCTTAACATTTCGATTAAGACTGTTAGCACTGGATGAAAAGAAATAACATGGATAGCAGAGAAGAATGTCTCCTATATGCAGTATTTAATTGCATCTTACTCTTTGCTCATAAGATATGATGTTGCTTAGAAACTCCAATGCTATCAGCGGTACAGTTCTTGTCTTCAGGAGCCCAGTTGTACTTATATCGTGCTCTTGCAAGCTGACTAAACAGGAAAGGGAACTCTTGATTATATGTGTGAGAAAATTCCTTGACTGCTTCTTGCTAGCATAAGAGCACCATATATCAACATTTTTACAAAATAACTGCCACAGAACAGATGCCAATGACTTCTCATCCAAGAGGCCTGAGGCAATGTCTGATGAATTATTATCAAGCAGACCACGAATCTGGGAACCATCTGCATCACCAGCCCGAAAGGATGAGGACTCTTTGTCCTTGGCAACAGACAGAAGGCATTCCAATATAAATTCTGTCAGACTGGCAGCTTCTTCTCTCAATTTTGTGACACACTTTGTCCATTTCCGGATTTGCTTACGATTGAAAGACAGATCAGCATCATCATTAAGCTTAGTCTGATCCTTCATTTGGTTCCACTGAAGCATATACTCAGAAGACTGTATCAGTCTATTTAAGTCAGTAAGTCTCTGGAGAGCCATTACATTTAAAACATACACCAGTGGTGGGCAAAGTACAGCAGAATCTTGAATGCAAATATCTGAAACAGAATTTATAACATCAAGGAGGGACACTGAAGGTGGCAGGATCCAGGAAAGAAAGCCTTCACCGGTGGGCGCAGTCATCTCCAACCAATCCCTTCCACAGTGAACAGTTAAAGAATCACCTATTACTCCAGACATCTTCTTTGAAGCATCAGGAGGCATAAGGCTGATGGCTTGCCGAAATAAGCTTCTGCAGGATACTATCAAACGCAATAAGAACACCAAGAACCAGCATATAGTTACGTTGTCAGTTCCAGTACTGTTGCTCAAAATTTCTATGCCACTATCCAGCCGAAGGGTAAACAGCCTACCCAAGCCGGGGCGTATAATTTCTATGGAACTCTTCAAAGAAGCGCCAATTGAATAGCTATTACCAGAAGTAACTGCTATTGAGTCGAGAATGATTGCATATACTTCACACAACATCTTCCCCAGGAGTTCTGCTCGCAAATGGCCTTGTAGCGAATCAGAGCTATATGAATTTGACTTCACTGTTTCACCTCTACCAGCTGGCTCATCTCCAAATCTCACCCACTCCAGAGATTCCTTAATATCTGTACAGAACTGCCTAAGGCAAGCAGATCCTTGCCCTTCTGGTATGGTTTTAATAGCATTGCTAAGAGAGAGCCTAAATTTTGAAGAGAAGAACAGCACGCTCAATGAATTTGAATATGCTTCACTATCCCTCACAAGTAGCAAAGATTGCCTCACTGCTTTACATAGTGCATAGATAGCAGAATCCACCTACACAAGTATAATACACAAGTCATAAAACTGATATGCATTCAACTCATCCAAATCAACATAGTTTGTGATAGTTCTGCTATCAGCTCCATAAAGAAATGCCTACAATCATGCCTCCAAAAGCTAAATTGAAAGAATTGCTTGTTTGAAGAAGGTAAAAGAACGATGCCTGGTCGCATTCCATTCAACAAATAGTCTGCAGTCATACTATTTCATTCACTAAAAGAAAACTACGTTAAAGAAATAAGAAATAAAAGTGCCACAATCTTATGTCTAGTTCTAAGGGCAATATGAGAAACTTCACGCGATGAACCTCTTCCTTGTAAAGAGAGAGGTCCAGGCTTCAATCCTCACTGTCCCCCTTCGCCCAACTTAAAAAAATGTTAAAACTATTATGTCAGGACAATGAAAATCCAATGATCATTTATCAAAGACATACTAAGCAAATAAAGTTATACGAAAAAATAACAGCACACACTATGTATGGTCTCTAACCTGTCGAAGGTCACTATATACGTCAATAATCCTACAGCTCAGGTTCAATATCTCTGAGGACAGCAAAGGCTGACTTGGCATGTCCATTGAACTGTAGCAGCAGGTAGCAGAGGAGAAAATCATCATCCATAAGCTTTCAAGATCATCTCCAACAACCTCATACTCAATATTTAACAAGTGATGTATACTAACTATAAGCTCTGTCCTCAATGAAATCAATACTTCCCCATTTGATTTTTCATCATTGCCAAAAGATGATGTTTCAATTTTGGCAGATAATGACATCAACACAGCATGGACAGACCTCAAGAAATTCCGGGAAGCCCCTTCAGAGGTATCCTCAGTTCTTAAGTACAGTTTGTCACAAATGAGGCTTAAAAGTACACCGTTAATGGATCTTAGTGTTTTACAAACATTATATAATGCAGAACCTAGTTCCCCTTCTGCTTGGAGATATTTATTGATATCTGCCAATAGATATTCCATAATCTGTATGTAAAAGTCAAATATTGATCTCCGAAGTTCAGCATTCATGCTCCGACTGTGACTTGAAGGAGTCACTTTTGATGCCATTGTTTGACTATGATGAGGGGTACTTGAAACATGAGTGGTCGAGCTGAAATTTGACCCCCTAGGAACTCCACTACCAACTGAAATTCCATTTTGCTTCATAACACAACAAACAAACAAGTGAAGCAACTGTTCTAAACCAATTAACGCCAAGTCATTTTTCTTTGCTACTATCTTCTCCACTTCATCAAATAGATGCCTGTGATAACTTTTGTTCACCAGCTTTCCATCTTTTATGGAAGTATCAGACGAATTTCTATATCTAACAGAACTCTGCAAGCTGAGAAATCCTTCAATATGAGTGGGGTGAAACAGTCCTTGAGCCAAAACTTCTTCCACCCATTTAGTTATATTAACTTTCCATTCATCACCACTGTCACAAGGTATAGAATGCAAAACATGTAACAAGTGCAGCAGAGGCTCAAGAAGCTTATCAATGAAATTTTGGAAACCATTTTTACGTGTTGGTTGAACACATAAAAATTTAGCAAATGGCTCAAACAAATAACAAGCTAAACGCAAGATGAAATCCCCAAGCTTGCTTCCGTCATGCTGACCCATTAAAACTTTCAAGGCTGAGTCAATCACTTTATCCATGAGTAAAATCCACAGGTCTAAATTTTTGTTAGCAATTCCACCATGGAATGAGAATACCATCAAGACACAATCAAGCACAATATCATATATTTGTATTTGTTCTCCTGAAAATGATTCCTTAACAGCTGAGGACGTTCCATTTACAAAAGATGATGCATCCCTTGCAATTGCATGAATCACCCGTAAAAAGTCCCTAGAACATGTCAACGAAACATTAAGTTTTTTCGACTCCTCCAAGCAGAAATGAAAGATTTTCCAGCATCTAAGATCCATAATTGACCCAGAAGTTTCAAACTGAGGTGCTCCTTCACGTTGCCTTGTTTTCTTTTCTGAAGAAATGAGACATGATTGGATCCAATTGCTTACGAAAACGATCGTTCTTGATGTATCCAATACCTGCGACCTCCGGCCAATATCATCCATGTCTTCATTATTGCTTGATTTTGCATAATCAAATGCCAAATCAATGTTCCTGCAGTAGACCTCTTTATCATAAAACAAGCATTGGATTCCAAAGGACTGCATAAACTATATAAAGTTGAGCAAAATAATAAATCAACTTTCAGAAAGAGTTTACACACACACACATGCAAAACTAGACTCAATAGAGTAAAAACAAAGTACCTCGCAACGACTACTTATAAATTTTTATCAATAATGAATTCATAAACTGTAATTACATCTCAAAACCGGCCGTTCAAAACCTTTACGCCGCTAAAACAAATTTTCTCATCTTGCTCGCATCTAATTTCCTCTATGAACGCTACTAAATATTCACACGCCTCAAACTATTTTCTCATAAATCCTTGAAATAACAATAACTTATAGGCATCTAAACACAACGAGCTCAATCCATTAAATCAATATATGCACAATAAAAGCACAGTAAACTTACTTCCTAATATCGACGTTTTTGTCTTGTAGCGACAGAATCAGCTGTAAATTCTTCCACGGAAAATGCTCTTCTACACCTCCGAGCAATTCGTCGAAGCGAGCAGATTTTGAAATTTCTGGCACTTGTTCGACAACATCCGCGCTTCTCAGCTTCCTTTTCTTAGTGTGTGACTTCGCTCCTCCATGACTGCAGCTACTCCGCTGGGAAGAAGGAACGTCGCTGTCCATTATGAAGTGAGAACGCTGGAATCTTGTGCAACTCGATTAAATCTGAAACGTACAATACATTCAACTCCTCCTTTTCTCTATCCGATATATGTAATGTAGCTAGTCGATCAAGAGCTCTTCCACTCAATCAGTCAGAAAAAAACAAACTTATACACCTCTCCGCTGCACAAAAAAAAGGCTTCAGTAACAGCTTATAGAGGCCTTGACACTGAAAATATTCAAACCAACAACACCCAAGCATCTCAGCAGCAAGTAAATTAACAAAAAGTACTAAATATAACCCCACTCGCTGTACAAATAATATAACCCCAACAACAGAAGAATCCCTCAGAAAGAATGTGATATAAGCATATACAATCAAACCTATACCCTAAATTCCATCCAGCAATTGACACAAAATAATCCTTAGGGTTTGGGCAGTCCAGCAACATGCAAAAACACGATTTTTGTGTATATATATATATCAATGACTACAAAACATAGACTGAGCCCGATTTTTCTGGTATACGATTGAGAAACTGAAAACATATACCCTCAGTTCATACCCCTTTTTTTTATTTGATACCCCAGCTGGCAACGCGCTACAGAGGAAGCCAAGCGGGCAGCCATGATGAATTGAAGCCCGTAGGTAGATAGGATTTCTGTGTAATACTTAGTATGATAACTGATATTATTGCAGAAACACAATAATTTTGAGTTTTGCAGAATCACAATGAATAAAAGAACATTGCAGAATCACTGATATTCAATTGGGATTGGTTTTTATGGTGTTTTAGTTGCTATATTTGGTGTTGGCACTGCCTTTAAAAACACAATGAATTATACAACTTCAATAAACACACTAATTTTGAAAGACAGTATAAAACAGCCACACCACATTCAAAATATATTTGTATACAAAACAGCCAAAATGGAACACAAAATTTTACCTTCAAGTGGGCGTGCAGTGGCCTGGTCGAGTAGTGGGCTACCAGACGCCAGGCGGCGCGGCGTCTGAGGGGAGCGACCGAGCGGCGATGACCAGGCGGCGGCGATGGCGGCGTGAGAGAGAGTGTGTCTGCGTGAGAGAAATGTTTAATGGGCCGTTGGGGTGTTAGTTACTGGCTTCAAATTAAATTAAAATTTTGTAAAAATATTAGTAGGAATATAATTTTTGATAATTAGATAATACCCAAAAATTCTATTACAAATTCAAATTTATGATAACATGAACTCAATTTTGTGATTGAGGATTCGTACTTTTTTCTATGTTGCTTCCATAAATTAACAGTCTCAGCACGTAATTTGCCATCACTGTATTCATTTCATTAATAGTAGATTTTAGTTTAATTTTTAACTCTCTTTATTGAAAATATAATTGGTTTTTTCATTATCATTATTGAATATATAATTATTTTAGCATATACGAGATTCTGTTGAACTCAGTTTAGTGAAACTTTTCATATGATTGTTGTCATATCTGAAAATTAAAAAAAAAAAAAGTTTTTCAAAATTTATCAATTAATGTTTTATTATTTCATGCGATGTTTTTTTTACTATTCAATATTTAATGTGTGTGTACAGTTTTTTTATCAAATATCTAAAAGATTTAAATCAATAATTATAAATTTATTTTAATAAATAATTTTTTTATTTTATATTTTTAATGTATACTAATTTGATATTTTAGGAGTAGTAAATTTTTAAGGAAATCACAATGTTGTGCACACAAGAGTAAGATACTAGTGCGGATAATAATATAGGTACTCCTGTGTGCACGACACTTAATTTTCTTAAAAATTTAGTAATAAAATATCAAATTAGTTGGATTGTCTAAACACCTTGTAATAAAAACACACGAGGATTTAGATCCCATCAATTTTACTGTTTCTTGTTAAGCCAAAACTTCCTACTATTTAACAAATACAGCAGTACATTGAAATACAAAGATTAGATTTTGTGTACTGAGAGATGAGAGATTATCACAACCATAAAAAATGTCTGCAAGTGGAGAGAGTAATCCCAGCAAGTTTTGAGGCATTTCTGGCATCCATCATCTCCCTAACTATCTCAGAATCTCCAAACCTACCTGCTGCAGAGAAGATGTTTGACATAAGCACATAATCGCCGCCGTATCTCCTCTCGATCTCCATTATCCTCCTCGCCACTCTCTCCCCCATCTCAACGTCGCCATGGAAGCTGCACGCACCCAAAAGCGTCCTCCACACCATAACATTACCCGTCTCATCCATGGCGACGCCTAGGGCTATCTTCTCCGCCTCCTCCAATCTCCCTGCCCTCCCCAACATGTCGATCAAAGCTCCGTAATGCTTGATTTCGGGCATAATCCCATAATCATCGACCATTTTCCTGTAGTACTCGAGCCCCTCGGCCAACAATCCACCATGACTGCAACCGCTCATCACGCTAAGAAATGTGATCGAGTTAGGCACGACACCCTTGCTCTCCATCTTCTTGTAGCAATCACAAGCTTCTCCAGCCATTCCATGCATTGCAAAAGCAGATATCATTGAAGTCCAAGAAACCAAATTCTTCCTCTCATCATCGACTTCCTCGAATATCCGCCACGCGCTTCCTATGCTACCACTCTTCGAGTATGCATCGATCAGGCAATTCACAACCCGAACATCCAACACATTTAGTCCACTTTTCTCTCCGTAGCCATGAATCATCTGGCAAAACTCGAGCGACCCGGCGTTCCATATGGATGGGAAAGCTGCGAGGAGAGTCACCTCCGTGGGTCGGATCCCTTCGTGCGCAACCATCATCCGAAACAAATGTAAGGCCTCGTGAAACCGGTTGGCGCGGGTGTACCCGTCGATTAGCCCGGTCCACGAAACTACATTCTTGTCTGGCATGGCGTAAAAAATAGCCCTTGCAGCCGCAATCTCGCTCCATTTAACAAACCCGGTGAGCAAAACATTCCAAGTCACCATATTCCTGTCAGGCATTCCATCGAACACCTTCTTTGCCTCAACCAAATACCTAGAATCAGCATACATATTCACCAACGCGGTCTGCACATGGACATTGATATCAAACCCTGCTTTAGTGCTCAGGGATTGGAGCTGGCTCCCCACGTCTGTTCTCTTAATATTCGCGCATGCTTTGATGAGATAGGAGTAGGTGATACTATCGAAGGGAAACGGGCTCCTTTGATTGCTGAGATGTTTGAAAAGAGAAAGAGCATCTTGTGGGAATCTACTGAGTGCGTAGTGCTTGATTATGGAGTTCCAAAGAACAAGAAGGCTAATTATGCTGTTGACGAGTGGCTTTGAGAGGAGAAGGTGGCAGTGGATTTGCTGAATGCCGCGGCGGCGACGACTGTGGTTGTGGAGTAGGGAGAGAAGATTGTTGTACATCGACATTTTATCAAACACTTGGAGGCCATAAATCTTTATGATCTCATGCCTGAAAATATTCAATCACTTGCATTTTGTTATAGGTTTTTGGAGGAAAGTTACATTTTGCAGAGTTTCGAGTCTCTGTTACTAGCTATTTGTCAAACCGATTATTGTGGATTGACAACTTGAACTTTGTTGAATACCTAGTTTGATATGGCAAAAGGTCTCGAGAATGATTTCAGTAACTCTCATTTTGGATAATAAATAGGCTTTAATTTTGGATTTTTCCATTTTCGTTGCAGTTCTTCGTTGGTGGGAATTGGAAATGTGCAAGTATTCTTTTCGCCCAATTTCCTTCTTTTGTGCTATTCCTTAACTGTTGGCATGCCATATAATCTTTTTTATGCCAATTTGAACTAAAATATCTGCTCTTGGAAACAAGTCATGTGAAATTTGAATCGTTGATAACGTCCATGCACTGGATTTTTCTTATTTACTAGTAAAATATAGTCATCTGAGTACAAATCTTAGCCATATGCTGAAATATCTTTATTGGAAAGTATCAGAGTAACAATTTTATTCAAAATCTTGAATTGGGAATATGATGATGATGATGATGATGATGATGATGATGATGCATATTACGGCTTCTTGAATTTCCGAAGCGAAGATCTCCCTCCCAGCAGCATGGTACGCAAATGAAGGATGATGTTGAGCAACTAGGTTCTGGATGTGTTCTTTACCATATTCAAACGCCTAGGCCCTGCAAATCACAAATGAAACTGAGAATACTGTATCCAATAGAATGAGGAATGACTAACTAAATCTATGTTAACCATATAATATGAACATTTAACAGTCAAGAAAATATCCCATTTGCTGCTTTGTATCATTATCAGAAATGACCGTGTGCCATCTAGCTTCTAGTGAAGAAGCCCCTTTACCAATATGACCTCTCACCATCCTTGCCTTGCCTCTCAAAAACATAGGATTTTAACCGACCCCAACAATGGCTTTTCATATATAAGTATAAATCAATGGTATATTAGTTGAATATGTAGAATGGATGCAATAAAGCAAAGAACCAAAATAGTAGTAGTAAATTTTAGAAAACAATCCCAGTGGAAACTACAGAGGAGACCTCCCCTCCATCAAAATTTCCACAAACTATTTCATAATTTGTCATTGAGTCTCCCCATACCCCAACTAAAGCTCTCTCAACAGCCTGAATGATAGATAGCAAGTGAAATTCAGATGATTTCCTAACATACGTACTAAATGATATTGTCAACCTTTCCTTCAATTCAACTAATCCACTTCTTGCCCAAGAATATTGGGAATTCACTTGACCAGTATAAATCTGCTTGAACCCGCCCCGTTCCCAAATTCCCTATTCTCATTGAATTCGCGGCTGGGGTGAAAATCCAGCATTAGCCGTATCACAAGTTCCAAGTTATAGTTTGAAATCAAGTATACAATTCAAAGAATATATATACCAGCAAACAAAACTCAAGGGGAATCTGCAGCTACCAAATCACTATAAAGATGACCATCTATGTCAGGAAGAAATCCCTTTTCCATCATTTCCTCCTTAATCAGATCATAAGTAATCCTGTTTGGTACCAATCCTTTCTCCAGCATCTCATTAAGAAATCTATTCGCCTCTTCAAGCTTCCCACTTTGCGAAAAACCCTTAATCAGCACGTTATATGTCACAACATTTGGCCGCTTCCCTTCTTTCTCCATTCTTTTCTTCACCCCCAAAGCTGCCTTCAGGCTTCCCTGCTTGCAGTAGCCATCCATCAAAGTATTGTACGTAACATGACTCGGATTCACACCCCTTTTACACATTTCATCCACTAACCTAACCGCCTTCCTGGTTTCACCGCTCTTGCACATTGCGCCTATCCTAACATTATAGGTAACTACATCATATTTCAACCCCTTCTCCTCCATCTCACTCAGAAGCTTATGCCCTGCTTCCATCTCTCCATTGCGATAATAAGCACCGACCAAGCAATTGTACGTTGATACATTGGGAGAAACCTTGTTGTCCAACATAAGATTGAATATAGAAACTGCTTCTTCCAATTCACCCACTCTGCAGTACGCATTTATCATAGCGTTGAATGTCAGTACGTTCAATGCAACCCCTTGGCTTATGATATTATCAAACAAGTCCCTGGCTTCCTTCAACATATTATTCTTCGAATATCCATTGATTAATGTGGAATGAGTAACAATGTTTGGCTCCACACCTACTGTCACCATCTCATCCCTTAAACTCAATGCCTCATCAACTTTTCCATCACCACAGAGGCCATTAATCAATGAGTTATACGTGAGCACACTTGGTCTCACACCCTGGTCTTTCATTTCCTTGATAATCCTTATACCGCCACCCACATTACCATCCTTGCAAAATCCGTCAATAAGAATGTTATACGTGATTACACTCGGAGAAATCCCCTTCTCCACCATATTCTTCAACAGGGTATCAGCTTTGTACATTCTCCCCTCACCGCCCCTCTTGCAGTAGCCATCGATCAAAGTGTTGTAAGTAACCACATTGGGTGTCACACCATGAATACTCATATCCTCCACGACATCACGTGCCTTGTTCAACTTTCCAGCCTTGCAAAGCCCACAAACTACCGTGTTAAACGTGATCAAATCCATCCCAATCCTCCTCCTAACCATCTCCTTATAAGCAAACTCCACATTTCCAGTCCTACCATTTTTCACCAGCGCAGCCAACAGCAAATTACACGAACGCACAGACAGCTTAAACCCATAATCCCCAGCCCGCATGAAACCCTCGAATGCTAAATCAACCTTCCCATTGCTCACAAGAGCCGATATCAGCATATCAAATACAACTATATTTGCACACGCATTATCACTGACGGTCAAAAGGGAGTGACAAAACGTGGAAATTGAAAGGGCTTCTGCTTGTTTCGGAAACGTGTGGAGTAAAGACCGAAGCTTGGGGTACTTATTTTCATTCGCTAGCAAGATAAAGAGTCTTACGTGATCCTCAATAGAGAAAGTGGCCTCGCATCTCTTCTGCGACCATTTGAAGAAGGATACGACGAGGTCGGTGTCGAAATTATCGAATTGGAAGAGCTGGCGTAAGAAATCGGCAGGAGTGGAGGATTGAATAATTGGCTTGAGCTCCGACCACTTTTGGCGGGAGATGGTGGATGCAATTCGGGACTGGAAATTTGGATCAGCGAGTGTATGAAGGAAGAGACATGGCTGTGAAAGGAGGCGGAACATCGAAGCGAGTACGGATATCGATTATGCTAGGGTTTAGATATAACGATCACTTGCAGCTCTTATGAGTGTTTGGCCATGGGGCGGTGAGGGCAGAAAGTTATCCAATTAAATACATTCTTTCGATCCTTAACAACCATAACACCATTCTCTCTTTATGAAGGGTTCATGGTGAAACCCTCTTCTAGCCAATTATGGAGTCTGCAACAAACACCAAAAATAGACTTAGTATAACAATATATGACTTTAACTGCATCACTTGTGTGCACGTAGTTTCACTTTTACAAGAAGAGGTGGAAATCAGTAAAGAATAACTCAAAAGCAAGACATTTGGCAGTGTTTTCCACATTGTCGTCTACAATGAAAATTCATTACCACCCAAAAAACAGAATACTTTACTCGCCATTCACGTAAATAATATTTAAATTAGTTATTTCTGTTACTTATCTGAAAGACACCATTATGATTTTTGGTATATTTAGATGTGAGTACTCCACAAATTAATCAATTCTATTTCATTTGGTTTAGTATACAAGCACTGCATAACTGAAAAATGCTCCGAGGTGCTGCTTGATCCGTAGACAACGCATACAAAGCGGCTAAATGAGTATGTGTAAAAGGATTTTGACAATTACTATTATAAATAGGAAGGAAAGGTGCATGATAGTACATTCATATTGCCCTCTGAAAAAAATCGAACTTTAAAAAAAATTATTTTGATTCAACCATCTCTTATTCCTTTTCTACTCAATTAGGAGTATAATTTTGATACAAAAAAACAATAATAGGAGTATCAAATAATTGACCAGATTTCATGAACTTCAAAGAAAAAAACCAACTGATTTCAAAATATAAAGAACTTTCTTCAAAAAGTTTGACTACTAACTGCTTGGACGGGTTTTGCTCACCACACAAAATTAAACAATCAATGAATTTTATTAGATTGAAAAAATAAAATATCATAATTAGCTCATTGATTGTGATCTAACAAAAAATATTTTTTTCAGTTTTTCTAGATAAGTAGGCGTAATCTCCGAGAGAAAATGGTTGAAATATTCTATATTTCCAAGGAGATGTTTCATCATGCTTGCTTAGCAAACCAAGAATAAAAATTATGAATTCAGGTAAAAGCCCCAACTTAAAACCTTAAAGTGTTCAGCCTCATATAATTACACTTCAAGACTAGATATTTATTTCACAAACCATGTTTACTAATTAATTCCTACACACATAATTAAACTCAAATTAAATATGATCCAACAATTTAGAAAAAATCACCAAATTGGGAGCTCTAAATATCAGTCCCTATCCAATTTCCTAAACCAAACTTGGATTTTATTTTATGGTTCATGAGTCATGATCAATTCATGTTTTTGAGGTCAGTTGTATTAAGGAAACAGAACAAAATCACAAAGTCCTAACTCCTACACAAAGCATATCATTCGGCCCTTCTAATCTTTGGCATATTTAGGCCATTTTTGAGCAATAACACATCATATATTTAACTTTGACTACCATTTAAGGTTTCAAAGCACTACTGTTTTCCAGTACCTCCCCAATTTTATAGCACAGACATTTGCCAAACAATCCCACTAACTTTACACCCTAACATATCATAACACAATTACAGATTTACTGGAGAGTAGAGTGACTACAACAGTTTCAGAATCAAAACAAAACTCCCAGAATTTCAGGTCCTCATGTATTCAATTTAAAATCTTGTCACACTTTATTAATTCCCAAATAAGCATAAACAAAATCACTTCATGTAGATTCCACCTAAACAACAAAATCCTAACTAATCAATTTAAACAAAACCACTTCATGTAGATTCCAGTCAGGGAAAACGACTGCGGGGGGTGAAGGGGCATATATATACCTTCAATTTAAACAAAATCGAACATGTCAATAAAAATCACCAAATTGGAAGCCGCGGTTTTTATTCTCATTCCAGGACTGAATTTTCTTTTACAATTTCTATTTAGAAGTTAAATTCATCACCAAATTAAAGAAATTTCTTCACGTAGAGGGGAATGAAACGGTAGAATTCTTACCTGTGTATAAAATCGAATGGGCTGAGTCTTCAACTGAAATTGTTCTTTTTAGTAATGTTTGGAGAAGATAGAAAGTGGAAAGAGTAGCAATGTGAGGTGAAAGCAACGAGCGCCGGAAAATGGCGGGATGATGGTTGGCACTTGGCAGCAGCAGAGTTTTACTTTTCTGCTTCGACTTTCTATTCGGCAAGAAAAAAATAGCTTAATTGGGTCTCTTTTCGAAATTAGCTTCTAAATTTGTGTTAACTAAATTGGAATAAAATTGATGTATGAAAATTGGGAGATTGTTGCATTTCAAATTTGAAGCCCAAGCCCAAGCCCAAGCCCAAGCCCAACAAATATCAAGTAAGTTCAATGTGCTATCAACTTATACAATCTGATAATGTCTTTTTTATTGTGTTTGCCGACATGTTTTCTTTGTGCCTAAAAAACCAAGGCAATTTAAATAAGACATTTAATCAATGAAATAAAACTTTAGTTATTATAATTGCCCAATATAATTAATTGCCATTATTTAGTCCTTGTCAAATCGAGTACGCTAATATAAATAATGACACTTCAGCAACGATAAATTATGGTTTTTGTCTATCCCTTACATGGATATTTCAAAAACAACTAAATATATAGTTTAAAACAAATACTACGAAGAATATATGATGAAACTAAAAATAAGGATCAAATAGTCTGAGTTATGAAACAATAGATTAGTACTAATAATTATCGTAGTAAAAAATGAAAAATCGTATTGTAATTTATTCGGTGCATAGCGTAATACAAATTTATTAGGTGAAAAAATGAGATAATCGCGACAAAATATTAAAGTCAACACTATTGAAATTATGCAGGTAATCTATGTGCATATTCCCGCAAATCTGAAATAATACCTGATCTTGAATCCTCTTTTAATGTTTATGGATGTTAAATACCCGATACTTGTTGGCTATCAGATTATGCCGAGTGATGATAAACAATCAAATTTTGTACAATAAAAAAAAGTTATAATATTAATAATTTGATGTATTAATTATATATTAAAATAATAAATGTAGTTAGTGGATAAGTTAAAAAGACTTTATTAGTCTTCGGCCTCATTTTCTTTTTTTATATATATTTTAATTATCTCTGTATTTTTAAATTTGAATTAAAGTATGATTAATTAATTTTATGGTTCTGAAAAAGTAAAAAAATTATACACAAATCATTAATATAGGACCACAATATTATGCACGTTCCATGTACTATATATGCGCCCATATGCTTTAATTAAATGCATAAATAAACCGTTTTTTTCTCAAATAAATCAGTTTTTGGTTGTACAAAATTTGGTCACATAGATTTATTGTATTCAATTGTTAGGGTTAATAAACTATATACTCTATTAAAATATTATTTGCCATTTGAGTCGATTTTCAGTGGGTGAGAAAAGAATTTTTAAAATTAGAAAGTGAATATTTTTGAGAGACGGATTAAAAAATATATTTTTTTTATAGGACTGAAGGAAGAGAATTTTAAAAATTAGAAAGTGCATATTTTTACGAGACGGATTAAAAAAAGAGTATATATTATTTATGGGACGGAAGGAGTATATGTTAATTGTATAAAAAATAAGTAACTTAATAATGAATGAAAAGCGAAGGAAATGATTATTTGCAAAGTTAATAGTAATATTAAAATGGATTCACTATTGGTTTTGGTGTAGCTGCCTTAACCTCCAACTCCTATAGTTATTAGTATACTTTAGTTCAACCACCACCAAGAATATTTATGTATCCGTAATGGTTATACTACTATTATATTTTCAGTAATATAAATCGTTAAAATTATAAAACTAAGAGCCATATCTCAAAGATTGAGATCGATTTATTTGGCAAAATCCAAAATCTAGTAGTAGTATACTATTCCATACTAGTATGTATTCAAATACTATTCCATATCAATTTACTACTGTAATAAATATTCATAAATTTATTAATATCTTAAACCACTTCTCATCATTAATTATTTTATCCACTAAAATAAATATAATCTCTCATCTCCATTCAAATTTCTGTGGAAAGTCATTCGTTGTTTCAAACCTAAAATTATCAAACTCTTTTGCATTGCAAGTTAAAAAAAACTACTCTTACATTCCTTCACCACCAAAATTTTCCCCCAAAAATTATCCTTCAAATCCTAGAGAGATTATCTGCTAATTTATCCGACGATGAGGCCCCCGAAGAGGCCGATCCAGTCCGTAACGGCGTGGGTGCGGCGGCAGCCGCCGAAGGTGAAGGCGTTCCTCGCTGTAATCACCGGCATGGCAGTGCTCATTATCCTCCGCGCCATTGTGAACGATCACGACAACCTTTTTGTCGCGGCGGAAGCTGTGCACTCGGTTGGAATTTCCGTTCTTATTTATAAATTGATGAAGGAGAAGACTTGCGCTGGTACGGTTTTCGTTTTTTTTGTTATATGACGTTGTTGTTTTTGGGGTGGATGCTTTCAAGTGTGGAATTGGCGCATGAGGAACGCATTTGGAGCGTTTAGAATTGATGTTTCTTACGTTTATTTTCCCTTTCCCATGCGAAGTAGTTGCAATAGGGTGATTTTTTGGATTTTTTTTACATACGATTGAGGGTTAAAATAGAGCCTCTTCCAGAATGCAACGTCATGATGCTATTGATTGTTCATCTTCTTATCAGTATATTATGATGCTGCTGTATTGTTTAAAAACTAATGTTTATGTTTCTAATTTGTTTTGAGTGCTGAAAGATTTGTTTTTTCGGCATTTTTTACCTGAAAAATTAATAATAATGTCTGCTATTGATTGCAGCTGCAATTTATAAAAATAAAAAAAATAAAAACAAGAAAAGGTAACGAGCTGTAATTTTGCTCAAACTCTATGCTAAGTGTTGATCTTTTTTGATTGTTTGAAGCTTGCAGATTCTGGCCTCTTTAGACTTCAAAAATTTGTAGTTATTTGTTGACAACTTCAGTTGTCTTTAAAAATTTTGCTCAAACTCTATGTATGTATTTAAAATTTTCCATTGGCTTTGTGTTCTAAACTTCAGTTGAGGCTGATTCTCTTCATTTATACAAATTATCTCTTCGCAGGGATTTCACTCAAATCACAGGAGCTAACAGCAATCTTTTTGGCTGTTAGATTGTATTGCAGCTTTGTCATGGAATATGACATACATACTGTGCTCGACCTGGCTACACTGGCTACTACCTTGTGGGTTATTTATATGATCAGATTTAAATTGAAGTCAAGTTATATGGAAGATAAAGACAATTTTTTGCTATACTATGTGGTAAGCCATTTCTAGAAATGTTGATGTGTTCAATCAACAGCTTGATTAGTACTATAACTCTACAGGGATTATCATTAGTAACTTTATCTTAACATTTGTGATATTTATGGAAAAGCCAGTTTTCTACGAATTTTCAAGAACAGATTTTTACATTTTTTTTTCCACTCTTCAATCAATGGTGGTTAATGTTATCTATTTCCATTTTTTTTTATTGAGGTCATGAAATCTTTCTATTCCAAGAATAATGATTTTTACATTTGTTTTTCCACTCTCCAATCAATGTTGGTTGATGCTATCTTTTTCCTGTTATTTTTTAATTGAGGTCATGAAATCTTTCTATTTCTCTGTTCAGGAAATTTTGGCTGATTTAGTTTCAGCTGAAGGTCTACATGTGTGCTCTTTACTGCAGCTGTTAGCAATTCTGACCTCTTAAGTCTTTATAGGCTTATCTTACCATTGACTCCCTAGTCCTTAGTCCTTTAGGAGTTGTTTTGTATATGAGGAAGAGGATTCTTTCTTGAAGAATTCTTCTTTGTAGCTTAAAATAAGATTGAGATTCACATGTCTGATAGAATAACCTTTTTGTCATTTGTGACTGTCCTCAGGATATTTCTTTGGCCTCCTTACTAATATTATGTAAATGGATGTATTTTGAGCTTCCTCTTATATTTCACTGCCTTAATGAGCCTAGCATAAGTTTGAAGCTAGTCAAATATGCTATTGTTACTTGGAGTTTCCTCCCCACCTCTTTTGTTGCTTCATGTTTCCTCATTGATATTTACTCATTTATGGTTTCAAGTTCAATATTTAGCTACTTAGTGCCTAGAAAAACTGTAGTGGTCATAGCTTAAGAAATGGAACATTGCTAAGTAGGAGTATAAATTAAACTATCATATTATTCATATCCAATGTCTGTCTATATGTAATTACATGTTTGTTCAGTTTTTACCGTTCACCTTCTGAAAGAGATTCTCATGCTTGTGCAGCTGGCCCCTTGTGCTGTTTTAGCTTTAGGAATTCACCCAACTACATCACACCACCTCATTAACAGGATTTTCTGGGCCTTCTGTGTCTATCTGGAAGCTGTTTCCGTGTTACCACAGCTACGTGTCATGCAAAACACAAAGGTAGAATCTTCTGGGAAATGCTACTCCTGTAGGCACATTGTTAGCATTTGTGTTGTGAGTTTGGACGGATACAATGTATGATCTATTGACTCTCTCTAATGTTTGGTTTGCAGATTGTTGAACCCTTTACTGCTCATTATGTTTTTGCATTGGGTGTTGCGAGGTTCTTGAGCTGTGCTCACTGGGTCCTTCAGGTTTGATGCTCAGACTTGCCATTAGTTCAAAGTATTTCATTTGGTTCTTATACAGCAAAATCCGTGTCCAATCTTACCTAATTACTTATTCGGTTACATAATTACATCCCTGGCCTTCAAACCTTTAGTTCATATGTGTAGCGTTTGTTTTTAATATTGTCTTAAACCTTTTGTGTTCCATGAAGTAAAACACAGTATTTAGGACAATTTCCATCATCATCATCGCCCAGATTCCAAGAATCCTCTCTCAGTATGTGGATAGTTTACGAAGGTTTCAGTAGGAGTATAACATTTGCCCAATTGTATTTGGCAGGTTTTTGACAGTCGAGGTCATCTCCTCGTGGCACTGGGTTACGGCCTTTGGCCATCAATGGTTCTTATTTCTGAAATTGTTCAAACTTTCATTCTTGCTGACTTTTGCTATTACTATATTGAAAGGTATGCATCCCTTCTATCATTGCTGGTGGTGCGTGTTTATCTGCTCCAAATGCTTTAAATTTGATGCACCAATCTTGGTTCCCTGCAGTGTTTTTGGTGGTCAGCTCGTGTTGCGCCTTCCTTCTGGAGTGGTCTAACCAGTTGCTACGCAAGCTTCTCCCATTGTCTCTTAGTGTTGCTTATGGGGTTCTGGTTGGTTAACAGAAATCAAGAGGTTGCAACAAACTGGATATCAAAATTGACTTAACTCACCAGATTCTTTCGTTACACCATAATTTTCTATAGAGTCGATCACGATGCAAGCATGTTTCGATTCTTCGTCAACGGTGCCATATTTAGCTGAAAAATGTATAGTGACTGTGCGGAAGGAGAAAGATTAATGTCCATATTTAACAATTATCCTTGTAAGTTTTATTTTACACAAGTTTAGTTTAGTAGAGTTCTTGTTTTCTCTGTTTTATTAGCTCTTGATTGTTCTCATTTGTGCAAAATGGATTAAATTTAGACTCGAGCTATTTATGTGTCATTGTTTGCTTTCAGTTGTAAGAGATGGATTCCTACATGAAAATTGGTGGCTTTTGATTAGATGTTGTAAATATACGAACTTTAAATATTTTTTGATTTTTTTTCTGATATGATGATTAATTTGTTATTTATGGTGCAAAAAGTTTTTCGGACAAATAGAGAGGATCAATTTTGAACTTTAGTTGAGTATGTAGACTTAATAGGTTGGCAGTTTTAAATTCAGAAATTTAGTTTTTCATCAATATATGTACATAGAAAAAAGGAGGGTGAAGAGGATTAAGAAAAAAAAAAACTAAGTACATTTTTCGCTATTTCCTAAAAAATCCAAGAAAAATCTGTTCATTTTCCTGAGAAAAAGGAGTAACTTTGTGCAGAAAGTGATTTGTGTCATCAAATTATGCTGAAGTCTGAAATTGAAAATCCAAACTACTTCCTCCTCTAAAGTTATTGATATATAATTTTTGAAGAATGAGGTCATCTCGTTATAAAAGAAAAATTACTAAAACTAAAAGGTATTCGTTTTTTAAATAAAATAATATCAAGATATAATTTAGGATTGAGTTGTGAGATTATTTTAGCTATAGGGGGTTAGCTATGACTAATTATCACATGATTATTCATTTATGATTGAATTGGGGGACTAAATCTCATGAACCAAACATACTACTAGCTTAATTTCAGGATACAATCTTGCAAATCGAACACACCCAAAGTAGACTAGTTTTATAGAATATGTCAAAATGGACATAATGTTTATTTTTATGGGATGGGTTAAGTATAAAAAATCACAATAAATTCCACATCTTCATTTGACCAGACCCAGCCCAGGCGCAGTCATATTAATTGGTTTGATAATTTTGCACTCCTAAAAAGGTTGCTTGATAGAACTTTACTTAGATTCCAAATTATCTGTTCCAACAAGAGAGTTGGTAGGTAATGATGATTTAAACATTTATTTAATGGCAACATAATTGGTCTTGATAAAACAATTACAAACTTTAGTCTAGTACAGTCTTATTGCACCTTGTCTATCGTATATGCGCTATAAAGTCTAAACAAGAAAATAAAAAAATCTACTAACTACCAAATAATTGAGTCCAAGATGGCTTTTTGTTTAAACAATTGGTATTGAAATTTTATTTCGTACTCGCTATTCCAAGAACATCCAGCAAGTCTCTTCTTTTATTTTATAAAATTTGCATCACGTATGTTCTATGTGACACTTATATAAAAGAAAATCAAGAAATGAAAATTAAACTACCACTTCATGAACATAATGACCACAAAAGGATCCTAAAATCTAGCATGCGTATTCTCATACTTCCCTAAATGTTTATAACCTTATAATAGTACATGCATATATAAGTGGGTGATTGAGTAAATTCATTACCTCTCAATAAATAGGCACAAATCTAGAATATTGGAATTTGTATGATTTACAATGGTCATAAATGTTGTAAAATAGTATAATACTCCATCCTTCTCAACTCAGTTGAATCAAAACTTTTGATCACGAAGATTAAAAAATTGTGTTGAAAAGCAAGAGGGAAGAATCATTGGATATTTTGTTTTTTTGTTAAAAAAAAGAATTGATTCAAGTTAGTTGAGACATCTAAAAAGGGAATACGACTCGATTTAGTTTGACGGAAGGGATATCTATTATCATGAAATATGCATAAAAAATACTCAGTGTAATCTGAAAAGGAAAATCTGTTCATCAAATATGCATCACTGCCATCACACTTCTTGGCTTGCCACCTTTTAAATTGAGTATTTATATACCATCTGAAAATGTATTCAACTTCATAATTTATGTATAAAAATGTAACCAATAAAATGGATACAAAACTAATAAGACAGGTAGACAACATTGATTGCGCAACATATGTAAATATACCTTTGGCAGCTTTCATTTACGTTAAAATTCATATCAAAATCACACCTCTTTATTCAGACATTTTCCTAACAATTTTATCTGATAATCAAAACCATGAGTTTATTTGAAAAAAAAAATTATTTTCTTAAATAAATAATTGTTGGTTGGCAGAATCGAGATTTCCAGAAAGAATACAGCTGTGAGTTGTGAAGCAGAAATACAAAAAGTCAGTTTCAGAGCTACTGTTACTTTTATTCTATAGTGCTCTACAAAATGGATGTTTGTAATTGGGACCCCTGTTGTTAATAATTTAAATATTGGCATTTTCCTATTTTCTATTTTAAATTTTTATCTTTGTTTATAAATTATGTGTGATTCTTATCATGTTATCAATATCAAGTTTCCTATTGGCAATCATAATTGTATCAATTTTGACCTTTTTTCTCTATATAGGGATAGGGTCATTTAATTATGGACGGTGCTATTTGCAAAATTTAATGTATCATGGTTGTCAACTTGTCATCTAAGAAGAAATATAATAATAGTGTTAATTGAGATATTTAGGTAATATATGTGTGATTTTTCTAGGACAATCGCCCTAAATAAATCTTAATTATTATTAATCAAATTTACTATATTACACGGTACGTATTTCATATTTAATCTCCTACTTATTTCTCATCCGCTATTAGCTACTCCAAATGAGATCTGCATGAATTTTAAGAAAAATATAAAAAAGTGAGTTATACATGATTAATAAATCATGAAACTTGTTATTGAGCGATCGTTTGAAAATTGTATATATTCGAGCTGGATAGACTGTAGTGTTTTTTTAAGGGCTCTACCCTATCTTATAACAAAAAAAAAGAATCATGAAACTTATTTTTATATCTGAATGGAATGAATCAGTGAAGTATGCGATTTTCTCACCGCATATAATCAAGTAAAATAAAACATATTATGATAGACATTTCAAAATAACATAATATGACATTTAATAAAGGAACAAGAGAATGGTATCTAGAAGATAATTGATGATGAGTCACATAAGAGTATTGAGATTTTTTTCCACAATGGAAGTGTGATTTTAAGATTAGGCATCAAGTTGATAATGTTAGTCTTTTTCACATGAATGAATGTAATATCATCCACACACATATCTTGTAGTTAGGAAAGATTATTACTATAATTTATATGTTGGCAATGACCTTTTTTTTCCATTTTCACACTTCTTGCATTAAATTTATCCTTTTTAAGGTGTATGATAGGAGTATCTTTTTTAGGTGTGTAGGGCAAAACGACAGGCTATGTTTGGCCAATAGTTTATTTGCATGCATGAACTCTCCCTCCGCCTCTCTCTTCATCATAAATTTAGTCCTATAAATACCCTATTTTCTATGTCAAGTAAACACACCCAATACAATACACAACTCTTCTTCACATAAAATCTTCGATGGCAATTCCCAAATTTCTTGTAGCTTCAATCTTTCTTGCTCTTCTAGCACTCCATGGAGTCCAAGCACTCCAATCCAATCAAGTGGTAACATGTTAAAATCCTCTAGTATTTTCTTTCATTATTATAATCTGGTCGAGATGAAATATACGAGTTATGTTTACAACACAAAACCCTCATAGTCCCAATCTATCTCGAGTCTTAACATAGCACACAACTCAAGTCAACCTCCAACAATCAACACAAGCACAAACTAATCAAGATTGATTTGTCCATATTCCAAATATTTTTTCAACTATTGACCACGTGCTCTTATAATCTCTTGGCAGACTAGCAAGGTTGCACCAGAAGATGCATACTCCTCAAAAATGGGTAAATACTAGTACTCATTTTCTCCCTTTCTTGCACATTTTTATCTATGCAAATCAATTAGAAGACATTCATGTATTCCTTCATAAAAAAATCTAATTTGTTCTACATATTTTTTGCAGATTGTAAGAGTGCTTGTGCAGAGAGATGCAAGCTATCAAGCAGGCCAAATCTATGCAAGAGAGCATGTGGAACTTGCTGCGCCCGGTGCAACTGCGTGCCTCCAGGCACATACGGGAACTACGACGCCTGCCCCTGCTACGCTTCATTGACCACTCACGGCAACAAGCGCAAGTGCCCTTAATTAATCACGTCGTTCTCGAGGATTAAAATATCTTTATATCTTGAAATTCCACCTGTATTATTATGTTTGTTTTGTATTTTTTTCTCAGTCTTATCGTGTTCATATTCCTATCGTGTGTAATTCAATTGTATAACATAAAATAAATAAATAAATAAATAAAGAACATGCATGTGTGTAGCAACATTTGTTGTACACATTGTTCAATCTATGTCCCAACAATATATGACCCTTTTAAATTTTTTTCACACACTTCATATAGTGAGACTTTTAGCAAGGATCCCTTCAAAGGTGATGCCGGGCCCAAACGCAAGGATCAATCCCCACTGCTCTTCTCCCTCCTCTTTGCCCCGTCGCTTCGCCTCCTCTAGAACGTACTCCAACACGTAAACGATTGTGTTGCTACTGGCATTGCCGTAATCGGCCAGCGCCTTCCGGCTGGCACTCAACTTCCCCGGCGACAGCGCCAATTTTTTCTCCATCCGGTTCAAAATAGCTGGGCCCCCGGGGTGAACGGCCCAAAACAATTTATTATAGTCGATTTTAACCTTAGAGACTCCCATCAACTCATCACAAAAACCTTGCACATTGTCCTCAATGATTTGGGGCAGCTCCCTGTCTAGCCTAAAGCTTATCCCTTCCTCTGTTAGCCTCCCATCAATAATCTTCTCTGTATCGGGCAAGAAGCGCTGCAACGACGAATGCAACTCGAACAACGGGGTCTCACTCCCCACACAAGGGTTGGTCCCTATTATGACAGCTCCGGCTCCGTCCCCAAACAGAGCAACTCCCACTAGGTCATAAGGTCTATCGGCGTTAGGGGGCCGATAGCCTATGATGGTGGTCTCAGAGGTTGCTAAGAGCACCCGGCTACCCGGATTGTTCTCCGCGATATCCTTGGCTACCCTCAGGCCCGCCACCCCACCAGAGCAGCTTGAGAAGTAGAGCATGACTCGTTGGGTGTCGGGCCTGAGGCCCAGCCCCTTTGCCAGGTAGAGATCTCCACCTGGCAAACGGGCCTCGCTGGAGGACACGTAGACTAAGTGGGTGATGTCAGAGGCCGCCCGGCCCCATTTCTCGATGCAAGACTTGGAGGCGGCGATGGCCATCTCGGTGACGGCCGGGTTGCAGATGTCGAGGCGCTGCGTCACCGTCGGAACCCCTTCCATCGCCAGCTCGGGATACTGCGATAGGATCTCCTCCGACATCACCACGTACCTCGTCTTCACCGAGGTCGTCTTGCCTGAAAAACAAAACAACACTTGTTTTTACTGGTAAAACGGTTGCGGGGCCCACCATTTCAAAGTGGAAAACCAATCAAACAATATCTCTAGTGTCAAATCATTCATCACACCAAAATTGATATTCTTTTATAATTATCACAAACATACATTTTTTTTAATTGACAAATGAAAACTCCTCGAACCCAAAACCGCTAGGCCAACTCATACACACGACACACTTAATAATGCGAGAGAGAGAGAGAGAGGGGGTTATACAAAGGCGGACAAGCTTCTGCTTGAGATCAGGATCGTGGCGATTGGTGATTTTGAAGTAGGCATCGACCAAGAAATCTTGAAGCACTAGCTGGTGTGGGAAGGCTTTGCCTAGACCAAGAATTATGGCTTTTTTTGAATCAAATTTCTTACACAATTCACCACTTCCCATCGATTTTTAATTTTTTTTCAAATCTTTTGGCTCAAGTTTCGATTCTTGTAGATTGTAACAACAAGGCTACCGTTGTATATATAACACTAGCATCGAGCTGATTATCAGGTTTAAATTTTGTGATGGTTTCAATTATTTATGTTGGATTAGTTTAAGTGCAAGAACTTCGTGACCTGTTTTAGCAGGTTTTTTGGTGGATATTTGGTTTGGAACATCAAGAGGCATCCACGCAAAATATAACTATATTGCATTGCATGATTTCAAAATTTAAATCAAGTTTACGAAAAGAGTGAGGTGGGGAAATATGATTTCTAGACCACACTATTTACTGAGATATTTTATTATTTAGGCATTCAAATTCAAATGGAATAAAACATGTGAAATTGAGAACTAAAAATCATCACGTGTTTAAGCATGGAAGACATAGAAAGAAAAAAGCTTTAAAAATTCCCTACCTAGTAGTAGTAATCAATAAATTACTACTATGATTTAACATAGGATATAACATTGAAAAGTTAATAGTAAGACAATATCCAATTCTAAAAATTTTCATACATGAAAAATAAATTATATATAGATGAATAATATGGAAATAATTGCACGTTTACATAATTTACATGCATAACTTTACGAATTTCTCATGCAGCCAAAATTCATACAGTTTCATGAAAATTATCATGTGTAATCAATTTTTTTGTATAAGGGTATATTAAAGTATAAAATTACTACTCCAATATTTTATATACATTAGTACAATTTAATAAGAGGGAACATCATTTTTGGTCCACGAACTTTGCCAAAGTATCATTTTAGGTCCGTGAACTTTGAGTTAGTATCATTTGAGGTACTTTTTACTATTACCAAGTTTTTTTGGACGAAAATACCCTCAATACCTTAAAGCGTATATATTTTTAATAAATTTATCATATACTCATAATTTTTTATAAATATCTTTACAATATATTTTTGACAAATTTTCTAAATATAATTTGACCTTAAATATTATCACTTAATTTTGTGACATGCAAGTAAAATTGCTTCTTCAATTTTTTATATTAATTTTTTTAAATTGAATAAAGAACTTTTCTTTAATAATAAAAAATTAAATAAAGATCTTTTCTTGCATGTCACAAAATTAAATGATAATATTGAAGGTCAAATTATATTTAGAAAATTTGTCAAAAATATATTGTAAAGATATTTATAAAAAGATCTTTATTCAATTTTTTATTATTAAAGAAAGTTCTTTATTCAATTTTAAAAAAATTAATATAAAAAATTGAAGAAGCAATTTTACTTGCATGTCACAAAATTAAGTGATAATATTTAAGGTCAAATTATATTTAGAAAATTTGTCAAAAATATATTGTAAAGATATTTATAAAAAAATATGAATATATGATAAATATATTAAAAATATATACACTTTAAGGTATAGAGGGTATTTTCGTCTAAAAAAACATGGAAATAGTAAAAAGTACCTCAAATGATACTAACTCAAAGTTCACGGACCTAAAATGATATTTTCAAAGTTCACGGACCTAAAATGATACTTTGGCAAAGTTCGTGGACAAAAAATGATGTTCCCTCATTTAATAAATTACTGTACGTCAATGGCTACTTTAGGAACTTGAATTAAGTACTAGTAGTACTTTTTTTAAATCCATAAAAAAACTTAATCAATATAAATGTGCAAGATATTGGGCCGATAATTTGGTTTGGGCCTAGACATAGTCCAAAATAAAATAAAGAAAAACTCACATGTCCCACTTTAAAATTTCCAAATTTTCAGGGGCTAAAAGTATAAAATATTAAATTATTAGGCCCTTCGTGAAATACTTAAAAATATCAATCAATCAATCCGGCAAATGCATACTGAGTTCCACAGCTCATTAGGGTTTAAGAACTGAGAAATTCCACCGAGATATCAGATCGATCGATCTGCGGCAGAAATGGCGATGATACAGTCTTTCAAAGCGGCGGCGAGTCGAATTGCGTCGGCCGCTGAGCACCGGATGACATTCTCCTCCCTCGCGTCGTCCATAGCGGCGCCGCCGGGGGATGCGGCCGTGTGCGGCCGAGGAGACAAGAAGACGAAGAAAGGAAAGAGATTCAAAGGCTCGTTCGGAAATAGCAGGCCGAAAAAGGAGAAGAAAATCGAGAGGATCAAGGATAAGATCGAGGTGCCGAGGTCCACTCCTTGGCCTCTCCCTTTCAAGCTCATCTAGATTCTCGCTTTAATTCTTCGTTGTTGTTTTCGAAGTTAATGTACATTTTCCATGAGCTAAAAGGAAAAATCTAGGGTTCATTTGAACTGATTTACTCAAAAAAGCTCATGATTGAAGCTAGATTCTGTTAGTGTTTTGATTTGGTTTGATAATTCGATGATTCAAATGGAACCAAACGTCCTGAGTAGTTATTTCGTAATTGATGTTCATTATTTTACTTGATGAGCTGATAATGTGCTAAGCTTCAATAAAATTTACGAACGAGGAATAAACTATTTAAGCTTCTGCATACTGCTCCATATATGTCCACTTTCATTGCTTCTGAACTTTCAATTATTGCTCTTATGGCTGTATTTCTGCATTTATTTAGCATTTTTATCACTGATATTTTGCTAGAGAGTTGGTAGATCATAGATTTGGTTAGTCATTGTCTGATACTAGTATCTCAGAAATGTAGAAGCTGCTGCTCCTTTACGAAGTTTTAGCGAGAGATTCTGGTGTTTGGATTGTATGGGCGTAGAATGTGCTTCGATCATCTAGTTATCGACTTATCATATGCGACCTGATCACCTGAATAGCATGTGATGCTTCCTAGTGAGGAAGTGTTAAGGACATATTGAGGTGTTGGGATTATTTGGGCTTAGCACACGCTTAGAAGTTAGACGATCTAGTTCCCGTGTGTGATTCTTTATGCATTCTGCATCCTTGCTAGTATCTCCTTGATTGAGAATGATATGATGGTTTGTCTCCCCATAAAAGTTTTTAGCTCCTTTTTTTTAACTCGAAAGAAAGAGCTAAGTGTGTGTTACTAGATAATACTTAGAAAATGCCTTCACTGCTAATGTATCAATTCCATGTCCTTTTTAGCTGCATACTTCACTTTTGCAAAATACCGTGGAAACTTAAGAACTAGTCACACTGGAAGTTAGGGCTGTGGCTGGTTATATCTTACTGTGATGGATTTCTTATTGTTAATATGCCAAAAGTAATAAAAGATGCAAGTACCTAGCTTGGCCTGGATATAGCATTTAGCTACTTAGAGCATCTCCAATGGCGGACGTCCGGTCGGACGTGCGCGACGGGCGACCGGGACGTCCGCCATTATGGCAGGGGAGGTCGGATACGGACGTCCCGTGAGGACGTCGGGTGTCCTCGGACGTCGGCGCGACGGGCGGGCGGACGTCCGCCATTGTGGCGTGGGCGGACGTCCGATTTTTAATTTTTTTTTTTATTTTTTTTAAACTCTATATATACGGCTCGTTGAATTTTATTACTATGTAATTTTTTTTTCAAATCATGTATGTTTTTTTAAATGAAGTTGTTAATTTTTCCCGTTCGTATTCGTGTTGAAGTTTTATTTCCGTAAACGTAAATTGTTTTATTTGTGAATTTGTGATTTTTTTTATTGCGTGAAGTCCTAGTGGGAAGGGCGGATTGTGAAGGGGATGTCCTAGTGACGTGGCAGTGGGATGGGAAGTCCTAGTGACGTGGCGGGAGGTGTTTTCGGGATGTCCGAGTGGATGTCCGAGTGGGACATCCGCACACTGGAGATGCTCTTAACGTCAATTAGTTGGGGAGTTGGCATAGCCCTCAAGATTATTCAACTTGGTCTTGATATCACATGTAGCTACTTAACTTCAGTTAGTTGTGGAGTTGTTGGCATACCCCTTAAGATTATTCAATTTGGTCTTGATATCACATGTAGCTACTTAGCATCTGTTAGTTGTGGAGTTGTTGCCATAGCCCTCAAGATTATGCAGCTTGGTCTACTTATCACATGTAGCTACTTAAGTGGCGTATACGAGATGTCAAGTTTGGACATTGATTTGCAGCTGGAGTGAAATTTGATCTATTGCAGCTGTCAGTTCTTTTCATAAGTTAAGAGGAAGAAAGTTGTTAGATGATGCATACTACACTATTTTTTTATTTATTTAAATTTGTACTACTTATTTGGAGGTAGATTTGTTTTCAATGGGATATGTTACCATCGTTGTTCTTTCTTTTAATTTTGCGTTTGAAGCTTTGTTACTCTTAAGAAGCTTAGGCACGTTGGATTTCCTTAGGCTATTTGTTTCTTGTGCAATATGGCAACACGCATGAAAAACCATTTAGTGCGAAGATCAATGTGATGCTATATAATGCTTCGATAGAATTTCGTTGGCAAACAAAAGGTCATGTACTCCCTCATAGAAAAATTAGGCCATATTTCTTTTTTCGTCTGCTACATGAAAACAGTCCATATCTATTTATATAAACTTTTCCGCACAACAAATACTACTTGGGCTCCACTATGAGAAATCATTATTAACAATTTAAAAAAAAAACAAAGGGTATGCATATGTTAAAATTCATAATCATTGCGAGTTTGCGTGCATTGCAGTTGGCAAACATCCATTAAGAAAAAGGTCAAATTTTCCCTTTCTCTATTTCCCTTAAGAAAAAAGGCCAATATTCGCCAAAAATTGAAGGCTACAGTCTACAGAGCATATGCAACGGAGGTGCAACTTGGAAATATATGACATTCCCAAGCAACAAGCATTGGAAAATTGACAATTGCCAAGGAAGGGTACATTTTAACATTAATAAAACAAGTGCAATCTAAAACATATCATTGATAGCAAAATGAGATTTTATTGCAAACACATGTTATAATCATCTGTCAAACGCATCATTGATGACAAAAATGAGATGATTATTGTAAAACACATGTTATAAACATCTGTCATCCAGATTTCAAGGAAAGAGTCCTGGTTGAAAGTTACAGACAGCAAGCTTCGGTGAGTTTTCCAAACATGGAAAGAAACAGGCAGTGATTATCCAACAAGAATTTAACCACGTCCAATTTTGGGAGTCACAACTACTCAAATACAAGAATGATCGCCAACATCTCTTTCTAAAGAAAAATCTTAAATTGAAAACCACAGACCACAAACTAGAACGGAACTAGTCCTCCTATCATGATTTGTGGTCCTCCAATCTGCAACATTAGTCATTAAGATCTCATCAGGACATCATGATAATTGATAACTAAGGCCCGGCCATTCTTGTGCGCCTCTCGAAGAAAGAATTGGTGGTGTGGTGGTGGGGATGGGGTTGGGGTTTATACAAGCAAATGCCCAGACAGAAGGAGGAATGTTACTGATGTTTAATTCATGTTTATTGCAACGTTACTACCATAGTAATAGGAATGACAAAATTGATGAGAATAATGATATCAAAATACCAACCTTCATTTATTTCAGAGGATGATGGATCCTCTTCATTCACGCTCTTCCATGCCATAGTTGTGTATAATCTCAATCTGCATTAACCATACAGCAATATTATGCTACAAATTGCTTAATCACTTAAGCGTAAGTCTTGCGATTACATGGTCTAATAATTGCATAATCTTGTTTGTAATTTTTGGTATAATGCAAACACTATAAGTGAATATGGGGGCATAGAGCCAAACCAGGCATCATAATGAACTATCATCTCATCCATTCAGTAGGCAGACATTAATGCACTTATAACAGACAAAAAAGGAAATCTAATGCATAAAATAATACTAATACTAATATTACTAAAAACTTAGTTTTCCTTCAAGACCAGTCAAGATCAGTGAAAAGTTAATAAGAAAACATGTAGTCATGTACTATTATTATTATGTAAACGCTACTAACCAATCATATTAATGCACTGAATGTTAACTGTAACTGCCGAACTGGAAATAAGTTTTCTGAATGCAGAAAAGATAAGAAAAGAGCAAATGCAAACTAAATAAATAGCCTATGAACTAAATCAAGCCAAGTAGTAATCAGTATTTGATCAATTACCCCTGGAGGTGGTGCTGGATTCCTGCAGAATTTGGAGCCACCAGGTGCCCAAGGAACTGTAGAAAGGAAAAAAATATTGTGAACCATCAAAAAGTAAGCAAGCCTAATAATTAAACAAAAAAAGATAGTTACTACCTAAGAGACTGATATTACAATTTACTAGTATCATCCCATAGTTTCTTGAGCCCTCCAAAAGGCAAAAGATTATGCTAGCTTCAGTTAACAAGGAATAGACATTGCTCATAAGTTATATGAATGCACTGACTAATTCAGCTTGCACCTAGATACTCAACATGGTTGGGATTTTCCCCAATGCTCCAATTTTTTTGCCATTTGATACAAACCATTACATTTAGTACTACGCTATTATCTTCTTTACCAGCTGATTTATATGACACTATATTAAATCAACATTCCAAGAAAGACATCTACTGCAACTGGTTCCTTCTCTCTGTGTAGAATAAATAGCATTGTAAGATATAATTTCTCAATCTGTTCTCATGCTAAAACTGTTTATATGAAAGACAATAAATTATGGAAGTGTAAAATTCCACCATAAATACCATCCTCTTCAACTTGGAGTTTTTGTGCTCATCAATGTACTTCCAGGCTATGACTAGATAAAAAATAATTCAACATTTAGATCAACATACCAATGTAAGGATCGGGATGCCTCCATTTGTTGTGCTCCACCTCACCAGCTGCTATCATTCTATCAATCAGTTCAATATCCTCCTAGAAGATGTGCAGAGGGGAACCCCAATCAATCCAACATTGTGTTTCAGGTCGAATTACATACTTGATCGCTCTTTTCCATATCCAACATTTCTCTTAGTTTCTTTTTTACCAAAAACCCTTACATTATAGTAATGGCATTGAAATAACTTTCCAAAGTCAGGTCAAATAAGCTTATTAACAGTTTATTGAACATAGGAGACTCAATCAAACAGCTCAATTCATGAAATTAAGCAACCACCATTACACTGAAATGCGAAAAAAAACTCTAATTCATAACGAACAAATTCAAAGTACATGATGAAAATAGAGAACACACCACGTGTTTATTCGCCTCGAATTTCTCTCTTAGAGCATCAGCCTGATAAAAAAACGCACAACCAATAGACAGCAAAAAAAACCTCGGTTAGAGCCAAATCCAGCAGAAATTTAATCTCGTCCAAGTAGCGAAGAGTTATTCACATAAAATTATCCGATCAAAAGCTGAGATCGAATGAATGTATGAAGAAATGGAGAGAAATAGAAAAATTACATCGGAATAAAAGATATGGCGATGAACCGCCCAATTGAGAGTGTCCTTGAGAGCTCTCCGGTAGAGGATGCGAACCCTCTCCTTCTGCACTGCTCGCCGAGCCACATACGACGCCGTACTTACGCTCATTCTCTCCCTCTCTCTCTCTCCTATCTGATTTCTGATACAACCCAGTTTCTAGTAAACTCGAATCGCGACTTGCCTTTCCTACTTTGGTCATTTATGGCACGGCGTCGTTCCGATGATTTGGGCCTCAATAAAAGGAACCTTTGGGCCTGTATCACGTGTCAATAAAGGCCCATTCTGTTTAGATGTATAGGAATAGTTGTTATTGTTTTTTTTCCTTATTAGTTTTAGCCTCTGAGTAACCACAATAAACCAGCTGCGGCTGTCTATTGCAAGCCGGAGGGTCACCGCGGCGGGAGGAGGACCGGCGGAGCCGTGTGGTGGGTGGTGGGCAAGACGGCGGTGCCGTGACGGTCTATTGCGAGACGCGCAACCGCCGCGGCAGTATTGAAATAATTTTTTATCTATAAAATATCTATTCCCCATTATTTTTTTCATTCCCTTCCATTCTATTTATTTTTGTCCAATTCATTTTGTTCTAGTCCAATTAAAATGTAACAACAACTAAAAAAAATGTGAGGCGTGTTGTGGCGTGGCTGAGGCGTGGCTGTAATGACTGGGCGGACAAGTTTTTTTTTGTGGCTAAGACGTGGCTGTTCCACTATCGTGGACACTCTCAGGGGTTATTCTCCCATTAATGTTCCAATTTTTAAGGTTTTTCCAATTTTTATTTGAACTTAAGTTTTAAAATATACTATAATAATATCACCATCTTTGATTTATTGTAATATTGACATTATAGTTTTATTCTGATTTGCATGCCAACATGATATTAATTCAAGAACAAATATTGAGGTTGCGTCACTCACATCAACCCTCCAATGATTACCAAATTTTTTTAGGGAGTTGTTAAATTTATAAAGTACCATGTTTAAACAGATCATATTATTACAAAAATTTAATTTCGCAAAATAACAAACTATATGGAATATATTCCAACTCTTTTATCCAGTGAAGATGATGTGATAAACTTAATCGTTAAAATTGAAGTATTAAAACGAAAAGGCGTATATCAATTAGAAATTTAGAACAGCAAATTCCATCTTAAGTAATCTAAATTCATGCTATTCGTTAGATTTAAAATTTAAACTATGATATCAAGATAGAGTTTGAATGAAAATTAGTTATGTAGTAATATTTTTTATGAAATACTATAACAAAAACTTCCAGGAAAACGGTGTCGTTAAACACGCAACGGCTTCTCGTTGACCCGACCTCACAAAAGGGACGACATACTATTTTTCCAGCTAAACGATCTTCTGGTCATGCGTGGAGGTGTGAAACTGAGTCCAAACATCTCCTTCAGGGCCACCCCATTCTCCGAGAATCCGATAAGCTTGGCCACCACAGCAGCGCTCCGGCTAACACGGAACATGTCTTGGGTGTCGCTGTACAAGAGATGAACCAGCTGCCTCCTCCTCCTCTTGGAGCCGAGAGCAACGCCCCAATCCGTGTAAAGCATGTTCCTCTCATCCTCCGTACACCTTTTACCCATAAGCCTGCTTAGTGTTTCCCTCTCACGATGAAGAGCTCTTTTGCTGTTTATTTGAGAGCACGTAGTTCACATAAGTTAGTCCAACATGTAAATTAACTATGCCCTTTTCATTGAACAAATATATAATGCATACAATAAATAAATTATACACAATTTAGAATTTATAGGTGGAAGGATTATTATCTTATACTCCTTGTTCAATATCATAAAACAGTATTAATAAAAATTAAATCCAATGAAATTATAGGCAAACCAAAATTTGTAAAACAAGGCTCATTTATTATATGTATAGATTATCCAACTCGAATGAAATTAGACGCCAATTTATAGACATACCTAGAGGCCAACGTGAGTGTGCGGCCATCCTGTATGACTGAGTTGCCACCGGAAAATGTATCCTTTAGGAAGGATAGTCTCCTATACTCTACCTCCATATAAATGGAATCTGTGAAATCTTCTTTAATGAGGAGGATGAAGTATGTTCTGTGGACTAATGAAACATTGCAATTATGCCATAGTTCGACTATCAGTTTCTGCAGCTTCTCGAATTTCATGGGCCAATCTTGCATCTGGACCACAGCAAGATCTCTAGCGCCATTTTCATCTCCGGTTCCTGTTCCTGTTCCTGTTCCTGTTCCTTCAACCTGAGGAAACAAAGCAGGGTCAAATAATGAGTTCTCGGCTTGATGGTTACTAACAGAAACCATGTAAGAAGAAAATAACTACGTTTTCATATTGAAGCTTTGCCATCTCCTTGAGTCCTGCAACAAAGGAACCAAGAGTTGGAATATCTTCTTCTCCATGGGAGCTGCTCTGATTTTTAGCTTCATCAATGAAACTACTACAATCAGAGTTTAGAGAATCGCTTCTCGTAAATTTTGCATTATTTACACCATAGATTGTTGGGGGATGTTTCCAGTGCTTCCTGAGGGCGCCGCTTTCAGGTCTTCCAGTGAAATCATTTTCAAAGACATGAGGAGGTGTGCTCTGACTTTCTTCGGCAGTCTCAAAATCAGATAAGCAAGTCATTAAACTAGCTCTACAGCTTCGGCTTCTACTTAACTTTATGCTGCCAGAACTCATTAGACCAGTTGATCGAGCACCAGAAGACGATGAATCAGGGTAGGGGTGGAAAACAGAATCAGTGATATTCCTCACATCTTGAACTCTATGTGCTTCTGCATCATATGCAGCACCACTCACTTGTCTAGGTGAAGCCGATAGCACCTCATGATCCACAATGTGACCATTACTACCAGGTTCCATCCATGCTTGCAACATTTGTTCATTATTACTAGTCGACTGGCCAAGAGACTCGCATGCTTTACTCTGAGAAGATTCATCCATCTCAATGCATCGAACTTCCTTGATGTCATCACAATTTTCTTCAACTTTGATAGGATTTCTCTTTATAACATGACTTGGATAAGATGTATAATCCGATAAATATTGATCCTCACAGTTCTCCCGAAGCAATAGGTCCAATTCTCCATTACACCTAAGGTTTTCATTAAAAGACCCACTGAGTTGTTTTGAACTTTTGATGCGTTCAGCCTCTTGGATTAAGTCCTCAATTTTCAAATTGGCAAGATTTAGTTGCCTCTTTAGCTCCCTGACCTCTTTCTCCAACTGCAGAGCAAGCAACATAATGAGGAAGGTTAAGTTCGCCAGTTTGATTAAAGAAACTTAAAATCCATTATGACAATATCAAATGATAAATTTTGCAATTTCACCTCAACACGAATAACATTTAGGTTATTAAAAACAATAGACACAGTATTCAGAAGCTGTAGGAAGGACAAAAGTATGCAATTTATATATATGAGTAAGCCATTACCTTTTCAATCTGCATATCTTTCTTTCTTAGTGATGGCGCATGATCGCATATTGATGCTGGAATTTTTAACTCAGTCTCCAACCTTGCTACCTCTTTCTGAAGATGTTTCACCAATGCCTTATCTGACATCACTACATTGACCTGTGCATTAGTTGATACTTCCTTTGCACAGCAAGCAAATAAGAGAGTATTCCTCGATTGCTCAACATGGCTTCTTGCAGGGCTCAAATTGCAAATGATTGCAGTTCTTGCATTGCCTCCCAAGGCAGGCTGTAGTATACGTGTAAGCTTTGAATCTCTGTAATTAACATGCCCATTTCGCCCTTTGCTGCAGTAAATCATATTATTCAAAAGCTGATACAAATGGAACATGCAATAAAACGACATGACATAGCACTTGCATGCTACTTCATTAGATTAAATCCTGATAGGACATCTATGCATATGCTTGCTAGCTTGCCTACTTGTCCAAAAACATGTGCATTATATTAGAGTAAAGACCAATTCTCAACGAATACAATCAAGCTTAGCCAGTAATTATAATGGAAAGCAGAAACAATCTTGCCTCAAAGTGTAAGATAAAAAAAAGCTCGGATTCATGAATCCCTTATAGCACATTATTTCACAAAAATGAAATTGCCAGGCAGCTAACAAACTACAACGGCAGGCCAAAAGAATCCACAAACCTCAGCTTGCGAATCACCGTGCTCAGAGTGAGCAAACTACGATTAATATGGCAGCCTTCTTTCAGCCTATGTCCAACTGAGTTAGCTTGAGATGCCCGCTCACTTCCTGCCAGATCTACAAAGTTCTGCAGAGACATGTTCCAATACCTTTCAGATTTATTATACTAAATATTTAGGAAAATTATGACAAATTCAAATTTCCCATACCACACTAGCAGCAAGGGTGGTTGAGTTGCCCTTCCCTATAAACTCACGAGCAGAACTTTCGATTGTCTGGAGGAATTCGACCAAGAAGACACACAATAAGTGCTTATACAACATGAACGTCACTGGAGAATGACAAAATCTATTAAGACAAAGAGCTAGGGGAGCTAACCAATCTAAGAATTTGATGGGATCTGGAGCTTGTTTCATTCAATAAGGTCTCTCCAATTTGCCTTTGTGCTATACATGAATTAAAGAGAGATTAAAAAGTCGAAGAATATATAAGATGTTTAACTATTGAATTGTTGAAGTATAACGACAAAATCAAGGTGGAGTTCATCTAACCTTCACATATGGATAACAACTCCTTGAGGTGATCACGGTCCCTCAAAGTTTCTTCTGTGAGTTTCTCTATTATAGTCCCCCTCTACAGAACAAAAAAGAATACATGATACATACACAACTGAAACAAGGTGGGAAATAGAGTTGAGGAAAAACTCACTTCCGGGTCATCGAGGAGTCTTAGTGGAGAATTATCTGTGCTAAGGAGGTCTCTAACAACTTCATTGTAAATCTCCATCGCAGAGAACTTTAAGACGAATGCCCTTTCTTCATGCTGGTTCAGGCAGAAGAAAATTTTTTATAAGACTTCCAAGTGGAAAGAGAAAGCACTTCTAGAATAATCATTAGTCTAGTCTTGAATCACCAGGATGAGCGAAAAATAAACTATACTCACACACCTTCTGTACGTAATCATAAATATCAGCCACTGCATAATCAGTTATTCCATTCATAGTGTATGTCTTTCCGCTGCTTGTTTGACCATATGCAAAGATAGTTGCTGAATGAAAATTAGTTAAAATCTGTTAAAAGAGTTCATCTGTAGAAAGCAGAGGGAAAAGACCCCTCATAGTGAACAAGGATTCAGCAATGTAATAAACACAATTCTCACAATTGATGCCACCAACAACTGATAGAGCAATGTCCTTTGTACACTCATCATAAACTTCCCTTGTTGTGCAGTCACCTCGAAATACTCTATCTACCACCATAAAATTGTACATGGAAAAACAAAACAAAGTAAAAACAGTGTAAGGTATAGGTATCACAAATAAGTTAATTAACAAATTGATCTAAATGACAAGTTTTATTCAAATGCTTCTAATATATTCAGCAGGTTCCAAGTGCTACTTGGAGATAGTAGTGATAGCTTGGTTTCCTAAGATAGTGAATATTAACAAAAGTACGGGAGACTATAGACATCAGACCTCCAAATCCCAACTCTTGATAATAAAAAAAAGGTGTATAATAAAATGTCGCTGAATATTATCAGTTTCGTTTTCGTATGATATGCTTGAAAATTTAACCAATGTAAATGACAATGCGAACAGAAATACCAAATGAGTAAGCTGTAGGTAGTCCAGAGCGCTCCTGAAGGCTGTTCCGGTACAAAATGGTGGTTGAGTTGATGCATTCCCAGTCTGAAACTTCAGCCCGTGAACTCTCTTTTTCACTCAACGGCCTTAACCTCACCAGTACCAATATCTTCTCTTCTTTTCCATTCCCAACCCCCTGCATTTTCTCCCAATTGATCAACTCCTCAGAACCAATAGCCCCCATTGTTTCTCCCACCTCCTCAAATCTACTTCAATCACACGAGAGATGAGAAGTCCATACTCAGGAACCTACCAGCAACCCAAACAAACAATATATAAATACAAAGATATTTGATGTACCCTTCATCGTACTTAAAAGGGCAAGACAGTTGGGTTACTAGAGATAAGTTAGTTGAGCTTGCAGTTGAAACAAATACCCAGACTCCAATGCAGTTTTCACCATTAGTTGATGAAGCTAGTTAAACATGATTTTACCCACTAACATGACATCGATTAAGCTAAAACAGTACTAATCAGTAGTTGGTGGTGATTGGCGAATTTGCTTAATGCCCCTCGGTAATCCCTTTCTCCAACCAGAAACCTAAGAGTTCCATCTTTTTAGGCAGCAATCAACAAAAAGTAAACAGAAAGTTTAGTTTAATGGGGACCCCAACTATCCTTCGACTCCAAGTAATGATGATATTTCCCTGTAGCCCATTCTTCATTATTTTAAACACCAAATCTGGTAAGGCCCTTGAAAACAAAAATAGTGGCTCCCCACAACCCCATTTAACAGGAAGAAAGATGCATACACAAACAAATATATATACTTCAAACAACTACATTGAGAGGGATTCAGCTGAGACCTCAGGGTTAGGGTTTGTAATTGTATGGCAGAGAAGCTTCGATTCCGAATATGCCAGAACAAAGAAACACAATCCTTACCAGAATCAACAAACTAAATGCAGGATCCGATCCCACATTAACAATAACAGCAATCTATCAGTCAAATTGAGAAACAAAATTAGAGCAATAACGCAGCAAGTCACTAATTAACAAATGTGGCAAAAGCTCCACACTCCGAAACAGTACTCTACCTCATGTTTCCTATAAAGTTGCAGTTCTACTATTCGAAAAAGCAAATCCAACCGCCATCACTCGAAAAATTAACAAAACCGCCACATATATAGTAAACAAATCATTCGAGAAAACACCATACCTCCTCACACGATCTCAGCAAAAAATCATCGAATCAAACGGCAACTGCATCAGCATTACTCCTCAACTTCTTCTCACACCTCTCCCTCTCTCCCTCTCACTCTAAATTTATGCGTGTAGACGCATATATTAGTTTATGTATATTTATACAAGTATTAAGCTGCAGCTAACCACTAGTGTAGTGAGAGAGAGAATGAAGAGAGTGGTGACGGAAGTCGATATCGGGCGGCCGGGGGAGGAGAGTGAAATGACGTTTGTGCCCCTGGCTGGTTGAAGAATGCGTGGGAGAAAGCGGCACGTGGCCACGTCGGCGTCGTAGGTGAAATGTATTGAATACTGCGTAGAATACGGGATAACTGACAAGGGCGGTATTTTCTACTTATACATCACTTTACCGTTGGGGGAGTGTATCCGTTTCTGTTTGCTGATTGGATATTGAATTAGTAGTAGTATTTTTGTATATTTAAGGGCAAAGAAATCTCTATTTTGAGTGATTTTATAAATTTTCTTTTAATCTTTGAAATTTCCCGATTTATTATAATTTTTCTAGCAATTGTAACTTGATTCAGTGATTTTATCAATTTTCTTTTAATCTGTGTAATTCCTCGATTTTATTTTTAATTTCTAACAATTATACTATGATTTATCTAATTTTTGAACTTATATAGTACTAGTAGTACTCTACCAATTTTATTATTGGAGTTTCACTTCAACAATCTATCCTAATCTAAAGTGCAAGTTGGGTGAAAAGACATTGATGTCCTTTTTGGAGGGAAAATGGAAAGATGTAGTGTCTACTATTCAAAAACAATTTTTGAATGCAAAAACAATTGGACAAATAATGGTCCAATAAATGCTAGCTTCTTGAATAAGTTTTAAAACACATATAAATAGTGCACTCCCATTAATTTTTTTTATAATTAAGTTATTAAATTTATATATTAATTAGCCTTATATTTGGGTTAAATTGGAATTGTGCTAAAGAGTTTAGTTTGTCTTCCATTTATCTATCCTAATCTAAAATGCAAGTTGGTGAAAAGACATTGATGTCCTTTTTGGAGGGAAAATGGAAAGATGGAGTGTCTTCTATCCAAAAACAATTTTTGAAGGCAAAAAATAATTAGACAAATAATGGTCCAATAAATGCTAGCTTCTTGAAGAAGTTTTAAAACACATATAAATAGTGCACTACCATTAATTTTTTTTATAATTAAGTTATTAAATTTATATATTAATTAGCCTTATATTTGGGTTAAAATTGGAATTATGCTAAAGAGTTTAGTTTGCCTTCCATTTATTTTTATTAAAATTGAGATTTAATCCTTTATTATAATATTTTTTCTCCTAATTAATTCACAAGCTAAATGACAACACAAATATGTAATGTTTACATTTTTCATCCTATATTTACTCAATTAAAGTTTTTAATTCTTATATTTTAAATCGCCTCTAACTAATTAAAAATACTACTACTTAGGTTATATTCCCTTCGTCCCAACTTAATTGTCGCTCTTTTCCATTTTGGTCCGTCCCAAATTAATTGTCACACTTCATTTTTACCATAAATGGTAAGTAGGTCTCATATTCCACTAACTCACTTCACTCCCGTTTTATTATAAAACCAATATAAAAAAGTGGGTCTCACATTCCACTAACTTTTCCAACCAACTTTTCTTTACATTTCTTAAAACCCCGTTCCCACTCCAAGAGTGACAATTAAGTTGGGACGGAGGGAGTGTTAAACAACAGATAAGATGAAATTATATATATTTAAAATTAAATCTAACTTATAAAGTTTGTATAACTTCTTAATATAAAGCGTAGTGTAAATTGTCATATTATTCAGAACAAACAAGATGCATAAATTATTATCGTTATTTTAAGTGATAATTTATGTTTTATACGTATATGTGGCGGGAAGTAAGAAATTTATTCTTTCCAATATAAAAATTCATTTAGTCTTTTGCCATGTATATCAAGTTATGATATGGTCTGAAATTAAACGGAAGAAATAAATAGTCAATTAAAATGTGATTGTTGGATAATACAAATTTTCTAACTTTACTTCTCAAAGAAGTTTTAAATTTTTATGATTTAAATTATTCATAAATTTAATGTGGATATGTTTAGTATTCCATATATATTTTTCAAATTATTCTTTTTAATTAAGCTATTAAATTTATATATTAATTTACCTTTTATTTGGATTAATGACTTGCATAACACTTCAACAAATATTTTTACTCACACATATTTTCTTTATTTGTATCTAATTAACTCATACTTTTGATTATTAGTCACACATCTTCTTTTTGTCATTAATTTTATTATTTTTACTCCACTTAGATTATAAATTAAAATTGCATAAATGTTTCATTCATTAGAAGTAGTAAATTCTTCATTTAGAGTAAGACAAGATAAGTATATTTCTGTTTTTTTAAATCTTCACATTGCTTCGAATTCTTATTTTCTATATATTTATTATATTTTGTATTCATTATTTGAAACTCTTATGTCTCGTGCATAGTACGGGTGTTAATACTAGTTTAGTCTTAATACGCGATCTGCCCAATGATGACCTACTATTTTTGCCCCAAAAAATATGCTTTCTGTGATGATATTATTTTTCACTTTGAGTTTTTGTTTTCGGAAATGATTATCTCAACTCAAGTGATTGAAAAAATAATACAAGTTGCAAAGATTGTGATATAATTAAATAGTGAAATTTTAGGATAGAATTACATGATTGCCAAAATTTTGTTCGAACCGACAAATTCAAATATTCGATCATTAAATTTTATATTTATTTGAGAAAGATGTACCATATCAGACTTTTAATAAAAAAAAGTTGTTTTATGGTTTTTTGCTTTCTTTGATATACCGATTTATTTAATTTTGCGGGTAACTCTTGATTATACTATAGTTATATGGGTATGCGGATGCCCCTTCTTTTATAACGTGTGATATACTTTATTAATGATTCAATGGATGTGGATTTGTAAACAAGCGATGTAAATGATTATTCTAATGTCGTTGACATGTATGAATTTTGTCGGTAATAGTATCAAATTATAGAATAGAATGAGCTAATTAAATCAATTGTGAAGCAATATGATGGTGGAGTGGCAAATTGGTAACTAAGGATTACTATATAATCTCGATCACTTAATTATGAAGGTATATTTGGTAGAACTACTATGATAAGGGATATATATCTATGTGAAATAAATTTATACGGAGTAGCCTTCTTTAAATGGGAAGCCATAAAATAAATAGTTTTTCTAATAAATAGAAATCTAATAACCGGAGTTATATGATGAAATTCAAGCCTAAAATTGATACTAGGAGTGACATCGATATAATTTTGCCTCAAAATGTATGTATTTTTAATATTGGGTGATCACAATATCGAGTAAATTACGAGTTTGATTAAATTTTTGCATTGAGATCTCGCCAATACATCTTAACTTCTTAAATTGTGTTTATTGCTAACAAAAATTTGTTACTACTACGTGATTTGTAACAAATTTTTATGCGTTATAATTATTGAACTTAGTTTTAATTCATATCATCTGCAGATATTATTGCACAAAACAACGCTCACCAATAATGAGCATTCAAGAGCAACATTGGTAATTTTCCCGCTTGTTTCAAACTTTTTAAAAATAATAGAACTTGTAGAGATAGTCCAGCATATTACTAATAGAAACACAACAACAACGTTAACAACACGATGTCATATCACATATGATCAATTTGTTGGTTTAGGCACATCGTGTAAATCATCATCATATTATATAATAATTCCCTATAATATTATAAAGTCAACACTAGAACTTATCAACTATTCACAAAATAAAAAGAATAAAAACTAGTATAACGACTACCTAACTGATTAATGACCAAAAAAAATAATGCGTAATTTATTCAAGTGGAATTTTGAGAGTCATACCGATTTGATAGGGACTGTGATACGCCTCCAACACCGGCATCACGCGTGCCACGAATAACAACCGAGAAGAGCAGCCCAGCAGCCGAGACAATTGAGCCACGCGACCAAGCCCAAGCGGTCGCGGCCTCCGCTCGGTCCAAGAGGAAGAAGACTTGCCGAGCAAGATACAAAGATTATAGTTTTAAGTAGCAAATCTTTATTATTATCTTTTACTTTAGATACGTTTTCCTTTTTTATTGAACGTTGTTTTAGAATAGGATTTATATAAATCTTTTCGGGTTTTCTTCCTAATTCTTTCCCGAATCATAGAGTCGAATCAAGCAGGGTCCGGATCCTATAAATACTAGGATCCATTAGAGGTCAAAGACATCGAGAAATATGAAATAAAATTCAGTTCTCGAAACCCAAAGCTTGACCTAGTTGCTGCTAGGTTTATTTTTCTGTTTTTCATCACATACTTCCACAAATCGGTGCTCTAATCTCCTCGATAGGATTATCAATCCTATCACGATTCTATCTCCTCACGACGGTGCAAAAAATTCATAAAATTTGATCGTTGGAACTGTTATTATCTCGACGGTGCAACAACTCCTCACTTATAGGGATGTCATTCGGGCCGACCCATCGGGTTTCGGGCAGCCCTACTCGGGCTGCGGGTCAATCGGGTGCGGGCTAATCGGGTTGTGAATTCTTTCGGGTTGTAAAAGTTCAACCCTAACCCTAAAAGCTCGGGTTTCAGGCTAGCCCAACGGGTTAATCGGGTTGCTACCGATAAGTTTAACATGCGATCAATCCAATAAATAATTATGAAAATTAGTTATATTCATAAAATGTGAAATATTTAATTATGATAAATTTGAGATATATGGTCAAACTCAATCATAAACATGATCAAATAGAAATTTTATCGGGTTTTCGGGTCTAGTCCTAACGGGTCGCGGGTTAATCGGGTGCTGGCTAATCGGATTTTAATTTTATCGAGCTAGAAATTTCCAGCCCTAACCCTATAAATTTGGCGGGCTATTCGGGCCAGCCCACGTGTAACACCCCTTACCCGGTAGGTAAACCCACCGAATACGTGATGTCACGTTTCAGTATCGACAACCTGTACTGAAATTTTTGTATTTTCTTTTTAGCTTAAAAGGTACAATTAAAATCTATTACATTTAAAAACTTAACATTTATCCAGCAGAAGATCAAAGATTGAACTATTATACAACATGCCACGACTTTTAACCATGTTGACCACCAGTGACCCGCCAAAAATTGCAAAGCTGCGCAACCACACTGACATACTATCAACTCTAACCTGCAGGGGGGGTAAAAGAAGATAGGAGTGAGCTTTCCACAGCTCAGTAGATATATCCAAACTATGAAAATCAATTCTCTAATCTAAACTATATTGAGACTTTTACATTATTTATCTTTTACTTATAACCATTTATTCTTAGGACTTCCCACTTTCATAATTTACTATATTAATCTTTTGCTCATCAAAACATATTAATTTCCGTATCGCCTTCCACATGTTGTCATTTCTTAAGACATCATATATCATCATTCTTTTCTTGTATTACCACATATCACTTTATTACAACATCTATACGTTCACCGTGTTTTCCAGATAATATCTCATATCAATACTATCACATTGCACCATAATTCTTCATATACTTACTTACAAAATATATGTTTCCATGTAACTCCTTAATTTATTTAATTAACTAATTATTATTTATTCACACTTATTCTTATCTTATAAGCATATTACTTCCCATAATCTGTCATACGTCCTATTTCCATATCCAAAGTCATTCATTCATTTATAACTTTATGTCACATTCTTATCCACACACCAACGCAGACAAATCGCAAACGTTAACCCATTTCAAACACATATAACGATCACCAAGGTACTCATATACTGAAATACATATAATCAGAAATAATATATAACATAAATTAAAAACAAACCATTTCATATTCATATGCATATGCCACTCTAATCAGTTTATTATTCTGTAACAGTCAAGCCTGGTATCTGCCCGGGATTCCTCTATGACCCGAAGGTCTCTCTATAATTGGACTCGTAGGTCCCTCTGTATTTGATCCGAAGGTCTCTCTGTAATTGGACTCATAGGTCCCTCTGTATTTGACCCGAAGGACTCTCTGTAATTGGATTCATAGGTCCCTCTAAAATTTCAGATCCAGTACAAGGCTGTCACAGATCCTCTTTATTCACATGATTCATGTACTTTCAATACCATATGTAAAACATCAATTACGTATTTCTATCATATAATTCATTTACAACATCATATCCATATCATATTCCACCATCTATATCAAATAATTCATAATCATATCAATTTCACACCATATGATCCAATAATTCACTCCAATTCAACATATAACAATCAACCACATAACACATGTAAAACTAAAAGTGTGATTTATACACACTTCAACACATATTATCACATTTCACACCATATTATTTCTATCATCATCATATAATTATATTTATACCATTTCTTTGTAGAACTTTCATATCAGGTTTATAAATATCATAATAATTCCATTTGTGTGTTCTAATGACATATATACATTTATCACATAGAATAACAAATTATTATACATTTAGTTCACATAGTTCAAATCAGAGAAGTAAAGTTTATAGTAAGGATATCCTACCTCTTAGGCTTATGAACATAAGCATATTTCACCTTGATACTTCTCTACCTTCTAGGTTCACTCCTTTGTCTCCAAAACGCACTATAGGTTCCTTCACCTGGATATGAATGATAATCTAACTGCACTTTTGATTCCATTTTCCATATATAAACACCGATCCTCATCTTTTTCCTCTTGACTCCGTTTCCTAAATATTTCTTCCTCTACCACTCTTTATATTTTTTTTTACTGTTTCCTTCTCTATCTCCCTCTCCTTCTCCCTATAAGATATACTTATATCCTATATATATATATATCCAATTTAATAGCTGTGATGTACTTTAAATAATAGCTACATTGTGTACACGTAGTAATTATATAGTGTACACGTATAGATATTCTATAAAACATACATAGAAATTGGGTGACTAACCTATTCCATGCAATTACACGTGTATACACTGATATACATATACGAGCATATAACATATTTTATTATATTAAATTAATTCTATCTCACTACATATTTGCATGCACAAAAATAATACTTCCATACACACTATCTCGTTTATTACATATGCACATATGACTACTATTTAATATTTAAGATAGCACATATACATATAATATATAATAGTATTTATTTGTAATTACTTTAAAGGGTCTAAATCTCGGATAATTAATTATATTGACTATTCTAAGATTATCAGATACTATATTACTTTTGTAAATACTCTGCATTACTTTTATAATACTCATATACACAATAATTTCAGATTTTTCAGATTAGGGATGTTACACCACGGGTTGCGGGCTACATTGACATCCATACTTACACTTATGAGTTGGGTTCACTTTCATTCTTTATCCAACAATAATTGTTTGCAAGTTGTTTTTGGGTTGTCCTAACAATTGTAATTGTTGTCGCACCACATCTACCTTATGACACCAATAATGTGCGTATTTTTTGTGTCCAGTCTCACAACTTCCATTTTTTGGATTCAATATTGAATCGGACCATTTATGTGCCTACCAATTACCATGCATAAACTATACCAGCAATTTTCGTAAAATATGAAAATAAAAAAATTATATAATTACATCCAATATATCGAAGCTCATCGATAAATAAATAAGTCAATAAAATGTATGATGTACCTTTTAAATTAGCTTAGATTCATTTAGTTCTGTTTTGAGATGAATTATGGGATATAAACTCTTATGCATGAATATGCATAGCACGTCGATTAAAAAAATACTACAAATTAAAATATGATAATTAGAATATAAAAAAGTTATTGGAAATTGCTTTTTAGCCAATTTTCGAATTATGTGGGTTTTTAAGATTTCGCAAGTCAACGGTTTACTCATTGAAATCACGTTTATTTTAATCACATAACTGTTATAGTAAATAGTTTTAAAGTCATAGATAACCGAGTACAGTATATTTTATTATGTTAAAATGTTAGTATAATTAATGTTATTCAGTAAACATTCTTTATTTTTCATTATTTTAATTATGTGAATGTTTCCAGATAGTCCAATAAAATATGATATTAAATCAAGTGCCAGTAATAAAAATGATGAATATTTTGGTACCTCGCATTGTTTAGATGGTGTATTAAATCATATAATATATTTTGGTCTCAGAATTAACATTCCATTTTTGGCTCAAATTACACATGATATATACTCCACATAGATTCATCTTATAAAAAATTTGATCCTTGTCACAGTTGTGATATTTTCTAAACACTGGAGTACATTTTAAACATTGTGATATTTGTGAAAACACACTTAAACGGTGTGACAATTGTAGTGTTTTCTCTAAATAATAACCATAAACTATAGTACTACTAGTTTCAAATGATAAATTAGCAAGCCACATGTGCAACAGGCAAATGTAAATATCTATTTTTATTTGATAGTGGCCGCTCTTGGGCTGGGAATCCAAAATGGGCCAGGAGCTGGACACTACAAAATAGATTTTTTAGGAAGTGATTATTTGAAGGGATGTAGTATTTGTGAAGTACAACTATTTTAAAATAATATTGGACGATAAATCTATTTTTATTGGGGCTACTGTCGAAGTCATGGTTTTAATGATTTCAATGTACAACTTCATCATAAAGTATTGAGATATTTATGACTTACCTAGAAATAGGCTTCACAAATTTCTCATTTCTGAGTAAAATACTAAAAAATTAGGGGCAAAATGGACATATGACAGATATGAAATTAGTGGGTAAGATTGGAATGGAAGTTTAAGTAGCTATCATTCCACATAATCAGATGTTGGTGTTTGTGGATGTGGATTACACGCTACAAGAGTCTTAGTATTGCCTAGTTTGGCTCTCAAATTTGGCTCCTCATCTTTAGAGTGTCCACTATAAGGTGGACACGCCCAATAGCCCCGCCCCAGTTTTTGTCTATAGCCCCAGTTTTGTTGTCCATAGCCCCAAAATTCTATTTCCGCCACTATAGTGGACACTTCCAATAGCCCCAAAATTTTATAATTAAAATAATCGCATTATAAATAAATAGAAAATTATGTAATTATTAGGGCCGAATATTCGTTGTATTTCAAACCGGTAAAATTTTACAACGAATATGTAAAATAAAATACAACTAAAAAATCCGCCACCGACTACTCGGTGTCGGAGTCGGCTTCCTCGTCGTCTTCTTCTTCACCTCCTTCTCCTCCTTCTCGTCTTCTTTTAGCTCCACAGTCATGCCAACACCTTCATATACTAACATGGAGTAGATTAAACAGAAAACCGAACACTTTCAATGTTTAATTATTGCTGTAGTGGAATAGAAACACAGCTAGCAAAATATAAACCCCAAAATCAAGCAGCTCTAACATAGTAAGGAAGAAATTTACCAGTAAATTAGCAGCAGAGGAGCTCAAAGGAGAGATTTCTCGGGACCGGCGAATTCGCCGCGGCGGTGCACTCCACTATAGCCGCCGCGCCTATAGGCGCGGCTATAGACCCCTCGCCGCGACATCGCCGCGCACACGGCTATCGCGCGTCCGCCGCGTCTCCCCCCCCTCGCCGCGTCCACCCCCGGGCCGGACACCTTCTCCACTATAATCCGCCGCCCCACCGCCGCGCCTCGCGGCTACCGCCGCGCCTATCCATAGTGGATGCTCTTAGGGCGGTTCCTATGCCGTTCCGGCGGAACGGTTCCGCGGTGGCACGCGTTGCGGGGTGCGTTCCGTCGCCGTTCCGTGCCGTCGCCATTCCTACGCCGTGCCGCGTTCCGTTCCGGAGGAACGCGGAACGGAACGTTCCGCCACGCGCCGAGGCGACGTGGCGGCCTCCCATTCGACGCGTGAAGCCCACTCGCTGCCCCGCGAGTGGGCTTCGTCCGGTGACGCAATAATTCATTTTTTTTTAAAATTCGAATTTAATAAAAAAAATTTTGCAACGGTAATGAGACCGTTTTTTTTATATCCGTTTTTTATTTTTTTTTAATTTTTATTTTATTTATTTACTCTATAAATACTCCTATTTCATACTCATTTCAATAACAAACACACATCTATTCCTCTCTATTTCCACCCCAATTTTCATCTCAAATCAACTATATTTTCCTTCTCCCAAATTTAATCAAACTAATGGATCCTTATGAACAAATGCGTCAAATATTGGAACAATCACTTGAAGAAGATCGACGACGGGAGGTGGAAGAAGCCGCGCCGCCCCAACGACGCTCCCGTACGTACATCCATCGTAACCGGAGTTTTGGATGGTAAAGCGCCGGCCATCAACTTCGTCGCCAACAACCGGCTTTATAAAATGGGGTACTATCTCGCCGATAGCATCTACCCGAAGTGGCCTACCTTCGTGAAGACGTGCAGTGGGTCTGCGAACCCAAAGCAGACTCTTTTTGCGCAGAAGCAGGAGGCTGCTCGCAAGGATGTGGAGAGGGCGTTCGGGGTTCTCCAAGCGCGCTTCAACATCATCAAAGCCCCGGCTCGTACGTGGTTCATGGAAAACATGGTCGACATCATGTATATGTGCATAATCTTGCACAACATGATTGTCCAAGACGAAGGACCCGAGGCGGGAAATTGGTTCGACGACGAATCCCCCGGAAGCTCAACCGCAAGTAGTCCGCCTCGAAGTGGAGCGCATCCGTCTATACAAGAACGGTTATCTATTCGTGCAAGGACACGCGACTCTAGTGCCCACACCCAACTCCAACATGATCTAATTGAGCACATTTGGGCAAATTTTGGCGGATGAAATTATTAAAATTGTGTATTTTTATTTTTTTAGGATTTTAATTGTGTGCTTTTTATTTTTTTACGTTTAATTTGTAATTTTTTTTAATGTTGTGTGTTTTTTAATAAAGTGTGTTTATTTTTTAAAGTGTGTTTATTTAAATTGAATTGGGTTGGAAATAAAAAAAATGAAATTGAATGAATAGTAATTTAAGGAACAGTTAAGGAACGGTTAAGGAACGGAGGGTTGCAGGTTCCGTTCCTTAGTTAAGGAATGGAGTAAAAAAGTACAGTGGGGCCCTCAAATAGTGGTTTAAGGAACGGTATAGGAACAGCGTTGTGGATGGCCTTACAGTCTTTATGCAGCGTGGTTTACTCTTTTAAAGTTTGCTTTTTTCCTTGTGGACCAAACACGACTTTAAATCTCTCTCCTCCCCCTTCTCCCTTCTAGACGATTCTTCGCTTGCGGGGCCCTTCTATTGTTTTAATTTTAAATCAATCTCAAAAATTTTAATCAAAATATAATTTTTTTAATTGTCATATAATGGAAAAAATAAAAATTAATATTAATATAATATAATAAAAAAATAACATTATTTTAAAAAAATATTAGTACTACAATTTATTATTTTGAGTGTTCATTTAATATATTAAAAATAATGTGATTTTGTGTCATTATTTGATTTTGAGCATCATAGGATAATTAACAAATTTCAAAAGTTGTAATTTTATATTTTTATTTTAAAACTTATAGAAATAACATAAATCAATGAAAATTATAATTATTCCTTAATTTTTTTTTTGCTTCTTAAAGCATCAAAGACTCCTTTCTTTCATACTCGTTTTAATATAGTTAGCTCTTTTTGTAAATTTTCAATGTTGTGTGTTGCAATTTTAAATTGGTTATTAAGATAACTGATTCATGCATTTAAGTTCATGCGTTTTTTCCAGCAGCGACATTTTCCTTACGTGCTTCTGATCCATGGTTTTTTAATCCATGTTATAATCATGTAAATTGTAAAACTTATGTTATTTGTGAAATGGGTAAAATTAATAATAATATCATTATTATATTATGCAATAAGCACTTTTTCGAAATTACGGAGAATATAATTTTGGTATTGAACTCCCATTGTTCATGTACTATTATAGTATACAAAGTAAGCAAATTCATTGAAAAATAGCCAAGGGAGTATGAAACATATATATAAAAATTAATGAACACAACATTTTTTATGATTTTTTATTTTGGGAATTTTTTAATTTAATTTTAAAAGAGCATGACCTTTGAAAATGAAAACAACGGTTCTTCAATTTTGAGAAATAAATAAGCTGAACATTTTTGTCGCGGAATCAAATTATATCTCTATAAGAAAACAAGGGGACAATAATATTTCTCATTGTTGTTTTGCTCGACATATCAGAGTGGGAGCTCAAAGTCAAATGTCACGCACAAAGGAAACTTAAAATCTCTAAAGTATTTAAGGATAATTCGTGATTCAACTAAATCTTAATTATACTATAGTATTATTTTCTCACTGAATTGCCCTTATTATATTTTAAAGACATAATTTAAATGTATTTGATCTAAAAAACTTATGATAAATTCACATATTATTTCATGTTTGATTTGAATATAGGATTGCAGCTACCTAACGAAAAATTAATCTTCCAAATTTACAAATATTCAATTTGATAAAATAATACTTGTCCTAAACTATCATAGAAGTAAATATATATAAAATATATCAAGTCATTTTAAATGAATTAATATTCATAAATCAATTTAATATAAAATAATTAAAAAATCCATTTATGTGTATATATGCACAAATCAATTATCACACATATACTTTATTGGGAATGTTATATTGATAACTCAATACTTAATTGCTAACTATAACTAAATAATAGTAATTAGATATTCAAATTAAGGGCCTAGATCATTAGCCCCGAAATATCATTACGATAAAAAAACGTCAATAAAAGTATTAAGGTCAATTTACAACAAATTAATTGTAACTAACTTTTGAAAAATATACCATAACTTTAAAACGCATATAACATTCTCGATTTAAATTATTTTTTCTCACAACATATATCAAATTAAAGATAATTTCATAAGAGCATCGACAATGGCGGCGAGCGGACCGGCTAGCCGATCTCCGGCGCTCGCCAGTTCGCTCGCCGAACCATTGTAACCGGCGAGCGCCATTTCGGCGAAAAAATCGGCGAGCGCATGCCGATCCGCGAGCGCTGGCCGATGCGCTCGCCGGTCCGCCCGCCGCCATTGCAGGCTCCGGACCGGCGAGCGATCGACCAGCGAATTTTTTTTTTAATTTTCGAAACACTATATATACGCGCTTTGCACGTCATTTTCATTCGCACCACTTGTTTTAACGAGTACTCTCTCTATCTTAATTTATGTACAAGATCAACAACGTGAAATGGAGAACAACAACGAAGGTACTCCAATGACGAGCGAGTCTCAAACTCCCCCGTTACCTATGGGAGGTGGATGGGGTCCGATGCCCGGGTACTAAAACATGTACCAGTGGCAGCAGATGATGTCCGGGATGGCAGCCGGGGGGAGTATGCCGGAGGGTTACCGTCGATGCCGGGGTGGGCACCCGGTATGCAGATGATGCCAGGGTGGGCACCCGGGATGCAGATGATGCCGGGGGGTAGAGGCGACGCAGGGGACGCTGGGGGACGAAACGTCTATCGCCCCAGTTTTGATTTTTCGACAGCTTATTCGCACACATTGACCCTAACGGAGGCGCAGTTCACTCAATATGAGACTTTCTCTTTAGAGGAGTTGGGGTTTGATCTTCTCGGTGTTCCAGAAACTCCCGTTCAAACGGGGGAGTAGGGCGGGGTCGCTCCCCCCAAAGAAGAATGGCAAGGGGAAGGGCAAGAGGGTCGGCGAGTCGTCGCAGCCGGGTGAGGACGACTCGGTACGGAGGAAGTGGACGGATGCGGAGAACGTCGCGCTATCCAAGGCGTGTGTGAGTGTTTGCAATGATCCCCTCACTTCGAACAATCAGAGGATCGTCAATATGTGGGCCAAAATAGCAGCAGCCTACAAGGCATTTTGCCCGGAGGGGAGGCCGCACAACGGGGAGGAGTGCCGGAAAGCGTGGGACCGAATCAGGGCTGGGGTCTCCCAATTTTCGGGCTTGTACGCCAACGCCCTCCGCATGCAGAGCAATGGCCAAACGGAGGATGACTGCAGGAGGATAGCGGAGAAAGCCTTCCCCCAGCCCGGGTTGTATAAGGAGTTCACCTACTAGAACTGCTATGAGGTGGTGAACGACTCCGAGAAGTTCCGGGCAAGTGTCGACGCTGACTGGCCGAAGAAGCAACGACTGAACTATACCGGTGATTACAACGGCAGCAGCGGCGGTTCCCACGACCTCCCCGAGGGTGCTGAGGAGCTCCCGTCCCCTCCATCGTTCGCTCGCCGAACTCGCCCGATTGGTCAAAGGCGGGCGCAACGAGAAGCGAGGGGGGCGCCGGGGGGTCCCAGAAGTTCCAGTCGGCATCCCCCCTTGGCCAGTCGACAGAGGATCTCAAATTCTTCGCGCGTCAACAAACGCGTGCTCAGATGGTCAAGATCTTAGCTGATTGGAAGGCGGCAGAGGACCCTGGGGAGAAGAGTTCTCTTCACGCATTGCTCGTGAGCATGCGTGACGATTTGAAGGCCACCGCGGCACGGGGGGTATCGGCGGCGACGGAGACGAGGAGTGAGGCGGAGGTCGGGATTTTTTTTAAATAATGTAATTTTTTTTAAATTAATGTAATTTTTTTTAATGTACCTTTTTTTTTAATTTAAATAATATTATTGAATTTTCTCGTATCTGTGTAGTAAATTTAATTCCATATTTTGTGTGATTGTCAATTATTTGTTTTATATAATTTTGAGTGATGTGGCTAGCCTATTGCTAGGCTATTTGCTTGTCTTGATGATGTGACAGGAGGATTTTTAGTGCTGATGATGTGGCAGGAGGAGTATGTGGTTGAGTTATGGCTAGGCTATTCTTATTGTGCATGCCCTAAGGATTCTAACAAGATCTCACTTGCACATGTTCCGATGTCAAAATTTAAAAAAAAATAGAAAATTTTCAAATTTTTCGTACAAAAACAAATGTCAACATGATATATAAAATATGTCAATATAATACATGTAGAATGTCAATATAAGCAATGTGTTAACATTCTCAAAGCATTGTGTTGACATTCTTACAACATTGTGTTGATATTTTCGAAACACTATATTGACATTTTCATCCAAAACCCTAATTTGGTAGTTTTTTTTATCTTTTTCGATTTAATTAATAAAAATAAAAATTACACATGAAAAATTATAGACCACAAGCTTTCTAAAATCCTATGATCTCAAATTAGTTGTAGTTAATAATTAAATGATGAGTTAGCAAATGGTCACTCCCCTATACTCTATAATACCAAAAGATCATAAGAAATTGCAAAATTTAAGAGCTTCTTTACTACCAAAAAACAAGTAGGGGTTAGAGTATCCACTATAGGGGCGGCGCGCCGGCCGCCCCTGAACCGCCGCCGCCGCGCCTACATATAGCGTGGGAAGCGTCCGCCCCGAGGTGGACGCATTTTTTGGGGTGGAAGGCCCATCGGCTAGAAGGCGCCGAGGACACGCCGGGGTGTGTCGCCGGTCATCGGCGTGCCGGTAGGGGGGACAATTTTTTTTATGACGGGAAGGTTGATTTGAGGGAGGAGAGATGGTGGAGGAGGCAGCGGCGTGGAGACTGTGTGATGGAGGAGGAGCGATGGCGGGTGGTGGTGGAATGGCGAAGAGGTGGCACGGAAAAGAAGTAGGAGGGGGCGCAACGTGAAGAGGTATGGGCACATAGGGGAGGGGGCGCAGCGTGAAGAACATGTGTGATTTTCTATTGATTAAATTTTCGTTGAATAATTTTTCATTACTTTAATACGATGAAAATTTAGTGTTCAATTTTAATTTATTGAATTATAGCTGTTTTTTTCTAATTATGTGTAGTCCGATAATTTTTATTATAATTGAATTAAAATATAAATAAAATATTAAAGTGAAAAGTGGCTAAAAAGTGTCAATTATAGCTGCAGACACTTTTTTTTGTGGGTGCGGACAAATAAACTAGGGCTGTGGACAAAAAAAGTGGCGGGGCTATTGGAAGTGTCCGGCTTATAGTGGACACCCTTAGGGCATCCACTATAAGACGGACACTTCCAATAGCCCCGCCCCCTTTTTTGTCCACAACCCCAGTTTATTTGTCCGCGCCCGCCAAAAAAAGTGTCCGCGGCTATAAGGTGGACACTTCCAATAGCCCCAAAATTTTTAGCCACTTTTCTTTTTATATTTTCGTTTATTTTAAATCAATTATAATTAAAATTATCGGAATGTAAATAATTAGAAAACGAGCTGGGAAGGATAGCCGCCATATCCCGATTCGTCAGTGCCGGGTGATTCGTCGTCTCCACCGTGCATTTTTTAGAGTGAAAGTGTAGAGAGTGAATAAATGGAGAGTGTTTGAAAAGAGTGTAAAATGGGTGGTGGAGGAGTGGTATTTATAATACAATTTTTGAAAATAATTAAAAAAAAATTATAAATTTTCTGGGGCGGCCGGCGCGCCTATAGGCTCGGCGAGGCGTGACCGGCGCGTCCTCACACCCTTATCGCCGGAGGGCCTTCTGCCCCAAAAATGGCGTCCGCTTCGGGGCGGATGCCCCATGCACTATAGATCGGTGGGGCGGCGGGCGGATTGGGGGCGGCCGGCGCGCCGGTCCTATAGTGGATGCCCCTTATATTGTGGTCAAAAAGTGTATCCACAAAATAATAGTACTAAAATTAATGCCCTTTTATTTTATATATTTCGTATTAATATTTTGCATTTATTATAGTACTACTAATTTAATGCCAGAGCCTTTATTTTTTGTCAAAATCCTTTTTGTGCACAAAAAATTTCGAGTGGGGCCAAGCTAGGATTTTTTCGAGCCAATTGACACTTTACCGATCTTACATTGTTTAGGGCAAAAACATGGTTAGGCCTAAAAATGGATCGAACCATATACATGCACACACATGTATTATGCATTTGACGGATTATGAAGGGGACAAAATTGAAAATAATAACACACGAAATAGTGCCAAATATATCATTTTTGGATGGAAATAGGTTATTACTCCCTCCGTCCCGTGCTACTCGCACGTTTGCTTTTCGGCTCGTCACAAAGTCCTTACACTATTTATAATTTAAGTTAGAATTAATGCATTTAATTAATATGTTAGTTTAAGTTAAGAGCTCTTTTATTAAGTGATGTCTCATTACACCTAAAATTCTTTTTTAATTACACAAAAAAATCAATCCCAAATTTACGGCCTAAAATGAAAAGTGCGAGTAGCATGGGACGGAGGGAGTATTAATTTTATTTTCCCCATATATAATTAAATTTGACTAATAAATATAAGCGCCGTTCTATTTCTTTTATATCTCTTCAATTTTTTATACAATTATCTTAATTAACAGTTTCGTTTATATTTAATCCTACAAAAATAAATAGGAGTAATATAATTACATAGCTCTGGTTGTGTTATACTTCTAACTTATATTCATTCTTTTGACCGCTCGATGTACCATTTCTTTTTGGGCAAAAAAAAAATTTAATATTTTTTATTTTATTCTCTCATTATATTTTTAATTTATTTTATTTTCACTTTAACTTACTAAACTCTATTTTACTAAATCTCGTATTTAAAAGAAATGATTCTAACTATTTACACCAGTAATTAAGAATGTTATTCTATGATTAGCTCTCCATCACTTCTTACCACTATACCAATAAACATACTAGTACAATAAAAAAAAAATTATCATCAATAAATTTGGGTAAAGATAATATAATGAATTACTAAGATTGACCTAAAAATTCAAATTTACCGAGGGCACTCTAGTCATTACATTATAATCGCCGAGGCCAAGCGAAAGCATCACGTGTTAGGTAATCCAAGCGAGTATAAGGGTATCCACAATAGGGGCGGCGCGCCGGCCGCCCCGGAGACGCCGCCGCCGGGGCTATCTATAGTGCGGAAGGCGTCTGCCCCGGCGTGGACAGATGGGAGGGGGCGGAAGCGCCATCGGCGACAAAGCGGCAAGGACACGCCGGTTGGAGAGCGACGCACCGATAGGTTTGCTGAGTCCGAGCTTACCTGATACTCCGTCAGCACGCGTGGATACGCCGGTTTCGACGAGAGTCGGCGGGATCAGTGGGGCCGGTGGAAGCGGCGGCGACGATGGGGGGAGGAGACGGCAGCGGCGGGGGCGGCGTCGGCAGCGAGGCAACGGGGGCAGGCAGTCGTTGGTCCACGCACTACACCAAAGCAGAGCCCATTGTTGTGGCGAGGGCCTAGGATGCCGTCACATCGGACTACATAGTTGGCACCGATCAGACCGAGACAAGCTTTTGGAAGCGCGTCATGTTGGTCTACAACGAGTACAAGCCGAGAGGCGCCAAACCGCGTGACGCGGAACAGATCCGCAAAAAGTGGTCTAGGATTCTGAGAGCCACCAAGAGGTTCGTGGGCATATACCAGAACAACCTGCTCACTGCTGAGAGTGGCCGCAGCGAAGCCGACGTGAAGGATATGTCTATGTCCCAATTCAACACTGAAGGCTTTCCTAAGTTCACCTCCTGGGAGGAGTATCTCGTTCTCGAGAACTACCCGAAATTCAAGGCCATCTTTGCGGATGAGCGGGATGATCTTGGGGCGAAGCGAACTAGACACAACAGAGCCGGGGACTACAGCAGCGGCAGTGGCTCACAATCAATCGACCTCAACGACGGCCAAACGGAGGAGCCCTCCGCTACACACACTAGGCGCCCACGCCCTCCGGGGCAACATGCCACTATCCGAAACGCTAGAGGATCTGCACGTTCCTCCCGCCTCTGGTCGGTCGCATCTGGATCCCGCATCTCGCAGCCCGCTTCTAGATCGTACTCTGTGGGCACTGGTCCTCACGAGGTCTTGAACAGGAACCTGGATGTGCAGTTGATGAAACAACTGCAAGATAACTGCTGTTTCTACGAGGCCGCAACCGACCCGATCACCAAGGAGTTATACTACGCGCTCATGTGTAGGATCAAGGAGCAGCTGGGGTTGTATGGTGCAGCGGCGGCAGAGGCAGCGGGCGACGGAGGCAGAAGTGGTTGAGAAGAGGCGGCGGATTCCGACTCCGCCACCGAGTAGACGGTGTCGGTGTTTTTATTTGTTTTTTTTAAATGTTCGTTGTTTAATTTTCCCGTACCTATAATACAACGAATATTTGGTCCCAATATTTTTTTTACATTTTAGTATTATCTCGTTTTCTAATTATTTACAGTCCGATAAATTTAATTATAAAAAAATATAAAGTGAAATGTGGCTAAAAAAGTGTCCACTATTGATGCGGAAACTTTTTTTTGTGGCCTCGGACAAATCAGAAGTGGCTGAGGACAAAAAAAGTGGCTTGTCCGAGGGAAGTTTCGACCCTATTGTGGATACCCTAAGAGTATCTACAATAGGGGAGGCGCGCCGGCCGCGGCTATCTATAGTGCGGACGCAGTCCGCCCCGGCGTGGACGGATGGGAGGGGGCGGAAGGGCCATCGCCGACTACTCGGCGAGGACACGGCGGGTGGGGAGCGACGCGACTGTCTACTGCGCGGCGGTCAGCCGATTTTTTTTAATAATTTAGAAATTTTAATAATTTTTATTATAAATACCCCTCCTCCACACACATCTTCACACCCATTTCACTCTCTATCCACTTTTCACTCTACAATTTTTCTATCTCTAAAAATGCACGGTGGAGACGAAGAATCACCTTGCATCAACGAATATTTGGTCCCAATACTTTTTTTTTTAATTTTAGTATTATCTCGTTTTCTAATTATTTACGGTCCAATAATTTTAATTATAATTGAATTAAAATATACGAAAAATAAAATAAAGTGAAATGCGGCAAAAAAAAGTGTCCACTATTGTTGTGGAAATTTTTTTTTTGTGGCCGCGGACAAATCAGAAGTGGCTGGAGACAAAAAAATGGCTTGTCCAAGGGAAGTGTTCTCCCTATCGTGGATACTCTAAAAGCATCCACTATAGTGGCGCCGCGTCGGCCGCCCCCGAACCGCCGCCGCGCCTACCTATAGCGTGGGAAGCGTCCGCCCCGAGGCGGACGCATTTTTCAGGGCGGAAGGCACATAGGCGAGAAGAAGCCGAGGACGCGCCGGGCGTGCCTCGGCGCGCCGTGCCTATAGTACGCCGGTCATCGGCTCGCCGGCGGTAGCCGGACAATTTTTTTATATATATTTATTTTCGAAATTTTTTTAATAAATACCACTTCCACACCCACAACTTCATACACTCTCCAAACTCCATCCATTTATTCACTCTCAACATTTTCACTCACTAAAAATGCACGGTGGAAACGACGAATCACTCGGCACCGACGAATCGGGATATGGCGACTATCCTCTTTCCTAGCTGTCGGGATCGAGTCAAACGCCCCCTCTGTGGGGTTCGAGTCCCACCCCCTCCATTCCAGTCTGGATCGCCGACATCCCCGTTGTGGCAACAGACCCAATTTCAGGGTCATGTCTCTATTCAGAGGAATTTGGGTCGCTCGACATTTGGAGATTACAGGCCCAGCATGGACGCGCCTAACCAACCACGACCGGAGACCCCTTTCCAATCCAGCCAATCTCCTTTCACCGATGCAGATAGATTCGCACTAGAGCAGATGATGGGTTGTTTGAGTTCGGGATTATCGGATACTCCGCCAGCCCGTGTGGATACGCCCGTTCCGACGAGAGTCGGTAAACGGTCCACGCACTACACCAAGGGCAGCGGCGGTGGCGAGGGCAGCGAGGCAACGGGGGCTGGCGGTAAACGGTCCACGCACTACACCAAGGTGGAGTCCATTGCTGTCGCGAGGGCGTGGGATGCCGTCACATCGGACCCATAGTGGGCACCAATCAGACCGAGCCGAGCTTTTGGAAGCGCGTCCTGTTGGCATACAACGAGTTCAAGCCAAGAGGCACCAAACTGCGTGATGCGGAACAGCTCCGCAAAAAGTGATCTAGGATTTTGCGAGCCACCAAGAGGTTTGCGGGCATATACGAGAACAACCTGCTCACTGCTGAGAGTGGCCGAAGTGAAGTCGGCGTGAAGGTGTTGTCTATGTCCCAATTCAACACGGAAGGCTGGCCGAAGTTCAACTTCTGCGAGGAGTATCTCGTTCTCGAGAACTGCCCGAAATTCAAGGCCATCTGTGCGGAGGAGAGGGGGACAGGTCCTGGGGCGAAGCGAACTAGACACAACATAGCCGGGGACTACAGCAGCGGCTCGCAATCAATCGACCTCAACGACGCCCAAACGAAAGAGCCCTCCGCTACACACTCTAGGCGCCCACGCCCTCCGGGCCAATATGCCTCTATCCGAGGCGCTAGAGTGGCTGCAAGTTCCTCCCGCCTCTCGTCTGCCTCGTCTGGATCGCGCATCTCGCAGCCCGCCCCTATACCGCACTCTGTGGGCACTGGTCCCCATGAGGTCTTGCAGAGGAACCTTGATGTGCAGTTGATTAAACAACTGCAAGAAAACTTCCGTTTCTACGATACCGCGACCGACCCGATCACCAAGGATATATACTACGCTCTCATGTGTTAGATCAAGGATCAACTAGGGTTGTCTGGAGCTGGGGCAGCGGGGGGAGGCTGGCGAGCGGCAGCGGGGGAGGCGGCGGAGGAATCCGACTCCGCCACCAAGTAGACGGTGGCAGAGTTTTTATTTGTATTTTTTAAAAATGTTCGTTGTATAATTTTTCCGTTTCCGTAATACAATGAATATTTGGTCCCAATACTTTTTTTTAAATTTCAGTATTACCCCGTTTTCTAATTATTTACATTCTGATAATTTTAATTATAATTAAACTAAAATAAACAAAAATAAAATAAAATTAAAAGTGGCAAAAAAAAGTGTCGGATACTTTTTTTTATGGGTGCGGACAAGAAGTGGCTCTGGATAAAAAAAATAACGGGGCTATTGAAAGCGTTAGCCTTATAGTGGATGCTCTGAGACATCCGTACACGAGCGGGTCGGCAAAAAACTGTTTCCGGTCGTAACACAAACAATCTCTCTCTCCTTTGTATCTCCGATTCCAAATTTTCCGATCGCCGACAGCCTATCCGTTTTCACAGCCGTACAGAAACTCCACCGCCTAGCTTCAGTTCTTCTCACGCACTAAGTGTGATCCACTGCGTGCTCGTGTGCACACACACCATATGCTTTGGAGAAGTCGAAAATTCCCAATTTATACGATTCATTAGCTCGGATGGATAAGTATAGAATGTGAATTTGAAGTAGGTATTAGTAAATACGAGTTTTGATCGGTCAGAGAAAAGCTTCAGCGGTGATAATGAGAACTCTGTGCGACGTCTGCGAGAGCGCGGGGGCGATTTTGTTCTGCGCCGCCGATGAGGCGTCGCTCTGCCGCGCTTGTGATGATAAGGTATTCATATATGTGGCTTTGATGTGTATGTGCGTGAATGGATGGATCTAACTCTAAATGGATTTTTTCCCTTTTTGATTTTGGTTAGTAATTGCTTCTATTTTTGTTCGGATTTTGGTAATTTTTTGTCGGAGATTTTTTTCAACTGTGATTGTTGTGCTCGACAATTATGATGTTGGAATTCATGTTTGCTTTTTCTTTGGTTCATTTTTCGCTTTCCCTTTCTGTTTACCGCAATTGAGAAGTCTCATATTCGCATTTTCTTTTCACAAAATAAATGCTACTGTAGTATAGTACATTTTTTTTAATTATAATCATAAAACATCATGCTCATTTATTTATTTAATGGTTATCTTCAATGTATAGTTTTTGTTTAAATATACAGCTTGATCACTGTAATTAGCCCATGGGATTAGATTTTAATTTTGGTTTAAGTATCAAATGCTGCTAATTGATGGATTTACTCATCTAAATATGAATGCTAATGCTTTACAAGCATTTTTTGCTTTGAAGATTTGTTTGGTGTTCATTGTTTTGTAAAGATGGGATTGATCTTGGTAATGCTGAAGAGAAGTCTGTGTAACTCAAATCTTGATTAATGGTCATTTTGAAATGTTGTTTTCCAAAGATGTATAGGCTTCTGCTTGTGTGTTGTGGCAGGTTCATATGTGTAACAAGCTTGCTAGTAGGCACGTGCGAGTTGGACTAGCCGAGCCTAGTGAAGTCCCACGTTGTGACATATGTGAGAATGCTCCTGGTATGCAGCCTCATATCTCTTACTACCTTTTGTCTTCATACTTGAGAAAGGCAAAACCACTTCATGGACACCGTTGTATGTAGCTTTCTTTTACTGTGAGGTCGATGGAACTTCCCTTTGTCTACAATGCGATATGATCGTCCACGTTGGTGGCAAAAGAACCCATGGAAGATATCTTTTGCTGAGGCAGAGAGTTGAGGTTTGTGGTTGTAAACGAAGGGCACTGGTTCCCTTTTGTACCAAGAAGACACAGCCTTGACCCTTTGTTTCGTTTATTTGCCTGGTTTCTGTAGTTTCCAGGGGACAAACCTGGAAGTGGGAGCTTGGACGAGCCAGGATCACATAGACTGAATCTTGGTGAAGCCAAGAGAGAACCTTCTCACAAGCCAACAATTGGAGGAAACGAGGATGTGGTAAATCATTGTGTTTCTGCTGATCCAACTCCAGAAAACAACACTGAGAATGATGGGAACATGGAGAATATGTTTATCGACCTCAATTCCAGACCTCAAAGGATGCATGGTCAACCTCCAACGCATCAGGTATTCATTTTTTATGACCACAGTCCGGTGAATCACACCTATTATCCACCAAGTTAGAAATTCAGTTGTTCTAAAAAGTTTAATTCTGTGTCTGTTTCAAGGGACGTCGGGATGGCGACAACAATCATCAGTCTGAAAGTGTCGTTCCAGATGGATACTTGAAAACGGAGCTTGAAAAGTAATGAAGGTATATTCCTTACATGGCCAAGTGATATCTATCATAGTATCTGGATTATAAATTTTCCATTACATTTTCTTGCACACGTCTATCTTTTCGATTTCTCCCCACAAAAGCCGGTCCAAATGCATCCCTTTGGTTCCTTTCTTTCTATGCCAAGTTCCTACAATGATCTATCTCATTATGTGAAACTGCAGCAGTTTGTTGATATAATGAGTCCTTTTATACAAAATCCCCTCTCTTTAGTAGTATTATTACTCTATTATTAATGAATTCATGAAATTTGACAGGACGACTTCTACTTTTTTTTTATCTTTCAGCACGGACTGTGTTTTGGGTTTTGAACTGTATCCAAAATGGTTGTCTTGTTTAAAGTGCCCTCGTCTGCACTTTGCAGTCGAGAGATGCAATGAAGCTGGAGTTTGCTGTTGTAATCATCTATACAAAAGAACTCCTTTTCACTTCACCTCACTGAAATGTTTGAGGTTTCTAGTCGTGGAGAGAAACATTTAGCCTATAACAAAATTGCTATCTTATTTAAATTTCTCGATCCTATAAGGTATTGTAGTGTACGTATAATGAGCTGTTGAATACGCTATTATGTAATCAAGAGGGGACAACCATAGTTTCATAGTGAAATGCTAGAGTCAATTGTTCTGATCTTTTTCATTTTCTTGCAACTACCTCCAGTTCAGTGCATCCTGCTTGCCGGCATATTTAGGCAATGGAATGAGACAGCATATAAAACATCTGTCCGTCAACAGTCAGATTTGAGGATTATTGTCCACGTTCCTCACTCCTCACTGGATTATGCAGTCTCTACCAACCAAAGTAGCTCTTGAAGAAAGCTTGTAGAGGATGGTAAGAGACGACCTCAAAAAATTGAAAAACTCAGCAATAAAGCTGCATCGAGTGATGAAATTATCCAGAATTAGTCTGTTATGTGTTGTGCAGTCGTGTGTTGTATCCGAAGTTCAATGGCTTTTCATGCAGCTTGATATGAAGATGCTTTCAACTCTTGTGTTTCTAGTTTTGGCAGTTAACAATATCATCGTTTAGTGTGCTTGTTTTTCTTACACCAAATCTTATGATTCTACAGCAGATGGTATGCAACATTGTTCAAGTACTGTGTGTGGGTGTTGGTGGGGTGATAAACAGGAGGCAAATCTTAAAAGAAAAAAGTAGGTAGCAATTCAAACTCCAATGATAATAATAAGCTTACATCTTTATGCCGTATTCAGACATGTAATAACCATAATATGCTCAAAACCAGAGTGTCTGGAAAAATTTATATCATGATTGATACTAACTAGTCCTCAGCAGCATTCGGTTTTCAAATGAAGTGGTTAAAACAAGAAGCCCATGTAACGTAATAGAACAAAAAGCAGCACCACATTTTTGTTTTAGTCTCTGCTTCGATGCGAGCTCTTAGTAGCTGTAGCCCTTTACAAACAGCTCTTTCTTTGCCTCCTCAGACTCTCCCTCAGCGGTGTATTTCCCGAGCTGGGCCAGGGAGTTCGCCTTGGCACGGATGAGCAGTGCCTCCTGAGCGGCCGCAACATTCTCAGGGCGCCCGGCCCATGTCTTCAGGCAAGTGTTCTGGAGAGCTCTCGCATAGGAGAACGACACGTGCCACGGGTTCGGAGACTGGTTCATGGCATTCAAGTTCAAGGTGGCCTCGACCTCGGATTGCCCGCCAGACAAGAACTGCACAAGATATCATTATTAGTCGATGAAAGAAAGCCGGCTTCACTAGTAACTTTTGACAACGAGTGGTGCTAAAATATCTGATGTGAGATTACAATATGGAATGGAGATGAAGGGTACTTGCCATGATTCCAGGGACGGCCGGGGGGACCCGGTGGCCGAGGAGCCTGAGGGTGTAGGCGGCGACCTGCTCGGGGGTGGCACGGTCCTTGCATTGTGCACCAGGAGTGACCATGCTAGGCTTGAGGAGGATGCCCTCAAACAACACATTGTTCTGAGCCAAGTAGAAAAAGACCTCTGCCCAAACCTTTGAGGCAACCTCAAAAGTCCTGTCAATGCCATGCTCACCATCCAACAAGATTTCTGGTTCCACAATTGGGACCAAACCATTGTCCTAATTAACACCACAAACACAAAACAAAAAACAGATTTTCAATTGATTTCCACATCTTTTTGTCCTAAATATAAATTGTATTTATTGTGTAGTACTTTGAGAATTAACCAAGATAAATAACATTAGTACTTATGGATATTTCAATGCATTTGATAATTATATCTTGATTCATATCCAATCTTGGAGATGAGATTGGAGAAATTCTTGTAATGAGGAAAACACACTCAATGATGTATCTTATCAAAATCATGAAAAGTAAAAACTCTTAACAAAATTCAAAAGACTAATCGATATATATATATATATATATATATAACTAGTTGAATAAACATAGTAAAAGTCTAAAAGATTATTATACCTGAGAAATGGCAGCGTAACGGGCCAGCCCCCAAGCAGCCTCCTTCACGGCCAAGGCAGATGGTCCGTTGGGAATGCTCACGACGGTACGCCTGCATCATCAAAACATGAACACATTATATCAGCTAATAGGTGAAAACGAGCTCAAGCTTGACTCGTTTAATAAAAATAGCATACCATTTGGCGAAACGAGCACCCTGTTGATAGTAAGCAGCCGAGCGGGAAGCAAGGCCATCAAGACCTTGGCACCACGACTCATCATTTGATCCAGCTAGGGGAACCAAACCCTGTCACAAAATTATGTTCATTTAATATTTCCTACCTATATTAATTTTGATTTATAGGAATCTCCTACTCCCTTCATATTCAAAATATGGAGTATGTCTTTTAGAATTTTGTGCACACATCAATGAAAAGATATTTTAATCAATTAACTTAAATGAATGATAATGTTCTCCTTATTGAAACCATATCCATTTGGTGAATATCATAATAAAAAAACGATCTTTGTATCTGATATGACTATTATGTCTCTTGTGTATATTCAATTCAAGAATAATAATGTAATTATGGAGTATGACATATTTTATTCGTCTATCATTCGTAGTATCGTTATATCTCTATTTTTTTCTAAATATAATGATAATTATGTAGTATTAAACTCAAATTCAAATATAAAAAACAATTGTCACTTGTGGGGGCCTTTTACTTGAAAAAAAAACACTTTCTAGATAGATTATGGAAGATAGACAAGGCCAGGCCAAACATAACAATATTAGCAACGCGCATTTTAGGTGAGATAACATCGACGTTTACCTTGTCAACTTTAATGCCGGGTGTGATGCCCTGCTCGACAAGAACATCGACGATCTTGCGGCCATCAACCGTGGATTGGTAGAGGGTCTCCTCGAAGAGGATGGCGCCAGAGATGTACTGGCCCAGCCCCGGTGGGGTCACCAGCAGCGTCCGGAACGCCTGCCTGTTCGCCTCCGTGTTCTCCAATCCGATCGACGCCAGCCTCTTCCCGCACGTCGCGTTCGACTCGTCCATCGCAAGAATCCCACGCCCCGGCGATGCGATTGTTTTCTACATGTCCAACATTATAATTATATTTATACCAACAAACTATCAAAATCTCTCTCTCTCTCTCTCTACATGTATATATGAATACATTCATACCGCGGTCTTGACGAGCTCATCGGCGTAGGAGGCGCGGATGGATACGAGAGAAGGGCTGCAGCGGACGACGGTGGCGGAGGGGTGGCGGAGGAGGGTCTGGCCCTTGACGAAGTCGGACTTGTCGAGGACGGGAGATGACTTGAGGAGTGATGCGGAGGCCATTGCTGAAGATTTGGCTGCTTGAAAATCTTATCTCTCTCACTCTAGTTGTAAGATTTGGAGGCTTATTTATTTAAGTGTGCATGACTAGTGCGGTCGAAAAGATGAGTGGTATGAGGCTGTCGTGACCGGGCCAATCACTGGTCGACACGTGGGCGTTGGTTTTGTCCTATCTGGCGGGTCTAGGCAGTGGTGGTAATGGGTCGAACTATATCCGCCTCCCAAAATAGGATTGATGTGAATTGTGGGAGACTTGAAATTAAAATTTTAATGTCCACAAAAATGGAACAATTAGAATATACTACTCGTATTAAGCTGTGGTAATACTCCTATTATTGATAGAGGGTAAATGGCCTATATTTATTCATGGAATTTGCCAATTTGGTGTACAGGAAGCACCGTCCACTTCATGCCACGTGTCGAATTAGAGTATTAGACTATAAAATAATTTTATCTATCAAACATCATATAACACTGATAGTAATATAATCTTTATTTTTATCTGTATAATTTGATCTTAAACGTACCCTAACAATGCTAGCAAATTAGTCTAAGTGCAACATCTAACAACGAGCTCACAGATGATGTGAAGTTTAGTCTAAGTTAACGGTGCTCATGGATACTGGCATACTGCTCACAAATGTTGAATGACATATTGGTGCTCTATGCACATATCTACTTGCATTAAACACTAGAAATGATTTCAGCTCTTAAAAGAAATGGTCGATACAACAAACAAGACGGTGGATATTTGTAAGAAAAATCAGGTTGAATTTCCTTGATTTTCTCCAAACCCAATCTCAGATTATGCGACAATAACCTATTGCAAATGGATGGAACAAGCAATCAACAGTAACTAACCTATTATCGCCGAAGAATAAAAACTGCATAGATCGAATGCCTCAATCAAGTCTAGGCATAAAACATAGTTTCACCTTTAAAGGGAGGGACAAATTCTACATCAATATGTCAAGAAATATATAAGAATTATACTTCTTACCTACGAGCAACTTTTCATGCCAATTCATCTTTGTCCGAATTAGGACTTAACGAGAGGTCTGCAATTCCAGAAATGATGTCGTCAACTGCCCCGTCCTGCAAGCCTATCCATGATTCGGAATCATCAAGAAGAGGTGCTGGATTTCCAGCAAGGGCCTTATTCAGTTGTTTTACAATATCATTCTCTTCAGTTGTACTGTCGAAATCCCATATCACGAAAATGTCTTCACTAGATTGCTGCAATTTGGATTCTTGGAAAACAAATTCCACCTCTGGATCAGACAGCCCAAGGTCTTTCAAGTTCTCATCATATGTAGGAAGAAAAACTTCTTCCATCTTATGCTTTGACCAAAAAGGATCAGCATCTACGTCCTCACGCTTAGAAATTCCATCACCGCTTGCTTCTGTAAGATCATTAGTGTCTGCAATACTAAGAGGATTGGTCTCTAAATAGTGATGATCATTTCTACCTCGAGTAGAATGGATTTCCATCAGTTTGGACAGCCCTGGAACTGGTGTCTCATCTAAATCATAAAGAAGAGACTGAAATTCACTACTGAGGCCGCTGCTAGTTCCCTCACTAACGGCTGCAATACCATTGACAGTTTTCCCCTCTGGGTTATCTACGACAGTACCTGGGTCCTCATCAAAAACGACATCCATATTGGCTCCTTCGGGAGAATCTTTACTCGTGTACGCAGAAGGATCATCTTGCACATTAAGAGCTGGAAACAATGCATCTCTAAGAGAATTCCAACCAGAATCAAGCATGTCTGGGTCTTTGCTCAAGCAAGAGTCAGCCCAGGCAACATCTTCAGGCGAAAACATTACTCCAGGCAACAGAATGACAATTAATAAAGATTAACACCCTTCGTCAAACTACACCAACAACAGTGGCTATGAATCAGAACAAAAAATTAAGTTAGTGCCTTCTGTCATGATGTATTTGCTTGCATATATAGGGCACAAGAAACTCAATGAATTCAATCTTGATTTGAACAATAGAAAACTTCACCAACTAAGATGGTAGTAAACAGAGAAAAAACTATCCCATTTTTGTTAGAATATAAACAGGCAAAAAGCCCCAATTCAAGTTCAATTTACCAAAAAAAAAACAGCTATGGCTTCACTAACAAATACCACATACGCCCCGTAACCCCTATTATCCCAGAAATAGTATTCACATTCATAAAAATCAACAACAAAGATTTACAAAGTTTACCTAAGATGCCTGAGTTTAAATGCATAAGTTATATTTTCAGAAAAGGAGACAGAGTCCCCATCTACAGTCAACACACAAGCTTCAAATGCTGAATTCTATTTTCAGAAAAGGAGACTAAAAGTCACCTTCCACACAGCCTAACAAATAAACTCGAACACGATCAATATGGATCGTCTATTTAGAACAACCCCACAATGCAAATCCCTTCTCACCAAATGACAAAATCTCCATTTTACATCTTACAACAGAACAAAAGGCGAACAGCTACTTACGATGATAAAATTGCATCAACATTCACGCTATGCATAAGCCGACTACAGTGCTTCAATAAGCAATAACAGCAGAAATCATTATCAGTGCTTCAATATGAATTTATGAAAACAAAATAAATGAATGAACAAGCAGCAGCAGCAGCAGCAAAAATTTAAACCACGAAATCATTCTCATAAAAAGATTCCATACCCTGTGATTGTAATTGAGCAGCTATCGGGAGTATATACAAAAATTAACTTCCTTCTCACCTAAATAAATTGTTCGAATCTTAGTTCAAAAGATTGAATTATTATCGTGATATGAGAGCAGCGGAAGCAGCAGAAATTCGGGCCAGTAAAAAAAAGAAGAAATGAGATCACCCAGCTCAAACTAGGGTTGTTTATGACTAAATATTGGATCCGCGCGGTGTGCCGAGTAATTTGCAAACGACGTCGTACTGGTTGATTTCTGTTTATACTGTATTAATTTTTAATAAAAGGAAATTCCGTTGCCGGGACTTGAACCCGGGTCTCTCGGGTGAGAGCCGAGTATCCTAACCAACTAGACTACAACGGATTTGATGATAAAATTTGAACACCGTATGTACTTATACTTAAGTAGAAGATAGATACTCCCTTAATAGAGTCATTTTTCTATTTCAGTAGTTCCAAGATAATTTAGCCATTTCCATTTTTGGCAAAAAGTAACTTTTACTTTTACTTTATTCTCTCTTCATCTCTCTTACTTTATTAGATTCTATTTTATTCACCATCCATTTAAGACACTATTCTTAAACTTTGTGCCGAAAAGAAATGTCTCTATTAACAAATAACGGAGGGAGCATGAATTAGGAATGCTAGACTAGTACTCCCTCTGTCCCAAAGAAGATGATCACTTTTCTACATGATTTTCCCTCTTACTTTACCATTTATCCACTTTAACTATTTATTACTCCCTCCGTCCCACAAGAATATGCACTCTTTCATTTTTAGTCCGTCCTACAAGAATATGCACTTTCCAATTTTGGAAACACTTTTTTCTCTAATGAGGCGGGACTCATTCTCCACTAACAATACTTTAATTACTTTTTCTCTGTACCTCTCTATCACTTTACCAATTTTGCATTAAAATTCGTGCCGAATTGAAAGTGCATATTCTTTGGGGACGGAGGGAGTTTCATTTTTATAAAACGAATGCACAAAAGTAACAGAGACTGCTAAAGCGGGACAAAGGGAGTATAATCGAACCGATTAGCTTATCAGTTAGTCTACTAATCGATCGGTAACTGACCAATTAGTTAATTAACTAATTTAACCGAAATAAAATTTTAAAACTTATTTCATACTTTCCCGTCCCAAGATAATCGAAACACTTCATTTGGGCACAGAATTTAAAGAATTGATATTCAAAGATTTAAAGTAGAAAAAGTAAAGTATGAGAGAGTGAGAAAAGTAGAGAAGTAAAGTGAGAATAAAGTAGGTGGATGATAAAGTAGGAGAGGAGATTGATTTGCTAAAAATTAAAATGACTCACTTATAGTGGGATATCCTAAAAATGAATATGACTCACTTAATTTGGGAGGGAGAGAGTATAATAAAGTGGTTAAAACATAGTATGTCCGACATCAACAATAGTAGTTGATGTGTCAAAGTTCAAATTTTAACACTAAATAATGATGTGTTTTGCGCCATTTGGGAGCATGTATTGAATAATATTACTACTCCTACTTCAGAGATATATAATTAATATTTATTTTATGAATTTAATTCCTATTCCATTGGAAAGCATTAAAAGCCCATGATAGGACAGCCCAAGAGTGCATGACTCACAAGCCCAATCTCTACATCAATAAATAGAGGTGTTTTGCAAACGAGGATCTCTATCTAATAGACGAGTATTGATGGAGTACGTACTAAACAAGCCCAACAGCAATAAAGCCCATCACTCTAAAGCCCAAGAAAGAGTATCAGTTCGGCATGACTAAAGAGTATCAGTTCGGCATGACTAAAGAGTTCGGCCCCAGCCTACAGCTCGGTAAAAGCCAACCAATCAAACTCTGCTCTCAGGTCGGCATCAAGCTCTACTCTCAGATCGGCAAAAGCTGCTCGGCAATAATTCAGCAGTTCGGTCTCAGTATTCGACCGAACTAGGAGATAGTGGACTCATGCAGGATTTCCACCTCCACTACACCCACGATCTATTTAGTGGTGTCAAGCAGTCATTAACTCATGCAGGATAGTGGACCCATGCAAGATCGCCACGATCTCCACGACATCCACTGCCTAGTAAATGGTGCTGCATGCCACGATCTTGGTTCTATGTATAAATAGAACTTAGATCAGATAGAAAAAGGTTAAGTTCTGTTAAGCTCTCTAGAGATAAAAGATCAAATAGCAAGTCTGTATTGTAAGCTGTAAGAAAACAGATCAAGCAATACAACTCTGCCCTCTTTTCTTCCCGTGGACGTAGATTTACCTCAGTAAATCGAACCACGTAAAATCTCTGTGTCGTGATCTGCATTTTCCTGCATTCATCACCATCAAAAATTCGCGGAACCATCACTGGCGCCGTCTGTGGGAAACAGAGAACCAAATTTGTGATAAAGCGAATTTTTGACCCTTTTTCCACCCCAAAAAAATGCATACCAGATCACATACTACCCGTAATACCGTTCGTGATAACCGTGAGGAAGCTAGTCCAGCTCGCAGGTCTGAAAAACGGCCTCGGGAGACATCTACCTCCGGTTCTCACGAAGAAGGAACAAGCCACTCCAGGAGAGATCGCACCGAGTCTTCCCAGCAGCCCGATTTAAATGAAGCTGTCAAGCTGTTCTTGGCTGAGAAGCAGGATGAGTTCTTAACCTTCCTGCAGAAGAGCCAACAGCCGGAGAAGACAACGGCGGATTCTCCCTCCTCATCCAGACATGAAAGTCACTACCGCAGTAGTGACGTGTCTTCCAGGAGAAAGAATCCTCAACCCCGACATGTTCCTGTTCCTCCTCGGTACCGGAACCACAAGAGAACTCCATCTCCTCCGTACCGAAGAAATATCGGGTTCGCCATGTACGGAGCATTAAAGACTCCGTTCTCGGACGATATCACCCGAACTCCTTTGCCGCGGAACTACCGGACACCGTCAATGACTTATGACGGGCTAGTGGATCCTCATGACTTCTTGGGACGCTATCAGTATAATATGGCGAACCAGGGTCTCAATGAGGTCCATATGTGCAAGCTGTTCCCCGAGCTGCTCATCGGGAACGCCAGAAGGTGGTTCGACAGCCTTCCTCAAGGCAGCATTAGATCCTACCGAGATCTAATGGATGCTTTCCACAGGAGGTTCTTTCAGAAAGCGGAAGCCCGAATTACTTCGGCTCAGCTGCTTTCTATACGTCAAGGTCGCGACGAAAAGATCAGCGACTTCATGACGAGATTCCACAAGGAATGCCTACAAGTAGATGATCTCAACGATCTACTTGTCATTTCGGCATTCCAAAATGGAATCCTGCCCGGAGCTCTCTACAGAAAGCTCGTGGAGTGCGGTCCGCAAACAGCTCAAGAAATGTGGGACATTGCGGACCAGTTTTCCCGTGCGGATGAGGCAGACCGTCGAAAACGGTCTTTAGACAGCTCATCCCGAGAAGAGAAAAAGAAGCCCGATCAAAGCGGCCAGGTGCTTCCTCGCCGAACTCCTTTTGAAAGAATTCAAAGGGCACCGGTACAAGGCAGATTGGGGCCACGTCTCAATCCTGAGAAGCCGCCCGCTCAGTTCGTACCATTAAACAAGTCAAGAGCGGAAATTTTCGAACTACATTCCGATATGTTCGAAAAACCAAAGCGGATGACGAAATCAGCCGCGCGGCGACCTCAGGATCAATATTGCTCCTTCCATCAAGCCCACGGTCACGATACCGAGGAGTGCCGAAATTTGGCTGCAGGTATTGATGTTCTTGTGAAAACAGGAACGTTAAAAAAATACCAAAGCAAGCAGCCGAAAAAGAACAAAAGGCAGAGAGGTGCGAACTGCAATCCTCAGGATCCGAAAAGGCATGAGGATCCCGAAGACGACGACGAGCCGCAATATGATGGAGTAATCCAGACTATTGATGCTCTCCCTGCCGGGAAGACTAAGTCGTCCCTAAAAGCAGAACGCAGAGGTTCCAATCAAGAGGAGCCAACACATAAAAGGCTGAAGAAAGACGAAGTGATTACATTTTCAGATGCCGATCCCGTCCCAGCCATCTCTCCTCACCAAGACGCTATTGTCATTCAAGCCGGAGTGGCAAACAAACTGATCCACAGAGTATTTGTGGATACAGGAGCGTCAGTCAGCATTCTTTTTAAAGAATGTTTCGATAAAATGGAAGTGGATCCAGCTCGGCTCAGTCCGGCTCCACTTCCTCTGAAAAGTTTCGCCCAGGAGGACACCCGCCCTGAAGGTATTATCAGCCTTCCGATCACGGTGGGAAAAGCGCCTACAAGCTCCAATACGATGATCGAGTTCTTTGTGGTGAAAGCTCGGTCCCCGTACAACATCATCCTGGGGAGAGACTGGCTCAACACAGTTCGGGCCGTTTGCTCTACTTATCACCTCACCATCAAGATCCCCACTAAAGGTGGGATAGCGGTCATCCGAGGTGATCAAAAAAGAGCAAAAGAATGTCTGCAGATTGCGCTTAAAAGTGCCGAGCAATCAGTTCGGCACCATCAAGCATAGCAATCACAGCAACCGGAGTCAGAGGCAAGCGAGATGACCGAAGTCACTTCAGAGCCGAACTCAATGACCGTTCAGTTATACGAAGATGATCCATCCAGAACGGTCAAGATCGGCTTCGCAGGAACGCCTCTACTCCGGGAAAAGACCATTCAGCTCCTCAAGGAGTACAAAGATGTCTTTGCATGGTCTCCGTTGGACATGACCGGAGTGCCCCCCGAGGTAATCACTCATCGGTTAAATATTGATCCTTCAATCCGGCCAGTAAAACAGAAGCAAAGACTCTTTGCGGCAGAAAGAAGCCAAGTCATCCATGACGAAGTCCGCCAATTACTAAAAGCGGATGTACTATTCGAGGTGAAATATCCTTCTTGGGTGGCCAATCCTGTGATGATCAAGAAAAAAGAAGGAGGATGGCGGATGTGCATAGATTTTACCGATCTAAACAAGCACTGTCCTAAAGATTGCTATCCCCTTCCGAATATAGATAAAAAAGTAGAAGCTTTGATCGGCTTCGAAATTTTCTGTTTTCTTGATTTATACAAAGGATATCACCAAGTGTTGATGGATGAGAGTGACGCTCCGAAAACAGCTTTCATTACCGATTTCGGCATTTTCGCTTATAAAAAGATGCCATTCGGTTTAAAGAATGCCGGAGCCACTTATCAAAGGATGGTAGACAAGCTTTTTCGGCACCTAATCGGAAAACAGGTTGAAGTGTATGTCGACGACATAGTCGTCAAAAGCAAAAGCACTTCGGAGTACGAAGACAACCTCAAATCCACTCTCGACGTGCTCCGAAAAGCCAACCTCAAACTCAACCCCCAAAAATGTACCTTTTTGGTAGATTCGGGAAAATTTCTGGGTTGTTGGGTTTCAAAGGACGGACTCAAGGCAAATCCCTCAAAAGTTCAAGTTATTCAGAACATGGCGATGCCGAAGTCCATACACGATGTGCAAAGACTAACTGGATGTCTAGCCGCATTAAATAGATTCCTTTCCCAAGCAGCCGAAAAGCAACTGCCGTTCTTCAAAGTGTTAAAAAAGGCACCAAAGTTTGAGTGGGGAGCCGAGCAGAAAAAGGCTTTTGACGAGCTCAAAAGTTATTTAGCCGAGCTTCCAATTCTCTCTGCTCCAACAGATGCCGAAGTGATTTTCTTATACTTAGCGGCATCCGATCAAACCATTAGCGCGGTGCTTGTACGAGAAGAAGGCCTAAAGCAGTTTCCCATCTACTTTACAAGCCGAGCATTAAGAGGTCCAGAAACAAGGTATCAACCTCTGGAAAAAATTGCTCTGGCGTTAGTAAATGCAGCAAGGAGACTGCGGCCATACTTCTATGCTCACAAGGTATGCGTCTTAACCGATCTGCCTCTTCGGCAAGTTTTGACCAAGCCAGAAGCATCAGGCAGAATCGCCAAATGGGCCATAGAGCTGGGAGAACACTCAATCGAGTACCTACCTCGGAAAGCCATCAAGGGACAAGCCTTGGCAGATTTTCTTGCAGAGGCCAAGTTCGATCAAGCAATCCCTGTCATTGCCGAACAGAAAAATTCTACCAATGCCGAACTAGCACAGCCCTTGGAATCCGAAGAAGAGTCGCCGGACTGCTGGAGCGGATTCGTAGATGGAGCTTCGAATAAAACGGGAAGTGGAGCTGGTATTCTGCTTATCGCTCCCGATGGACACGAGGTAACCTATTCACTTCGGTTCTCATTCCCAACCACTAATAACGAAGCCGAATACGAAGCCCTCCTTGCCGGACTCCAGCTAGCGCAAAGTCTATGTATCAAGTCTCTCAAAATCCATTGTGATTCACAAGTCATAGTGAATCACATGTTGGGTACCAGTGAAGCCCGTGATGAGAGGATGAGGAAATATTTAGACAAAGCGCAAAGCATTAGCCGAAGTTTCTCTTATTTTCGAATAATCCGCATTCCCAGAGCAGAAAACAACCGAGCAGATACTTTAAGTAAGTTAGCCGCATGTCCAAGCTCAAAGGTGGAGGAATTGATGCATCGAAGCATTGATGAAGCTGAGGTACATTCAGTAACCAGCTCGCCGAACTGGATGACGCCGATCTTACAGTATCTAGATCAAGGACAACTGCCCGAGGATAAGAGAGAAGCTCGGAAAATCACATGCCGAGCACTTCGGTACGAACTTCATGGAGGAGTCTTATACAGAAAGTCCTACCTTCAGCCGTTATTACGATGTATAGGGCCAGAAGAGACGGACTACATCCTCAGAGAAGTTCATGAAGGATCATGCGGCAGCCACATCGGAGCTAGAGCTTTAGCTAAAAAAGTTCTAAGATGGGGATATTATTGGCCAACCTTGGTACAAGAAGCAGTGCAGCTCGTCAAGACATGCCCGAAGTGCCAAATCCATGCAAATATCCCAAGGATGCCGCAGACCGATCTATCCACTATGCAAAGCCCTTGGCCTTTTATGCAATGGGGTATAGACATAGTAGGACCACTACCACAAGCTCCTCGGCAAATAAAATTCCTAATCGTTGCCGTGGACTACTTTACGAAGTGGGTGGAAGCTGAACCATTAGCTACGATAACGAGCTCGAAGGCATTGGATTTCGTCTGGAAGAACATAGTGTGCCGATTTGGCATACCCCACATCCTCATCTCGGATAACGGGACTCAGTTCACCGACAAGACGTTCAAGAATTGGTGCCAAGAGCTGAATATTCAACAGCGGTTCACTTCGGTCTCTCATCCACAAGCAAACGGACAAACGGAGGTAACAAATCGTATCCTGGTGAAAGGGTTAAAAGCTCGGTTAGAACAAGCCAAAGGACAATGGGTAGAAAATCTCCCTCAAGTCCTATGGTCCTACCGAACTACACCCACAACCGCCAACGGTGAAACTCCGTACAGTCTTGTGTACGGCACTGAAGCCGTGATTCCGGTGGAGATCGGCATACCCAGTCCCCGAACTCTAAACTTCTCAGCAGAAATGAATGACGACGGACTGAGAGCCGAGCTAGATCTTGCCGAAGAAAGAAGAGAATTGGCATGCATAAAAGCAGCCAAATACAAGGAGCAAGTAGCCCGGTATTATAACCAAAGGGTGAAGAAGCTGCAATTTCAAGTGGGAGATCTCGTCTTGAGAAACAACGAAGTAAGCCGAGCAGAAAAGCTGGGCAAGCTCGAACCCACATGGGAAGGTCCGTATCGGGTGTCAGAAGTCCTCGGCAAAGGGTCTTACAAATTGGCTCACATGTCAGGAGAACAGGTACCCCGAACATGGCACATTTCCAACCTCAAGAAGTTTCATTTGTAAGAGACAGTCCGGTCAGTCAGTCTTGAGTCCTGTTCGGTCAATGTGCTTTCTTTGGTTTGCTTGGTCTTTGTGCTTTCTTTGGTTTGCTTGGTCTTTGTTTGTCTCTGTGCGTTTTGTCTGTGTGTTTTGTCTGTCTCTGTGCGTGTCGTCTCTTACAAATGTTACTGAGGTATCTTGTTCTTCGAAGGCTGATCCCCTTCTTAGAACATATACAAGCCAACGATTGTGAGTCAAAGCTTCTAAAGAGGATACAAGACCACAATTCAGCTTAAACAAGCAGTTCGTCTAAAACGAGCTGCAATAAGCCAACGATTGTGAGTCAAAGCTTCTAAAGAGGATACAAGACCACAATTCCGCTTAAGAAACAAGCACTTCGTCTAAAACGAACTGCAACAAAAGTCCGATTCACGCGATAAAACTTGCCTGAATTAGGACAAGGGAAAGTCCGATCCACGCGATAAAACTCGCCGAATTAGGACAAGGGAAAGTCCGATCCCCAAATTAGGACAACGGAAAGTCCGATCCGAGCGATAAAACTCGCCAAATTAGGACACAAACCAAGTCCGGTCAAAGAAGAGTTCACTTCATCAGACCGAGGACAAACATCAACTTACCCCGTACCTTTATCCAGAATGCCGAAGTGATTCACTTCGCTTTTCGGGGGGGGTAGTGATGGAGTACGTACTAAACAAGCCCAACAGCAGTAAAGCCCATCACTCTAAAGCCCAAGAAAGAGTATCAGTTCGGCATGACTAAAGAGTATCAGTTCGGCATGACTAAAGAGTTCGGCCCCAGCCTACAGCTCGGTAAAAGCCAACCAATCAAACTCTGCTCTCAGGTCGGCATCAAGCTCTACTCTCAGATCGGCAAAAGCTGCTCGGCAATAATTCAGCAGTTCGGTCTCAGTATTCGACCGAACTAGGAGATAGTGGACTCATGCAGGATTTCCACCTCCACTACACCCACGATCTATTTAGTGGTGTCAAGCAGTCATTAACTCATGCAGGATAGTGGACCCATGCAAGATCGCCACGATCTCCACGACATCCACTGCCTAGTAAATGGTGCTGCATGCCACGATCTTGGTTCTATGTATAAATAGAACTTAGATCAGATAGAAAAAGGTTAAGTTCTGTTAAGCTCTCTAGAGATAAAAGATCAAATAGCAAGTCTGTATTGTAAGCTGTAAGAAAACAGATCAAGCAATACAACTCTGCCCTCTTTTCTTCCCGTGGACGTAGATTTACCTCAGTAAATCGAACCACGTAAAATCTCTGTGTCGTGATCTGCATTTTCCTGCATTCATCACCATCAAAAATTCGCGGAACCATCAAGTATCGCTTGAGAGAATTCATATACGTACCTCTTTTTTTCCCTATAAGAGAATTAGATATTATAGATAAACATCCCCTTTATTAATTTCACTAAATGTTTAAGTGCACGATTCTTATTTATTTGCTCGAGCTATACGTGCCTATGAGTGACACATCGAATAACACTAGCGGTGATTCCTTTCCTATCACGACTGAATTCCTTTGATTGTGCAACTTAAGATACATTAGTATTTTATTGAACAGTAAGATTCTGCTCACATTTGATTTTATGTAGTGGACGTCAAGTATTTGAACTCTCACTCTACCAAACATTTTTTTAAATATTATGCACTAATTAAACTATTTAAATTTTCAAAAGAGAATTCCACGTGCACGTCTTCTATCCTTAAATTGGAGGAAAAGAGTAATTAAGAATGAATTTTTAATGGGTTAGTGTGGTATGACCCGCCAAAGGAATAAAGACGGGTAGGGTCATGTCCCCGTGTTTGTAATGAACCGATTTGGCGTATTCGGATCCGGGTTGGTGATATGTAATATCAGTGGCCTACCCACCAACCAAATTTTGTCCCTATCAATTACTATTATTTCATTACTATACTACTATAACTATAATGAAAAGTGGTCACGGGATATTAGCACTTTAGTGCCACATTTATCAATTAAATATTAAATGGGATTATTAAATACGATGTTGAGAAGGAATTAGTGAGTACATCGATGTTGATTATGACTTCATGATATGGACTTGGAGCAATTTATTTTTCATTAAAATGTTATTTTTATTCAAAGTATGTAGAATATACTTATTCCATCTATGTATGATGTATAAATGTCTCAAGTTTTCTTTTTTATTTTTTCATAATTAAGTGTCTCCTCTACTTTTTATTGCTTTTTATTAATAGACTTCATATTACATTAATCTATTTTACTCATATTTTATTAGAAACTAAATACAATATAGAAGTAGGATTTATACTCCACTAATTTTTTATACTCACTTATTATATTATTACTTTTTAAACCAGAGCAAGTAAATTTGTGCCATTTAATTATGGATAGAGGAAGTAACTTACAAGAGATGAAGAACACCCATGACTAAGATCATTAGCAGTGGAGCTCCCTAAGGCGCGCCCTATAGCGCGACACGTCATCAGTTTTATCCTCCTACCCTCCACTGCAGTGGGGCGCCCTAAGGCGCGCCACGTCATCAGTTGTACTATTGTTTTGTTTAATTAATTTAAATGTTTTCAAATATAGTATGCAAATGAAAATTAACAAAAAAAAGAACGAGTAATTAAAAACCGGCGAATATTAATTACAAAAAAGTTACACGATTCAAATTACGCTAAAAACCGGCTAATCTACGCAATTCCTAACTTCCGGCGCAGCTCATCGATCAACGCCCGGAGATATTCGGCTTCGTCGGGGTCCGTACACTTCTTGAGGGACTTGTGCGTATGCAACAACGTCCTCGCCATCGAGGTTGTTGCCAACGACTCAAAGGCGGCGGCTTTCGGGGTCGGGGCCGGGGCCGGGAACGGCAATGGGGTTGCGGCGGTCGAGGATGATGTCATCGTAGCCTTCCCATTGGCCTTCGCAGCCTTGACGCCTATGGGACGCAGGGAGGACATCGGTGTGCCGATACTATCGTCCTCCATGTACGTCCGGTTGAGGTCTACCGGACGATTCCCGCAGTCGCTGCTGGTGCCACCAACAGCTTCGGTGGTTTTCGACCTCTTTCCCCCCCCGGTTTGCACAATCCCGCATTGGAACTTCTGCTTGTCCCTCAAGAGCGCCCAGATGGCCTCGTGCTTGAACTCGCCGTACAGTGACTGATACGACAACAGCGCTTTGGAGGGCATGTCGCTCAAGCTCTCGCCGCTCCCCTGCCCCCACGCGCACTTCTCGTACTCCGACGAGAACAGATTGATTTGTTTCTTCACCTGGTCCCAGTGCTTGCGGAGCTGCTCCCGTTGGCGCTTGTACGCTCTCGGCGGCTTCGCCTCATTGTAGCGCTCGGCGATGCGCTCCCAGTACGCGATCTGACTTTGGTTGTTCGCGAATATCGGATCCTCTGATATATCCACCCAACACCTCGCCAATATGAGGGTTTCATCCGGCTGGTAGTTTGTACGGCAGGGTGCGTACTCTTCACATACTTCCGGAGGTGGCAACTTGTACGCGCGATGCCGGGTCCGCTTCTTTTTGGCGGGTGCGGCGGATGGGGTGGCGTCGGCGACGGCGCGGCGGGAGGGGGCGACGGGTCGGTTTGGTGAAGGCTCCATGTCAGACAAATCGTACGATTCCGTGCTGAATTCGGGATCGTACTGCGTGTTGGCGGCGAATGATCGATATTCGCCGGGTTCTGTACCCGGCCAACGCGCCTCACCACTGAACATCGGACTGCTGGGACTTGATGAATCCATTTCGTAGTAATAAAAAATGTGAGTTTCGAGAGTGGAATCGCGAAATGAAATGTTAAAAATGAAGGGTATTTATAAAAAAAATGAAACTGCGTGTCATCGTTCGCGGAGCCCACAATGCGGCGGACGATGGCGCGAACGATAGCCTATCGTCCGCGCCCTATACGCCGCGGACGATGTATCGGCCGTGAGCATCGGGCGCGCCCGATGCCAGACACCCACAATGGTGCCATCGTCCGCGCCCGAGGACGATGGACGCCATCGGGCGCCCCATTGTGGGTGCTCTAATGACTGCTGGAATTTTTAATTTTCTTGGTAAATGAATATTCGTTCATTTAAAAGAGAAAATAATAAAATGTAAATTTAATATTTAGATCACTCCTACCATGGGGTCATATATTACTATAGTTTTTCATCATTTTAACTGAAGGATCAATTTTCCTTATAATTCATACTCGTACTTTATATCCACATTCAAATGAAGCGATACATAAAAATCAAAACACGAATGAGCCTTTGAATAAAAAAGAGATGGAAACAATACAAATATCATTGCAAAGATAAAACCATCTCCCTAAAACAGACATACCCCTAATTAAGGAGTAGTAGGAGTATTACTTTTGATATCAAAATAAAAGTTGAAAACTGAGACAATGACTAATCTTGCAGCCATCACAACCTATAACCTTTTAGCCTTCTTCCTTCTTGCAATTTCTAGCAAGATGAGAGACTTTTTCCACAGTTGTCGCTATCTCAATCCAACAAACACTTTCTAAAAACCTATATACAATTATCATCCAAATCTCATCACCCTAACTACCAATATTAGGGTTGGCAGCAAAGTATGCAAGAACACCAACAAATGGAGCATTGATATAAGTAGTTGGCTCGGACTTCTTAAAGTCGACCCTATCGTCGTCATACACATCATCCTCGCCCGGTCCCCCCACCACGGCCCCGACCAACGTGTTAGGGTTAGGATCGGATGAGTTGAAAAAGACCGAACCCTCCTTGCAAGCGACCACCTGAGGGTGGTCCTTCTTGGAGGGGATAGAGGATCCGCGGTGGTGGATCCTCTTAGGGTACGAGCTGCTATACCCGACCATATACGACATTCCTGTTGGATTTTCGCCTAAGATGTAGTTAACCTGCCTCTGTGCTACCTGTCTCAGCATTGAGGGGCTAATGCTGACTTCACCGCAGTAGACAGTTTGCGATGATCGCTCCAAGTAGTCTGCGTACACGAGCGAGAGGAAGGAGATGGTGGTCGCGTGCTGTAGATTGCTTCCACCCGGGCGGTAGATGAGGCCTCCGGGGGTGAACTCTATGTGGAAGGAGGTCGCTTCTGGGACGAGTGTGCACATGAAGCTGTCTGCTGAGGCTCTGTATGACTGGAGTGAGTACTTGCTGTTCTCCAAAACCTCCTGCAATAAAACAGGGTATTTCATCATTTTCTTGACAGTTTTTCAACAAATATATGATTTAACTCGATTCACAACAACCATAAATAGATTTTTACCTTGGAAACGAGCACGTTTAGACCGGCATGCTTGTTGTCCCACCCGAATTCGTTAATGTTTTCATCAGCTCCTAGTGTTTTGCCATTGTTTTGCAAGTAACTGAGGTAAGTGTCATCATTTGATGCCCTTCCCAGCCAAGCTGCCCCCCATAGCAATTCATCCTATCCATTTGTTTACAAACAGCTTAATGAGATGATCAAGATCAACTCTGCCGATCTGTATTCGGTACGAGCAAATAAGCGTACCTGATATCCATCAAAATCACAGTAGAACGGGCACACCCCATCTCTAATATTCGCATTATCGCTATAAGCCCCACGGTAGCTATCCGCGTAGTTAAATACTCTGCTGGAGGTCCGTAGCAGAGTCTCAGCGTATCCGGGGTCGGACGCTCGGAATGCCATGGAGGCTGCAGCTAGGGCTGCGGCCGTCTCCCCGGCGACGTCAGACGCCGGATTCGGAGCCTCAACGACGTACACTGTCCTAGGAGTGTCCATGTCCTCTGGCCTCTCCCAACAGTTGTGGTCAGCAATCGGATCCCCAACCTAAACATGATTCAAATTGAAATGTTTACCAATTTACTAAGAAGAAAAATATTGAAATAAAAGAAGTAATATCAATCTCAATGAATTGTAAGTACTACGTAATTGGTTTGTGCAGTTGATGTAGGATGGTGACACAAGAAAACTTCTGAAGATGGTAAAAGATAGTCTAGTTGGTAAAGTTGGCCAATAGATTTACATTTACTTATAAGTGGCAATGCCAATACGAGATCATCTATTTCTCAACAAACACATTGACATTATAGTCAAGTGGTTTGGAGATCAAACTTTTCCAAAAAAAAAATTCGAATGATAAATGCATGTACGTGAAAGAAAAGTGAATGATAAATTCTAAATAAATAACTAACTAAAAAATTTATACGGAGTACAATTCAAACATTATATGCTTTCGGCTAACTAATATAACCCACTATCTCTGCCTATATTAAATTCAAATGGCGTAATACTTATGGGAAATAGAGCTTCTTTTGTTTGTTTGTTTGTTTGTTTGTTTTTAATTATAATGCAATATTCGGTGCATTCACCATATTTTTACCCAGCATTTTTTGCAAGTTGGCCCAGTAAGTGATGAGAGGCAGATAAACCATTCAACTATATATAGTAATATAAGGCATGTCACCATTATCCATACCATATTGTTGGGGTGAATTGAATGCTAGTTTATGTTTGTTTTGTTAGTGGGCATGTTCGACCAATAAAGTCGTAAATAGAATTATTTGATCAATTTATTAATATTACAAGACACATATACGTATATTCCAATTTGTAGTATGTATCGTAATTAATTTTCTATAAATGAAAAAAACAAACATTATGGAGTACTTAGAAAAGATACTAAGTAATTCTATTTAGGAACCGAAACAGATTAACCACAAGGATTTGAAATATGAAAACTATCAATCTAAAATACTTTGAAGTTATTAAATATTTAAAATGCCTTTAATATATTTATGTATTAAATTTAATACGTAAATATAAAACTAAAACACATTATTCTTTACTTTATTAAATCAAGTCTCAGTTTTCTCTCACAGCCACACATATCTTCCCTTCACCCTACCTGACCTTATATGGCCCCGGGCAGCTCGGTCAGCTTTTATTACTTTATCTATCAATATATCCAACTGCTTTCAAATTAAATTTCCATCCACTCCAAACTGACTTCTAGTTTTATCTTCAAACTTAACCAATAACAATGTCCAAGTATGAATCTAATTGTAGTCGTTTTATGATATGAATTGTTCATTTGATGAATATACTTTGTCAATTGTAAATATTTTGACGTATTAGTCAACCAAAATTGAAAGTATATGGTATTGCGTCAAAATCAACAAAAGTCACACATCAATTTAAAGAATGTTGCTATAAAACGACCAAAAATTGGCTATGAGCTCTATATTGTTGTTGGCGCTATGAAATAAACTGTATCACAGTCTAATGCAATGAATAAAAAATTATTGAAAGTTCAGGCTATAAACTACCAAATTAATCCTATAATATTGATGTTTGTTCATTCCTTTTTCAGTTATGCATGGAAACAGAAAAAGGAAATTATGCTTAATTGTCGAATTATAGCTCTTAATCATGAATTATGATTTCATCATAGCAATTCCGAATTTAATGCCAATTACTTAATTTGTCGATTTATAGCTCATAGTCATGATTTCATTTCAGCTATATCAAAACCAATTCCTATTCCAATTTCAAATGTAATGTGCGAAAATGAAAAATCGAAATTATTATAATCAACAACACAGTATAATCATTTGTTACCTGCACAAAAATTCGGTTAGGCTGCGCAACCGTTTTCAACAAATAATCGGTGGACCACCTGATCGCAACCAGCGCGTTGCGGAGCTCCGGCGGCGGCATTCGGTCGCCGAACTCGATTACGCTCCAGGCGAGCATTGTGGTGGTGAAAGCCATGGGGAAATTGAACTTGACGTTATCGCCGGCGTCGTAGTAGCCGCCGGTGAGGTCGGCGCCGACAGTCCAGCCGTCGCCGAGACCTGAGTGATCTCGCCACGTCAGGCGCTGATCCGGCGGAAGGTAGCCGGAGCGCTGCCCCTCGAAGAAGAGGATCGATTTGGACAATGCGTCGGCGTAGTCATGGTAGCTCGCCGCGAAGAATGGGAATTGTGAGAGGAGAAGTAGGAGAATTGCGTAGCGCTGTTTCATGTTTGGGGATTTTTTCGCCATTTTTTTGCTGTTTTTAGAGAGAGAAAGAGAGAGGTGTGTAAACCTCCTCTACTGTGTGGCGATGGAGTGAGAAGTGAGGAACATGGAGGGCGTTGATATACTTATATAAGCATGATTCCTCCGTTAAATTTTGTTGTGGGAGTATTATAAAAATAAATAAATAATTTAATTTTTTGTTATTTATTTCTATGTCCCACAAGAATATGCATTCTTTCCTTTTTAGTCAATCCCACAAAAATATACACTTTCTAATTTTAGAAAGTCTCTTGGGACCCATTCTACACTAAGAATATTTTAATTACTTTTTTCTCTAACCCTTTCTTATTTTACCAATTTTATATTAAAACTAGTGTCGAACCCAAAGTGCATATTCTTCAAGGACGGAGGGAGTAATATACTACACGGGTTCAAGATATGAAATTTAAAGTCTTTTATCTATAAAACAAAATGAAGGGCATAAGCATAATAGAATAATTGATAAATATAGACCAATCCGTACACCTAAGTAGCATACATTATTATCTCATAACATAATCACATCCTAATGCAGACCAAAACCTCGCACTTGTACACTGCTCAATTATATAGTACTTGTATTATTTTAATTTCAGTCTCATTTATGCTATTCGGTTTATTAGACAAAATAATCATGAAATATAGTATAAGATTGAGTTGTAGAATTATTTTAATTCAAAAGGATTAAACCATGACTAAGGATCATATGATTATTCATTTAGGATTGAATCGTGGGATTCAATCTCATGATCCAAACACAATACATATTTAATCCCGAGATCTAATCTTATAAACGGAACAACAATTTATCTTTTTATGTAAATAAAACAATTTCAAATCAACACAAGATGTTTTTGTTTGGTACCAACTCAAATAATCCATAAAACTTGTCACAATCATTCTGTATTAGTGACTTGCCTTGGTATATTAATTTGAAATGATTTAGTAGAATTTGCCAAATAAATTAATCCAAACACGTCGTATGCGCTGGGGTGTGTTCACGGGCGTTGGGATTTGGATAGGAAAGTGTGACCTATCTGAATTTCCGATAGATGTAAGACAAAATCATAAGTTCCATCACAACACACATATATATCAAATAAAGTGCGAATTTATGCTTAATGGACTAACATACGTGAAATTTAGTACTACCTCCGTCCCAAGATAAGTGAGCCAAAACTTTTTTGCACGAGATTTAAGAAAATGGAGTTTTGTTAGTAAAATAAAAAGTGAATAAAGTAAGAGAGTGAATAAAGTAGAGAGAATATCAAAAGAAAAAATGACTCACTTATCTTGAGACGTCCCAAAAAGGAATGTGAGTCGCTTATCTTGGGACTGAGGGAGTAGTATATTTTATTTATCTAACATTTTATAAAGTCACATGTGTATATTTAAATTTAAATTTTTTTCATATAGAAAAAAATGTACTACTAACTGAAAACAAGTAGGCGCCGACACGGCGGGTGGCGACAGTTAAAATTCACATGCAGCAAGAAAGGTGAGTCTCATTACTGTACCTGTAAAGAGTAGGTTTTTGGCACTTTTTTATTTTCTGTGTAGGGTCCTGTTTCTTTGTTTTTTGTGTTTTCTTTTATTTTTGGTATGGCATTAAATTGGTACTGTAGTAGTATAATTATTTTATTTTATGGGCTGCATTCAGTGTTACGACTCTTCAATTTAACATTTCGGCTTGTAACGTGACTAACGTCTCAATTAATTATTTTATTGTAAGACTTCGTGAAATAAACCGCCGCTATGTTAAAGTTAGATTAAAAGAAACTATGAATTGCAAAATAATTTGTGTTTGTTTGTTATTTTTCATGATCCAGCTACATACATATTCTAATTTTAGAAACGAAAATTCAATCGGTCTCAGTTTTAGATATGATTCCTGGTTTCAATAAAAACAGACTAACTTAACTGATGTCATGTCACTGATTATTACACTAATAAAAATAAAAAGAGTTCAATCGTTTTATAATGCCGAAAGGACGTACAGATTAAAAAAAAATTAATGTAGAGCTAAGTGATCGAAACTATCAATGTGAACCTCTAGTACTAATAATTTATTTGAGTTAATTCTATGTTTATTTTATTTGAGTTAACAGATAACTAGTCACGGACTCATGGGATTTTACTATTAAAATTCATATGCAATCACGTTGATAAGAATTATCCGAAATCATCTTTAGTCTTTACTGAATCGGAGTGTAGATGAAGAATCATTGTAGATAGGAGGACTACTAATTAAATTAATTTATTTGAATGATAGTAATTCAAAGGCTCTTCAATAGTTAATTCTCAAATTTCTACTCGTGCCCAAACTAGAGAGGAAAAAAAAGGAATAGAGAAATAGGGCGAGAGAGCGGGTTTGATCGTAGAAATACAGTGAGAAAATGGATTCCTATTTTTTTAAGGCTAATATTAATACGGAGTATAATTTTAATTATTAACAGTAAAAATACTACTCCTATAAAATATATTTGGAAAATCCCAGTGATGAGTGACCCTGACTCTTCTCGTATATGTTGAAAAAATGAACGGAGAAACGTATTTACTAGAATAGAGTAAAATTTATCTCTTCAAGAATGCAATTTTCTGAAATTGGGATAGGAAGCGTGACACAACTTCACCAACATGGGTTGAGTTGAGAATATACATTTTTGAACATCGAATCGAATCATGAAAATTAGATTATTTATCCAATAAATTTCGGCATGGAAATTATGGGATTTGTTGGCATTTACTGACAATAATCTTTATATCCGAAAGTTGTGGTGTTTTGCATAGGGTACTGTAATTTTTGGCAGAGCGTAACTTCTTCCAAGGGCAACCGTCTTACCCTCCACTAGCCCACTAGGCCACTACCACAATATATCATTTTCAACATTATTTAAACAAAATAAAATTATTCTCTCAACCCAAATATTTACTCTCCTCAGGAAAAAGTTAAAACAATATATTTACTCCATCCGTCCCACAATAAGAGTCTTATTTCACTTAAGTAAGGCCAAATTTATACCAATTTATTTCATTCACATTTTATTATTAAACTAATATATATAAATTGGAATTCATATGTCACTAACTTATTCAATCCACTTTTATTTACAATTCTTAAAACTCATGTCATAATCAAATAAGACCCCTATTATAAAACGGGTAAAGTAGAATATAACCAAATTAAAGCAATTTAAAAATAATACTCCCTCCATCCCCTAAATATAGAAACTCTTTCATTTTCGGTTCTCAAAATAAAAATTTTCTATTTAAAGCAATTTATTTCTTTATAAAAATGTGAAACTCATTTTCCACTAACATAATTTCTTTCTATCATTATCTTACTTTACCAATTTTATATTAAAACTCATGTCATTTTAAAAATTTCTATTTTTAAGGGACGGAGGGAGTAGTTCTAACATGAAAAAAATTAAAAAATAAAAAAAGTTTATGCATTTAATAAGATCTCACTTTTCATATAATCCAATTAAAAAAAATAAAATTTGTGAAAAAAAAGCAGTGAAAACACGTGTATTTAAAGATAAATAACCCATAAAAACATCTATAACAAATGAGTATCTTGTAATCCAAGACGATTTGATTCTATCCATAGTTGAAGTGGCAATTGTTGTTTAGAAAATATGGGTATCATCGGGAGTAGTTTCTTGACAAGGACAATCTTATCTTAATGCGGCGTGCTTATTATCTAGGTAGTGAGAAGGTAAGTGATAAGGAAACCAAACCCCAATCTTGTGCACCCCACATGCACCAAGCACGAGAGAGAGAGAGAGAGAGAGAGAGAGAGAGAGAGAGAGAGAGAGAGAGAGAGAGAGAGAGAGAGAGAGAGAGAGAGAGAGAGAGAGAGAGAGACCACTATTAAGACATGAAAACCAGTACTAAAACACCTTCCACCTTAAAATCCAAAGCTATTACAGGAAACAATGGGTTCCATAGATATGTGCTGAAAACAAGCCCAGGTAGTTTTCAAGTAACTGCTCACAGCTGCTAATAGGCACTACCTTTAGCCTGGTCTATTAGGATGACCAAATACACCAAATCGAGTTAAATGGCAAAGATTATCGAGTGCAACTTCAACCTTACTCAAACAGAAACGGGAGAGGGGGAAACAACTAGGGGATCACTGCGCTCTAGCACCTTGTGAAAACTGAGTCAATAATATCGTTAGTACCTTCTGGGAAATCGGTCCATGAACCTCCCGGATGGGCATTCAAATGCCAGGTGACCTCTTCCACCGCAGTTGTGGCAAATGGTCATCGCCATGCAATCTCTACTCATATGCCCCATCTGCTGACAGTTCCGACAAACTATGTCCCTGAATCCGCCTCCACCTCCACCTCCACCCATACCTCCACCTCCACGAACTCCACCACCCCTCTCTTCGAGCATATTGGCCTTAGGGCAGTCTCTAGCTACATGTCCAGATATATTGCACACATTGCACACAGGCTCATTCTGACAATCACGTGCCAGATGGCCTGTTTTCCGACAGTTTTTGCAGGCCTTGTCGTTGGTACAGTCAACTGCCATGTGTCCTTGCTTGAAGCAATTATTGCACAGCCTCAAGTCACCAGGAGGCAACTGAGGAGCTGAGCAGTCTCTGGCACGGTGTCCTGCCTTCCCACAAGTGTGACAGATGCCTTCGTTTGGGCAATTCCCGGCCATGTGACCAGGCTCCCGACAGTTCCAGCACAGAGATTTTGTGCTGCATTCTGATGCAATGTGCCTGATGCAAGTTTCACAGACGAGACGTTAAAATACAAACCGAGAGACTTCACGGACCAAAGGCTAGATAAGTTTCATTTCGAATATACTGGAACAATTTATGAGTATAATATTAAGGAACCTAAAAAGGGCTAATAAGTAATAGGAGTATATTCAAGGGGACACAAAAATTTGCATATAAGTTTCATATTGGCCCCATGATGATTGCCATCTGTAGCATTCAGACAAGGGGAAATGCTTCCAGATTAAGTTGTAACTTCAACAAGCAAATTTTAAATGACAACCCACCATGTCAAAAAATGACCTAACAAAACTAGGCCGTTGATGGAATACTACACATGCGACATAAAGCTTACCAAATTCCATGTTTTATGCAATAGACTGAGCCAGAAATTAATTTAAAAAACTGCATTAAGTGAAATGTATGCTGCATCAGTTGAGTCATTGGCTACTACTTTGTCTAAAGATATGTTGGTCATTCATGATCAGAACATAGTTGGATGAACCAAATTGATATCCATATCGAAGCAACTCACCCAGGAAGACCACAGTTGTGGCAAATGGCTACATTGGGGCATTCTCTAGCAAAGTGACCAGGTCTTTTGCAGTTTTTGCACAAACTGTTCTGACTGCAAATAACACATCAAAACATTTTAAATCTTCCAATATTGAATTATTGATACAAACAAGAAAGATTGAAAAAGAAAAATAAGATGAAGAAACACACAACTAAAAAGGAAAAATAGATCAATTTGATAAATTCAAGAACATATTAATCAGATACACAGCAGCTAGAAACAGCATCACATCCACTTTGCTTTCACATGAACCCTTACATGGAACGTCGACTACCTCTTCCTTCCCCAACCAAACACTAGCAGTGATGGAAAGTCACAAACATACAAAAGAATGAAGACCAAATAACCTGAAGCCCCGCCTTGTATCCCGCCTATATGGTGCATCACGATAGGAATAGCGTTGAGTTCGGATCTTACGATCCATCGGACTCCTGCTTCTGCTCCTGCTCCTGCTTCGGCTCCTGTTGTCTAAGCTCATTTCAAAACTATGCAAGCCAACACACCAACACCTACAAGCAAAATATCACCACCACCACGGCTGCTGCCTTCTCCCTGTCCACCACAACCACACACCGAACACCGAGTCAATGACCCCCAAATATTCTTTACTCATTCCTTCGTGATTCAAACACCAGATTCCACACTACAAGTACAATTCTCAACACGAAATGCCACCACATATCAATAACAACCAGCACCGGTTACATTCTCAATATGAACATACTGTGTCATCTGCTATACCACAAGCATCTCTAACTAACACATCATCGCAAGATAAAAGCTCAAAGCATCCTCACTTTAAGACACATCTGCCAATAATTTTAATAAATGAAGTAAAATTTCATTTCAATTACATTACTTCCCAACCATGAACCACCCTGTATGTGGGAGTAATCAAGGGTAAGAATTGAAGTAAAAAAGGAAGAAGGAAAAAACAAAAATGAGAGACTGGTCAATAAAATCCCAAAACCCATTCATTTTTTTTACAGGATGAATACAACAAGTCACCAAACTCTTCGTGCATCCATATCTCAAATACAATGGAGAATTATTTCTTCTTTTCTTCCATTTTTTTCATCTTTCCTAAACTGCAAAAGCCTTGAATCCTCACCCCTCAACTTATAATAACCAGGGAGAAAAAAAGTGATAAATGTTTTCTAGTAACATCGTGAGGCGCTAATGTTGAAATGAATGATGGGCATTAAGGCTTAACGGAGTTCTGAACTCTGCGTTAAACCACATATACGCTGAAAGACTTAAGAATAAAGTAGGGCAGGTTAATATACATGCAGGAACAGAAAGGGGTTTTGTGAAAATCAATTAAACCAGTCGCAAGTCGCAACTAATCTTCGTATTAAATGCTGATGATATGTGATTGCAATCAATTTTCTATCTGTTGCTGCTTTGGTCTAGTCAAATTTCTGGTTTGTTTCTTGTTCGTTTGTCATACGTAATACTTTGCCATTGGGGGACAAATATGCGAGAACATACCCCATTCCAAATCTATCCAAAGCTTTACAGCAAGCTTCTAACCTATCGGATACCTCGAATATTTTCTGTCAGCTGTACAAGTGACACGGCTAAGCAGAACTCTAGGCGAAAAATAGAACACCAACTTTCAGACGAGAAACTCTAAGAAATCAGCACCACATGACCCGAGACTAATCAAATCCGAAACCCTACCTGTTCTGTGGAGGTCAATTCAATAAAAATAAGTAAAAACTCCATCATAAATCTGAAAACCTAACTCTGGTTTGAGGAGCAACTAACAATCACCCAACGTAAAGGAAAACGCAAATCAGACCGCACAAAGGCCAAAAAACATAAGGAAATAAATCAGAAAATCACGACCTTTCCATCGGATTAAATCAGTAATTCCAGATCCAAATCAAAAGATACTCAGATGTAAACCCGATTAAATATTTTCGGTACAGCTAGGGCACGCAGAGGAGAGAGACCAACCTGCTGCGGCGCAAGCTTGGACGGCGGTAAACGACGCGAGCAATTGAACGTAGATCTGCTGCGGAAAGAGCTCCAGAGGAAGAAAACCAGATGAATGAGGAATTTAGGGCATTTCCAGTAAGACTGGACGTCAAATTGCCCTCACATAGCCTTCACACTGCCACATCATCAGCACTACAATTCTCCTGCCACATCAGCTTGTCACATCAGCTTATCACATCAAATAGCTCTCACATAGCCTTCACACTACATATCCACATCACTAATAACAATTATATAATTTAATTTACAATCGTATCAACATACGAAATTTAATTTACGAGACAAATACATTTAAATTGAATAATACTATTAAAATTTCAAAAAAGCACAATAATTTAAAAAAATTACATTTAAAAAAATACATAAATTTACATAAAAACTAACGCCTTGCAATCCTCCGCGCTCACAACTCTTCAACTAAATCCTTTTGGAGTCGAATATGAGCCTCCGTCTGACGCATGTCGGCATGTGCTTGGAGGAGGGCTTCTTCATCGTGAGGTACCCCACCTCGTACGTTGGCGGTGGCGACACCGTGGCTTGGACCGGCCTCATTATCGTCGTTGGCCCAATCAGTCAGTTGTACACCTTCATCTTCGACAATCATGTTGTGCATGATAATACATGCGTACAGTATATTAGCAATGCAGTCGACATTCCACAAACGCGTTGGTCCCTTAACTGCAGCCCATCGAGCCTGAAGCACACCAAATGCGCGCTCCACGTCCTTTCGCGCCGACTCCGGCCGCGTCGCAAAGTAGGCCTTCTTCGCATCTGATGCGCACCGGATCGTCTTCACAAAGACGGGCCACCTAGGGTATATCCCATCCGCCAAGTAGTGCGAATGAAAATGACGTTCAAAGCGCGTATATATAGTGTTTTCAAAAGAAAATAAAAATAAAAAATAAAATATGACGCCGGTTTGACGCCGATCCGGGACCCACAATGGCGCCGTGAGGATCGGCGTCGGAACCGGCGTCATCGCGCGAATCGGCATGGCCACGCCGATTTTGATGCCGATTTCGCCGACGCCGGTTCCAATGGTTCGGCGTCAGAACCGGCGTCGGCGAAAAATCGGCGTCGCGATTTTGACGTCGGCATTGGAGATGCTCTTATGACGCCGGGAACATTCTTTAATTTTTAAATTGGTATTTTATTTTAACAATAAAATACAAATATCCTTATCTTAAATTACGTAATGTATTTAGTCTATTGATCTAAATCTTTTAATTCCCAAATTAATCTTACAACTTAATAATGACTAATAAATGTGTAACACAGTAACACTATGCATATCTCTTGCTCCATGGAAAATAAAAATAGTCGTACTAACGCGAATATTGTAGCTCATTTCATGGGGAGTGATAATTGCTGACTATAACTAATTTAAGACCGTTGAATTATAGAAATTTTGTGGTCTACAATTTGTCATGTGTAATTTTATTTTTTATTTTTAAACATTAAAAAGATAATAGGAACTATCAAATTTAAAGTTTAGAAACGCAATGTCAATACAGTGTATGAAATACATCAACACAAAGACATAACAATGTCAATACAATTTCATATTGACATTATACAAGCATTGTATTTATATAAAGCTGTTAACGAAATGTATGAATATTTACGAAAATTTAATCAAATTTTGACATCGAAACATATGCATGTTGGATATCGTTAGAATCCTTATAAAATTATCTTTAAATTGATATATGTTATGCGAAAAAATAATTTAAATCGAGATAGTTATATGCATTTAAAGTTTTGGTATATTTTTCAAAATTTAGTTATAACTAATTTATTGTTAATTGACCTTAATTGATATTTTTTTGCATGATATTGATACTCAAAAGGCCTGAATGATCTTGGCCTTTAATTTAAAAATCTAATGCTTATCATTTAGTTGTAGTTAGCAATTTAAAGGTGAGTTAGCAATGTAACACACCCCATTTCCCATATACATGAATTAAATATATGCGTTGAGGCGAATAAACGAACATAATTTTGGATTATCATGATAACTTTTTATGCTATATTTATGCTGATTTTATAAATATGCGCACCAACATTTTCTAAAACCTTTTTTAGTTAGTTTTGTTTTTCTTCTTTTGCATTTTTTACTTCGTTGCTTTTTTCCTTTTTCAAAATGTTACGCCCTCCGGCTACGAATAGGAATCTCATTTCCTTCAAGTACGGATTTTAAGAAATGTTAAGAAAAGTGAGCGGAAGAAAGTTAGTAGAATATGAGTCCCACTTGTATATATTAGTTTTAAATGATACGTGAGTGGAATGAGTTAGTGGAATGTATGGCCTCATACCATTTATTGTAATTACAAATCGAGACTCTTATTCGCGGACGGACTAAAATAGAAAAGCGAAACTCCTATTCACGGACGAATGGAGTATATATGATTTTTTTTAGCATACATTAATTTAGAAATTTTCCATTAGCTTAAATGTTAATGAATTGAATTTTTAATGACTTTTGTATTCTCAATTAATCGACTATATTGAATTCAAAATTATGGTTTCTTACTAAAATATTTAATCGACATAACTAGATTTTTTATTTATTAAGTGAAAAATGTAAGAGACAAGGTTTGCTAAAGTTTCAAACAAAAATTATATCAAAAATCTTAAGAATTAATCTTGGATAACTGGAATGTTATCGACCATGTTAGATTACTAGGGGTGTCGAAACGGGTACCTACTGGTAGCCGCACCCGACTCATCGGTATCTGCACCCGATTTAGCCCATAAACCCAGTCCCGGTATTCTAGTTGAGTATCCCGCCCCCGACCTTGCGGGTACCCCACCTGAACATGTATTTTTTTGTGATTTGTATATTTTAATATTTAATTGTTAATAGTTAATGGAGTATGTGTATACGAGTACATAGTATATATAATATAAATGTGCTACGGGGCCTGCTATACTGCATAATAATATATACTGTGTGTACTACTGTATGCATATGCAATGTACTAATGAATTACCTTAAATCCATTAAAGAATTAGAATGAAAAAATAACAAAAAAATGAAATATACTAGTACAATGTATGCTGTGTGTTGGAAAAACAAAAAATGATAGAAACAGAATGGGAAAACGAAAGAAATACGAGTAGAATAATAGAAGAGAGAAGACGAGACTTAAAAAATAAAGCCAACCTAAACTAAAATGCTGAAATTAATTAAAATATAAATTAAAATACCCTAATCCTATAATAATAATCGGGTGTATCGGGTATACCCGTTACCCGCAACACTCAAAATTATAATGCCGAACAAATCCAAAGCTCACTCACCGGAAAGTAAACCAAAAGATGATCGAATAATATCTAGAGCATGGGAGAAAAAGGGCAAAGAGGACTACGTTGATAAGGTGAGGAGTTAAAAGGAAGACTGAAAAAAAAAATGGTAAAAAAAGAATTAACCATTACTATTAAGTGATATATTCAAGGCGAGGTTAATCTCATAAGGGGTATGTGGGTTAGAATTAACCCAGAAACAAAGATTACAAACAAGAGAAAAAAGTCATGTTCATTAAACGTACAAAGATTACAAATAAGAAAAAAAATAGTCATGTCCCAGGAAAAGTTGAACACAACAACCAAGCAATAGGAAAAACATGGATAAAGTGCACTATCTTGTCTTTTACATATAATCAATTCAGCATCAAATGTTGTTATTTGTTATCAAAAATTTATATGATAATTGTTTAGATGGTTGGATTTAGAATTTTTAAATCATCATACTTTATGGTACCATAATTGTGGCATCTTATATTCGGCTAGTCATCAATCAAATAGGATGTGTTACAACATGCATCGTTTGTCGAAACTCTGCCATCACTAACAATCATCCAATTTCAAAAACTTGTTGAGCAAAATAACTAAAAATAGGTCAATACTCAATAAACCGGATGCATCATGGCGAGGTCGGACTGAGGGTAGTGGAGGTGAGACTAGGGCATATCAATCGGGCTAATCCATTCGTGTTCGTGCCAACACACCTAGATTTTTGGACTATCCGGGTTGCAAAATTGTCATGTCCAAAATTTCCAACTCTAACACTAAATTTGAACCTTGTGATTTTGGACTAATCCCTTGGATGAATATAGCCAACAAACTTTTAAAAAGTCCATACAAAAGAAATAAATAAACATCCACTAACTTTAATTTAAACAATAGAAAACAACCATCAACTACAAGAAAACATTACAGCTATAATCTAAAATAAAAACAGAAAAAAATAATTTTAACTACATATTATAAACAACAAACCATCCTCATTGCCCATACCCTCAGCAACAAGACAAAGGTTCACATCATTGACGCACCAAATGATACTGCATAAATAGAGAGATAACTGGCAATACAAAATATGGTAGTACCACTATGAATACTTCAATTTATAGTGAACAAAGGCAATGGTAGTTGAGTAGAAACATATAATTGTGTTAACCCATAGTCGATTACGGGCCGCACGGCAAAAAGAGTGCAACCAATCACCCAAACCCTACGAAGTATGATGACGAGTAAAATTGTTAAACTTATCGATAGGTGGACACAGATGACATCGAAGGAATGCCATGGTATCATATGTATAAGCTTACTCTCTCATTTTCACGAGCTGAGTAGTGCCACACCCATTGTTGCAATCCAGTGTGGGGCTCGCTTTCGGGGGAAAAAGAAGTGAACCGTGCCTGTAATAGTAGCCAGTAATACAAAAAACACGATAACTCTCTTCAATGCTCCTATTCTCCCGAGGTGAGAATAATTTCATCTCAAGCTAAAACATTGCACGATGTTAAAACCATCGACTGTACATTAGTTTGATATTGTCCACTTTGGGTCAAGCCCGTCCGCACAGATTTATTTTTTGGGTCAATTCCAAAAGGCTTCAAACTAATTGGAGTTGACAACATTTATATTTAGCTTTCAACCTCACTCACTCATTCGACATGGGATGAGTTTGCAACCCAATAAACTTTTTCTCAAACCGAAATCACATCAGGAACACGACCGATGCATCAACACATTATGGGCTAGACTCAAACTTTAGTCACCATGAGTCTGACTCGAACATGGGTCATCCAATGCCTGACATAGACCAATAAATAATTCTTTAGGTATTGCAATTAAGACTTCAAATACCTCATTCCGTTCCACTATACACAAATCAAATTCTTTTTTGAGACATCTCATTCATATAATTATTTTATTTTCTAATAAAATACAATATAACTGTTGGAAAGAAATCAAGGAATTAATGTAAATTGATTCCTAGTTGATCTCTAATTGATCATATCCCTAAATTAGGAGATACTAGTTACCATATGTAAATTGTAATCTTACCTATAAGAGTTGTAATCTCTACACATATCATTAAGCAATAATATTACACCATTCTTCAAATCCCTAATTATTTCTTCATGACGTCAGAGCAGGAAGAATTCTGGCTCAGAGAATTCTCATCATAGCCGAGTGATACCCAAACTCTCGGCCCTTATACCAAAACCAAACCATAGATCAATTCAACCAAAAAAAAACCAATCCAAATATGACAGACACAAACAACAAGCCAACATGAGAATCCTCAAAGTTGAGGACAAACAAGGGCGTTACCGTGGCGTTCAAATTGAACGAGAAAAATTACCCGTTGTGGGCTCGGCTGATGAAAGTCGAGATTGGAAGCAGGGGGGATACTCCCACATCTACGACAAACCACCGGAGCCGAACAGCAAGGGATACCGGGAATGGGAGGAAACCGATTTGATCGTTTTCTCTTGGATCGTCAATAATATCGAAAATGATATTATCGCCGATTTTGCTCACCATCAAACGACCAAAGCCTTGTGGGACAATCTCGCGATCACCTTCGAAAGCAAGGCGGATCCCTATCAAATTTACGACCTGGAAGACAAGATAATATACATGAGACAAGGAAATCTTGATCTTGAGACGTATTACCGTCGAATCCACGGATTGTGGGTAACAATTGATCGAAGTCAGAAACCACCCGTAACATGTTGCGACAAGGGGATCGGGGAGTTCCGACAACACACGAGCGAGAAACGACTCATCAAATTTCTCACTGGATTGAATCAAGAGTATGATCACATCCGTCGGGAGATCTTGAAGGAGCAGCCTTACCCCTCAGTCGAAGAAGCCTACGGATGGGTGAAGAAGGAGGCGGCTCGACAGAAAATCATGCCACCGGCATCCTCTCCACCCACCGGAGACTCCACTGGCGTAGGAAGCGCCAATGCATCATCGGGGGAGATAGGCTATGGATTCGGGGCTCAGAGGGATCGACCGAACCGAGGAGGACCGAACAACCGTGGAGCGCCGCCACCTGCCGCAGCCGCGCACCACTTCGGAGGAAAGCCGGACAAAAGCAAGCTATGGTGTTCCCACTGTGGGAAGAACAAGCACACGAGGGAAACTTGCTTCCTCCGTGTAAGATATCCGGAGTGGTGGGATGAGAAGCAAAAGGCACGGACTCATGCGAAATTCGCCGCCATGGGAGTCGCCGAGACGGAGCGGCGACAGATTCCCCAAAATCAGAACAGGGGCGAACCAAATGGAGGGGAAAATCAGGCGAATCCCACTCGCCCCGAAATCAATGGTGGCAGCAACAACGGTGGCGGCGGAGGAGAAGTCCGGGTCGATAATTTTGTGGCGAGAGCCGGAGGAACGACGGAATCACAGAAATGGAGCAGCGGCGCCTTGGATGGAGGTAACGGGTTTGGTCATAGACCAAACCCTAACAACTCTGTTTTATTGCAATTAGGTCCTCCGTCTTGTGAAAAACACATAACCAACCCCACTCTTTTAAGTAGGCCCCTGAACTCTTTATATTACAATAAGTCGCCCACAACTATCTTAAAATCTGAAATAAACCCACATATTGACCAAATTGAAACCCGAAATCGTTTTGCACCTCTGTTAAAAATTTCCGCTGCATTTAACTTGCAAAATAGGGATAAAAGGGATACCCGGGGATGGATTTTTGATTGTGGAGCCACAGATACTATGACTCCGGAGAAAACAGATTTTATTGATTTTAGTGAGGTCGCTAAGACTTATATTAGAACTGCAAACGGGGAATTAATCAAAGTGGCAGGGGCCGGAACCATAGAAATTTTCCAAACCTTCGTTTGTCAAATTGTCTGTTTGTGCCAAGCTTATCTCAAAGATTGATGTCAGTAAGCCATGTCACAAGAGAGCTGAACTGTACACTTCTAATGCATCCAAATTGTTGCATCTCACAGGGGACGACGAGGAAGAAATCGGCGAATTGAGGAAAAACCTGTTCAAAGAGTTTGAAATGAAAGACCTAGGCTCACTCAAATACTTCTTGGGAATTGAGGTTTTGAGATCAGAAAAATGGATCTTCATCAATCAAATAAAATATGTCCTTGACCTCCTAGCAGAAGTGGGCATGGTAGACTGCAAGCCAGCAGACACCCCGATGATACAGAATCATGGACTGCAGATGGTGGAAGGGGCGAAACTCACAGACAGAGGAAGATACCAGAGATTGGTGGGAAAACTTATTTACCTTTCCCATACCAGGCCTGACATAGCATATGCCGTGAGAATTGTAAGTCAGTTTATGCACTCACCGCAAGAGGATCACTGGGAAGCAGTTCTACGCATTGTTCGATACTTGAAAGGCACTGCGGAGTATGGGGTATTATTTGAAAAACATGGGCTCTTAGAGATCAATGGTTTTACTGATGCAGACTGGGCAGGGAACCCAAATGACCGAAAGTCCACGGCAGGATACTTTACGCTAGTAGGAGGAAACCTTGTTACTTGGAGGAGCAAGAAGCAGAAGGTGGTGTCACTATCTAGTGCTGAGGCAGAGTTCCGTGGGATCAAGAGTGGTCTCACTGAGATATTATGGCTGAGAAGACTCATGACGGAGCTTAACCTTCATATGTCTAAACCATGTAGGCTGTTCTGTGATAACAAGGCTGCAATTAGCATCTCTGAAAATCATGTTCAGCATGATAGAACTAAACATGTGGAGGTCGACAGACACTTCATCAAAGAAAAGCTTGAAGCCAAGATTGTTGATTTCCCATATGTAAGATCAGAAGATCAACTGGCAGATATCCTAACCAAGGTTGTGAACGCAAAGTCATTCAGAGAAGTACTAAGCAAGTTAAGTATCGGGAATCCCGTTGCTTAACTTGAGGGGGAGTGTTGGAAAGAAATCAAGGAATTAATGTAAATTGATTCCTAGTTGATCTCTAATTGATCATATCCCTAAATTAGGAGATACTAGTTACCATATGTAAATTGTAATCTTACCTATAAGAGTTGTAATCTCTGCACATATCATTAATCAATAATATTACACCATTCTTCAAATCCCTAATTATTTCTTCAATAACTAATCACTCTTACTTATAGAGAGGGGAGTGATAGTCAATATTTGATATGCGCTTCAGTATTATTTGGGATTTAAAGTGCCAATAGAGATAATATTACAGTGAGACAGAGTCAACATTTGATGCAATAATTCTTGGGATTTAAAGTGCCTATAGAGATAATTTTTAAGTAGAGAGAGTCAACAATTGATATGTGCTGCAATATTTATTTAAGATTTAAAGTGTCCATAGAGATAATATTTTATTAGTCAATTTGGACGTTTACAAATAAAAGTCATTTGAAATGGAAAAATGGAATAAATGCACTTATCATTTATGGCCCATTCTATTTAATTGGGCTTTAATACATTTAAATTTACGAAAGCCCAAAAGTGAGCCATTTTTCATTAATATTTCTTTTCCATTCATCATTAATGAACAACTCTCCTTACCAAATTAAAGTTAATAAATTCAGGAAATTATCGAAAACTGAAATCCATCGAATTCTCATTTCCAAAACCCTAGTGCATTTTCAAGAATCTTGTAGAGTCGAAGAACAACAACTCCCCTGCTCGAGCGCTCTGCTCGAAGCAAAATTAGGGTTAGGGTTTGTAAGGAAAAGGAAAACGGTAATCAGTTTGCCCCCACTGTGGATGATGAAGAATATATATTGCTCCTGAACGAACAATTTAAACCAGAGAAATGGATGAGGGAAATTTGGGAGTTTCGGCGATTGATAGCGCCGGGAAATGCCGCTCGATTGCGGAATCAGGTGATTCGACTGTGATGATCGGCGGCGAGAGAAGAGAGGTGGCGTCGGTGGAGGATGAAACGGTGGCGGTCGGCGGAGGGACGGTGGAGGTTCCGGCTGAGGATGGCAGCGGTGAAGTGGCTGCTTCAGAACCGCTGGAGGAAGGAGCTAATCGAGTGGATGGTGAGGAAGGAGCGGACCGAGTGGATTGTGCAGAGAAGGTGGGGGTGGCTGCTGATAGAGTCAATACGCCTGTTCTTGATGAATCAGTAGTGAATAAGGAAGGTGATGAAATGACAATCGACCCTGAATCTGAAACAAAAAACGAAGAAGAGATTGTACATGTTGTTGATGCCAAATTGGAGGTGGATGTTACTCATTCTGAATCGCAATTGGACACCGGAGGGGTTGAAATTGCTGAGGACACACATCTTCTTCTTGATGCCAAGTTGGAGGTGGATGTTACTCAGTCTGAATCGCAATTGGACGCTGGAGGTGTTGAAACTGCCGAGGACACGCATCTTGAAGTGAAAGGTGAGGAAGAATTTAGGCCAGTGGCCGATACTGATGCAGTCTGTGAGCAGCAGTTGTCTGAATTGCAAACGGATGTGGCAGGGGGTGAATTGGACCTGGTGATGGAGGGAACTGAGTCGTTGAATGGTCACCATGAGAGGGAGGTGGGCAAGGAAGAAGTGGATGTTGCAGCATTGGGGGGAGTGGAGAATGAGTCAGTGGCCGATACTGATGCAATCTGTGAGCAGCAGCTGTCTGAATTGCAAACAGATGGGGCAGGGGGTGAATTGAACCTGGTGATGGAGGGAACTGAGTCTTTGAATGATCATCATGAGAGGGAATTGGGCCAGGAAGAAGTGGATGTTGCAGCATTGGGGGGAGTGGTGAATGAGTCAATGGAGAGAATGACAGTGGACAATTACGCAGAGACAGCTGCAAGGAGTGATGATGTTGCTGAGGAGAGGGGGGATTTTTTGGTAAATGATTCAGAATGTGGGGCAGGTGAAAAATCAACTGAGGTTGAAGAGGAAGAGAAAGGTGATGCTGAGGCTGTGGCTGAAATACCGGCCGCGGAAGTTGAAACAGATGGCAGCGTGCATCTAGCTAAAGTTTCTGAACAAGAGCAGGTCCATGAATCAAATGAAGGTTTGGAAGATGTTAGTGGCCACGAAAGAAACGAGCATGCTGAGGATAAAGCGGTGGTGGCTGCTGAGGAGAGTCAGATTTCTGAAACGAAGATGGTGGAGAATGAGAACTTTACCTTGAAGGTCTCAAGTGATGCTTATCTAGATGTGCATTTGAATGAGTCAGAATATAAGGAGGACACAGACCTCCCTGTAAGGGATATCAAACAAGAAGTAGAGTCCAGAGTAGAATCTGAAATGACAAGGAATGCTGAGGTGGATCATCTGGCTAAAGATGCTGACATGGGAACCAACTCCATCGACTCTAAAAGCCCAGATGACGATGGAAAAATGGAGACAGAGGATACAATGAGTGATGTAGATGAGACTGCTCAAGACATGTATGATTCACCTGGTGGACTACAAGACGAAGAAGATGAAACAATTGCTGCTGAGGAGGAGACTGGGACGCAAGATACTGAAATGGAGACTGAAACTGATATGGCAGAATCAGGGAAATCGTCAGGAGGGAAGCGGAAGAGAGCAAAGTTGACAAAAAGTCCATCCATAACTAGAGCATTGGCTAAAGGATCATCACGGAAGACTGTGGGAGAGGATGTTTGTTTCATCTGTTTTGATGGTGGGGAACTTGTGCTATGTGACCGCAGGTAAGGTTTCTGAAATGTAGAGATGATTTTTCTCATTTTACAAACAATTCCTTTTGTCTTCAAAGTTCAAACTATTTTTGGTAGCCACCACGTGCGTCATTGTGTTTTACATAAGTTTGTGTTTCTTAATGTGTTTACAGAGGTTGCCCGAAGGCCTATCATCCTTCCTGTGTAAATCGAGATGAAGCATTTTTCAAATCTAAGGGTCGCTGGAACTGTGGTATGGGTTTCTCTGTATCTCAAAAGTGCATGCACATGTTTGATGATAGTTTATGACACTGTTGTGGGTTGTACTTCTTTTATTAGTACTAACCCTTAACAATTTTCTTTTGCTGCTTTTCTACCATGAACAGCCTCTTGTTTGGATTTAATTTTTACAAGTAGATAGTTTGCTAGATCGACAAATGCTTGTTAAGAAACATATATACAATTCAACTTGTTACAATTAGTAACTTGTCTAACTTTAGATATATATATTGCAATTAATGTTAATAACGTGATTTATTTTTACACGTGCATCAACTAGATGTTGGAACTATTATTTGATGTAGAGCCATTCCTCATGACATCTTTTGAATTTTAGTTGCATTTTTTTAATGAAAAAAGTGAACCCTAATTGAAAGCTTTTTGCTACAACTGTGTTGTCCAAGCCGCTACTTGAACATTTGAATGGCATCATAACTACTTAAATGTGCTCTTCTTTTGCTATCTGGTTGATTAAAATATGGTTAAATTTTAATATGCACCTTTATCCAACCCTTTTAGGATTCGCTGTAGTATTTTTTTGCTGCTAATGAACTTGTGATTCTCCTTGTTTTCAGGATGGCATTTATGTAGCATTTGTGAGAAGAATGCGCGCTATATGTGCTATACATGTACCTTCTCCCTGTGCAAAAGGTGCACTAAAGATGCAACTATCTTATGTGTCCGAGGAAATAAAGGATTTTGTGAGACCTGCATGAGAACTGTTATGTTAATTGAAAACAATGAACAGGTAAATAATGGTGTATGTGCTTCTATGATCTCTCTTGCCCCCTCTCATTAGTTTGTTCTTCCTGTGCTTTAAATATATGATTGCTGTTGTTAATTAATGGCACCTGGCATGTAGAAACATCAATACCACAGTTCTTCAATCTTTATACACCAAGGCCAGCTTTTTATGTTTGACATAATGATCATTGGGCTTTTCCTTGATTAACTATCTATACTTAGTTGGACCATAGTTGTTTTTTCTTTGGCTTTTAGTTAAGCCTCTAAAGGTGCAGTTGGGATTTTGAAATAATTTATCACATATTGGTGCGTCTGATGCACATGGTATAGAGTCTGAAAAAAAGGTAACCAACTTCTGGAAGTGAGATAGTCTAAATTGTAGAAGTGGGCCGTGGGCACTATATTTCTTCAACACTATAGTTATACTCAGTCTTAATACTTTTAATTCTAACAAATCAATAACATCCCCTAAAACAATCAAGTACGTAGAAAACCCTATAGTTCTAGTGTACCTCAATGGGAAAAGAAAATGGAACACCACAGAGTGCATCTTCACTGACCAAGAACTATGAGATCACCCCCTCCATTGGATTATGGTGTAAAATCTTTTATGTATGAATATGTTAGACATCTGTGACTTGTGTCTACCATTCACAACAACTATTTAGATCTGTAGGCATTTATTGTTCTCTGATCATCATTTTGATTTTAGTATTTTTTTAGTTTGGTTGTCTTTGGCTTCACACTTCATAGTTGTGCTCATCAGACACTGTTCAAATTTGGAATTATGAGTATTTGGTTCCTAGATAGTACATCAGTAACTGGGTTAAGTAGTCTTACTGGTCATCCAGCCATTTGTTATTTGCATTTGTATGACTATTCTGATTATTTTTTGTTGCTATTAACGGGAGGTGCAGGCTCAAATTGACTTTGATGACAGAAGTAGCTGGGAGTATCTCTTCAAGGATTATTACTTAGAGTTAAAAGCTAAGTTGTCATTGTCATCAAGTGAGATTTTAGAGGCTAGAAACCCTTGGAAGGGAGCAGATGTGTCTGGCACCAGCAAAACAGAGTCAGCTGAAGTGAAGGCTGATGCAAATGAAAGAGGTTCCGATTCAGATGACTCCGTTGAGAACTCTGAAACTGTCAGGCCTAAAAGAAGAAAGATAAGAAAACAATCAAAATCCAGGTCAAAAGTCGATACTGGTGTTGCATCCCGAGAGAGAGCTGTTTCTTCATCTGGCAATTCCGAGTGGGCATCACAGGAGCTACTTGAATTTGTCTCGCATATGAAAAATGGTGACATGTCATTATTGTCTCAGTTTGATGTACAAGCACTTTTGCTTGAGTATATTAAAATAAACAAGCTGCGTGATCCTCGTCGGAAAAGTCAAATTGTGTGTGATGCAAGACTTGAGACTTTATTTGGGAAACCTAGAGTTGGGCATTTTGAAATGCTAAAGCTTATTGAATCTCATTTTCTCATAAGAGATGAGCAAAATGATGATCTTCAAGGGATTGTCGTTGATACTGAGAATGACCAGTTAGATATTGAGGCCAGTCCTGAAACCCTAACTAAGGGTGGCAAAGATAAGAAACGTAAATCACGTAAGAAAGGGGATAATCGGGGGCCTCAGTCTAATCTTGATGATTATGCAGCTATTGACATGCATAACATTGGTTTGATCTACCTGCGAAGGAAGTTGATGGAGGACCTACTTGAAGATACTGAAACATTCAATGAGAAAGTTATCGGAACATTTGTACGCATAAGGATATCTGGTAGTAACCAAAAGCAGGATTTATATAGAATAGTTCAAGTTGTAGGTAAGATTTTCTTCTATTATCTTCATATTGGTTATAGTTGCTCTCTGCCTTGAGTGCTTTTATAACTAATAACAGTTATATTCGGTGGTAGCTTAGCCTTCCTATCACAATTCCTCCATTTCATTATTGAAAACAGAGCTGATATTGCTTTTACTCGATTTTTTGTTTGCAGGAACTAGCAAAGCAGCAGAACCTTACAAAGTTGGCAAAAGAACTACTGAAACAATGGTAGAGATTCTTAATCTAGATAAGACTGAAATAATATCAATTGATACAATCTCAAATCAAGAGTTCACCGAGGTAACTGAATTTCACCATTAGCGAATACTTTTTATCCTCTGAAATCAATTGTGTCACTTCATATTTTCTTCTGACATTGACAGGATGAGTGCAAACGTCTGCGCCAGAGTATCAAGTGTGGACTCATTAGTCCTCTGACTGTGGTAAATACATACACAACTACATACATTTGTTTTTATCCTAGGTGGTCAATATGACAGTTATAGTGAGATGACTTTTCTGGTTTGTAGGGTGAGATCCTTGACAAGACGACAGAAATACAGGTGGCCAGAGTCAACGATGTATGTAATCTTTGCAGTTTATTATTTTGGAAACTGTTATATTCTGTTATGAATTAAAATGGATTATATAAAGTCCCTTCTGTTTTGACCCTATTTTCATAAACTTAAGACAAACTTAGTTTCTGAAAGTTTTGAAGCCCATAGAAAGTGTTACCTGCATGCTCTATATTGATCATCTTATTTTTGTTGGCATAGTGTGTAGTGCTGCATCCCTCTTGGTTCAAAACTTTTCCGGAATATGATATCCATTCATGAATGAAATATAAACACTTCTTACTTGGGTTGTTTATGGTATTTTGCTCCATGCTCCCTTGTTTAGAGCTGTTTTTTTCAAATGTGTGCAGTAGAGTGGAGTAGTAATATATCTCTAGTTGTGCTAGAAATGAGATATATCTATTGTTGATCTTTCCAAGATATGCGATCTGATCATTTATTTTTATTGTGAATATGTAATTTAGTCTCGCAATATGTATTTTAGTCTCGAATAGCATCTTATTATCCTGTTTACATTTTTTGATGATGTTATTTCTTTTATGTTGCTATGCAGTGGCTGGAATCAAAGACCTTACGGCTTAGTCATCTTCGTGATCGAGCAAGTGATTTAGGCCGTCGAAAAGAATATCCTTTTCTGCATGTGGATATAAGCATGTCATTTTGCCTTACTTCTTATTTACCTATTATGTCTATGTCTTTGCCTGTTGGGAAAGTTAATATTATTATATACTCATTTTTCTCAAACTTTGACATCCATGTAACAGCCTATGCTGTGAGCCTCTTAAAAACAGTGTTATCAATCTCGTATGGCGGCTTATGGCGGTTCGCCTAAAAACCGCCACAGGGATATGGCGTATTAGTATGGCGGATATGGCGGTCAATAATTAAATAAATAAAATAATACTTGTTATTTATACATAATTCAAAAATTGGAAAATAACAAAAATATAACACTAAAACTCTTAAAACAATTAATAAAGCATAAAATACAGCTCTAACATCCATGTTTCTTGCATAATGCCTCATTCCTAAATGCAGTACACACGCAATGTTGTCAAATGGCGGATAGCAGCGCCATGTTGCTATGACATTTCCACCACAGAACGCCATGCCATAGCGCCGCCATATCCGCTATTTGATAACATTGCTTAAAAAGTATCCTGGTTTTATTATAAAATTAACCACACTCTTTTCTGCATAGGAACAATATGTTTCAGGAGTTAATTGCATATTGCATACGTTGTGTTCGCACTTAGTATCTTGGGATTTGTTTGGTCAATTGCTGTGGTTAAACTCTAGGAAAATTGGAACACAATCATCCTTTGAGGATCTGTTTATACAATAAAGCACATAAGTCCAATACACTATTGTTGAGGAAATTTCCTGCCACATAATTCATCTTCTAGTGTCATATATATATGCTCCCGCGTTGATCATGATGTTTTATGTTTGAGGTTTGTTTATAACGATTATTTTTAGAATAGTAGTTGTATATGTTATGTGCTATGCTTTCTCTGAAATGATTAGTTTGCCCTTGACTGATTATCACGCTTAGAGAATGTGTTGAGAAGTTGCAGCTTTTGAAGACCCCTGAAGAGCGTCAGCGCAGACTAGATGAAATACCCGAAATTCACGTGGATCCAAAGATGGATCCTAGTCATGAATCGGAAGATAATGACAGTGATAATGAAGATGCTAGACGAGGTCTCTTTCATATCATTTTACATGCTTTGTGTTCAGTATAGTCACAGTTCTCCAATCCTAATCTCTAATCAGAATTTGTTTTGTTCTATGCAGATGCTTTCATGAGATCTCGAGGTTCTGGTTTTAGTAAGAGAGGGAGGGGCCCAATCTCTCCTGGAAGGGATAATTATGTAAAAGAATCTTGGAGTGGTGGAGGAAAAGCTACACCAAGCAGGAACCTGTCTGGCAACAACTTTTCAACCAATACTGGCCATATTGGTGAGATAGTAAATGAGAATTTGTGGAATTTAGATAGAGACAAGTCGACCCAAGACTCGGACAATTTTAATAGGCCAAATTCTACTACTACTAAGTCTGAATCTGCTGAACGCGGTCAGTGTACTGTATCCCGACCTGAATCTGCTTCTGGTGTTGCGTCACTGCCCTCGCAAGGGTCTTACTCTGCTGGGGCTGCAGAACCTGCTGTCAAGATAAACGAATCAGAGAAGATGTGGCAATATCAGGATCCTTCTGGAAAAGTGCAAGGTCCCTTTTCAATGGTCCAATTGCGCAAATGGAATAACACAGGTTACTTTCCTGCTAATCTAAAGATATGGAGAGCGACAGAGAAGCAAGAAAACTCTGTACTCCTGGTTGATGCGCTGGCAGGGAAGTTTCCGAGGGCATTGCCAGCTGAGACCACATTCCCAGCAACAAGTGCCTTGCACAGTTCCCGTACATTGGCCGGTCATCCAAATAAGATTTCTGCAACATTGTTGCACCAAGAAAATGAGAGATCAAAACTGATTCAAAGTTCTGGTCCTCACTCAAATATGTCGGCTGAGAAGTTGTCTGGGAATGATACAATGAACCTACCATCTCCGACTCCTAAACAAAGTAACGCAGGATGGTCTGGAGGGAATGAAGCTGGTCATCTCACTGTTGCAGTTCAATCACCTTCTGCTAATGGAGGGATTCCATCTTCTGCTGCAGTTTTGCCTAATCTTTCAAATCATCCTTCTAATCCTGCAACAGTTTTGAATTCCGTCGCGCAAAATACCAATTTTAGTCCGGCACCCAAGTCTCAGCCTGGAATCATGGTGAGTTCAGCAGTCCCTTTGCTTAATCAGACAACCTCAATGAGTGAACCACATGTAGCAGAGGTGCACGGCCATGCACGAGCCGCTGTCCCGCCTGTGCATACTGTTATTAGTCAGAATATTCCAGCTGATACTCAGGTTAGGGGCAGCGGTTCACAGTCGGGTTATGGTTGGGCCCCACCTAACGTTCAGAGTTCTTCTGGAAGCTTCCCGAACTCAGGCCCTGTGTCTGGGATTCAACCTGATGTGTGGAGACCACCTTCTCAGAGTAGCCAACCAAACCTGCATTCGCCTACCACACCAAATGCATCTTGGGGCGTGGCACCGGCTGATAACAGTAATCCTATGGTGGTGAGACCTCAAAATCCTAATGTTGGCTGGGGTGCAATGCCGGCCAATCCAAACATGGGTTGGGGGAATCCTGCACCAGCCAATGCAAACGTAAACTGGGGCCCGGCTATGCAAGGTCCACCGCCCTCTGGTAATACTGCAGCATGGGTTCCTCCACCCGCAAATCCAGTTGGAGGTAACATGCAAGGGATGGTTTCTGGCAACCCGAATCCTGGTTGGGTGCCAACTCAAGGTTGGGGTGGTGCTCCACCAATCCCAGGGCCAATGCCTGGGAACGCTTGGGGCCCTCCATCCGGAACTGTAGGGGCGCCTCCTGCTGTTCAAGGGTCCGGGCAAGGTAATGCAAACCAAGGTTGGGCCCCATGGCCTGGTGAGCAGGGCCCAGCTGGGGGTCAGTACTCAGGTCAACGAGGCCAGGGTGGTCGAGATTCAGGATTTGGTGGTGCCCGGCCTTGGAACAGGCAATCATCATTTGGTGGCGGTGGCAGTGGTCCTAGACAACACAGGGGCACACCGTGCCCGTACAATGCGAATGGGCGATGTCGCAAAGGGGCATACTGTGATTACATGCATACTTGATTTATAAATTTCGCAGCTCTTGTTGCTTAGGTGATAGTAAAAGCTAGGTGATACTTGCCTCTCGCTTTTCCTACTTCATTTTTCTTTAAAGTTTGACTTATTTAGGTATTTAAATTTGTAAACTTTGTGCAGCTTAGATAGCTGCTTTTTAGCTATATGCAATTTTGCGTAGTTGCATAGCAATTTTCTTTTCCCCAATTTTTAGTGCTCACCTTTGTGCTCTAGCAACTTTGTCAAACGGAAAATAAAGGGATCTAGATTTTTGTCCAATTTACCAATTTAAATCGTATCGCGCAAAACGTTTATGTTTCTTTAACCATTTTTATCGCGAGTCATGAGATATTCTCTATCTCATAATATTCTTATGCTTTTTTTTATAATAGTATCATTTCAAATTTCGAGTAATATTATGTATCCTAATATTATCTATCTCATAATATTCTTATGTTTCTTTAACCATTTCTATGGGGACGGAGGAGGGAGTATAGGATTAGAAAAATAAAAGTTTAATCGAGGTTTGCTAATTTAAAATATCTTCTGAACTAGAACTCGAATCTATTGTCTTTTAATGATTAAAATAAATATTTTCAGCACTAGAGTTAGAGATAGACGGTTAAGGGTTCAATTCCCCTAACTGAGTGGCGGCTAGAACAACGGCAGTCGTAGGCGAGTTACCGGTTGATCAAACCTAGGGATCAAACCTAGAGTTTGTGTTTGTGGAAAAGTAAATGAAAAAAGAATAGGGAAAATCTTGTTATTTCTTGATTGTGAAGTAATAACAATGCCCTATTTATAATCTAAGGACCCTAGATGGTTCGACTCTCTTTTGCAATCTGAAAAAGGAGCATCGCTCGACCCAATAAATACAATTAATTCAACAAAAATAAACGGACATAATAAAATAAAGGAAAATAACTAATTTGCTAATCTTAACTACTCATCCTCATTGAGAAACGAAGTCCCCATACTTCAGCGGTCACTTACTCTGCCGTTGCGACCGTGCACGTGTCACTGTCTTCACGGGCTGTTCCCTCGCCACCGTCTCGAACACCGGTTGTGGGTCTTCCGCAGTAGGTCCTCCTATCTGTTCCACCATGGTCTCCTATCTGTTCCACCATGGTCTCCCCATCTCCTTCCACCGTCGGTGATGCGGACACATCCGTATCATAGACTTATGTTCATTTTCTTATAACAATAAGTTCAGTTTTGAGTATATCAACAAGCATTGTTATATAATTGAATTTATACACAAATAAGCGGTTTTTTATACATAGAGGTAATAAGGTATATGTACACAACATAAATTTAATACTAATGAATAAGATATAATGTAAGATTACTACTTAAACCCTATCTTTACTATCAATGCAGTAGAATATTCCAATCCCATTGAAGGGTTTTATCAATTTCCAATAAAAGCATGTAGTAAACCGATGAATAAAATTAACAATGTATGTACTCATCTTGGGTCTACTAGTTCCATTGACACACTTAAGAAACTCAAAATTTCCAACAAAAGAAAGTTTAGTTATCTTAGTATGTAAGGAGCTTATTCCAACATTCAAGCTAAAATCCATAAGAGAAACGACATGTTTATCAATGCTTGGATTTCTCATGAAGGGGTCAACAGATGATGCAAAGATGGACTTAACATTCAAATATTCAAGCTCTTGATGCCACAAATCACCAATGACAAAGCTATCATCACAAGTCGAATTTGCAAAATCAATCTTATTCACTTGCGTCACTCTTGAATTTATAAAATCATGCTTTAAGTACAAGGTAGGCTCAACATGGTTCAAATCAATTTTCCAAAGCAAATTATTGTCCAACACATCAATCTTATCTAAGCACTTCAAAGAAACATCACAAGGAAGCAAGAATGGTGTACTTGAACCTTGGGCAATGAGTGATTCATCTTGACATTGTTTCCATGAGCTTATTACCGGTAAGAAGTTATTCGGTGCCTCCTCAACTCAGGGTTCACTTTTAAAACCTTCCAATTTCTGCATCACTAGGTCACCAAAGGTGAAAGACAAGTCGAAATAGTTAGTGAAATAAGTGTCTCTCTTCTCACCAAGGGGAAAAATGATAGGGTGATTTAGAGCCCTCCCATGAGTGATCTTAGAATCTAACAAGCAACCTTTTTTTTTCTCACATGCTTGTGGTTTTTCTCTCTTGAAAGTGTTGATTTGCACTCACCCCCACCACTCTCTCTTGGCTTTTACGTCTCACATTTTTGTCTTTTCTCACACTCTATTGGCTTTTGAAGCATGCTCTCACTCTCTAGCTTTTCATCTTCCTCTCGATTCTCTCTCAAGTGCTTGTTTCCATTAGCAACCTCATGTAGCTTTGGTTCGGTGTTCAAGATTTGAAGGGCATTCAATGGCTCACATTCGTTCTTGGCTTCCACTATGCTAGACACGCCATCATTGAAAGTTGGGCGTGCGTCTTTTTCATCCTCACATTTCTCTTCATCATCATTGGCAACAAAATCCACCCTATGTTTGACACGCTCTTTAACAATGCGGTTAACATTGTCACACTCACTTTGAATCAAGCTCTTTGAAGGAGGGAAATTGGATGACAACCACGACGAAACCTTCGTTTGATAGCTAGAATGAGATAGGTCCATCTTATTTGGGGAAATGCTCCTTTGGCTCGTGTCACCACCACCATGTCGGGAGTTAGAGCACTTCCAACTTGAGGTAGTGTTTCTTGGATGAACTTGCTTGTTTAAAGCGACACTATCTTTAAGCATGGTAGAGGTACTAGCTTGCATTGTGGACACACGTGTATATATCTTGCCCACCTTATTTATCAAGGTGGTCAACATCTCCTCAATTGTGGACTCGGCATACGAACCCATATCGATGTACCTACAAAACAAAATGTACAAAACTAGGGACAAGTCCCCTTTGTTAGTAATACAAATAACACACACAACCAAGAATGAAGAATTTAGTGAGGAGCTCACTTCCCATAATATAAAATCCTCTTTCCCCAAAACTCACATCCCAATGTCACTCGGAAGGCTTAGAAATTTTGGTGGCTAGGATACTCTCCCTCACTTGCTCTCAACGATGATAATCCACAAGGGAAGCACAAATTACAAACAAGATATGCAACTAGACAAGCAATTACTAGTTCTAGAAGCCAAAAGATAAGTGAAAGTAAGGTGCTAGGCCAAAGTGACAAAACAACACACTTTGTGTGCACAAATTCACTCAACAACAATAGACCCAGCAATTGATGTAATTTTGGTCTACAACTTTTCGACAATAATATTGACATACCCAAGAACACATATATCAATTTATAAATAAAGCCCATGGATAGAACTTGAGATATCTCTTTTTTTTGACAATTTTCTAACACTTTCACCATTTGAGGATTTTTTTTGTTTGTTTGTTTTTTCTTACAAGAACAAGAACCAATGGCTCTTGATACCAAATAATATGAATCTTAGGGATTCAAGACACATATATTTGCCTCGGACTTGATCTTGTAAATTCTTCAACAAACAAATTCAACAAGAAATGAAACAATAAAAATGGTGGAAAAAGAAGAGGATGAAGGTGTTATGATTTAGATAGATGCTTGGAACCTATGAGCCTTCTACAAAACAATGAAGACAACCCAAAGCAACTTTCACCAAAGCAAAAATCTAATGGCTCCACAAAACTAGCAACACAAGAACTAGAATTGCATACCTTAACATTTAATCTAAGCCCGACAATAGATTAAGTGCAACCACAAGACATTTTGATAAATCTTCAAAGATGAAGAAGGATGCTCAATGTTGAGACTTTGTTTGATTACAAATGAGTTCAAAGCTGCCAAGAACAAACCTTAGTGTAGTATTTATACTAGAAGTGAAAAATGAGCAAAATAAAATAATTCTTGGTCAAAAAGTCACATTCCGGATAAAACACCCAACCGGGTGTTTCCCACGGCTCATTTCACCCACCCGCGTGAAGTTTCTGGACAAAAATTGACCTCTCGGCAAAAACGCCCGACCGGGTGTTTTCGGGTTGGCAAAACACCTGCCGCGTGTTTCTTTCTACATTGCACGTTTTTCTTAAAACGATCATAACTTCCTCATCCGGGCTCCGATTGAGGCATGCAAGATACTCACGCGAAGCTCTTTCGACGATGAAGACAATGGTGGTCTGATGAGAGCATTTGGACTTTATCTTCGTAGTGAAATTCCATATTGAATCAAACCTCCGAATTCAGCTTGGCTCCTTGTCATGTCTCCACCCTATTCTCGGACCCCAATCAACCCATGGCCCTCGATATCGTTGTATTCTATGATTGTGAATATCCGGATTCACATCATTCTTCCATATCCTTTAACCCCCCCAATTCTCTCCCCAAGTGCTTTGGCACCAGTAGAAATTTACATCATTCTCGTTAGTGTCATACCTAGTAAAAACAATTGTATGGTAGCAGTATTTGTCAAAACTAGGAAGGCAGATAGTTCCGTCCCAAATATCATCCTAAACGTTTAACAAAATTAGAAAAACTTACATATAAAATATAAACATGTAGTACTACAATATATATAGAATGGGCCAAACCCTTACTTTAGGCCCCTAAAGCCCCTAATAGTTAAGGCGCATAATTGTACTTAATATGATATGCCAAACCCTTACTCTAGGCCCCACATAGATGAATTTTTTAGTGGAGGTAGAAGTTGTTGTTGCCTACATATTAGTCTAACATTTACTGTTCATCCATAGAAGTAGGAAGGATTATGTACGGATGTACCTTAAGAGACTCGATATCTTTACTAAACAAAATACCCCAACAATTGGGCCATTAACTAGAGTTTCCAGTAACTTCGACTCATTCACAGGAACAACCATGTGGGGATCTACTCTGACCCCATTCCATTCCTTAAGGGAGTAAAATATGTATGATAAGAATATAGACAAATAGGGATAACAAAAAAAATTGGTTATTTAAATTATTTATACCTTTTTCTTGCTACCAACTAGTGACTTCCACTTATTATCTTTTTCTTTTTGTTCACCGTCACCTGTCTTCTGCCTATACTCTCTTTCTAGTTGAATTCCATTCTTTTCAACCAACTTAAACGATACCGAAGTTGGGTTCGTGTAAAACCACTTTTCATCCAAATTTGTTCTTATAACCCCTTGGATTCTTTTCACAGCAATCAGCGGCTCTTGCGTGGAGAGTTTACATCTGTCTCCATAAGTAAGATGTGTCCACGCTTCAATCACACTTATGGTTCCCAATGCCCATCAAATGCCTGGATGAAAAGAAAAAAAAGATTAAGACAATAAATACATATATTATACATATTAAATAAATTGTAATACCTCCTACCTAGGGCTGGGTCGATACGGTATATTGTACCAAAAATATCGATATGAAAGAATTTCATATCGTTACCGTATCGAAAGTTTCGGTATACCAAAATTTTGGTATGGATAATATCTATACCGTTACCGTATTGAAATTTCGGTATATTGTACCGAACTTTGGTATATCGTTCTGAACGGTATATCGAAATTAAATGGATATCTATTTATGATTTTAGGGTTTCCAATAATTTTTTTAATAAATAAATAAATAAATTAAATGGATATTTATTTATGATTTTAAACTTTTAATCTTAAAAAAAATAAATTATACTATTATTATTATAATTAGTATAAACGGTATGTATCGATAATTCAATACGTATTGATTTTCGATATATTTCAGTATACCGATAATATCGACTATATCATATATTCGATATAAAACGGTAAACCGCGGTATAAGAAATTTTATATCGTTATCATATCGAAAAATTACGATACAATATTGTATCGTCTCGAAAATTTTGGTGTACTTAAAATTCGATATTTTTCGATACGATACGATCGATATACCATTTTTCGGTATATTTACCTACCCCTACCCCTACCCGATTATCCGTCGGCCGACTAGGTGATGCCACGAAAGAGACGTCATCAAGTATGCAATTTAAAAATTCATTTTATAATCTAAATATTTAAATTAAGTAAAGGCCAAAACTGGTCCTGAACATATGCTCATTTTATGATTTCTATTTCCAAACCTTTCCATTCTACATTTCTTATTTCGCCGAGCCTTTTTCGTATCATTTGTGAACCTTTGGATATAACTACCTTATAGTATTATAACACATATTAGTTTATAGAGAAAGGATAGTACTACAAGCTAAACTTAACTATAACACATTAATTTATAGAGAAGGGATAGTACTACAAGCTAAACTTAACTATAACACATATTGATTTATAGAGAAAGGATAGTACTACATAGTATATAAAATATGTCAATATAATACATGTAGAATGTCAATATAAGCAATGTGTTAACATTCTTAAAACATTGTATTGACATTCTCAAAACATTGTATTGATATTTTCGAAACACTATATTGACATTTTCATCCAAAACCCTAATTTTGTAGTTTTTTTTATCTTTTTCGATTTAATTAATAAAAATGAAAATTACACGTTGCAAATTTTAGACCATAAGATTTCTAAAATCATATGATCTTAAATTAGTTATAGTTAACAATTAAATGATGAGTCAGCAATTAATCACTCCCCTTTACACTAATACCGTAGGAAGTAGTAGTACAAGTTTATATACTCCGTAATATATTAAGATAAAGAGTCTCAAAGTAAGATTACGACTCTTTACTATAATACTAGTACTTACTTATTTTACGGTTGTTCGCTTTATTTTTTAACTATTTTTTATGACTGATTACGGAATTAATTTACACTAGTCATCATAATTTGATAGACATCATTGACTCATTGTGTTTTTAGATAACTACTCCCTCCGTTCCGTAAAAGACATCACACTTCTGGGACGGCACAAGATTTTAGCAGGATTTATTTTGTGTGTTAAATAGGGAGAGAAAATATAATATTTATATTAATGTGAAAGAGAACTTTTTCTAAAAATAGAAATGTGACATCTTTTATGGGATAAACTAAAAAGGAAAGTGTGGCATCTATTATGGAACGAATGGAGTACTACTAAAACAATAGTATTATTTGAATCGAATTGCAAATTAAGGAATTTCATGGAAATTTAATTTTTTGTTGGAAGAGAAGATGAAGTATTAGGGCATCCACAGTGGGGCGGATGATAGTCCGTCCGATGCCTCGGGCGGACTATCGTCCGCCACTGTAGCCATACGGACGATGGAACATCCATCGTCCGCGCCCTATGCTTCGTCCGCGGACGATTGGGCTTCGACCTGGCATCATCCGCGGTATCGTCCGCCCCACTGCGGGTCACACGGACGATATCGCGGACAATGCACAGCGTTTTCCTTTTTTTTAATTCTTCAAAATTTATTATATATATACACCCCAACTTCACTCTTCCATTCACTCCACTCTTCCATTCTCACTCTTCCATACATTAAAAATTAATCCCGGTCATTACCCAAGTCCGAATAGTCCGATGTTCAATGGTGGTGCACGGTGGCCGGGTAGAGACCCTGATGAATACCGGCTCTTTGATTCCAACACCCAGTACGATCCCGATTTCAGTACGGATTCATACGGGCTGTCAGACATGGATCCGTCTCCCACCCGCGCCCACGCCCCACCCCGCCGTGCCGTTGCCGCCTCGGGCTCCGCCACCAAGAAGAAGCGGAACAGGCAAAGGGCAGTTGCTGCCTCCGGAGAAGAATGAAGAGTTCGCCCCAGGGAGGATGAACTACAACCCGGATGAAACCATCGTCTTGGTTAGTTGTTGGATTGATATTTCGGAGGACCCGATGTTTGCCAACAACCAAAAGCAAATCGCGTACTGGGAGCGCATCGATGATCGCTACAACGAGGTTAAGCCGACGGCCGCCTACAAGCGTCTTAGGGAGCAGCTCCGCAAGCACTATGATCAGGTAAAGAAGGAAGTCAATTTAATCTCGGCGGAGTACGAGAAGTGCTTGAGGGAGCAGGGCAACGGAGAGAGTTTGACTGATGTGCGCGATAAAGCGCTTGCGTCGTACATTTCATTGTACGGCGATTTGAAGCATTACAACTCTTGGCTCCTCTTGAAGGATAAGCAGAAGTTCCAAGGAGGGATTATGCCCCTATCGGCTGCGGAGAAGAGGACGAAGAACACCGCCGTCTGTGATTATACGAGCAGCGACAGCGGCGCACCTCCGATGGACCTCAACCAGCCGATGTACGAGGATGAGAGTTCCGACACACCGATGTCCTCCCGACGTCCCATTGGCGTCAAGGCTGTCAAGAACAAGGGCAAGGCGAAGGCGACATCCTCACAGGCCGCGGCCCCGGACCCGACCCCGACTTTGGCTGTGGGACATGCCTACATGGAGTTGGTGGTGGCCGCCAATCGGAGGACGTTGTTGGACACGCACCACGCCCTCATGCAGTGCGAGGACCCGGGCAAAGCCGAATACCTCAAGTGGATGATCGATGATTTGCGCCGCAAGCTGGGAATGAAAGATTAGTAATGTAGGATTTAGTGAACTTATTTTTTATTTCTAACTCTTGTAATTTTTTTACTTAGTAATGTAGGATTTGCCTTTAATCGTAGTGTTTTTTTTATAATTTTGCATGACATATTTGAAAACATAAAAAAATAATTAACAAAATAGTAGTGAAAACTATATGGCGGACTTTAGGACATCCCACTGCAGGTGAAAGGGTAAGAGGATAGAATGTTGATATAGCGGAGCATAGGGCGCCCTATAGGGTGGACTTTAGGGCATCAATAACGCTAGGGGCCAGGCCGCAAAAAGCGAGTCCCGGCTCGGGCATTGCGTTGGACAAGCAGAAGTTGCGGCCTGGGCCGGTCCCGGGGTCCGGCCCGGGCTAGCGTTGGAGGGTTCGGGACGGGCCGCAAACCCCCAAAATTTATTTATTTTTTCTTTTTTTACCCATTTATACCCGGGCTAGCGTTGGAGGGTTCGGGACATTCTTCCACCAATTTCTCAATTTCTATCCTCTAAATAATTTCAATATTTTTTCTAGGACTTGTAATTTTTATTTTTTAGGGCTTAATAAATTTTTTTTTCTAGGATTTGTAATTTTCTTTTTCGATTGAACAATAAATTTTTCCGGTTTGAATTATTCAACGTATTGCATTTACGAGTAAAATAGGTTGGAGTTGTGAATAGTGTCATTTATTAGTTGCGGCCAGGGTTGGACCTGCATGGTTAGAGCAGTTGGAGTCTGGGCCGCAACTATAGGGGAATGATGACATGGAGGGGACTTGAGCCTCAAATGGGGGGATGGGTTAATGATGCTCTTAAGGTGTCCCGCGGTGGATGCTCTTGTGAATTAAAAAATATATTGTAATAGTTTACTCGGACAATGAAAACATACCTGTAATTTTACACCTTCAAAAAATATTTCTTGCTGAAAAAGGCAAATCTGCAATCCTTCCATCAAAACCCTTGCAGTCGTCGTCACTCTTTTCATCAGTAATGCCGCAGTAAAATACTTAATCAGCCAGCTACTAATCTCCCCCATTTTCGATTGGTTCATTGTCGTTTGAACTCGTGTAATTGTTAGGAAGAAAAATCCATGGCTTCCTGCATTCGTATGATTCAATCTGGAATCCGATTGTCGAAATTTCGAGGCATTAATTCTGTTTCAATGATGATTTCTACAGTCTCCTATCGCACATTTTCGTCGAATTCGCCCAATCAAAGCCCTATATATCTCTTTGACACTCTTGCATTGGTAACTCTCTCTCTCTCTCACACACACACACACACATTTTATTGAATTATTATTTAAACCGATTAGAATTGACCTGAGGTTTGGAGAGGTAAAACTGAACTTTGAAAATCACTCGGATCCTTTGTATATTAATAACTTTGATCCTATTTTTAATATGCAAAATAACTTGCTCGTATGTATTTGCTCTGCTCTGACTCTGTGTGCTAATGTATGTCGTCAAACGTATTGTTTTACTCTGCTGCCAAAACGTACACACTAGTGTTTATTTTGCTCTATTTTCATTTCTGCATAATGTGTTTTTGGTGCTAAGATTTAAAGTAAGGGTTACTATATCCAATTACCACTGTTCTTTAGGGATAAAAGCTATTTAAATCATGAAGTTTGTCAAATTCAGGCCAGTCTCATCAGGATTGAAGATGAAATATTAAATCACGAAGTTTATTTGTTGTCAATTGTGTGTGTAAAAAGCTCAAAACGACGTTGTTTCATTAAAGAAATGAAAAATACTACTCCCTCCGTCCCCTAATAGGAGTCGTTGTTTGACCGGACACAAGTTTTAAGAAATGTAAAGAAAAGTTGGTTGAAAAAGTTAATGGAATGTGGGACCCACTTTTTTATATTAATTTTATAATAAAATGTGAGTGGAGTGAGTTAGTGGAATGTGGGACCTACTACCATTTATGGTAAAAATGAAGAGTGACTCTTAATGGGGGATGACCCAAAAAGGAAATTAGCGACTCTTATTCGGGGACGGAGGGAGTATATATTTTGGTGAAACTATGCTCGTTTTGAATTTACTAAAAGAAACTGATTATACACAGATTAGACAATTGAGAAAAAATTGAAAGTTTGTGATTTAATAGTTTGTTTTCAAACCTTGAGTGATTTGAATAGCTATAATCTCTATTCTTTATAATACAGAGTATAATTATATGTTGACTGATCTTGAGTTAATTGAAGATATGTTATAAAAGAGAATTTCTAATACCTTTGCACGTTGGCTTTTGTAGGAACTTTGTATCATTAGCACATTATGGTTATTTCTTGATATCTTTGTATGTACGATTTGATACACACTCTCTCTTCCCTCTAACGGTGGGCAGATTAGGAGCTTAGAAGCACAAGGCATCCATACAAAGCAGGCAGAGGCTATAACATCTCAAATGACTTTAGTTCTTAATGTCAGCATGGAATACATATTGCAAAACGTTGCCTCAAAATCTGAGATGCAGAAAGTAAGATTTTACAGTGCTTTGAAACATATGGTATAGCATAAATTTGTGATTTGAGTTGAATTTGTTTTTGTAGGTTGTGATGGCAACTGAAGCAAATCTTGTAAAGTTAAAGTCTGAAGTGCAAAGTTACATGGTAATAAACTGTTAATTGGCTTAGCACTAATCTAAGTATATTTTGCAATATTTATCTATCCTAGTAATATTTCGGCATGAAATTATAAGCAATGTGAAGAACTATTTAGTCATGCGATGCTCTACTTTATGTGACGCAGGACAACAATTCTTCGTCTTTGCAAGGTGAAGATGCGAAGATCCGAAACGATATTACCAAATTACATGGTGAACTAAGGTTCCTCTCTTATGAACTTTTGTGTGTGCTTATAGTTTCAGGCAAGTAAGTTGTATCTGATCAATGGCCACTCTTTTCAATTAGACATGAGATTGACAAAGTTACTTCTGCACAACGTTTGGATTTGAATCTTGAAAGGAGGTAAGAACTCCTAATTCCGCTTCTTGTGTACTTTAGCCTACCATCAAGAAGATAGTATAACTCGATATTTTTTTGTGTTTTGCGACATTTGATTTGATCACAAACAGGCGCGTCGATGGGGAGCTTAGTGATATGAGGGCTAGAACCACTGATATCTCCAACCAGCTCAATAATGTGAGGTTTTACTCCAATAGGGGTTGATTTCCAGAAACAACATAATGTTATTCCATGTTAAAAAAACAAAAATTACTCTTCTTTTACAATGTTGCAACTAACATGTTAATTTGTAGGCTGTGATGGCAAATGAAACAAATTTTGTGAAGTTGAAGTCTGAAGTGCAAAGTTCCCTTGTAAGAAAAACTGATTACTGCATTTTGCAGTTTTAAGAGCATAAAATAGTCAGAATATTTTTATATCGTTGATCTTATTGTTTTCCCATTGCTTTCTAATGCAGGATCAGAAGTTCTCCCCATTGCAAAGCAAGGGTGAAAAGCTTCAAAATGATATCGAGAAATTAAGTGGTGAACTAAAGTTTGTTTCTAATTCGATTCAACTCTGACTTTATTTTTTTAAGCTATTATTTCGCACAATGTTCGTTCAATTAATTCCCACTTTTTCCTAATAGGCATGAGATTGAAAAGATTACTGCAGCACAACGTTTGGATTTGAATCTTGAGAAAAGGTAAGAACCAATCTTTAATTGTTGCATCATTTCTATATATTCCTTTTCCCACATCATTTGTAATTTCTACTCATTACTGCAATATGATAACTTGTTTTAGAAAATGTTGTTAGATTGAGCTCATGACTTTTGAGTTATGAGATCGGCTATTCTTCAACTTTAAATCTATTTCGTCGCTGCGGACTTTTTCTTCGCTATAATTGACTACGTGGTGTATAAATTCAGGCGCATCGATGACAAGTTTTCGGATGTGAGGGCTGAAATTACTCATCTGACAAACAAGCTTACTGAAACGAGGGCTGAGCTCACCAATCTCTCCAGCAATTTCGACCGGAAACTTGAAATTGTAAGGATTTGTTTTAATTTTGTTCCAAAATATAATTATATGATATTGAACTTATTTAAAAAATAACATAATATTCACAATGGACTATTTTTTTGGTGACAGGCAACTCTTGCAATGAAGGCTGATCTAGCAACAAATAAGAGCGATATCACCAAATACTTTCTAGGGGCCATTTTCTCCTCATCTGCTTTTTGCATTGGAATATTATATCGTCTGTTTTCCAAACAATAAGGTACTGATCTATTATTGGAGTTTTTGTCTTTTTTGAAGCCTATTTTTAAATATAAATTAGTAATTTATTTTGAAATGTATTTTTGCAGGTGGCCGCTTTGGTTTACCGGAAAAGAGATTTTGACAGTAACTCATTTCCATAACTACAACCCAACCCATTTGAATAATCCTTTGTTAGAGAGTTTATTTTAGGTAGTCACTATGTTGTTTGTATTTTCTAATTTCACTAGAAATTACGTTCTCGTCCCACAATTCAGATTTCATCAATCCATGGAAAATTTGCCACAATTTTATTTTGGTTCATCCACAAAAAAACTGCGAGTTTAAAGAGTCACATTTATTCAATCCACACACTCACTGGCAATAGTATTTTTAAAAAATAGACGTCGTCTATAATGATTACTCTAAACAGTAAAAACTAAACTGTATCGTAATGATAACCACATGACATGCCTCATTCCAACTTTAAGCAACACCAATAATTATTTAATTTCTATCTCTGAAAAATCATTCGTTAATCTGTTGGCCACTTGATTTAATACTTGCTTCTCTGATCCATTTAATTTTGCCACTAAGAGCGTCCACTATGGTTAGGCGCGGCGGTAGCCGCGCGGCGCGGCGGTGGGGCGGCGGATTAAAGTGGAGAAGGTAGATAGCCGCGGGCTGGACGCGGCGAGGGGTGGGAGACGCGGCGGACGCGCGATCGCCGTGTGCGGGGCGATGTCGCGCCGAGGGGTGTATAGCCGCGCCTATAGGCGCGGCGGCTATAGTGCATTGAACCGCCGCGGCGATTTCGCCGGCAACGAGAAATTTGACGTTTTTTCCACCATCCCCTCTATAAATACCACACCCCCTCTACTTATTTTTCACCATTTTCACAAAATCCATCCACTCACTATCCACACAACTACTCTCTAAAAAAATGAATCGAGGAAACGACGACTCATCCGACTCTGAGGAATCGGGATATGACACCAATCCATCACAGCCGTCGGGTTTTGCCGGATATGGCGGGACTCCGTCCCAGTATTGGAATTGGAATCAATCTCCCCCACCATGGGCATCGAGTCCACCCCTTCCTCCATCTCAGCCGTGGAGGTCTTCTCCAACGCCGCCTCCTTTACAGCGGAATCTGAGTCGTTCCGCATTTGGGGATTACAGACCCAACCTAGACGCGCTTCACCAGCCGCGGCCGGGTTCCCCTTTCCAAGCCAGCCAATCTCCGATCACTGAAGCAGATCAAGACGCATTTGATACTATGATGGGTCTGCTCAGTTCTGGCGGCATCCCAGACACGCCGGCCGCGCGGGTGGAAACGCCCGTTCCGACCCGAGGAGGTAGCGGCAGTCGGGGCCCTGGTGGCGGTAGGGGCGGAGGCCCTAGGGGCGGAGGCGGCAGTCGTGGCACCGGCGGCAGTCGTGGACGCTCGGGCAGCTGGGCCGGCATTGCGAGTAGCTCGGCCAGTGACGCCGGCGTTAGCCGTGGCGAGGGGTCCAGCCGCGGCAAGCCATACACCAAAGCCGAGAGCATTGCCGTGGCGAAGGCGTGGGATTCTATCACTTCGGACCCCGTGGTGGGCACCGATCAGGATTCGGGGAGCTTTTGGAGGCGCGTCAGTGTGGCATACGAGGAATTCAAGCCCGACGGCGCTGAGAAGCGCGACCCAGAACAGATCCGAAAAAAGGTCGGTAGGATTCTGCGGGCTACCAAGCTGTTCGCGTCCATCTACGAGAACAACCTTCGCCACGCCGAGAGTGGCCGAAGCGCAGCTGATGTGAAGACCCTGTCGGAGGGCCAATACCGCAAGACGGGCCAGCCGAAGTTCACCTTGTGGGAGGAGTATCTTGTCCTCGCGGATTGTCCGAAATTCAGGTCGATCGTCGCGCAAGAGGTGGGCACAGCTCCTGGCCCGAAGCGCACAAGGCACAACCTTGCCGGGCAATACAGCAGTGGGAGCGGCTCGCACGAGTTCGAGCAGTCCGACGAGCAAATAGAAGAGCCAGCCGCGACTCACATAAGGCGACGACGGCCCCCGGGACAACAAGCCTCTATCCGCAGCGCCAGAGGGGGTAGAAGTGCCTCCCACATATCGGCGGCCGCGTCCGGATCGCGCTTCCCCCAGTCTGCCCCAATCCCACTGCCCACGGTGCAACCCCACGAGGTATTGGCCAATACCATAGACGTGCAGTTGATGCAACAACTGCAAGACGTATGCAGCAAATACGCAGGGGAAACTGACCCGTACCTCAGGAACGTCTACAAGCGGCTCATCACTCGGATTGAGAGTCGACTGGGGTCTGTTGATAATGCTCCTGGGGAAACCGCGGCCGGCAGCAGCGAGAGAGAAGGAGGAGAAGGAGGAGAAGAAGAAGAAGACGACGACGAGGAAGCCGACTCCGACACCGAGTAGGCGGTGGCGGAATTTTTAGTTGTATTTTATTTTACATATTCGTTGTAACATTTTACCGGTTTGAAATACAACGAATATTCGGCCCTAATAATTACCTAGTTTTCTATTTATTTATAATGCGATTATTTTATTTATAAAATTTTGGGGCTATTGGAGGTGTCCACTATAGTGGCGGAAATAGAATTTTGGGGCTATGGACAACAAAACTGGGGCTATAGACAAAAACTGGGGCGGGGCTATTGGGCGTGTCCACCTTATAGTGGACACCCTAACACATGAAACACCTAGTCCCTACTCCCTACGCTTCGTGGGCACTATTTCATTTTTATTCTAATAATATTATACTAACAATTATCACAATCATAAATATATAAATCAAAATGAACAACACTAAACATACGAGGATGGTGTTCACATAAGGTATGTAGCATACTATCCCTCTATTGGCTATGGAGTATATGAATGTGATCAAATGCAAACTCTAAATTTTGTACAAACTCCAAACTATGATCTGAACCGTTAAAAAATGTCAATAGATAACAAAATAACAGCAACAGAAAATATCAACACAGTATCAACGGTTGACACCGAGTTGACATTATGTTGACACCAAAATATTGAAATTTTACACTGTTTTGACATTGTGTTGACACTATGTTGAAAAGTTTAGAGTTTGTACTATATGAATTTCATTTTATCACTGCCCATGAAGTACTCCCTCCGTCCCGCACTACTCGCACCTTTCCTTTTGGGCACGGAGATTAAGGAATGAGTGATAGACAAAGTCAACAATTACGGTTGTAGGTATAAATTGTTACTAAAAATGGAAAGAGTGCAAATAATTTGGGACGCCCAGAAAGGAAATAAGTGCAAGTAGTGCGGGACGGAGTATATAGTTAAATATGTAAAATAAGATATATATGATTTGATCTGCATTAACTATAATTAAATTATATTTAAATAAAAAGTAAGATGAATATCCATGCATTCGAGGTATATATTGGATCAATAGTCCATTTTTTCTTAAATCCAATTCTCTATTCCATAATTATGCGAATCGAAGATGTTGCAGATAACATAATAGAAGTCGGGTCTTTGAAATTTCCCACCATTCCCCCACTAAATAATTAAATGCTAGTACAAGTTATTATTGGAGGATATTAAATTGATAAGACTTTAGGAGTGGCCATCATAAGATTATAAAGAAAAAGTAAAACAAGACTATTATTCCTTATGTCAAATTATTCAATTATGAATTTGATGGCATTGGAAGAAAATTAATCCAAGCGATCGCCATTGGCTGAGGTTTAGATATAGTATATGACTTACTATAGCCACTGAAATTTGGGATGAATTAACGAATTATGACAGTGGTCTTTCTGTTAATAATATATGCTACTGCCTACTAGTTTTAACATTTTGGTAATTTATTGCAAAATGCCCATTTTTCCTTCATTTTCACAGGTTACAACCATTTTCGTATTTGTTTGTATAGACTATAGATGATACCAAAATACAAGGATTTTTATTATTTATGATAGAATAATTAAAATACGAATTGAGATTTGGGAAATGCATTAAATCAAAGTTTGTACCTTAAAATTTGGTTTTGTATTGCTCAATAATTTAGATGATCTATGTCATTACATCTCCTCTCAATATTTTTCGCTTCAATCTAACACGATCTTCCTCTTGAATTTTTTTCCATCAATCCAATACTCTTTCTCAAGTTGTGTACTATGATTTCTGATAAAGTCGAATCTTCTTGATTTCTTTCTAACAAACTTTTGGTAAGAAATTTTCGTGAACTGTCAATTTAATGCGGTGAAAGTTGGTGGCTGTGCCGTCCCTATGAAGGCGGATGGGGATCCTCTGCTGTGCACTTGTGCACAGCAGCCCCTGCTGTTACATACAAACAAATAAAATAATCAAATTAATTAAATTAAATTAATTAAATAAATATATATTATTTTATTACCTTGTGAGGAACAGCATGGGCTGCTGTGCACTTGTGCACAGCAGAGGATCCCCATCCCTATGAAGGCCCTTCATATTTCATTCACATCAAACATAGATTTATGAGATAGTACAAATTAAACTGAATAAATGGGGTCATAAAATGCTGCAATAAATGGATATCTCTTTTACTCCTTTTGATCCTGAAAAAAATGGAACTGAAATTCTAGAAATAATAATTACTACTATAAATTATAATGTGATTAGATAACCCAACCCAATTTGATGACCGAGTAATGAAATGAAAGGGTCCACAACCAAATTGAAGGAATGGGCTAGACATTTTAGTATTAATAGTAGAACATAAACAACTTTAGAAAACAGCTAAATAATTACAATAATTTTCGTCCATTAGGATCATTTATAGTACTATTCTTGTAAGCTACTCCCAAACATAGTGTTGATGCTCTGTCACATCACGTAGCCTTTGTAGTTAAATGTTGTACAAATTGTATTATGATATCTGCCTCCATGTTTTACACTGTGATCATATGGGAAAACTACTCCCTTCGACTTCTATTTATGCATAATTTCATATTTTCAGTATTTATGGTCATAAGTTGTGATCATAAAGAATTGCTTTGGTTTTTCGAATTTCGTTGAAAGTCAGAGATGGTATTCGAATCAGTGGCGGACGCAGGATTTCAACTCTGCGGGGTCCAAATTACTTATGAACATGTTGCTGATTATTTTTCGATATTTACCTCATCACAAGTAGTTGTGGCATGAGTGAAGTTGTGAGATATATAGATTATAGTGAATGACAAATAATAAGATGGTGATGACAATAACCAGAGATACATATGATCATTGTCGTTAAAAGTAGTATCGACATTGAAAGAGCCAACATTGTTATGAATACTTATAATATCAATATGCATATATGACATATATATTTTTCATAATAATCAAATTATTTAAACTGATTTATCTTGAATAATAGTAGTAATAAAGACAATAACTATTATGAGAAATTTTTTTTTGCAAAGTGTGTGCAATTTAAAATTAATAGCTTGTCTATTTGAAAAAATGGGGAGTGTGGACAAAATTAAAACTATTTGAATGGAAAACAAAACCATGGACAAATTATGCTCGTCTTCTTACTCTCGTCTCTCTGTTAGAAGGCTAAAGTGCCAGCCACTTGCACTACCAAATCCATATTCAATCTTTGTGAACCTAATATATATATATATATATATATATATATATATATATATATATATATATAGGGTTTTGATCTATGCAAAACTAGATTTAAATACAGAAACGCAGAACAATATCATAATTAGGGCACTTTTAGGTCATAATTAGGTAATTTTTAGGTCATGCTAAGAAAGCATGACCTAAAACGATCTTAGCATGACATTAAACCCAAATATTATAATATGACCTAAAATTGCTTAATTATGACCTTCCGTGTTTTTGGTTAATTATTGACCATTAGATCATCTAATCCTAGGGCCAAGATTTGGTCTGCATTTCTGGATTTAAACAGATACTTATTTTGATCATCTCCCTATATATATATGGGAGTCTTATTCTCCTTTTCACCTCTTAGATCCTTTTTCCTTCTTAATATTACGCGTTAGATCTAAGGCATCAACGGATCAGAATGATTCTATAAATCTGGTTCCGTGTTGCATTATAGAAGGTGGTTGTATGCATTACAAGGTTATTATTGACATTAGACGGAAAAGAAACTGCCACATTTTGGTATCTGCGAATAATGCACCACATGGTAACGAGTAATGGATATAATTGACTATATAATGCACAATATGTGAACTACAATGTTTCGTTGTTTGGCACACGATCCTTATTTCTCCTAAGGGTTTAATAAGTTTAGGGGCTAGGGTTTAGTACGTACACATTAATAATGAATTGTAAACCGCTACGAATACTGCACCACATGGTAACGAGTAATGGATATAATTGACTATATAATGCACAATTTGTGAACTGCAATGCATACGAACAAGATGTGATGTGTTATGATGTTTGACATACGTTTCTTGTTTCCCCTAAGGGTTTAATAAGCTTAGGGGCTAGGGTATAGTACGTACGCATTAATAACAAATTATAAAACGATACAAATAATTCACCAAATTGTCACGAGTAATGGATGTTATTAACCATATAATGCACAATATGTGAACTGCAATGCATACGAATAAGATGTACCATGTTATGATGTTTGACACACGTTTCTTGTTTCCCCTAAGGGTTTAATAAGCATAGGGGCTAGGGTATAGTACGTAGACATTACTAACAAATTGTTGTTATTGGAATATACGTATGTGCATTATTTGGTTTAGGTAGTGCATTATGTAGCTGTTAATTGTCATTATCTCAGTATATTATGCATTATTAGAGGTATTGTGTATACGGGTTAATCAACGGATTGAAGATTACATACGTGCATTTAGTAATGTCTACGTACTATACCCTAGCTCCTAAGCTTATTAAACCCTTAGGGGAAACAAGAAATGTGTGTCAAACATCATAACATGGTACATCTTATTCGTATGCATTGCAGTTCACATATTGTGCATTATATAGTTAATAACATCCATTACTCGTGACAATTTGGTTAATTATTCGTATCGTTTTATAATTTGTTATTAATGCGTACGTACTATACCCTAGCCCTTAAGCTTATTAAACCCTTAGGGGAAACAAGAAACGTGTGTCAAACATCATAACACAGCACATCTTGTTCGTATGCATTGCAGTTCACAAATTGTGCATTATATAGTCAATTATATCCATTACTCGTTACCATGTGAAGATTACATACATGTCTACGTACTATACCCTAGCCCCTAAGCTTATTAAACCCTTAGGGGAAACAAGAAACGTGTGTCAAACATCATAACACAGCACATCTTGTTCGTATGCATTGCAGTTCACATATTGTGCATTATATAGGCAATTATATGCATTACTCGTGACCATGTGGTGCATTATTCGTAGCGGTTTCCAGCCATTATTAGATTACTATTGTACCCTCATAATGCACAAAATAGGACAAATATTGCAACACGGGATTAATTACCCAATGTTGATCTTGACCGTCCATTTCTCTAATCTAATGACTGATATTAAGAAGGAAAAAGAAGGAAATATAGGAAAAGGAAATGAATACATCCCTATATATATACTCAAAGTTATAAAACTTGGGGCCCCATGGGACCCCAAGGATCCATTGTTATGAACCCTCCTGACCCACCTGTTAGTGATCCTCCAATGGAAGGGACGGCGGAGTCTACCCCGGAGGACTCGCCGATTAGCAAGACGGGAGAACCTAGCCCGATGACTGTATCGGATGACACGACGGCGGAACTGGGAAAACAGACGGAGGAGGTTACGGAGAAGGTGAAGAATAGAGAGTTAAGGCCGAGGAAGGGACTCAAGTAGCCGAAACGCTACCATGACTTCGTGCCGAAGTAGGACGCCAACTGCTCGACGAAAGGCCTGAACCAGCTACTGTTTTATTCCAAATTAGACTAGCGTTTTTTTCCTTATTTTATTTTATGTTTTATTTGAACAAATATTGTGTTGAGCGTTTTATAAGCTCCGTCGGGTTTTCTTTGTTGGTTCTTTCCCGATGTATAGGTTTAGGTCGAACCAACCCTAGGGTCCTAGTTATTATAAATAGGGCATCTCATTAATTCTAAATTAATTAATGAAATTATTATTGGCCCACTTATCGTGTTAACACTCTCAAAACCCTATCGTGTTGCCGACGGAAACCTCTTCCGCGCCAACCTTCACGTTTTGGCCGCCGACCCTGCTTGCGGGGCGCCGGATTCTTGGTGTTACTCTCGTAACCGGGTTGAAATCAACGTTATAAGAGAAGGAGACTCTTAACAACTGGTGCTTTCACAGTGCTGAATTCATGGAGATCCAGACAGGGTCGACAAGCGCGCCGGTCGTTTTGACAGGCGGAAACGCACAGGAATTGATCACCACCGATGCACGCCGCTCCCAGGCAAATCGCAAGGATGGTGGCGCCCCGCCACGTCCTTCCCCGAGGGGCGACCGCCACCCAACAGATAGGCCTCCTACGGATCCTTTGACGCAGGGTTTGGATAGGATCATGGAGCGTTTTGACCAATTGGAATATCGAATGGATAATTCGGATAGATGGGTGGATTTACTGGAGAACCCGCGTCTCCCGGATACAGCCCCACTGGACGACGAATTTAATTCAGATGAGGAGGCGTATATGGAGTACAGGGAGTCAGAATTTTTGAGGAAAGACCCGACCCCACGACATCAACAATTAGGGTTGCGTGATCAACGACAGCCTAGGTGGAGCCGTCGGGGCAGCGCGTATGGCACACGTGGGGATTATCGTCGCGAGGGAGACTGGCCGCAGGATGTAACCTCTGACCGCCGATTAGTGGTACACCAACCGCGCCGGTTATCCAGCTGGGAGTCACCTCCGGCACGTGGGCGTGGATGGCGCGAAAGTCGTCGCACTTCGTGCTGGGACCCGCCCCACGCCGTGACCGTTTTGCATACCATCAAGACTCGGATTCGCGACAGGGCGTCAAGATGCGTGCCCCGCACTTCGACGGGTCGGATGCATCAAATTGGATTTCACGTGTCGAATATTACTTTGATCACGTGCGAATGCCGGAGGAAGACCGCCTTCATTATGCGGTTATGTTGTTTGACCCACCAGCCGCAGAGTGGATTTTCAACTACCAAAACAATAACCGCTTTGTATCGTGGCCGGAATTCTTGGAGGATGTACGCCACCGTTTCGACCCGCAAAGCTTTAAGAATTATATTGGTCCTCTGTCCAAATTGGTCCAAACCGGGTCGGTGGCTGAATACCACGATACCTTTGAGAAGTACTTGAATCGGGTAGTGGGCATGCCTGACTATGTATTGTTACCAATATTCATTGAAGGATTGAAAGAGACCATCCAAGAGAAAGTGGAGATGCATCAGCCTCAATCCCTCGCGGAGGCAATGGCAATTGCACTTCGCCTCGGGGCTAGTCAGGAACGCAGGTGGCAACAGACTTCGACCGGGGGGAAGAAGCAATGGGTAGGCCGCGAATCGCGACTGCCCCTACTGACCGCCCCCGGACCAGTAGCAAGTGCGGTGCAACAATCGGCAAGTGCACCCCCAAAAATTACTCCGATTCGAGTATCTAATGCAGAGAAGTCGGAGAGATCTCGCAAGGGGTTGTGTTGGCATTGTCCAGAAAAGTATGTTCCTGGCCATGTCTGTGCAGTCAAACTTCTGTGCTATGTTGGAGAGGACGACGAGGAGGAACCTGTGGATCATTGTGATGACATTCGACAACCCGACGAGGTCATTCGGGCGGATCTATCACACCTTCACGCTCTGAGCAGTAACACCCGATCCAAACCTTTCCACGTGGTGGGCAATATCGGATCGTCGGAGGTGGTAATACTAATTGATACCGGGAGCACCCATGATTTCCTTCACCCGCGCATAGCTGAGCGCCTCCAACTTTCTTTAACGCCTATTCGCCCGTTTCGGGTCTATGTGGGTAACGGGGGATCCTTGCTATGCTCGCACGTCTCTAGGCAGACCAAATTGACGATGCAGGGCGCCAATTTCTGATCGACCTTCACATATTGGACATACATGGACCTGATATTATTCTAGGGATGGAATGGTTGGAATCCCTCGGGCGTGTTGCCGCTGATTTTGTGGGGAAGACTTTGGAGTTTCACAAGGACGGTCAGAAAATTTTTATTCAAGGCAAGCTCCCTAGTCCCCGCCAGATTTCACTCCACTCTCTGGCCACATTGACTGCACACTCACCCGCTCATGAGTTTTACGAGCTGGTACCCATACATCTTGATGATCATCCGGCCGAGCTCTTGTCGACCCAACCAGAATTCCCACCGGATTTACCCGACGCGGTCCGCACGGTGCTTGACACATTTGGGCAGGTCTTCGACCTCCCAGTGGGGCTGCCGCCTGCTCGCCCATTCGACCATCAAATCCACCTGTTGCCTCATACGAGGCCGGTTAATGTAAGGCCTTACCGTTATCCCTACTTTCAGAAAAACGAAATAGAGAAACAAGTGAGAGAGATGCTGGACCAAGGGATTATACAACGGAGCCAGAGCCCGTTTTCCTCCCCGGTTTTGCTAGTCAGGAAGAAGGATGGCACATATCGCTTTTGTATAGATTATCGGGCCCTGAACCTGGCCACTATCCCAGATCATTTTCCGATTCCCACGGCCGATTGGTTGCTGATCCGGCAAAGACAGAAGCTATGACCGCGTGGCCCGTGCCGCGCACGGTGAAACAATTAAGGGGATTTCTTGGTTTAACAGGTTACTACCGGCGTTTTGTCGCACATTACGCGATCATTGCGGCCCCCTTGACGGATTTATTAAAAAAGGACTCTTTCGAATGGTCCACGGTAGCAGATACCGCATTTGGAGCTCTAAAATCAGCCATGACGTCTGCTCCTGTGCTACGCTTGCCGGATTTTACCAAAACATTTTGTGTAGAAACGGATGCCTACGACGTGGGGATAGGGGCGGTCTTAATCCAAGAGGGTCACCCCATTGCCTTTTTCAGCCGTAAATTGGGTCCGCGACGCAGGGTAGCGTCAACATATCACAAGGAACTGTTTGCTATTGTCGAGGCGGTGCAGAAATGGAGACATTATTTGTTGGGTAGGGAGTTCATCATTCGCACCGATCAAAAGAGCTTAAAAGAGTTTTTGCAGCAAGTGGTGCACACACCGGACCAACAATTATACGTCCGGAAACTAATGGGTTATAAATTTAGAATTGAGTACAAACGGGGAATCAATAATAAGGCGGTCGACGCTCTCTCTCGTCGGGATGCCGGGGATCTATCAGCCGAGTCCTCAGCGCCTGCGGCCGAGAGGGACCGACCATTGTCGGAGGCGGCACCGAGGGATTCGGAGGAAGACGGGGTGTTGTTGACAGCGGCGGCTCACCCCGTTCCGATATTACTGGATGTGTTGCGGCGGGAGTCATCTACACTTCCGGATTTGAGAGCCTTGGCAGCAAAGATTAAGTCAGGTGACGCCCCCCCTCATCTGTCCTTCGTCGACGGACTGATTTACTTTAATAGGAGGATTTTCGTCAGCCCCACATCTACTATGAAGAAGCTTCTACTAGAGGAACACCACAATACACCGGTGGCTGGTCACCCAGGCCATGAGCGGACCTTCCGCCTGCTTGCGGCGGGTTTTTATTGGCAGAAAATGAGAAAGGATGTTCGGGATTTTGTGGACGCCTGTGCCGTCTGTCAATCAACGAAGTATTCCACCAAAAAGCCGGCGGGGCTGCTCCAACCTCTCCCGGTTCCGTCCCAAGTTTGGGAGGATGTGTCCATGGATTTCATAACGGGGCTACCCCAATCCAGAGGATACACGACCATAATGGTGGTGGTGGACAGGCTGTCCAAGTATGCTCATTTCGCTGCTCTTCCCACGCATTTCGATGCCCTCCGAGTAGCCCACCTTTTTGTTAACACAGTAGTGAGGCATCACGGCTTCCCGAAGACGTTGGTTTCGGATCGGGATTCGGTGTTTTTAAATGCCGTCTGGGAGGAACTGTTACGCCTTAGTGGGACCAAACTCAACTTCACTACGGCCTACCATCCACAGTCGGATGGCCAGACTGAGATTCGGAACAAGGGCCTCGAGCAATACTTGCGTGCTTTCACGGCGGATAGACCTTCGACTTGGTCAAATTTTTTGCCTTTGGAGGAGTTATCTCTAAATTGTTTTCATCATGCAGGGTTAGGGACATCGCCTTTTCGGGCATTATATGGGCGAGAACCGCCCTTATTGGTGGCCGCTCAACCCTCGGCTAAGACCCCACCGAATGTGGCTGAGTTGGTTAGACAGAGAGGGGAGCTGTTGGAGGACCTGAAGCGGAATTTATCAAGAGCTCAGCAGCGCATGAGGGATACAGCGAACAAGCACAGGCTGCACATCGAATTTGAGGTTGGCGATTTTGTATGGTTGAAGTTGCAGCCGTATAGACAACACTCTGTCGCCAAGCAGCTATCAGCCAAGTTGTCCAAACGTTTCTATGGTCCCTTCGAGATTTTACAGCGGATTGGGCCAGTCGCGTACAAGTTGAGATTACCTGAAGGCAGTCGCATCCACAACGTCTTCCACGTTAGTCTGCTATGCGCATTTGTGGGGAGCAATGCGGTGCTGCCATTACCAGCCAATTTCGTGGGCGATCGCCCCCTAGCCCAGCCGGTCGCGATTCTGGACTCCAAAACAATGTGGCACAAGGGGGCGGCAACCGAGCACGTATTGGTGAGGTGGTCGGACGGGTCGGATTCACCTTCATGGGAACCGCTACAATTCCCCTTGAGGACAAGGAGATACTTGAGGAGGGGGGAGTTGTTATGAACCCTCCTGACCCACCTCTTAGTGATCCTCCAATGGAAGGGACGGCGGAGTCTACCCCGGAGGACTCGCCGATTAGCAAGACAGGAGAACCTAGCCCAATGACTGTATCGGATGACACGACGGCGGAACTGGGAAAACAGACGGAGGAGGTTACAGAGAAGGTGAAGAAGAGAGAGTTAAGGCCGAGGAAGGGACTCAAGCAGCCGGAACGCTACCATGACTTCGTGCCGAAGTAGGACGCCAACTGCTCGACGAAAGGCCTGAACCAGCTACTGTTTTATTCCAAATTAGACTAGCGTTTTTTTTCCTTATTTTATTTTATGTTTTATTTGAACAAATATTGGGTTGAGCGTTTTATAAGCTCCGTTGGGTTTTCTTTGTTGGTTCTTTCCCGATGTATAGGTTTAGGTCGAACCAACCCTAGGGTCCTAGTTATTATAAATAGGGCATCTCATTAATTCTAAATTAATTAATGAAATTATTATTGGCCCACTTATCGTGTTAACACTCTCAAAACCCTATCGTGTTGCCGACGGAAACCTCTTCCGCGCCAACCTTCACGTTTTGGCCGCCGACCCTGCTTGCGGGGCGCCGGATTCTTGGTGTTACTCTCGTAACCGGGTTGAAAATAAATATAATGTAAGTAGATTGAGATTAGCCGAAATAGAAAAGTTCGAGTAACATGCGACAGGGAAAGGCATTTGGGGGAAGTTGATTTTGGTGTAATTTCATCGTTCTTTGTAGTTTTGGTCCCTGATATCCCGCTAAATGTTGTTGAATTCTTGTGATTGCTAACAGATTATTGTTGTTGAATTCTTGTGATTGCTCGACTGTATCATCATGGGTTAGAACAACAAATTATTAAAAAAGGTGACGGAGAAGTTCGGATTAAGAGTATCCGCAGCGGTGAGCAGGACGGCGTCCGTCCGTCCGTGCCAGCGGCACGGCACCGCTGTCCGCCGCTGCGCTCTTGCCGCTGGAGCGGCGCTGCTCGATGCATCGAGCACGTCCGTGCCAACGAGCAGCGTACGTGACAACCTCCCATTGGCCAACGGCATAGCCAGTGGCAATTTAAATTTTTTTAAAAAAAAATCAGATTTTACTTTAAAAAAATCCGATAAAAAATAAAAAAAAATATATTTTTTCCATTTCCCAAAAAATTATATCCTTTTTTTACCACTTTTAATTTATTTTTTAATTTTTTCCCCAAAAATACACATTTTCATCTATAAATACCTTCACTTCCACACCAAAAATTCATACCACACTACACAATTTTCATCTAAATTCTCTCATTTCCATTCTCAATTCTCAATCTTTCTTTCACTCTTACTCTTACAACAAAACAATGTCCGGCCACGGCGATTACTCCTCCGGCTCCCAGGTTGGAACCCCGATTGGTTCGGTTCACTACCATTTCCTAGTCCGGAAACGGAATATTCGGCCCCTCCTCAAACCCAAGGTTCGCAAGTTCCGGGTGGCTACCGGCCTTACCCGGTCGACGACCAAGATGCCCCCGAAGGGCAATACGGGTGGACACCCGAGCCATCCGTCCCTAGAGCGGGAGGGAGCGGCCCCTCTCAAACTCCTCCTCTTCCTACTCGCGGTGTCCGCACCCGTACACTCCGGGTGAGATGGAGCAATTGTTCAAAGCGTTCTTGTCAATCTCCGAAGATCCGGAGGTTGGCACGAACCAATCCGGTGACCATTATTGGTGGTGCATCTGTCGCCGGTACAATCAAAACCGACCGGCTGGAAAAATCGAGCGCAACGAGAGTATGGTGCGCAATGCCATATACAGAGCTAATGAAGAAATCCTAAAGTTCCAGAGGTATTACCTCCAGGAAGAGCGGTCGGCGGGGAGCGGCCGGAGCGAGTTTGGCATCATCAGTTTCGCCTTGGCGACCTACCAATCTATTAACTACAAGCCGTTCACGTACCTCAATATTTGGCAGGAGACGCAGTCGCATCCGAAGTATATGGGAGGCGTAACATCCTCCTCTAGCTCCTCCTCCAAACGGTCGAGGTCGGTATCCCTATCCGACGCCGGCTCTGAAGATGTGGCTAGCCAACTTGCCGGAGCTAACTTAGGTAGCCCCGACGCCGGCCCGAGCGGTTCCCAACGCCGGCCGCAAAGAAGGAAGAAGGCGGCGGCCAACCGCCGTCGCGCCGCGACTCCATCCGCCCCCGCTCCCTATGTGCCACCTCAACCCCCCACCAACTCGTTGTGGGGGATTTTGGCCCAACTCAATTTGGCCGATAGGTCAAATATGACCCCCGAGCAACTTTGATCGCATGTGGCGATGATACGGGGTCTCCAAAGAACATTGGGGGTAGAGCCGGATGAATAGTCATCTACGGGGGTAATTTTTATTTTTTAGGTGTTTTATTATGTAATTTTTAATTTTTAGGATTTTAATTATGTAATTTTTAATTTTTAGTATTTTAATTATGTAATTTTTAATTTTTTTTGTAATTTGTAATATTATTACGGGTATTTTTAATGCATTTTAGTTTTGTGGAAATATTTTTATTTAAATTGAATAATATAATGGTGGGACCCTTGAGCTTGTCCTTGCGGAAGAGCACAAATGTGAATGTTGTGCTCTTGCCTAAGAGCAGGGAGTAAAAGTGGGATCGGGCCCATATCCATGCTCGTTGGCAAGAGCACGGAGGTGGATGCTCTAAATGTCATATAACATTATGATAGAAATCGAAATCGATTGATCATTGGAAATAGAGATGCTAGAATCCAAAGTAAGACCTAATCACCACCTAACAATTTCATACATTTCCATTAACAAAAACCCAACGAATAACGTACTAAATGCAGAATATTGTTATTTTCCCTCCTCTTAATTGGTAATATAACACAAACATGGAGTAATAACCAAATTATTAGCAAAATTCTATCGAGACAATATGTAACACTGCAATAGATCAACATATACATTCGTCTTCCGTGCGGTGTATGAAAAATTATTACTCATCTCATGGTGTCGTTCGGTTGCTATGACTCATTATCATATGATTCTTCATCTAAGATTAAGTCGTGAAATTATTTTAGTTGAAAAATGTAACTATAACTCATTATAATATATAATTATCCATTTATGATTAAGTTTAAGTTGTGAGATTTAATTGTATAAACCAAACATAATGGACTAGTACATATTTAATCATGAGATGTAATCTTTTTAACCATACGGACCCTATATATATTAAATTTGAAATTATTATATTCTTTATTTTCTGAAATTACTCATCTTCTTCCGTAGAAACTCAAAACTTGAGCCTATTAGTTAGAGGGGATAACTAAATTGCATTTGATTGTCAAAATAAAATACAGCAATATTTTTTCATCATTTAACTCACAAATAATACTGTCGAACGAAATTGAGCATATGATTAGTGGGAGTTATAAAATTGAGATGGCATATGACTAGTGAATTATAACTTGGAAATTAAATACTAATGTAATAAAATAATATTTGCACTAAAAGATTGTTCTTAAATTGCTTTCCTTTTTTGTTATTTTTTGTTATTGTAACTAGTCTTAGTAATTTTGAAGACATTGGGGTTTTTTTATTTTATGGGTAAATGAATTTAAATTTAAAAGTCTCTGATATTAATTTCTTTACCGTTTAGCCAATTCACACACACAACTTTGAAGCTCTTCTTAGTGGTATGATAGAGTGGAATAAATATACAAATAAAATGAAGATAGGAATGAAATGATAATTCTTTTGCATTTTCATTTAATTATCTCATTTCTTCCATCATATAAGCATTTCATTCCCTTCTCTGTTTTCATTAATATTTTCTATTTTATTTTAAGAAGATAAAAAATGATTCCCAATTTATCCTTATAATAACTCGAACTTCTAACCTAATGGTTGAAGAAGAAGTGTCTTACCAATTGAGTTGCATTGCATTTTCCACTCCATCATCATATATTAAGAAGGGCCTTACTGTCTTACATGAAAAATACTCAAAGCAACATTTTTATTTCCAATACACAATCAACTTAGTTAATTAATTTTGTATAAAATTTTACACAACAGAGGTATATAAACTGTGTACATCCTTCAATTCAAGCAAATTTATTCTACAATAGAAAAAAGAGTTTTAAAATAGACACGTTTGGAAGCCTCTATTTCGAATTCTAACTAATTTCACACCCAACATCATCTAATCATCCTAAAAAACCCCACAATGGTTTGGATTTAATATAAAGTGGTCTAATTTTTTACTATGAATATTTCAAATTTTGAAGTTTGCCAGCATGTGGATTTAAATGAAATAATTATACACAGCAAAGGGCAACAGCAAAATGGCAAGGGACACACAACAAACTGTGGGGCCCAAGCCCACCTAAATGACGTAAATGCCAAACCTGGGTCCACATTCATCAAAATTATTACAACTATTTGCTTTATTATCTTCAAATCAAAGCAATGAATTTTCAAGCGGGGTAAAATGGTAAATTTACTGACTCCCGCGTCAATGGATTTTCCATTTTCAAAGGCAAATCGCCAGAAACCGCTCAACTGCTTTGAATTTTTCAACCTGGCTACTTTTCCTAGAGGAGATGACTACGGGAATTATTCTAATTTGAATTACATATTTACCCCCAATAATTGCATTTTGCTAGCCTTTGAGAAGAAATTTGTCATTGTCACAATCACTATTATGCCCTAAACAAATAATGATCACACATTATTTTTATAGGAGTATAACCCAATTGCTTAATTCACTTCATATCTCCTTTTTTTGACCTTAGCGAAATAAATTTATCACATTTTGGTCATCTAATTCGTACATTAATGGGGCACATTGATCGGTGCATGTCTTCTAATATCAATTCAAAAGAGTAATAAATACATATGGTTCAACTAGTAGTACAATCTATTTATGAATGCAAATGTGCAAAATTCTAATTAAAAAAAACGTTATATAAAGTTGAAATTTGCATGTATTTTATTTTTAAAATATTATAAATAATTTAGTTTCTATAATATTACTTAATTTCTCTTATAGAGAATATGAAAAATAAATAAAGATTACAAGACTAGTGTTAAATGAAATTTGCAAAATAATCTCAATTGGCAAAACTAATTTAAATTAGTCTAAACACTGCAAAAAAAGATGGATTACATTGAAGAAAAAAAGAACAACTAAATTCATAACCTCCCTATCTCTAGGGTTCGCCACCGAAATTGAACATTTCAGCAGCCACCGGTCCGCACCTACCGGTTCTAAAACTATCACCAATCCTACTCTCACTGACTCTGAACCGGTGTCGTTGACTCCGAACCGGAGTCAACGGCGACGACCGCCGTATCCTTCTTCTGCCGCATTTCCAAAACTTTCCGGTGGCTATTCGAATGCAACTCCTTCGAATAAGTCGGGCTAAAAGCCGGTCTATACTCGGGAAAGAGCCGGCCCGACTTGAACCGGACGCCGCAAGCATTGCACAGCGTTTTCGGCCCCAACGGCCCGGTTCGCCACTGCGGCGTCTTCTGCACCTGACAGTGCCTACATCTCCGGCCCAAAACCGGACCGGTCTCGCCATTGGTTTTCCGCTTTTGTTTCTTAACAACCGGTTTTTCCGCGCTGGAGAACCACTCAACATCATGAACCGGGTCCGACCAAACAAACGTGGGTAAAGTGGAGGAGCCGTGCGATGACGACGTCGTCGAAGACGAGTCGACGGAGCTCAACGGCGCCGCCGCCAGATACCACGGCCGGCCGGTGAACCTCGGCCGCTTGCTCCTGGCTTTAACCGGAATCGGAACCGGGAAATACGGAGGCATAATTCGCTTCACCTCCTGCATCTTGTGAACCGGATGCGACCGGTTCACTGATAAAACTCCGGTTTGCGCCGTGAAAATTCCGGTTGGGCACAATAACGACACCTCCGACGTCGAATCATCCACAAATTGCGACAACCATTCCAAATTCTCGAAATCCTCAACCTATAATCCGAAAATTGGAAAAAAAAACAATAAATTTACAAGAAATAATTCTGAATTTTTGCATGTTAACTATGTTTTAAAAATCAATTACCGGAGCGGTGAGCTCGGCGGAGAGGCTGTCGAAGTCGCCGGAAAAATTGGAAGACGAAGAAGAGGAATAAACCGAATTTCCTTTCTGCAAAATTTCCTCATCTTCCTGAGAAAAACAGAGCTCCTGAAAATCCTTCTCGGGGAGATCGAGGTTGAGCAGGTCCTCGACGGGAAAATCCTCGGAAACAACGTTGTTAACTCCGGTCAAACACCAAACGTCGTCGTTGTAATAAACTTGAGAATTCGTTTTCAAAGCCATTTGCGACAGGAAACTCGGTTTCAGCGCACGTGCCTCAATGCATTCCATTATTCAAAAATTCCCAAAACCTAAAACAAGGAGCAAAATTCGCCAAAATTCAATCAACAAATCCAATTAATTGTTCCAAACCGAAATTCCTTATGCATATGTACACATATATATACCTGAATAGAAACAGTAGGCTACAAAAGAGAGAGAGAAGAAGAAGTTGAGCACAGAAATGAAGGCTGGTTCGTGGGCGAAACTGGTGGGGGTGTGGTAATGGTTTTTCCTTTTCCTTTATGTATATATATTTATTAAACTATATAAAAATTGGTGTTGAAAAGATTGTGTTACTATGGTATAATGGTGAGTTGTAACGCACTGTATAATTAACACGGGAGGCGAGATTTTTAATGAAGGAATGGCTGACTATTCATAGTTTTTGCATGGAATTGGACAATGGAAAAAGCTTAGATTGTTCGACTTCGGACCGTATCTACAGTTTCCACTAGGAATTTTCCATTGACCATTATTTGCTCAGTTTATGGATTAGAAAAGTCACATAGTAGTATTTAAGGTGGGTTATTTCCAATGTGGTCAAAAATAAAATTGAGATTTTTGAAATAGAAAATAGGCAAATTTAAATAATCATAATGATATTCGGTATTACTCCATGTAAATACTGAAAATACATGTGTGCATGTATAATAGAACACAAAATAAAATATATTGTGAGGTCAATGGTTTTATTTGTTTGAGTGGATCGGAGGAAAATAAATGCTCGTTTGACGCATTTATGTTAGAGCTAAGATTCGAGATTTAATAGGAGTAATACATTTACGCAAGTTTATTTTTAGTTTTTTATTGTGTTGAATATGCTAACACATGAAGTGAATTATATAATTACTCGGAACGAGCATAGTATAAATAAAAATTCTACATATTGTATTTACTCGATGTAAGAATTGATGCTATATTTTGGTATAGTGACCATATAAGTTTATTACTAGTACATTTGAAGGAGATAAATATTATAGATCGTTAAAATTGAAGGTACTATATGTTTTTTTTGGTAATAGAAAGTGGCACAGTTTGAAAACCACACACAAAAAAAACGTAGAAAACATTTAATCTATCACGCAGAAAAAATAAAATATAAATATCCAACAAAATGTGTTCAGAACATGGGAAATTGATTAATAAATGAGTAAACATGTTGTGATAAAGTAGTCGATAGCAAAATTACATAGGCGTAGCAAAATTACTTTCTCGGTAATTTTATTAAAATAAGTAATTGAAATACTACTACTGATAGAACACCTAAAAAAATGTACAGACTCCATAAGAAATTTAAAAAAATGAAATTGCACGAGTCAGAAATCTACATAAGAAGAGAAGCTGGTCGATCAGTCATTACTAATCAGTGAGGTACTGAAGTAGGTTATTTATTGCAACCAACTGATGCGACAAAAAAAATCTATATAAGAATTTCTATTTAATTTTTCATGCAGTGTAGATTAGTCTAACAGTTGTCGACAAAAAATTAATAATTGAAACGTTAATACCCCACTCAAAACCAATATTGAAAGTTATTGTTTTCTTTTTCATTAATGTGCAAACTAAATTTTAAACCATCGAACTTGATTATATATATTTATATTTATGCTGCACAGCTTGATTGTATATATAGTTGATAATATAATACGTTCACGCATATAATTATTCCCCTTTTCTTTTTCTTGAATACTACTACTATCATTCATTTATGTATCTTATATATGTGGATGATATATCCATTTTTACGTAATTTCGTAGTACAATATAACAAAATGTTCCGATGAGACGTAATTTTCGAAGAGTTATGACATTTAAATGCTACTAATTACAATTGTAATATATTGTAGTAGTTTTTTTTTTAAATATTGTAGCTGGGTAGTTGTTATGTTTCAAAAAAATAAAAACATGTGACATTTAAAAGCTTGGATATTGTGATATGTGAAAATTTAAAGCTAATTTATAATCAGTTATTGAAAATAAATAATAATACTAATAATAAAAACATTATAATAAAATTGTGTGTGTGTGTAAATGTGTGGGGGAGGGAAGATCATTGTGAGAGAAAAGATAGAGGTTTAGTGTGTGTGAGCAAGAGATATTGTGATATATAAGAAATACTTCGTGATATCTTAAAATGTATAGCAAATTAAGTTTAGTTATATAACCTGATGTTATAAAAATTGTTACATTTATATATAACAAATTTTACTTACATTTTATGTATCATAGTATAATTCATAGATGCATGATGAGTGTAGCTAAATTACGTACCAAATTAAGCTATAATAAATTTTGTGACATTTTTCATGATGCGACTCAAATTGTGACACTGCTAAACATTTTTATTATAACGATATATTATCTCTGTTCTACAAAATTTGTCATGTTTTGACCTGTCACTAAATTTAAGAAATATAGTGAAAAGTAAGTTAAAAAAATTAGTGAAATGTGCATTCCATTTTCATATTACTTTATAATAAAATGTAATTGAAAATGAGTTGTTGAAATGTGGTGTTCACTATAAAAAAAATAGTAAAAGTTAAATGTGACAAAATTTGTAGAACATACGAAAATGGAAAAGAGAACAAAATTTTTAGGATGCCAGAGGGGTACTTTATAGTTCCCTGAAACCAAATTATTTGAGATCTCAATTCAGTAAGCACGCGAGTATGAATATTTGAACTTAGTTGATATACTCAATTTATAAATCAAACAAAATCTAGCATACACTAATCAAAACGAGATTTAAAATAGTAGTAGTAAACATATCCAATAGCAATGTGGCAGGTCATTCACAATTGTAATTGCACAAGAAATTGAAAGTTTGAAATGGGTTATGGCGCTAATAATTGATAAATTTGATAATTCAAAAGTGAGAGGAGTCACTTTCTTTAATTAGAACTACCATTTGTTATTTTAACTTTATGCGATTGATTGTATTTAGATTTTTAAGATTGGAGTAATAAGAAAAGTAGGCAACTTTGCCGCATTCATCGCGCCGTCCATTTTGGTCTTTTCGCCGGCAATCTTACACCTATATCGCATCACCGACTTTTTTATTTATTTCAACTTTGGATTTATGCGTCCATGTACTCCATTATTTCGGTTACAACCTTCGATTATTATATTACTATCAATTATATAAGGAAAAAAATGTAAATTTAGTTTTTATAAATTTTGTCATCTCATATTTATGGTCCGTAATGATAAATATTAGCATTAGAAGTTCATGGACTAGGACATAGTATTGTTGCAATAACTTTTATACTGGAGTATTTTTGTATACTTTCTCTATACTATCCTAAATCCTAATGAAGATTGCCCTTTTATTAGGCTGTATGAAATTATATGTGGTATTATTTTATATATTAAATGTAGAGGAAATAAAATAGAGATATAAGTGTTTTTGTTTGCCGTAATATGTCATCTTAGTTGAACAAATTAAAAAGAAAAGTGAACTCTCTTTGATGGAACGAAAGGAGTATTAACACTTTCGTTTCTCTTCCAAATTTTTGTCTCAAAAGGACGTTTTTGTCCATTTACCATATCTATTAATATGCATCATTCATGGATACATAAAACGATATTAAATCATTTATTGGGTTGTGGGGATTTTTATTTATTTTTTTATTTCTTTTGAAGCAAACAAAATGGAAAATGATAAAAATATATTAAAACAATGCGAAAGTCCGTTTGGTGATATTAGACTTAATTAATGGACTTATGACACTAATATTTTTCATTAAGGACCGCAAATGTGAGAATAGTTTCCTAGTCAAATAAAAGTAATAATATTACATGAAATCTAGGTCGAAGGTAGATAGCCGTCTATTTTTTAAAAAAATAACGTAATTGTTAAATTATTATAATAACATCATCGTCTTTCATTTATATTAGAAAATAGAGACTTAATTTTTTCGATCATTATAGACGTGCAACATCAAGCTTTAAACTAATTGAATTGGAAAAACCACGGCCATGCAAATGCACTTTGACAATACCGGTTATATTAAAACAAGCAACTCCTACTACCATATCATATTACCATAGAAATTTGGGTGGGGATTGGGTTCAATTTCACCATGAATTAAAAGGTGATGAGAGATTCAGGCTTAGCCTGCTTCCTTTACCAAAAAAAAAAAAAAAAGAAAATAAGGTGATGAGATTAGTCTAATATTTCTATTATTGCGTTGAAATTATAAAATGGGTCAAAGTTTATGCATTGGACATTAAAGTATGTGAATAATTAGGAATTCATACCAAATTTAGATACCTAATTTTGGATAATTGTGTTCAATTTTTAAAATATCTACATATAAATGTTAAAGATTGTCGCTGTCGATCATTTGTTGCATATAAATTTCGGTTACAATTACCTTTTTCTCTTTTCTGAGGAAATATGTTGGAATCACTTTACTAACAATAAAGGTCTGGCACCCAATTTTAGCCTCGACAAAATCAAGTAATCCATTTGAATATAATTATCAAATTTTTTATACGCCTGAATATAATTTTATCAAATTTTATATTCTTATCTTCTTAAAAAAATTATATACGCTATCAATATAGTCCTGGTGTAGAGATTAATGTGAGGCGATTATTTCTGAATTTTTGTTGTCTTTCTGACTTTAACTGAATACAATTACGTTACTAGTATCGATTTTATACAGATGTGTAGTATAGACCCCAACAGTAATATTTTACAAACAACTAATTATACCTTTTCTATATGAATGCACTATTCGTTAAAAATCATTAAAGTGAAACCCCAGTTTCATGTAAATTAAGTACAATATTCATACATGCGCATTTTTTAAAAAAAATACCTATTTCTTATAACCACAATCAGTTACAGCATTTAGTAAGTCGATTAAAAAATGTATAGAAAGGCATTTTATTTAATTTGAATTCATGGAAGTGGCTCCAAACTCTTGAGTAGCATCGAACAAACTTAGTTTGATATTATCGCAAACGCTCGATTGCATTGCATGCATGATTCGTGCATATCCACAAAGCGGTGTCGTTTTGCTCGACACGTTATGCCGGCATTGGCTCAAATACTATGAGTCACATCATATTTAAATAAGTTGAATTCGAAATGAGACAGCCCATATAATATATGGTTTGGTTTAAACTTTAAAGCCGCAAGTTTAGCCTTGACCTTGATCGAGGGAAGAAACAATAAAAATTTAACCTACCTTTAACATTTTCAATATTTAGAAATCATGGATCTTGTGTGGGTCGGGTCGGGTCGACCGATTTTACAAGCACCGATAACAGTTTATTAAATTCATTCTAGTAGTCGATTCCACTATACGAAAGCTTCATCCATTTTTTTGGAATTGTGATTGGCTTTCGTTTTTGTTCCGCATTCATGATACGCGTATATCTACAGAATATCCTCATATCTCTATTATTTCATATATTATTGATTTCCATATATTTCCTATTTCTTAATCACTAAGTTAGGTTATTAGGGAGTAGTATAAATATGAGTCTTTGTTATATTTTGAAGGAATCATGAAAGAAATATAATTATCTTTATCGTACCGTCTTTTATTTTTCTGCAATTTACTTTTTCGTCTTTATTCATCGGTTGCTCGACAGAGACTCCTCCGCGAACGGACCTTCAATATCCGGTGAATTCTCACCAATTATCATTGATACGTGTTTCTCCGTATCAATTCATTGCCAGTAATTACTTCTCATCGTCTATCTTCTTACAATTTTCCTATTTTTTTCACATAACCGATCCCACAAATTCTATTTTTTTTAATTTGTCACTAATGTAAGGAATGAATGTATACAAATTAATTAGACGTTAATTTGGACAGTTTATCTTCTCATGGCGTAAAAGAAGTAGTACTATAAGAAAATCATTATTATAGGTCAATGCTTCTTATTTGTAATAATAATAGGAGTAAACTTTTTATGATAATTGTTGCTTATGGAAATCATAATTCAAATTAGTTCGTATTTTTTACATTAGTGATATAATTCAAATTAGTTCGCATTTTTTACATTAGTGATATTTCTAATTAAAGAACTGTATGTATATAATCTCATCATAAACGGAATAATTAGTTTCATTTGATTGGGTTTGTATATTATTAACTCCCATGCATTTCACAAATATTGAATAAAAATACAAGCAAAATGAGTATGATATATTTGGATAAAATGGCACAAGTCCCAACTGGTGAATGATGATGTACAATTAAAGAATTAAAATAATTTAAAATTTTAAACTAAATACTCTACTACTACATTATTTTTAAAAAAATCTACCATATAATTGAATTGAATAGAATAGCGAATCAATAATCCTTCATTTAGGCTAGGGAATAATTTTCCACTATATTATGCTGGTATAAATCAAAGGACACGTATTATGAAGGAAGTGATATACACGTTGATAAACCATAACAAAAACACATCCACTAGAGGATTGAGTGTGAGTTGGCTGCGTCGCATGACTTGCTTTGCCCCACACTTTTTTTCTTCTCCAACAATTGCTCTATCGTTCCACTTGCCCACCAAACTATATATACTCTTCCAACTTCTAATACCTAATTTTACACATTTATCTAAATTATTTCCAAGTTATATACCAAACACAAACCGTCTAATTACAAAAAATCGCTGTACATACGTGAATAAAACCTACTTTAACAAGTCTAAAGTTTATGGACTTTTTTCCCTAATTGATCCTAGTAGGGGCTAGGATCAAAAGATGATACAATCATTGTAATTTGTAACGCTTGCATATGTAAATATATGTATCGAGGTCGGATTAAATATGAATACTTATTTTTCAATAACTATGAACCAAATATTATTGCAATATGGAGTATAATTAATGGAATTATTGTAGTAACATATAAAGCCGTCTCAAAATACACGAGATTGAAACATTCAAATATTTTTTATAGAGAAGAGTATTGCCTGTTAATTAAGTTTTATTTTTTATACACGAGATTGAAACATTCAAATATTGGTCCTTTCAGTTTGCTGAACACATTTATGTAGAAGTTCCGAAACAGTGAACTAAATTAAGTTGACCACAAAATCGACGCAATTATGTTGTGTAAAGTCTACTTCCGCTTCATTTTCGTTTATATTTAATTCAAATTAATTACATCCATGGTGTGATGCATTTCTAAACTACTACAATTTAAAGAAGTAAAAGAAAATTAAATTAATTACTTAGATATTTTATGACGTGAACTTTGAATCCATTTGTACTACACACAGCCCAAACTTTAAAAAATTCAAAAGATAGACGAATTTTTGTAAAATTTGTAAAGATAACATGGACTTGCACTTTTTGATTCAAACTATATTGAAATTCTCATTTCTTATCCCACATCGATTAATTAATTACTTAGATATTTTATGACGTGAACTTTGAATCCATTTGTACTAAACACAGCCCAAACTTTAAAAAATTCAAAAGATAGACGAATTTTTGTAAAATTTGTAAAGATAACATGGACTTGCACTTTTTGATTCAAACTATATTGAAATTCTCATTTCTTATCCCACATCGATTTGGTAATGCAGACCAATAAAAGCAATAGGAGCAGTTGGGAACACTCCAATATAAGGCCGTGCTATATTTACAAATTTTATGAAAATTCATGACATTATTTTGTATTTTTTGAAATTTAAGCTATTTTTTAAATAAATATAGAATTAGGGGAATAGACTATAAAATGAAACTAAAAATAGCAACGGAGTCCCAACTCCCAATTTACCAACAATAGAAATCTGATTGAATCATTGAAGACTTGAAGTATGGACAAAATAGAAGTATAGCCGTGTAGGCAAAAAAACAAAGAATCTTATCCAATAATATTAAATTAAAAGTAAAAGTATAATATAAAATCAAAATTTGCATGTAAAGGCCGTGAATTCTAATTCTTTTAAAATGTACACGGTGGAGCCCATCCCATCTGCATAACTTAATACTCAATTTAATTACCAGCAACCGATTAATAGTAAAATAAAAGAGAAACTTAGGCACATTAACAATTTGAAGGGCCACTATATAAAGTTGGCCCATACCCGATATGAAGAGGAGTATTATTCAAAATATGTTGTTAAAATTAAACAAAATAATTGAAAAGATTACGTAAGGCTTATAAAGTCTAACTATTAAATAATACGCCTTTTATTGCACTCAAAATATACCCGATATTTTTGGCTCATGATCAAACTTGATACTCCTACTGGAACGTAATTAGATTCTAAAAAAGCAAAATTATCGTGATGTGATTCAATTTAATGTTTATGGTAAAATTAATTTGTGACTGTAGCCCTACTATTATTCCAAAACTAAAAAAAGAATAATTCATAGTACACTATTTATTTACTTAGATAGTGAGAGTGATGAACCAGAAATGCGACATCGTAAGTCCATAATTCGCATTAAACTCAACATAAGTATTAAGTAGTAGTTCAACAACCTTTTTTTTTTGCTACCCAATTTTTATTTTGTCAAATCCATATTGTTTCATCGATATCGCTATTGTGCACTGATCCTCGACTCATATCTGTCACTCTCGAATTTATCAACCCCCTCTTTAGCTAGTAGCATGTCGACAAGTCTATTGCTTGTATAAGATATATTCCTATAATTTTTGATGTACATATTTATACTCCCCCTTCTAAAAAAAAAGACAATTTTAGGTGATTAGTGTTTTAATATATCATTGGTAAAATTAGAAAATTACTAGAGCATTTTGATCACATGATTGTTTTTAAAACAAAAGAACACCAATTTTCAGTAGAAATGATATGTGACATACGAAAATAAGCAGAAAACTGAGATAGTTTACTTTGTTGCTGAATTGCAAGCCACTTGTGCTGGTGCCCTCTGATGGAGTCCAACACTAGGGGCGTCTCTCACGGCTATTGCTGCCGTGTGGGAGAATCACCGAGTTCCCGTCTCAAAGCAAAGAACCACCTCCCCGTGTCACGAGGCATTCCAGTTTGCTCAACATAAGGGAGTAACTTTTATTTATCATTATTGATTCAAGATTTTGTGTGCATGATACAGGTACGGTTGTTGTGCCTATCGTCGAGCTGCCTCCACCGCCCATCGTAGCTGAAGGGGAACCTCCTGCCGTGGAGAAGGAGAAGAAGCAGCAGGAGGTGCACAAGAGTGGCCGTCCGAAACGGCAAGGGAGGCCAGTGAAGTATGGTGATTTTGTTTCGTATTAGTTGCTTATTTTTGGGACATTTTTCTTTTGTTTTATTATTTATTTTGCAGACGTTATTTAATTAAATATTCTTGTTGGTTCTTTCCCGGAATTGATCGAGTCGAACCAAACCTAGGCTCCTTAGATAATATAAATAGGGTTCTGTACATTGAATTATCGCATATCAATAATATCAGAATTCCCTATTTTTCGTTTCTTTACTTTCTACGCAAGATTTCTTCCTTTCGCCAACCCTAATTGGCCAAAGTTCTCCGGTGGACCGCCGCCGGACTTCATTGATACGGGAACGCCCGTATCAGTGCAATGTGTAGAAAAAACTTATCTATCTCAAATAATGATACTACTATACTAAACAATGCAAAAGCCAGAAGGGGTCATTTCTATTGAGTGATCTAGAGCTTCAAATCAAAGCCAAGTAACTTCAACTTCCTCTTATTTTTAGCTTAACATAAACTAGTAGTACCACCAAACATTACAAAACGCCAAAAGGGGTCATTTCTCTTGATTGATCAAGAGATTTCAAATCAGTGATTTTTTCTCCCAATTTTACTTCAACTTTCTTAGGTTTCTTGCTTAACATATACTGTCAAATAACTATAGTACTCCACTAAACAATGAAAAAGCCAAAAATGGATCATTTCTTGACTGATCAAGAGCTTCAACTCAAAGATTTCCCCTAAAATATCTTCAACTTCTTTTGATTTACTGCTTAAGTTAAACTCATTACGCTCGTGGTTTTACCCGTTGCAGTGTGACAGGTTGAACTCCTACCGTAGAACTCCACTCCAACGAGACAGCATGACTGTGACAACATCTCCGTCTTTGAAACTCTCGGATTCAGGCCATATTCCTGAACGAAGCCAAGAACGAATGACATGAAACGAACATCCAAACATCTTCAAGCAAGCACCTATGCACCTGAATAAACAACACCTACACCTGATTATCTTCAAGAGGATTCCATCAGCCAACTGATTATCTCCTTGCAGAAAATCCTCACTCCTATTTGTGTGCAGATGATATATTCGATTAGGCATCATGCGTAGCAGAATCTTATTCTTACAAACAAAGCAAGATAACATCCTACACTGTTGAGGGAAATGGAAAACTAGACAATGAGAAAACCTGCTATGAGAGCTTCCATATGGAGTATATTCCTATAGAAGCTTCTTTGCTACCATTAAATCAAGAGGCACTTATCTTCTATCCTCTTTTTTTTTGGTGAGCAAAGAGGCATCCTATTTAGAATCATAAGTGCCTTCCAGGGATGGAACAATGGCACAGTGTAACAAATATATCTGCTCAAAATTTGATTTTGATCAAATCTTTCACACAATAAACTGTCTCTCCATTACACGGCTGTAACCGAGCCAAGCCGAGCTAATAATAGTCGTCCCGAGCTCGACGACTTGAGCTATTGCATTGTTGTCCGGGCTCAGCATGGCTTGTGTGATACTCCCTCCGTCCCGGACTACTTGCACTTATTTCCTTTCTGGGCGTCCACTCTTTCCATTTTTAGTAAAAATTATCACCTACAGCCGCAATTGTTGACTTTGCTATACACTCATTCCTTAATCTCCGTGCCGAAAAGGAAATGTGCGAGTAGTCCGGGACGGAGGGAGTACTACTTACTACTTCCGTCTTAAAAAAGTAGTCTTATTTTTTATTTTATTTTTTTTGGGTTATTCCCTAAGACCATGTTTATCAGCAACCCTCCAACCCAACCCAACCATCCACTTTTTCAATATTTAATTCATTTCTATCTCATCCACATCATCTTCCACATCATTAATATTCACCCAACCCAACCACACATATTTTCATGGTTTATCAATGACCACCCAACCCCACTATTATATATTTATTTTTATATTATTTTTAATACTATTATTATTACATGAAATACTTATTATTGCTCACTCCAACCATGTGGGGTGTTTACAGCATTCTTGGTTTGTGATATGGCTTGGCTTGAATGTTGATTTTGAAATGAACTTTGAAATTGCTCAGAATTCGAAAAATCATCAAAGCTAGGGAAATAATCTAGAGAAGGGTTAATATTTTGGGAAGGGTTGAAGTTTTGGGAATCAGAGAATATAATATCCTCATAATCCTCCATAGCTAGCAACAAGGGAAACTAGAAAATATGAAATTCTACTAAACAATAAGGATTATAGGAGGAGAAAAGATGATATTTTTTTGTATGCAAAACTATAGCAAATGTGGTCTCTATTTATAGAGGAAGAAAAATTATGAATTTTGGTATAAATTTTATAATTTTTTAATATAATACATTAAAGATATATTAATTATTAAAAATAAAAATATCAGCCAATGAAATTGTGCCATTTGGCACAACCTCATTGGCCGAATGGTGAAATGAGAAGGGGGACCCGTCGGTTGGTTTGAGGAGAGAGAGCGACATGGGTCGAGGAGAGAGAGACCCATATTTAGATTTTTTTTTTTAATTGTAAAATTACGTGGAGGTCGACTCCAATGACCGATAAAGGTGGTCTAAGTTTCTCTCTAATGGCGTGTCCCATTTTCAAGTATTCAACTATTTTTATATCGATCCTTTTCACTTTAAAACTCATAGTATCATTTACTGCTAAAATTATTTTTGTATTCAAGCTTGAGCTTGGCTTGTGTGACCCTTGATTGGGCCCCACAAAGAAAGGCTAGTAAAATATTCAAAATATGCTCCTTGTCTATATTCCATCCGTCCGCCATTATGAGTCTCATTTATTGGCAGCACAGATTTTAAGAAAGGTTAAGAAAAGTGGATGGAAAAAAGTTAGTGGAATAGATGTCCCACTTGTATATATTAGTTTTAAATGAAATGTGAGTAGAATGAGTTAGTGGAAGGTGGGACCCCATTACCACTTATGGTAAAAGTGAACCGGGACTCCTATTCGCTGACGTATTAAAATGGCAAAACGGGCTCCTATTCGCGGACGGAGGGAGTATATGTTATTCGAGTTCAATTGAGAAACAAGCTTGATTAGCGTACTCTCAAACATATTATGAACAAACGAATGTTAGAACCTAATGAACCGAATACAATTTGCCTCGAGTATTATATCTGAGTCTAGTAATTTTAACCATATTTCATAAACTTAATTTGAAACTTCAATCTGATTATAGCAAATATTTCAATTGCGTAACAAAGAATGACAAACTATTTTTTTCTAATTATTCTTTGAAAATTCCGTCTCCATATTTGAGACAAAATCTGACTATAATAGTTGACAATATATCTCGAAATAAAACTTATTGATAAATAATGGAGTACTAGTAAAGTATTTTGTTTTTTTTATAGAATTTTTAGCCACTTTTTTTAAAGAATTTTTAGCCACCTTTTTCTAATATCAATTTAACAATACTATACTTTAAATACCGTAAAAACTCCAAACTATTATTTTGACCGTTGAAAAATGTCAACTGATGATAAAATGACATAAAAAAACACAGTGTCAATGGTTGATATTATGTTGACATTTTGTGTTGACGTAATTTTATCATGTATTGATATTTTTAAAAGTCTAAAGCATAATTTGGAGTTTGCATCTAGCGTAAATTTGAGACCGTCAAAACAAAGAAAATTAGAAATAGATCTTATTTTTGCTCTCTGTCACAAAAAATAACCGTACATCAGCAAACTGTTATCCGGAAAAATCAAGCACATTCAAAATCATTTTGACGCCTATAGCTATAGATCTTCCTTTAAACCTGAATCCATTTGCTGTATACATTCCTTTTTTCTGCAAAAAAAGATAGAACTGTTTCAGCTGTGTGTGTGGATTATAGCTACGGGAGGTGTTGATCGATTCGTGAATGGAAGCCATCAGAAAACAAGCGTCCAGACTCCGAGAGCAGGTCGCCAGGCAACAGCAGGTATTCTAACGCTGTGCGACTCGCAGATGTGTGTGTAATTTTGATTCTGCGTTTAGGATTTTTTATGCGAATTTTTCAGTCGGATCGGGCGGCTCAGTTTGGATGTTGTGATCATTCGGATTGGCATGAACTGTAGAATTTATGATACCGGAATATGTTGTGCATCCATAATTGGAATTGTATTTGATTTCGTTGAGCTGATTGGTTTGAAATTCAGTGTCGTATTGTTTGTTTACCACCTCGATTTAGGTTTACTGGCGTTAATTCTCTTGTTTTTTAATGTAAATAGATTTTGACAATTAACGGTGTAATATGTGATATGTGGATTCGGGTTAATCTAGATGATCTCTCAATTTTTTGATCCGTTTGACTGCCGCATATGAGTTTAAACATTGTAATTTGAACTGATTTAAATGCAAATGAGCGCGTGTAACTGTGCAACTTTATTGGTCTGATACTGGAGCCTGGATTTGGTTATATGCATTGAATTGAAGTTGTGACTACAGGATATTTAATTGTACTAGTACTATACAACTTAGATATATATCTGGTGTTTTTGTACTTAAAAGTTAGTCTGTTTTCACTGAACTCGTTTTCCAGGCTGTTTTGAAGCAGTTTGGTGCCTATGGTGGTTCAGATAATGTCATGCCTGATGATGCAGAGTTCCAGCAGCACCAAAAGCTTGAAAAGCTATACATATCCACTCGAGCTGCCAAGGTTATATTACCTATTGTGGAGTTAAATGCTTAGGGATGTGGAAAGTCATTGTCGTAACTCATAGAGCATAAGCTTATCTGGATCAGTTTTCATAAATCCCAGCCATAGCATAAAGCTTATCTAAAGGGAAATTTTATCCTTCATCCCAACCATAACATAAACTCAAATTCACTGGAGTGTGCAAGAGAGAGAGAGAGACATACAAAGGGAGAGTGGGTAACTGTTTTATAACTTGGGGGCTAGGGAGCTGTCACAATGGTTGCTAACTATTCAGCCTTTGACATAGGAATCCTGTTTGTAATGCTAAAGTATTCATTATGTATCATAAGCTTCTGATTGCATTTTGTCTTTTCATACTACAGCATTTCCAGAGAGACATTGTTCGTGGTGTCGAAGGTTATATAGTAACAGGGTCCAAACAAGTCGAGATAGGTTAGTTCTGTTGATTCAAAATGATCTCATATGTCGAGTGTAAATATAATAATTCCTTCATGTGTCATTTTCCCTTCAGGAACAAAATTGTCAGAAGATAGCAGGAAATATGGTGTTGAAAATACATGTACCAGTGGGAGTACGCTCTCAAAAGCTGCATCAAATTTTGCACGAACTCGTGCTCAAATGGAGAAAGAACGCGGAAATCTGTTGAAGGCCTTAGGCACACAGGTTATTATTTTGCTTCCCCGAAACTTGATTCTTGTGTTGGTTTTTTACATAACAGCATTGTTGCTACCTGCATCTTTTGCAAATTCTTCTTGTTCTACTATTTAGTTATTATCAACTTCATTTATCAGCTTACCATTCACCTGGTCCAACTTTGTTTATGCTTTAGTTAGATTTTTAATTAACTTGCTCTTATCCCACTAGGAAATCGTGTGAATTTTACACATCGAACAAACATTTGGTGTCTATCGCAATATTAGTCCACTGTGGTTTCTGTTACCTGGATGCACTTAGACTTTCAGATTTTCTATCATCTCTGTTTCATCATCAACTAATTTAAACTTTCTGCACAATCTATTTTACAAGACTTAGACAGCTAGTTCATTAATAACACTTGACTTCTTCTATGCCAGGTGGCAGAACCATTGAGAGCTATGGTTCTCGGAGCTCCATTGGAGGACGCTCGTCATCTAGCACAAAGATATGACAGGATGCGGCAAGAGGCTGAAGCTCAGGTATTTTAATTAAGTTAAATCGTTAGTGATTGACGGGATCTTAGATGCACTTAAATTGCTTTTCTTATTAATTGAGATGTTTGTATGCTGCTTATTGATGGATATCCCCTCACCAGCTCGTTACACTGATTGTTGGAACTAGATAGGCTGTTGAAGTTGCAAGAAGACAAGCCAAATTAAGGGAAGGAAATGCCCATCCTGACATGGCTTTTAAACTTGAGGCAGCCGAGTCTAAATTGCAAGATCTGAAGTCAAATGTCGCCACTCTGGGGAAAGAGGCTGCTGCTGCTATGGCTGCCGTAGAAGCTCAACAACAAAGGTTGACACTGCAACGACTAATTGCTATGGTAATTTGCCTTCATACTTTTAAAGTTTGGGCTCATGTTTAAAACTAGTCTATGAATTCATACCTAATATATCCCTATTTGTTTTTAAGGTTGAAGCTGAACGAGCCTACCATCAGCGTGTTCTTCAAATACTTGATATGCTAGAAGGCGAAGTAAGTCAATCCAGCATATCCCCCCCCCCCCCCCCATATAAAAACTTCTGCTCCCTCTTGTTGTGCTTTATGATTTGTTTCCATATATTTTTGATGAGTTGTGTTTTTTCAGATGATGTCTGAGCGCCAAAGGATTGAATCTGCTCCTGCTCCTGCTCCTGCTCCTGCTCCTGCACCTTCACCTTCACCTTCACCTTCACCTTCACCTGCTGCTGCTGCAATTCCAAGCGTGGACAGTATGCCTGCACCTCCAGCATATGAAGAAGTAAATAGCCTGCCTACCTCACCGGTACAGGATGGATCGACCGATGCTATGGGTTACTTTCTTGGGGAGGTATTTAGTTTGCTAAGGTTATATGTCAGTATTTGTTAAGTAAACTCGATCATCAGTGTTTAGCTTATCCCGCTTTTTATTGCTGATACAACAGGTCATGTATCCTTACCATGCTGAATCTGATGTGGAACTTACTCTGTCAGTTGGAGACTATCTCGTCATTCGGAAGGTATGCTAGTCTTGAGTACTCATATTCTCAGTCAATGTATCTATTTTCATGTTGAAAGTTGTCCTGTTCTATTCTTAGCGTGCTCAATAGAAAGCTGCTGATCAACATTTCTTCTCTTGCAGTGAATAGTTAAGTGAATTTTGGTAAAATTAACCTTAATCTGTTAATCGTAAACGAAATATTATCTAATCCTGTTTGAATATCATTCTTGACCATCCATCAGGCAAGATCTATGGACTATATTGGTTCCTAGTTAACAGAATAGGAATGGTTTTATTTAGGATATGCCTTTGCCGAAGGCTTCTAGTTAACTGAAAGTATAGCTATAAACTATGCTTCTTTTTTTCAAATTAGAGAGGCAGGAGTTTTTTCTTCCTTTTCCTTTACTTTATAATGTGCTATCTCTGTCTTTGAATAGTGGTTAGTATCAAAGTTGTGTCAATTTTATGTTTAAATGATATCTGCTTGAATAAATCTTGTTCTCCATTTCAAGGTTTCAAACAACGGCTGGGCTGAGGGTGAGTGCAAAGGCAGAGCCGGTTGGTTCCCATTCGGCTATATCGAGAGGCGTGAGCGTGTTCTTGCCAGCAAGTTTGCAGAAGTTTTTTGAACTATTCTCATGAGTTTGGTTTTGTGCTGGATTGTTGGAATATATGCATAATATTAGAGTTCGCCTACTACAGAAAGGATTACTCTCCCTTTCTTTTCTTAAATCATTATTTGGTCCAAATTTTGCAGGTTGGTGTATTGCCTGCAGGTTCGTTGAGTTAATTTGTTTCTGGTTTGTATGTGTATAATAACAAAATGCCATGTTTTCTTTACTCTATTTGCGTAAATGCACTTGCATTTCATTTGCTTTTTCTGTATTTGGGCATCGATGTTGTTAATTTCCTTAAATGCTGATGAATGGTTTGCCATTTACCTTCATTGCCCATATTATACCATCTTATTTTCTTTTTCTTATCGTATCCCTTTTAAAGTCCGAACTTATGTTTGTCTATATACTCTTATATATTCTTCTTCCACTCAAGTAATAATTTTGGTATATTTTAGTTGCCGCAGTAACTGATTTAGTTAAAACCCTTTTTTGTCTTTTGCAATAGATAATAATAATAATAATAATAATAATAATAATTATTAATAATAAATAAATAAATAATACTCATCAAATATCGAGAAAATAGGTGAATGTGCAATATCTGTTTGTGGTTCAAAACTAATATCAACATGCAAATTGTAATTTGGTCTAATGCAGAACTGCAACTCTGGAATAAGCAAGCAGTAAAGTTTGTGGGTCTAATTAGGTTATTAATACTAGTCCAGCAAAACAAGGACAAATTCAAACATATGCACAAATTCGTTACATGATTTTTTTCTTTTTTCTTTATTTTCAGTGACAAGCTTGTTTGTATGTGGAATTAGCTCGTGTAGGTGGTAGCAAGCAAGTAGAAGTTCTCATCCCAATAAACCAATCCTGCAAATAGGGAGAGAATGCAGTATGAGCTCACAAAAGAAATTTATTTAAAAAACAAAAGCATTCTGCTATTATATGGGGTAAATTTATGCTGGTCAGTGAGAAAATCTGATAATTGTCTTTTCTTTTCAACGTTTCAGATTTCCTGTGTGTGGTGACTCCATTTTGATTACTACTTTCAGTTAACATGTTAGAGACAGGGGTAATTCTAAATGTCATCGACTTGAGTAAAAAGCTTGAATTCTTATTCAACTAGAAACAACGGTGTTGTGATTTTACAATATTTTCACACAAAAGAGGTAGGTAGCATTGGAGAAAGAAGAGGCGGGAAAGACTCACAGATATTAGACAGCTTTCTTTGGTGCGAAGTATGCTTGAAGAATTGCTAGTACGATGAAGAAAATAGCAACCTGCATTTGTCAATTAGGTAATTGTTTTATTAGGCATATGACTTCTTTAATGAAAACCTAAAAAATGAAATCCAGAACTAACCATATAAGCAGCATTGTACTGGGGGCCACTCTCAATAATGTAAGATTTCCTATGAGATAAAAGGAGGGAGGGTTGTGGTAAGAGGATAGATAAGATTTGTCTAAAATCATAACATAATCAAGCTACAAATACCTTTCATTCAAGGTGCCAGAGTTCCTGCAAATTTTCAATATAATATCTAGTCTGTCGTTTGTCGTTCCCGCATTAGGATCATTGTTGTCAACCTAAAAAGGATGATGCCACATTTTTTTAGCAAATTACGAAAGGTAAACAATAAAACATTTAAACAAGGTCTATCATTCAACATGTATAGTTGAGCGTAATGCTCATAGGAAATTAATTCTAATGATCTTAAATAGTTCCAGTAAAAGGAATTGGACCTTTATATGAAAAAATCAGATAACCAAAATACAATATTTGAGTTCAGCTCCTATAATCCCTTATAACAAACAAAAACTAAGTTTAAGAAATGCCTCAACATATGATTTATAATCAGAGCTTGAGTATTAGCACTCAAATAAAGAGGACAGATTCAATATGTTCACTAATTTATAAGTATAAATAGAGAGAAAAAATAACAACAGATGTATAGAGAATTGAAGAATGCTGAAAATGAGCTCTGCAATAATTTGAAAATTCCAATATGATACTATTCAAACCAACTCAAATTTGCCGAACATGTTCGTCTCTTGAAAAAATGAGACTTTTTTTTTGGAAAATAGCACCACAGATTTACTTGCTCTTTGCTTTTTCACAAATTAAACATCAAATAAGAGGATACAAACTGAGCCAGTTTTTCGTGAGGTTATGTCGGGGCGACCAGCCAGACCAGCTTTTGATAGGTCTAAACAAGATAGTACCTTAAATTTCAGCATCCGAGAGAAGTCGTAAAAAGCTCCATACACATCAGACATTGTTTTGGTTCTGTCGACAATTTTAGCAGTAAGGCCTAGAAAAAAAAAGAGCATAAAAATATTAGAATTGAGAGATGGCAGGAAGCAAAATTTTACGTAAATAAACAGTTACATTCACATAATCACATAGCAAGAGGAACATCAAGAATTTCAGCATACCTCTTCTCATTTTTACAACACCTCTGAAGACTTCAATGTTGTTGTAGCATAAAGCTAATGTCCCAATTGCCATTATCTGGTCAAGAAAAACGGAAATCAGATGTATTTTCTGTGGAAAATCCAAACCGCAGATATATGAAAAACACTGCATTTACAAGTATACCTGTGGAATTGCACAAAAGCGAAAGATAGCTGGATCTCTCAAATCAGACATGTACTTGAGGCAGTCTTCGACGTGCACTAAAGCATTTGTGACCATGTCATTTTGGCACTGCACTGCTTTAACTGAGTTTTCCTCGCTCTTCAAGTCCTGAGAACATTATGTGAAACCGTGTAAGGCATTTTCGACGTCTAATTCACGTGTAATATACATATTCGATCAACATGACTATTGAAATTTTGAAAATGTTTCATAGATTCAAGGGAAATAATTCTTTACCTCAAGTTTGTTCACATATTTACTCCATATTTGACGAGGCCAGAACATACGTGACTTTGGTATCTCATTGATATCCTCAAGGTAATCTCTGATAATGTTTGTGTTCTGTATTGTTCCAAGTATGGAAGAGAGTTCTTACAGTTAAAAATGACAGAGATCTATCTCTAAAGCGATGACTTGACTTATCACCACAATATGGAATAAGTACCTGAAGAAATAAACCCATGGAATTGGACAGTTCATCTGTGGCAAGATCTTCTTTTCCAGAAGCATGGAATAGTTTGGATAACCCCAATCCAACAAGGCCAGCCACGTAATGACAATATTCATCATAATCATCAGTGGTTTCTACCTGGAAAGTGAAAATTGGTCATAAGTAATTAAATGGGATTTTCCTGGTGAGCACAAGTATACTCTGGCTACGAATACTTATTATGGTTTTTAAATTAACATTAAAGTAATATGATTCTGAGTAGTATAATTTCTGATGTTTTTAAAACAGAAAAAATTACTATTTCCCTAATAATGAGGCCAGAGGAAAATGTATCTAGGTACAGAAATAATATAAAAATAAGTTATCTAAATTAAATTCTAAACCTCATGGAATCTACTTTAAAATCCAGGATAAATAACTTCATAGTTCAATCCATGGACAGAGAAACAATCTGGTGTGATATATACCTCCTTGCAAATAAATTTTGCCATCCCTGCACCCATTCTCATGGTAATATCCTCAATCGCTTCCTGATAACTGCAAAAATTAGGGGGGTTGAAAGTTATCTTTCATGCATAGAAGTAGTTAACTACCAAATTAACTTCAACTAATAGATAAATATGAGGAAGGCTATAATTTAAACTGAAAAGTAAAATGTACTACTATTCTGAAATTCTTTTACCAGAGTCCAGACAAAGTTAACAAACATCTGTCATGTTATCAATCTGCTTAAATTTAATTGACTTTCTTGCTCTCAATCTGCTTATATTTACTATTGCACTGTTTGGAAGTGTAATGACAGGAGGTATCAATTGCAAATTTGTGATGCTAATATTGCCAGTGAAGATAGTTTATGTACATATTGGCATCCCAGACATCAAGAACTCAAAAGTGCATTGTTAGAAGATTAATCAAATGCAAATGAGATTGAACACGTTCTTATCACTTTAATTTTTTCCCGGGACTAGGCTTGTCCTAGTGGCTTCACAGAATTTTTACACTGCAGTTATTCTTTTTTATGTGCTTTTAAGGAAACGAAAACCGTTTCACCACATCATTCAGAAGCAATATTATGCCGCTGTTGGTTAGATATAAAACTACTTCCTGGTCCACACAACTGAATGTCAGCAAATATTAAATAAGATTATGCCAGTATATGGACTTTCCTGCTTAAATCTATCAGAATTAACAGTACCCTAGGTCTTGCCCAAACCAATACCTATGAATTAAAGACTATGAAGTCAACATTGTACACAACTTTCCAGATTGAATTATGTATTGATCTAATCCAGACCTATCATCTCCAGTCAGTGGCACTTCTGTTTAATTCCAAACCTTCTGCTTCAGGTTACTAATAATGTTGTTCAGACATTTCCTCAGTCAGCCACCAACGGAAATACCATTTGAAACGCATATAGAAAAAAATTCCTGATCTAGGTCATTGCCAAATTCATTTATAACTAAATCATCGTTCAATAAATTTGCATATCTATGAGGGGAATCGACTCATTTCTCTTTTTATCAATGCCATGTTATATGTTGACCAAATCACATTACTAATATATGCCACTTAAAGAGTACCCAGGTGCAAGCTCCAGAAAGGCAGTGGAAACATGATGGAACTGGTCCATTAGAACTCTGTACTCCTTTGTACCACCTGTCAAACAAATATATAACATGAATTTGGACGTATAAATAAATTCCTTCACTTAAAATAACAAAAAATATAATCGAGATATTCCTCTTCTGAAAACTGATTATGGATAACATCAGAATAAGCATTAACTGCAAGGTTTTCCAGTTAGCATATATGTTCCTTGCACATCAGAGTTTCTATTAATGAAAACACACTATTCCGTTAAACTGCAAGAAAGCAGAAGTAACATGATGTAACAAAAATTGCATCTCTAGTTAACTTCTAGAGTTGATTATATTGTCAATGCAACATTACAAGCCTGTTAATTAAAGTCATAATTTATCAAACCTGGAGACAATTAGCAGAATGCAGCTCATCAAGCAAAAAGAAACAGTACCATTAAAGTTTTCATTTGATTTGGTTTTAAGAGTGACTATAGGAAATTGTGTGAGATGCATCAAGTCCTAGCTGCCTAGGTGACCATTCAATTCAATCTTCATACAGATGTTTTCTTTTGTTGACAACTAAATGGTTGTCTATGATGCTTATTGTGCAAAATGGCTAGACATTCACAAGGTTTTGGCATTATAAGCAAAAACTCTTATCTACAATCAAAATGCAAATTAGCTCTTATAACGTCCTGTTCAACTTCCTAATCACACAATTACCAGCGAAAAAATAACAAAGACAAAAGTTAAAGCTCACATGAAAAATGCCATTCTCGGTCATATATGTGACGATGGAAAGCCATCAGAATAGGTACTTTGAGCTCTGTTGCTATGCTAGTATCATCCTCTGTCAAATAAGTTAAATAACAATGAAAAAATGATCTCAACAGTGAGAATAATTACTCTTATAATTCTTCATAGGAACCTTACCAACAGTGTCAAGTGCTCTAAGAACCAAATAGAAAATGCAAATCTGCGAAATCCAAGAAGAATAAAGCAGTCATTCTCTGGTGTGACAATATAGAAAGTTACATGGAAACTAGAATTTCTTGAGCGTATAAATTATGTAATCTATCAGCAGATTGCCATGAAATTGGACATTATCTCCACCTGCTTATTGTGAGATCAATAGTCAAAATATGAGACTATTTAGTATCGTAATAAATGTGCTATAAAAACAAACCAATAATTGCATACTACTACTATGTTAATATCGTCGTATACAGCAGTTCTTCAGTTATTGGGTACAAAAGTTGAAAAATTAGCCGGTTCAATAACAACAGAAAATCTACATCGATCATCACCATACAAGCACGAAAAAATTAGAATTCCTTCTCAAAGACATCGATGATTGAACCGAAAATAGAATAAGTATGAAGATCACTCACAGCATCACGAAGATCGGTAACGAGCTGCTGAATAACGAGACCGAAACTTCTAGAAACCTTGTGAAGCATGGTGTAACAAAATCCCCAGTGTGGCTCCGGCGGTATCTGCTTCTCCGCATTCCTCGCCGCAAATTTCAGCTTCAGCAATGGATACAAATCATCCGGATGCCTCAAAATCGCACGTAAACTCCCCATCTCAAACCTGCCAGGCACCGATTAACAAACTAAATCAGCTCACGACGGCGATCTAGGCAATGATTGAGCGCGAGGATTTCTAATTAATTCATGACCCAACTCAAATCACATTGCTCGAGATGACGTTTCAAATCCGCGGGCGATACTTACTGTTTCTGAAAATACTCTAAATCAGCTGCGTGAATATGGCAGCGAGGACGATGGAATTCGTGCGCGTGTGGTTAGAGTGAGAGAGAGAAAGAGGGGGGGTGATGAAAGAGAAATGTGGGGGAGTGAGTGCTTTGGTGATGGTGCGCTATGTGTAGTGGTTATAATATGGAAAATATTTTGGTTTACATTTTATTTTATAGTTTGAGAGAGAACGACCATTTCCGTGTTTGGCTGTGTATGTTTGTTTTGATTTTTTTGGAAGGAAATTCTCTTCCTAATTTGTATGCGGCATAACTAATTTAATACTAGTATGTCCAAAAAGCAAAAACTAAAAAAATTGTTCTACTTTTTGGATTTTAAGAGCATCTCCAATGGCGGCGTCAGCGTAGGCACGCCGATTTTTCGCGGACGCCGGTGCTGACGCCGAACCATTGCAGCCGACGTCAGCGAAACCGGCGTCAAAATCAGCACGCCTACTCCGATTCTGACGCCGACTCTCACGGCGCCATTGTAGGCCCTGAATCGACGTCAGAATTTTATTTTTTTTTAAATTTTTCGAAACACTATATATACGCGCTTTGTACGTCATTTTCATTCGCACCACTTGTATTAACGAGTACTCTCTCTATCTTAATTTCTGTACAAGATCAACAACGAGAAATGAGTAATGCCGGTGGTGGTGGTAGTGGTGGGGATGCTGATGAGTACGAGCGTATGATGAACGAAGAGCTAGATGCATATACGAACGGTGAGGTTGATCGATGGTTGGAGAGTTATATGCAGCCGGCGGTACCTCTCCCACGACCAGTTGTCCATCGTCGACAAGTGGTTGATCGTGATCATGTAGCTGCACATCAGCGCCTGTTTACAGATTACTTCGCAGAGGAGCCGCGTTTTGCAGAGGAGCCGCGTTTTAACGCCAACCATTTCAGGCGTCGTTTTAAGATGAGGCGGGACGTGTTTATGCGTATTGTTAACGTTTTGGAGCATCGATATCTGTATTTCCGCTTCAGACACGGTGCGGCTGGCAGACCCGGCCACACCCCTATTCAAAAGTACACTGCGGCAATCAGGCAGTTGGCTTACGGGACTTCGGCAGACATGTGGGACGAATACCTCCACATCGGTGAGACGACTGTCATTGAATGTATGAAGTATTTCTGTCAGGGCGTGATTGAAGTATTCGGTGATCAGTATCTCCGAAAGCCTACCCTAGAAGATTGTCGGGATCTGCTGCGGATGCACGGGGATCAGCATGGGTTCCCGAGAATGTTAGGCAGCATAGATTATATGCATTGGGAGTGGAAGAACTGTCCCGCTGCCTGGAAGGGGTTCTACACGACCGGCTACAAGGGAAAGAATCCCACGATGATCCTCGAGGCTGTAGCTGATTACCGGGTGTGGATTTGGCATGCGTACTTTGGGATAGCCGGTTCGAACAACGACCTAAACGTCCTCAACTCATCGCTCCTTTTCAACGAGCAGTGCCAGGGCGTCGGTCCGGCCATCAGTTTTGTCGCCAACGGCAACCAGCATGATATGGGCTACTACTTGGTGGATGAGATATACCCTAGGTGGCCAGTCTTTGTGAAGACGATCCGCTGCGCATCAGATGCGAAGAAGGCCTACTTTGCGACGCGGCAGGAGTCGGCGCGAAAGGACGTGGAGCGCGCATTTGGTGTGCTTCAGGCTCGATGGGCTGCAGTTAAGGGACCAACGTGTTTGTGGCATGTCGACTGCATTGCTGATATAATGTACGTCTATATTATCATGCACAACATGATTGTCGAAGATGAAGGTGTACAACTGACTAATTGGGTCAACGACGATAATGAAGCAGGTTCAAGCCACGGCGTCGCCGCCGCCAACGTACGAGGTGGGGTACCTCACGATGAAGAAGCCCTCCTCCAAGCACATGCCGACATGCGTCAAACGGATGCTCATATTCGACTCCAAAAGGATTTAATTGAAGAGTTGTGGGCGCGGAGGATTGCAAGGCGTTAGTTTTATTTTAAATTATGTAATTTTTTTAAATGTACTTTTAAATTTTTGTACTTTTTTTAAATGAATGTACTTTTTTTATATATTGTACTTTTTAAAATTTTAATAGTATTATTCAATTTTTCAGTATTTGTCTCGTAAATTAAATTCCGTATGTTGCTACGTCTGTAAATTAAATTATATAATTGTTATTAGTGATGTGGATAGGCTATGGGAGGGCTATTGCATGTCCAGTTGCATGTCCAGATGATGTGGCAGGAGGATTTTAGTGCATATGATGTGGCAGTGGGAAAGCTATGGGAGGGCTATTGCATGTCCAGAACCATTGGAGATGCTCTAAACGAATTTTTTCATACTAAAAGTACTATTCAATAAAGCAATTACCTAATAAACTATAAATGGAGTATTATTTTGTTGGGTAAATTGTCAAAAAAATTATAATTAAGTTTAACGAAATCCAAGTCAATTCCGTAATTTTTAAAAATGTTCAATTATATCGTAACTCTGATATTTTTCTCAATTATCTCATGGCGAAATATTTCATCATGCTACGTCTCTAAATTTATCAATGTAACACGTACATGTATAAATTAAACACATGATTAACGAAGTGTGTTAAATATCGTTGTTTAAGTAGTTGAACAGTTTGTTTGCATAGTGTTTTTCGCATGTCAACTCATAGTACATAATTTTTCTGAATTCATAAATTATAGGACAATTGATAAAAATGTCAAAATTATGATATAATTGGTTAATTTTTTAAAATTGGATAATTGATTGACCAAAGTTTATAATTTTTTATTTAGAATTCACCCTTTTTTCTCATCATCATTTAATGGGATAATTTAATGAACAATAATAAATAAAAAAAAACAGTTCAATCAAGAAGTCTAATTTTTCGGTATATCTCACAATTAATGGCACCACATTTATAGGTTAGGCTTTGTGATGTACTACTAGCTTTTGGGCATTTTCTGCAATATTTCTTCACACATAACTACGATGTTGGGAAGGGGCCTTTCCAACAATTAATTATTTGTATCATATTACTATTAATTATGATAATTAGTGTACCTTTATAAAAAAAAATATGTATATAGTATACTCTTACTCTTTCCTGTCGTTATAACTAAAATGATATAAAAATTCATGATATAATGTTAAATGTGTCTTAGAAAAAAACTTGTTCTCAATTTTATAATCATTTGCTAATATCAGCTTTGATTGAAGTGATCAACTGGTTTGCTATAAAAAAAATATAAATTTTGAAATCTGGACGATAGTTTCAAAAATTAGTACTGCCCCACGTGCAAATGGGATATTTTATATAGTAGGAGTAGTAACATTAAAACTTATTGGATGACAAGGTTAGGTGGGATTTAACCTAGAGTTTTGCATTGCTGAATAAACTTTCAACAAATCGGTGGGTATTGTTTAGAGCAACGTGTAGAATAAATACACAATACCAGTAGTATTATTTATGTAATGGGGTATGATTATAGATTTTTATCTTAATTCATGTCACGCACGTGTCTGTTATAAAATAGTACTCCACTATATTCAATGTTCTAAATATGCGAATAAAAGCATAAACTAGTTAACATTGTCTTATACTCCGTATTTTGCATCTTTCTCGTGCTACTACTATTCAACTAGTCATTTTTTAACACCGATTCAATTAAAATAATGATGCTCATTGCGTTCTCTTTTGTTCGGTTTAATCAAATTTGATGTATGAAGACGACGTATACTGATACATTTGTGGAAAGGCAACACTCTAAAACAAATGAGTTGGAGGTTTGGTTAGTTGACGAAAGGTGTGAAACACAATGAAAAAAAGATTTCTCTTTACTAATAGAGCCATTCCAACAAATGCAACTCCCTTTAGCAGTCAAAATACATGAACACCCGCAGCGGATTTTCCTGAGAGACCAATTGATCGTCAAATCAGAAATTAAAAAAATGGACAAATCCCACTTTTTCGATTAAGAAAATATGAAAATTAAGGAAAAATATTACTTTTACACTAATACTATTTTGACACGTAATTTAAGAGATACTGTAAATGTGTATATCATGTTTATTGTTGGGGGTGGTCGGGTGGTTTGTCTCTCTCTTTGACCATGGTCGGCTGGTTGACAACCAGCGACCGTCTGGTCTTTCAAATGTGTTATGAATTATCCAATGAGATTTTGCCGCATGCGACAATTTCATTGGTTGATATTATTATTTTTAATTGATATATCTTTTATATATTATATTAAAATTTATAAAATTATACCAAAATTCATAATTTTTCATCCTCTATAAATAGAGACCACATTTGCCAGCAACTCTATCTTCACAACCTACAACCCAGATGGTTAGAGCTAAAATGGATATATTGAAAGGAAACGCGAGAAGGGTCATGATAGTATTTTCGAGCAGTACTATGCTGAAGATCCAATCTATCATCCACATTTTTTCCGAACAATGTATCGCATGCGAAAACCTTTGTTCGGAAAAATAATGAACAAGCTCGTCGACGCCGACAACTTTTTTATGCAAAAGCGTGATGCTACTGGTCGGCTTGGTATGTCTGCAATTCAGAAATGTACAGCAGTGATGAGGGTGTTGGCCTACGAGACGGTGGCTGACTTGCACAACGAATATTTGAGAATGAGCGCGCAACTCATTCGCAAATCTCTCGTCAAGTTCTTGGTTGAAGGTGTAATTTCTAACTTCGGCAATGAGTACTTGCAAAAGCCCACCGAAGAAAACTTGGCAAGACTTCTGCATATTGGAGAACAACGTGGGTTTCCAGACATATTGGGTAGTATTGACTGTATGCATTGGGAATGAAAGAATTGTCCCACTTCATGGGCTGGACAATATGCCGAAAGAAGCGAAAGTCCGACAATCATCTTGGAAGCAGTAGCATCTCAAGATCTATGGATCTGACATGCTTTTTTGGAACTCCAAGTTCGAGAAATGATATTAATGTGCTTGATCAATCTCATGTTTTTAATGATATTTTGGAAGTAATACTTATGAAGTTTTTCTTTTTGATAGATGATGGTTGTGAAATTTAGTTGTGACTGAAATAGGGTTGACTACATTGTAGGTATTGGGACTGAAATGACAAACCGTTTACGTGACCGCTGAAAATTAGAGTTGGGGCTAGATTTTTGACCATATTGTGAATTTCCTAAATATTACTACTAAATGTCATTCATATAATATATAAAGTTGAAAGATTTACATTAAATATATCTTTTAATTAGATAAATGTAGGAATTGGGTTCAAATATCGTTTGAACAAAAATCTTTACTTTTAATTCAACTACTAGTGTAACACACTTTATGATTCGATTTAATTTCATCATAACAAATTTACATTTTGAATTAATAACTTAAAATAAAATATAAATACAGTTTTGAAAGCATTCATATTGCTCCCTATAAAACTCACTAAAAAACTCCAATAATTAACATTTTCCAATAATTAGTAATTATTCCATCCACGATCCATGGTAAACTGGAGTCAAATAATGGAAAAAGTTAAAAAATGGAGTAATGAAAATGGAATATAGCATCTCACTGGATTAAAAGCCGGAATATTTCCGCCGACTCCTGGCCTTCAATAATGTTTTGTCCAAGTGATATTATACACGTCGTGTGTATACGTAACATACTCGAAGAGAAATACACACTTCATTTTCTTTGTTATTTCAGCTCCGCTTTCCAACTTCCATTCACCCGTCTCATCACTTGGCGCCCCTCTCTCTCAACCAGCATGAATCTAATAAGGGCGCCAATTCACCATCCCTACCATCTTAATCCACGAACCTTAACCAGAAGATCCAATCGAGTTTCCATTGCAACTACGCCCATCCGCCGATTTTCGGAGCAAAAAATTAACCGGATTTTTATTTCCAATTGCTTCTCTCCGACCAATGAAGTTGGAGAAAGCATTGCTCGAATCTCACCAATTGAAGAAGGGAATGACGAGAGCTTTGCTGCAGTGGCGGAAACGCAGCCATCCGAAGAGACTTCCGATATCAACATTGATGAACTATCTGAGAATGATAGCTTGTGGATTCAGATGGTGGAAATTGCCAAGTTTTCTGGACCGGCAGTTGGCTTGTGGATTTGCGCACCGTTAATGAGTTTGATTGACACTGCTGTTATTGGCCAATGCAGCTCCGTTGAGCTCGCTGCTTTAGGTTCTACTATAAATTTTTTATTACCTTTATTTATTTTTCGTTTGATTTATACAATTAGTGGCGCTGTTTGTGGTATATTTCAGTTTGATTTTAATCCTTGAATCAAATGAATGTCACTATTGATTAGGTTGGGAATTTTGCAGGGCCGGGAACGGTGTTTTGTGACTACACGAGTTATGTGTTTATGTTTCTCTCAATCGCTACTTCAAATTTAGTTGCTACATCTCTTGCTAGCAAGGTCTGTATATTGGTATTATTATTGTTTAGTTTGGAATCCGGTTATACAGACATGATGAAATGTGAAGTGGTGCAGGATAAAGATGAGGTGCAGCACAAGATATCCAACTTGCTATCCGTTGGATTGGCTTGTGGCATTTTTATGCTATTCTTTACAAGGTGCTTCGGCACTTGGGGGTTGACCGGTAAAGAAGACATCTTTGGATTTTAATGTTGTTTACATTTTGAGATTTAAATTGTACTGATAGTTTTATTTCATGTATATCCAGCTTTTACAGGGGCAAATAACCCAGAAATCATAGCTGCAGCAAACACATATGTTCAGGTTTGCTGCTTGTATCCCAAGCCTTGTCCATAGATATTTCATATTTGTCTTACTTGCATTTGGCAGTGTTTTCTTGTACTCTTGTTTGAGTGTGAAACTTGTTCTTAATGGATTGCAGTCATACATATTACGGTTTAATTCATAGTATTGTGAGTGAGTTATCTACCCGAGGCTTAACAACCTGTGGAGAAAATTAACTCAAATGCTTAAACAGCAGCTCATAGCATTTACTTGTGATCCCTTTAGTTCCTTCTTCTTTGTTTTTAGCTCTACATAACAATAATTCATATCCAGGAAATCTAGCTCCTTGCTCCTGCAAAATCAGTTGCCTGCTTGTCAAATCTTTAATGCTAAGTTGCTAACATGCATGCTCTTTCTTTATTCAACTTTTTTTAGGATCTATAAAATAAGTTCTGACCATATTTTGTTGAAAATTTGTTCTTTGATCTATGGAATCTACAACTTTTTCCAGATTCGGGGCTTAGCATGGCCAGCAGTGCTGATCGGATGGGTTGCTCAAAGTGCAAGGTCCTGCATCACATGCATATTAATTTATCGGATAATATGTTCCCTATCATTCTTAGTCGTGTGTTATTGATGGCGTGTCAGTACTGTTAACTAGCTTCATATTCTTTATTGTATTGTACTCTTCGTGATGTTTCAAAATTCAAATTAATTAGAACCGTTCTTTGTCCTTTACTTTGCAGTTGGTTAATTGCATTATTGCCTAATTTGCCCATAATTTGATTTTCTTCAATATTATCTTATTATGTAAACCTTTTTGGATTGCCCTTACTAGTTTGTCTTCTACTTGTGTGCAATTTCATAGTTCTAGGCTTCTAGCTTTGCTTGATAAGGCAAACTCAAACGAGGACCGTGTCCTGGATTTTGCGACTTAGGAATCATTGGAGGTTTAGGTCCTAAAGAGATGTAGTTTTAGAAAAAGCAACCTTGAACCTGCAAATTGATTGTATGCCTCATAGCTTTCTGTACTCCTTTGCATATTCAAAATCTTGAAATTGATCTATTGTTTATTAGCTTTCGTAGTGTAGTCCCTTAGTCTTTTTTGTCGTTTGTTATATTTTTTTTCTGAACTGGAGGTCTTTGTACACAGTTTAGGAATGAAAGATTCATGGGGACCTTTAAAGGCTTTGGTTGCTGCAAGTGCTATTAATGGTATTGGCGACATAATCTTATGCAGATTCTTAGGATATGGTATTGCTGGGGCAGCATGGGCAACAATGGTGTCTCAGGTTTGCTGAATTTGTCTTATAACCGCACTAAACCTGTATGTTTACCCACATCTTCGTGAACTCTATTAATTTAATTTTCTCTTCTTTTAGGTTGTTGCATCTTGGATGATGATTGAAGCTCTGAATATTAAGGGATATAATGGCTACTCAATCTCTCTTCCATCTCCAGATCAACTCCTTGAGATATTCATGCTTGCAGCTCCAGTCTTTGTGACAATGATGTCAAAGGTTTTTCATGCCTTTCTTGATTCTGCTTCTGTTTCACTTATTTTCCTGCTACTTTTCTGATATGCTTTAGTTTAGGTGATGTTTTACTCTCTACTTGTGTACTTCGCGACATCCAAGGGTACCAAAACTCTGGCTGCTCATCAGGTTTCATTAAATTACATGTCAATAATCTTCTCTGTATAATGACATAATTCGTACTTCCCACAGTACTGACTTCCTTTTTAGGTCATGATGCAAGTGTACGGTGTGTTTACTGTATTTGGTGAACCTATTTCACAAACAGCCCAGTCGTTCATGCCGGAGCTGTTATATGGAGTTAATCGGAACTTAAAAAAGGTTATGATTCTTGTTGCACAAATTTATAGCGTTTTAAGTATATGCAGATTTTACTTTACTATTTCTGCAAGGTGCTGGAGCAATTACTAAACTGCATATAATTGAACTTTTCGTTATCATAGGGAACATGTTCCATCACTAATCTTTTTTATGTCTCATTTCTGACTTCTGTATTGATTCAATACATGTCCATTCAATTGCATAATACTTTCCTTGAAAATGACGTACTCGTCCATTCAATTGCACAACACTTCCCTTGAAAAGCTTAAATGGAATGACAGGCCCAATCATTGCTAAAATCACTACTCATTATTGGTGTGATAAGTGGACTGATATTGGGATCAATTGGAGCATCAATTCCTTGGCTATTCCCTAGAATGTTCTCCCCTGATCCCAAGGTTATACAAGAGGTGTGTAATCGCTCTCTCTCTCTCTCTCTCTGACACAGACAAACATACACATTTATATGAATGCTAGGCATGCAAAAGCATTTTCATGTGTAGGTGTTGAGGTAGGTTACTCTGTTACTGTTAAATCCACAGAATCTTGTATAGAATCTGCTGCCTTAATTTCCACTAAAGTCAAAAGGAGGTAGAAAGCACCTTGAAACTTTCAAATCAGTTCTCTCCCCTAAAATCAAATCGGCAAGATTGGAATCATTGGATGATGATACACCTTTCCCTGGTCTTGTTTTTGGAGAATGACACCTCAGTAAACCCTTACTGTTGTGCTCAAATAGTAATATTTGTCCTTCCAAATGGCATGTTAAACATATTCGTATGCTGTTATGCATACAAACATTGGATTGGAAGTAATGCACCGTTTATGTTAATTTTATGCAAGCTAATGTAAAATTTCCATGGTAGAGTGGTTCGTTAATCATGCGGCTGGGCTTATCATGTATGTTAGTTCAAATTCCTTGAAGTTGAAGTGAATTTGTGTTGTATGTTGCAGATGCACAAGGTGCTGATACCTTTCTTCCTAGCTCTATGTATCACACCCGGTACTCACAGCCTAGAGGGCTCTTTAATGGTACTTAGCTCCATTTTCTTCTTTGTTTATTTTCCCTCAACTGAAGAATCTATATATAGATCACTAGTGCAGTAAGACATGAAATTCAATACGTATTACATTTGGAGAATGATGTGTTGGCTAATAGAATTATACGGGTTATCATTTTGTATTGATGGAAAGCACTCAGTTTCTGTCCCCCGTCTTTGCTTGTATTTTCCACCTTTACTGCATCTGTCAAGGATACTAGAGGAAAACCTGCGGCGTGATGGTGACATAAAGGGATCTAAAACCTATGTCAACTGGATCCCTAATCAGAACCTCCGATATCTTAATTTTATTACTTATATTCCCATATTACAAATGCCTGCTTAAAAAGCATCAGTTATAGAGCTTGTGAATAAGTTGACAATTTATTTGTTATTCTTATATTTTGTCATACTTACACTTTAAACTATCCAGGCTGGACGTGACTTGAAATTCATTAGCATGTCGATGAGTGCGGTCTTTGTTTTGGGTTCTCTTATCCTGCTGGTAAGTATCTCAGTTTCAATGGCCCGAGTTACTCACTCCACCAGTTGATTTGAACATTTGTGCTTTTTTTTCTAGTTACGAGTGGCTATTCCAGTCCATCGACCAGTTAACTCAATCTCTAAAATTTAATGAACATATATATCTCATTAATCTGCAGTTCTTGAGCAACAGTGGTTATGGTATAGCTGGATTTTGGTTTACACTCGTTGCCTTCCAATGGGTAGGTTGATTATTCATTCCAACACTTGCTTTATATTGGTGTAGAATCTTCTTTAACAGCATAACTCTTTTTTCTCCTTCCAGTCGCGATTCTGTATTGCCTTGCGTCGTCTCACCTTGCCAACCATGTTTCTGTACTCTGGGGACTTGTCCCAGTCCCATTATCAAACTGGGAAGCTAAAATCTGTATAATGCTCTCTCAAACCATAAGTCGATTCTGCAGCTGTTTACAACAACACCACATACTCTGCTGCTTATGAACTTAAGGCAAACGCAAAGGAGTTGCGCAAGCAGTTGCTCCTTCGCATGGTGTAGTCTTTTAGTTCCTTTCTCACATTTGATCGTTAGCTGTTGTATGTTAAACTGTTGTATTTGTAATTTTATTTTACTTAGATAACCTGTTGGTGTATAATGTATAAACATCAATGAAATGTCAAAGTACATTATGCATACTACTGTGTTACCCGTATACGAGTACATATATTTTAGTTATTGGCAAATTGATATGCGATCCAGTTTAGCTTGCAAATAATTTGCGTAAATATATCATCTCAATAATTTCAGTCACAGCATGCTTAAGAAACCAATTTTCACAATCATTTTTCTGAATTCATGAATCCTAAAAATATTTAAAGCAGAAACGCTCTTGACCTTGAACTACAAAAGACAATTTTAGACCACATCATCAGCTCAAACTCAACAAAAGTCATTGTCTGCAATGAGGTCAGGATTTTGGTTCATCCAACTCCAAAACCAGCTACATCAGAATGGCTCTTTCTCATCCCTTCGAAATACTATTGCAGATCGATATCAATTTTGATTCGTCTAACCTGAGAATAATTCAATACTCTGCTAACCAACATATAAAATCTTGCACCAGTACCTCATACTCTGCTAGTTCCTCGCCTACCACGACCAGCTTGTCTTGGCCAGCTTGGTTCTTGCCCTGGCACAGCTGTTGGTCTCCTACTCTGTGATTTTCATGCACGGCCACTCAATCAGAAACTCAAGTAAACGTTAAAAAAGTATGCGTCCAAGTTCATAAAAACTACTCCTACTATACAATTATAAAAAAAATTAACAATGCAGAGAAGATCTCTACCACGTTTTTAAAGTCATGCACAAACTCAGAGAGCGATAAAATAAATGCATCGTCGTTTTTTGCACTTTAAAACACTATGACCAGTGACGAGTGCATAACATAATCTCGATGGGAACATAAAACAGACCTCAGCGGATTATTATCAAACATCTGCCATGTCTATATTCAGGAAATCTACCCAACTACACATCACAATGCAGATATGATCTTTACCATGTTTAAAGGTCGCTACAACAATAGAGAAGTTCCAACAGGTATCAACAAATTCAGAGAATGATATGTTAAAGAAAGAGGGCAGCTTGATCTTTTAATATTCAAAACACTATAAACAGAACGAGTCACGGTGGGAATGAAAAACAGACCTGAGGGGATTGTTTGAATGCTGCTTGTCGTTTCAAAAGGTCTCTCTGAGCTTGTTTCTTTTTCTCCTCAGCTTTTTGCTTACTCAGGCTGGGCCGGTAGAGAATCACGGTTCTGCCAATTTGGCCGACGACTACTGAGCCCGTGCTTTCTTCTAACTGCTTCACCACATCTTCTAATTCTCCAGGGCATGTACCGTGTATCTTCAACTGTAACATACAATGATTCAAGTCAAATGAGAAAAATACTGCAAAAGATTTTCGGCCATCAATAAGCATTTGAGAGTAATTACATGCCTTCAAGAAAGAATGGTTATAACCAATTACACGGATACTAATATTAGGAACAAAAACAGCTTATTGTAGAAGTACAATAATCAAATGAGGAAATATCATGGAGTGGCATTTCATCAATGTTCAAACTAAATCCTTACTAATAAAACTGCAAAACATTTGTCCACCAATAAAATAAACGTTGAGAGCAAATTACAAGCTTTGAAGAAATAATGGTTATAACAATTAAACTAATAGTAGTAACTAGAAAAAAGACAGTTTATTGTAAAAAGCACAATAATGTGATGATAACTAAATTATGAAGAGTAGCAAACATCAGTGATCAAATTGAAACAAATGGAATCTTTATAGAAACCTTTAACCAACCAAAATCTTTTGAACCCTTTAACTTGATAAAATCAAAAAGCAAGAAACAGATAGAAAGGACAAGAGCATTGCCTAGATAAGAAAAACTACTCAGACGAAAATAAACAAAGCATTACCTTGAGAAGCTCATTTTTTTCAAGCGTTTCAATCAACGCGCCAATAACAGTGTCTGTGACGCCCGATTTCCCGACCTGTTGCGACTTCAGCTTTTTCCCCAAACTGTGCGCGAAGGAACCCAGGTCCTTCTTCTCCTTCACGCTAAGACTCGGCGGCGGGGGGAGAAGTGGCCGAGGAGCGGTTTTAATCACCTCACAATTCGAAACCTCCGCAACAGCTCTATCAGAAACTGCGTCAACTTCCCCTTCTGATTCAGTTTGTACATTATCCAGCAAAGCTGAATCAATTTCTCCTTCCGATTCGAATTTTACATTCTCCAGAAGAACTGCATCACTTGAAAATCGCTGCTGAGTATTTGAGCGCGACGAGGAGGAGAAAGAGGAGAGGATTAAGCGAGAGGAGGTGAATGACGGCGCAGCTCGGAGGAGAGGATATGATTTTCTGGATTGGGAGTATACGGTGGCTGATGCACTTGGATTGCGAGAGTATGCAATATCAGAGGCGCGGAGACTCGACGGCGCTGCGGAGCGGCGGATAAGACGGTGCAGTATTAGGTGCGGGGAAAAGGAAGAGAGCGTAGCCATTTCTGAAAATAGTTTAATCTCTTCGGAAGAAACGGTTATATAATCGCCACCATAAATATTATAAATATATTTAAAATGAGAAAAAAATCAACAAAGGGTGCTTGGTCTAGTGGTATGATTCTCGCTTCGGGTGCGAGAGGTCCCGAGTTCGATTCTCGGAGCACCCCTTGTTCATTTTTTATTTTTGCAAATATTTTGTCCGTCATTTCCTTTTCCCAATGTGGTGTGTGCTTGTTTGACCAATTCATATCTACTTTCAATTTAGGTAAAATAATTTTAGGAGTACTATTTTTCAGTATTTAAGTTGTCGCATATTTTATCTACATAGGTCGTTTGATTCCTTGGAAAACCTAGTTAGTGGGCCTTGTCATGATTTTCTTAATGTTTGATTTGTATGTTAGAAAATGCGTCAGATCCGGGTTAGTTAGTATTTGTGACCCGCATTATTTTAGATTTAGTATTTTTTTTTCCAGTTATCTCTAACCATCAACCCTAGCAATAGAGAGCTAACTAGGAAACTTGGATTCATTATATGTCATCTATATAATAAAGTGCGTCTTGTTTTTCTTTTATAAATATTTGAAACTACTTCAATAGTTTAAACAAGGTAACATGAAGTGAGTTGGATCTTTTAAAAGTGATTTTTAAGACTCGTTGACTCCTTGTGTGGTGATTACTCGTTTATGTATTCCATATCCAATCAGATTGAATCCATAACTTTGGAAATATAGTTTGAAATATTCTCTGGAAATTACGACTTCATTAATAAAACTATTGAATTGAATGTACACGGATCCAACCGCATCATAAAAGAGACGAGGTACAAATTATGACCACATGACTGACTACATGAGGCAATTGGTTGAAAAAATCCCCTCAATTTCTATACTGATGGCCCCTCCAACAATCATGGAATTATTTTCCTCAGAAAATAATTTTTCTAATGGAATTACATGTAGGAGTAAAGACCACTCATTATAAAATACAAAAAAAAAGGGTTGGAAATTGATCTCTGCCATGTGCCATGAGAGCTATTGCTCATTATTGATTGAGACCATGAATTTCATGTGTAGGAGGAGTATGTATCTTTGCTTCTACTCATTTCTCAAGACTCAAGAGTGAAGAGAATTATTCTACAAGCACGAAAAGATAAAGAATTCGGCTATATTTTGATTATTTACTGTGTTTTTTCCAAGCCATGATTATTTAGTGATTCATAGTAAATGATAGGCCTGTGATTTAAATTAATTCAGGACAACTCCAATTAAATCGCTAGTTTTTTTTCTAGAGAAAAAAAAAGTGAACCGTCTCATTCAACCTAGGGAATTAATGATAGTATTATATTATGATTTTATTCGATCGCGCACTAATTAATTGCTGAGGGGATTAATGATAGTACTATTTTTTTCATAGTTTTGGGTAGGGTTTAGTTATAAATTTTGTGTTTAATGACACATCTATAGTTATAAATATTAGGAGCAAGTATAAAAGTTTGTGTTAATCAATTTTGTAGTGATATATTTATAATATCTTTGATATTTGTAATTATAAATGTCATTAAACATTAGTTTGGAGATAAATTTTAATTCATTTCACATATTACGATTCATAAGATACTAATACAATACATATTGTTTAAAAAATTGATGCGTCTCATAGTGACGGCTGGTTGGATTACTAGCGGGTATGCCACATTAAGAAAAGAGTGCTAGCGTTACTCGATCGAGTGAGAATAAGGGGAAATGATGTCACCATGGAAATTAACCTATAAACACGCGCCACGCTAATGTACACACGCACCATGGTAAATAATAAGCACCAGGTTCACTTTTTTACTCATGCGTCTGGACTTGGACCAATAAATATCGTTAAACTACTACAAAGCGCGCCACGTCATCAGTTTTATCCTCCTACCCTGACCTGCAGTGGGGCGTCCTAAGGCGCGCCACGTCATCAGTTTTATCCTCCTACCCCCACCTGCAATGGGGCGCCCTAAGGCACCCCCTATATATTTTATTACTATTGTTTTGTTAATTAATTTAAATGTTTTCAAATATATAATGCAAACTAATTTAAAAACACAACGAGTAACTAAAAACCGATGAAGATTGCATTAATTACACAAAAGTTACAAGATTCAAGTTGACTAATCTACGCAATTCACAACTTCCGGCGCACCTCATGGATCAACCCCCGGAGATATTCGGCGCAGCCTCACCAAACATCAGACTATTGAGACTTGAATCAATTTCGTAGTAAATGTGACTTTCGAGAGTGGAACCGTGAAATGAAATGTTGCAAATGAAGGTGGGGTAGGGGGTATTTATACAAAAATAAAAAACGTGTGCCATCGTCCGCGCTCATCGTCCACCGAGCCCACAATGGGGCGCCCGATGGCGCGGACGATAGGCCATCGTTCGCGCTTCTTCCGCGGACGATGCATCGAGCGTGGGCGTAGGGCGCAGACGATTGCGGGCGCCCGATGGCGGTCATCGTCCTCGGGCCATCGTCCGCGCTTCTTCCGCGGACGATGCATCGAGCGTGGGCGTAGGGCGCGGACGATGGCGGACACCCACAATGGAGGCATCGTCCGCGCCTGAGGACAATGGCCGCCATCGGGTGCCCCATTGTGGGTGCCCTAATATTGATATTAATACTCTTGTCAAACACTCTTGCATCCTGCATTTAAAATTAGTTATCTACTGTATTAACCAAACTCCTGTAAATATGTAAATATTCTTAATTTCATTTTTTTTTTATTTTCAATGTATTAATCTAGAAAATCAAAATTTACAATGGACTAAATTCGATCTGAATTGGAAATTAAAAAAAATTGGTGCAATTTTGAAAATTTCGATCTGATTAATTCTGATCTTATGTTCAAATATTGTAAACTGATATATTTTGATCATCTTTGCCTTTGGATCCCAATTTTATTGATCCTGCTCCGTGCTTTTGCTTCGAGACTCTCACTCAAATTTCAGTATTTTCCTATTCAATAATTTAAATTTGGGATAGTGAGAAAATGTCTAAACAGCTCAGAAAGATGCGTCTTAAATTCCAACCACATAATATTACTTCTTGCCACGCCAGATGAAATCCATGTTCTTCACGTCGTTGGGAATATTTCATTTATTTTACTTTATTTCTTTACTTTTTTTGTTAGGTTTGGATTAGTTGAGAAAAGCTTGTCATCCCACATTGCAATCTGTTGCTCGCAATTATATCTCACCTTTTACCAACGCTATTTTTAATAATCATATCTTCTCATCCTTATTTATGGATGTCATCCGTAAAACGTTGCTTCCACAAAGGATCAAATTTACTACCACAAAATTCCCCAACTTATCAAAATTATTTTATCCAAGTGATGTAAATTAACCATCATCTCCCTCAAAAAAAAAAAAAAGGTCATCTTTCCTTCACAATAATGATACTAGGGAGTTTGATAGATTGATATATAGTAAATCTAAAACTGAGTGAAACTGCCACTGTAAAACTATAAAGAAATCATAAGTAATTATCTTTTCCTTTATATTTTTAATTAATTACTGTTTAAGTATTACTAGTATATGATTTATCCAATATTTTCATTGAATAGTCGGTAAATATATTATTGAAAATATTTTGCTAAAATGCATTACGTGATAGTGTCAATAATCACTCTTGTTTTATACATATAATTAAAAAATGCAGTATTTTATATTCTTCTATTTTCGCCTTTTGTTTAACTAGACATCCTTATATACAACCTCTTTTTTTAAGTTTTGTGCTTTCAGTTGATTGTTCAATTATTATTGATAAGAAGAAGAGATAAAAAAGGACAAGAAGTATATACTACTCCAATAATTGTTTAGCATATGAGCATTTCAAGTAGCGATGTACATGGACTTAGTTAATCGAACTCCACTGAGTCAAGTGTTTTTTAATGATAGACATGATATTATTATCTACGATAAAGCCATTCTTTCTGAGACGATAGTCTGCACCCTTGTATATACTCCCTAGACTACTTTATTAGATATCTTCTCAATAGTCTATTATTTATATGAGTACATCACTAACAGATAATGCATATAACTCATCAAAACATTGCCATTTATCTAATGTAAATTATAGTCGTATCTAAAACTCATTTATGATGAGCCCAAATTAGTTGGGTCCTGTTTTAGCAAGTCAATTTTAAGTTACCCCATACCTACTTATTCTCAACGATGTGAGTGAGCCTATTAGATGATGAATTATAGATCATACTTATTTTTTATGTGTTTTATTTGAATTGGTGAAATTGATGTCACAGCAAATCCACAACGATGACCAATCATAGATGAATAATCATGAGATAATTAGTCATAGCTAACTCCCTATGACTAAAATAATCTCACAACTCAATCCTAGATTGTATATTGGTATTATTTTATCTTGAAAATCGAACATCACCATGGTATTTTTCATAAGTATTCATGACACAAATATCTATCTGTTTCATTCTTGCCCAAAATTGAATAAAGCAAACCCAATAAAAGTAGTCATTCATTTCCTTAGATGAGAAGTATTTTTTGATATTTGCATATCATTAAAATTATGCATCTCTTCAATTTCATAATATAACCTTATTTACAACTAGTGTTTTATTTTGCGATAAATTGAATCAAATGTTGCTTTCCAACATATTGTAGAGGAAGATGAACAGTTTCTTGATTCTAATATGGAAACTTAAAATAAAATAAAAATTAAGAAAAAAAAAATCTCAAATGATACGCAAAGACAACTATTAAAATGTTATATACTTATATAAAATTGTTTTGTACTGAATTTGATAAACTCATACCACTCTCATTCTCATGTAGAGTCTCATATTATCGTGCTTTATAAAAACTGGACATCATCAACTCAAACATACTTACAAATTATAAAATTACATAAATAAAGACAACTATTAAAAATTATATACTTATATGCCTTTATTTACTAAATTTTATAAACTCGGACCACTCTCATAGTCTCATTCAAAATGGATGATTGACGATTTTTTTAAATAATAAATTTAAATTAAATTATGTGGTGTGGATGTTTCCTTATAATTTATACAGTAAATTATTTACTGTGGCAATTACCTTGAAAATATTTGAATTTATTACCATATAAATTATACGATTTGTAACTAGCACCAAAATTAAAAATTGATTTTATTGTCATTTTAGATTTTCTTTTCTAGCTATTCGTGGTCATTAAAACCCAATTTAAATAGATTGCATTGCTTGTTGTGTGATTGCCGACCGCATCGAACCCTTCCTGGAAGAACTCTTCCCGGGCTGCCAAAGTATTCGCGATGTGGACAAATAACGGTTTCCCCATGCGGAAACGGCGACGGAAGTACGTATCTCCCCAAAGCGGGTTATCGCAGAAGTAGTCGTGTACTAACCTTGCGGCGGCTTCCTCCCGGTTACGATGGATGTACGTACGGGAGCGTCGTTGGGGCGGCGCGGCTTCTTCCGCCTCCCGTCGTCGATCTTCTTCAAGTGATTGTTCCAATATTTGACGCATTTGTTCAAAAGGATCCATTAATTTGATTAAATTTGGGAGAAGAAAAATAGAGTTGATTTAAGATGAAAATTGGGGTGGAAATAGAGAGGATTTGAGAGGAATAGATGTGTGTTTGTGAGTGAAATGAATATGAAATAAGAGTATTTATAGATTAAATAAATTATAAAAAAATAAAAAAAATTACAAAACGGCTAAAAAAAACGGTAACAATATCGTTGCAATTTTTTTTAATTAAAATTCGAATTAAAAAAAAATGAATTAATGCGTCACGTGACGAAACCCACTCGCGGAGTAGCGAGTGGGCGTCACGCGTCGAATGGGAGGGCGACGTGTATCGTTGCAATTTTTTTTTAATTAAAATTCGAATTAAAAAAAAATGAATTATTGCGTCACGTGACGAAACCCACTCGCGGAGCAGCGAGTGGGCGTTACGCGTCGAATGGGAGGCCGCCACGTCGCCTCGGCGCGTGGCGGAACGTGTCGTGCCGCGTGCCGCGGCAACGACACCCGGCACGGCATAGGCACGGAATGGTGACGACACGACGGCTGCAACGCGTGCCGCCCCGGAACCGTTCCTCCGAAACGGCCTAGGCCCCGCAACGCTGTGACGTTGCGGGTGCTCTAATGGTCTCATTTAATTGATAGTAGTAGTAACTACTAGTATTATATATATAGAGCATGCGATTCTTGAAAAACATTAGCAAGCCAACATCACATGTTACTTTATTTTATTTCATTTTGAAAAATGATGCACCTGGTTACAGTATTCATATGGAGTAAAATAAATAATTGAAAGAGGACGAAACGAAAATTTTTATTTTCTCTTGGGGCAGAAACAGTGTTGTTCACCAATAAAGGTTCCCAATAAAAGTCGATGAAGAAAACAGAAGGGGAGGGGAAATTACCAAAAAAATATCTCATCTAATAAGTCCAAAACTAAAAGGAAGAATTAAATATGCCAACACAGCTAGAGCTCCTGATTATTTTTTTGGCAAATTACCATTAATAGATGCTCCATACAAATCCGTCACCGGCAACCGAGGGAATCTGTCCGCGCGTGCATTCAGCTCACCGGTAAGCGCGTGCGGCGTCGCTAATTGGCCGGTGGGTTTTTTGTTACTCCAATACATTAATTGGAGCACTGACAATTTTTACTCTGTCCTATGCAGCTATTGCCACTGTTATTCCCGCTCATTTTTTCATTCCGATGAATTCAAATATTAAATATTCCGGCGTTCAGCGCCGTTCACAATTCCCGCCGATTGCCGGTTTCCCCTAATTTGAACGTTGCGTTGTACAGTGCGCTGGCCGTGTAGTACAGTAAATATATTTCCGTTTTAGGCAGAATTTCCAACCTGGAGCCTCGCACACCATAAAATAATCGAATTCATTTAAGTTTTAAAAATTGTAAGAATACATAAAATTAATAAACCCTAGTCGTTTTCACTTCTCACCAGTCCACCTCCCCCCTCTTCTCGCCCTCTCCCTCTCTCTCTCTCTCTCTCTCTCTCTCTCTCTCTCTCTACTAGTCGTCTTTGTCTTTAAGGAGAAGAAAAGAAGCTATCTCGCTCCTTACCTTTCCCCACGCACCCATACGCGTGTGTGTGTGTGTGAATAATTACATATCCATTTATATATCTCGGCTCAAGCTTCATTGACAGAGAGCATTTTCCGCTGAGAGAAAGCAGCAACAAATCCGGAAAAGAGAATCGAACAATGTCGTTCGCTTTGCGAGCTCGCACCACGTGATTTCTGACACATTCTTCTTCTTCTTCTTCTTCTTCCTCATCATCCTTTTCCCCCCAATTTTTTAATCTGTAGGTATGCATACGCATACGCAATGCTGGAACTAAAGCAACTGATTGAACAGAGTGGTGCGATTTATTTTCGTTGCTTTTCCCCCTTTTGTGTGGAGTGATGGCGAGCTCATCTTCTCGAGGAAGGAACAGTTCACCGTTCCAGTATCAGAAACCGACGAGTCCGTACTCGTCGACGTCTTCCACATCGTCGCTGATGAACAGTCGGTTAATGACGCGGTCGTGCTCTTCTTCAGTGACGTCATTTCACGGGGATGGTTACGGAGCTAGATCCGCGATGCCGGGACAGAGTAGAGGGGATTATCCACTGGACCAGACGCCGGTGAGTTACCCATCGGTGGATGACCAGATGATTAGCGAACCAGATAATTCTACTTCGAGATCGGGGGATAGCATTTCGGTGACGATTAGATTTCGGCCTTTGAGGTGCATTCGAACTTCATGATAGATCTGATTTTGACTGATTCTCGATGTTTCATATTAGGGGATTTTTAAGCTAGGGCAGGATATAAGAGTATTGAATTTTGAATTTATTTTGCATTTTCGATTTGGTGACAGTGATCGGGAATATCAGAGAGGGGATGAGATTGCTTGGTATACAGATGACGATAACATTGTGCGAAATGAGTATAATCCGATGACTGCCTATGCATTTGGTATTATTCTTTCCATCTTTTGCATATTCTATCTTACTCTGAGTATAATCAGAATTCTATATTGGATGAACTGGAATTCGTGTTCAACACTTAGCTATTGAAAGATTGAATAATGTGATAGCATTGGTTGTTTGCTATCTAGTTTCTAAATTAGTTGGATTACCATTGATATCTAGTTTCTTCAATTATGCTGTTTTTTCCTATCTTTGACAGACAGAGTATTTGGGCCTGATACGATTACTGAAGAAGTATATGAAGTAGCTGCTCGACCTGTAGTTAAGTCTGCAATGGAGGGCATAAATGGTATGCTAAACGTGGTTCTCAACGCAATAGCTGCTTATTTTGATTAAAATTAAACCCAAGTTGGGGATTGTTGAGTTTCATATTAGTACCTGTTGAAACTGGCTCAAGCTCTGATTTTCTTATTCTTTAAACAATCATTCAAATTTCAGTTACGACTGATTCACTGCTTATACTCATAGGGTGTGCAAACTGACACTTGTTGAGTGGTTGTGCAGGGACTGTATTTGCTTATGGTGTTACTAGCAGTGGAAAGACACATACTATGCATGTAAGTTAAATCCTTCATTATGATGCATCCTTATTGATGTTTTGTCTACTACTCGTGATAGAGAGATGCTATAAATCACTAATAAAGTTGGGAGTTGCGAGAAAACTGAATGCATGGAATGTCGTTAAACTGTAAGAGAATGGTTAATGTTATTATCCTAGTTAATACGTGTTTCATTAATTATCTTGAACAAATAATATCATGACCAATGCTTGGTACATATAATGTTTAACATCCTATTTTGTCACGAATCATCAACATGGGCTTGTTATTTCAGTGTATTAAATGGTACAAATTCTTAATACTTGTATATGGTGTACATTCCTTAAGCAGTAATAATATCTAAAGCTAGCAACTTAAATTATGTCGCAATATTCATTTAGTGTTGAAGATGAGATGTTTATGTACGTACATGTGAATGGTTTTTGCTTATGGTCTCTGAGCTGTACTATCTGGTTCCTTGCTTAATACATATCCTGAGCTCCCAAGTGAGTTTAGAGGTTTTATTTCAGAGCGAAACTGACTTAGCTGATCTCACTGTTGTATCCATATCTTATCAGGGGGATCATGATTCTCCTGGCATAATACCATTGGCTATAAAGGACGTCTTTAGCATGATCCAAGATGTAAGTTTGCTTGTCCTCTTCTACATGTTTCGAATAGCTTCATTTATTGCATATTTAATACAGACAGAATTTATTTTTGTCTATGCTTCTTTTTTTTTAACTAGAGCAATCTTTTTATGGATACATGGATGACTAATGTTAATGTCCTATCAGACTCCAGGTCGCGAATTCTTACTTCGGGTGTCGTATCTCGAAATCTATAATGAGGTCAGTTCTAGATTATGTATTCTACATTTGATAATGCACCATGGATGTGGGGCAGAAGACTCATTTTTGCTCTACACATCTTAGTTTATCTAATTGTTATTCAGGTTTGATGAGCACATCCCTTATTAAGTTATTGAAAAGAGTCACTGCCTTTAAAATTTCTAGCATGGCACCTATGTTTTACTGAATTTATATGCTACAAATATCTAGTTCAAATAATCTAGCCCAACTGGCTCATTTGGATTCTCTTATGTTCCAATTTTTGTGACGTGTCTTTTGATATCCATGCTACCAGGTGATTAATGACTTGCTGGATCCAACTGGTCAAAATTTGCGTGTCAGAGAGGATGCACAGGTTTTTTACTCTATAATTGTCCTTTCTTCCTGTCATATTTGCTTTTACGCTATAAGCTGCATGTTGGCAATATGGGAGCGGAGTTGATTGTTTATCCTCAGCTAGATGTTAGCGCAAATTCAGATGATTGCCCTTGTTGAGCATTTGCAACTGATATTATTTAGAATAGCTGAACTGGATTCAAAAAATTAGAACTTGATCAATTGAATCAATTTTATCACCCTGCTGAAACTGCTGTGACACACCTTTCTGTTGAACCAGCACTCCTTTGTACTTCACATCGACTGCTGATTTGTTTTCTTTTGCTGAATATGTGCAGGGGACTTATGTTGAGGGCATTAAAGAGGAAGTTGTTTTGTCTCCTGGACATGCTCTTTCGTTTATTGCTGCTGGAGAAGGTATCTGCCACAGTGTTTCTGTTAGGAAAATACATCTTCCTACTGGTTTCCATTTTAACTCTTCAATGAAACCAACCCTCACATTTACTGAGGAAAAGCTTCAACCAACCCCCTTTCTTCCTCCCTCTGTATGCTATCCCATTTTTCAAATCGACACTACTATGTATTGGTGTTCTAAATTGAGCATTTCTTTTTCTGTCGAAAAACTTTGGTATATCTCAAGCATTTATCATTTGTTTGAAATAGATATGGCCCGAAGTAAAAGAACCAATAGAAGGATTCGACAATAGTCACTTTTACTTTCAGCCAAAATTTGCTGGGCACCAAAACTATTAATTTACTCAATTTTACGGCAGTAGGTTTTGTACTTGCTATACACTTTCAACATTTGAAGTAGGAACACATGAACTTGGACTAAAATTGAGAGAGTAGGAACACATGAACTTGGACTAAAATTGACAGAGTATCCACTAAAACAATTCAATGGGGAGATTGACCAAAATTGATAGAGTAGCCGCTAAAATGGAATTTTCTCTATGTATGCTACGAGCTCTAACACATTCATGATTGATATTATTTATTGTCTCTTATATTGGCAATACATAAAGGATTGCAAATTGCAATCAGAGTAAACGGCTCATTCGTAGAGTTAATTTTGTCTTTATAACTTAAAACTAATGTAAAATATCCCTACACTTCTAAAATTGTAGTAAGACGAAACACATAAATATGTCCAGTTTAACATATTTGCTACTAAAATGTATGGTACAATAGTTTGATATTTATTGTTATGTCATGGCAGAACATCGTCATGTTGGATCAAATAATTTCAACCTATTCAGCAGCCGTAGTCATACGATATTTACGTTGGTATGCCTTTTCTACTTTTCCTTAATTGCCCTCATTGTCATTTATAGTAGTTATTGCAATAAAATGATGCATCTTCTCTACTATTCTCGTGAAGGCATCTTTCGCGGTGATCCCTTTGGAACTTCAATTTTCTTTTGACAATAATCTTTTACCCCTTTCCAATTGTGTCCCTTTTTGCATTTGTGTCTACATTCTGCAACTTTTCCTTAATATTTCATTTCATCCCATTTTCGTCGTTCTTATGTCTTCAGTACATTTAATTTCAATCTCCTACATTTGAAAATGGTTCTTTTATGCTACAGATGATCGAAAGTAGTGCACATGGAGATGACTATGATGGAGTTATATTCTCACAATTGGTATGAATGTTTACCTTATCAATGAATATGGAAAATAAGACTGTTGTTAATCATAGTGAAATAGATTACATCATTAAAAAGTTTTCATGCTTTGTTTGGTCTTATTTCTTTAGAACCTAATCGATTTAGCTGGATCTGAGAGCTCAAAAACAGAAACAACTGGTCTACGGAGAAAAGAAGGATCTTACATAAATAAAAGTCTTCTAACACTTGGATCTGTGAGTACTTGTCTTTATTGGTTATCATGTAAATTATTTTTCATCTATTTTTGTGTGTTTTGATTTGGTTATCCTTTCTGATGCGAAGGTGATTGGGAAACTTAGTGAAGGCAAAGCGGCACATGTTCCCTACCGAGATTCAAAGCTTACACGACTTTTGCAGTCTTCGCTAAGTGGGCATGGACATGTTTCGGTGAGCTCATATTAAATGCTAATGATATTTTACTTTATTGATAAAGCATCTCATGAGAGGCTGTCTAGTACGCTCAACCTTCAGCTTATTTGACATTAATCGGTTCTTTGTCTTCTTGGATATCTTTACATTATAAGCTTTAATGCTCTATGAATATAGATCTTCCAAATTCTTTCAACTTTTACTTTATTACTTTTTGTGTGTGCATTCCATTCTAATTTTACTGTATTCGACTGCCTCTGACCTCTAGTTCCAACTTTTTGAAGCTTATATGTACAATTACTCCTGCATCAAGTAATTTGGAGGAAACACATAATACACTAAAATTTGCAAGCAGGGCAAAGCGCGTTGAAATATATGCCTCACGTAATAAGGTTAGATCAATTGTGTATTATTGTCAAATTCTTCTTTTTATTGTAAAAAGTGTATCCAGACCCAGAATCGCCAATTTGTTTTAATATATCAGATAATTGATGAGAAATCGCTGATCAAGAAGTATCAACGAGAAATATCATGTCTCAAAGAGGAACTCGATCAACTCAGAAGTGGAGTGATCATTGGCGTCCCCCATGAAGAAATTTTGGTCCTAAAACAGCAGGTACGGTATCTATACATGTAATCTAGGATATTGGAAGATTTTTGAGCAGTGTGGGTTGTGGATAAAATAAATTGCTAAAAGCATGTTCATATTCTATGTTGCACATCAAGAAAAATCACTTAGCTTATTGCTCTCTCTGTTGTGTGCTACACAGTTGGAAGAAGGACAAGTCAAAATGCAATCAAGATTGGAGGAGGAAGAAGAAGCTAAGTCAGCTCTAATGAGCAGAATTCAAAGGTTAACAAAGTTAATACTTGTTTCATCAAAAAATTCAATGCCTGGACAATTGGGTGAGACACCTTCTCACCAAAGGAGTCTTTCCGCTTCTGAGGATGATGTAAGTATATTTTCTTCTGTGTATTATAATTTATTGAAATCAATTTAAGTTGTTGCGTCAAATTATGAAATTCTAGTATCAAGACTTGTTATGACTATCGCTAGATCTTCCAAGTGGGTCACGGTCAACCAACTTTCATATGTTCTATAGGCCTCGGAAGGAAAATTAGTTTGCCTTGTTTTCATTTACCATTCTTGTTCTCTTGTCTAACAGAAGTTGGATGTTCTGCATGATGGTTCTGTAAAACTTGATGGCGATAATCAAAAAGATTCTTCTTCTGCTTTAATTATTTCATCAGAGGCTTATCATTTAAAACATAGAAGATCATTCAGCAAGTGGAATGATGATATTTCACAAGCTGGCAGTACTTTAACTGAAACAACTCGAGCGGGTGAACTTATTAGTGGTTCTTCCTGTGCGTCAAAACTGCCTATAGTATGTTCTAACTCCTCTCCTAACACACTGTGTCTGCATTAAATTTTTTGAAGTGTAACTAATAGATGTCTAGGTTTTGCCAATACTATTATCTGCAGAGGAAAACATGTAGCAATCACGTCATTTGGTATTGAAAAACAGTCCTCTATTTTTCTTCATTCCTCCAAACTATAACTCCTTTTAAAATCTTATTCATGATACTGAGTCTGTTTCTACATTTAACCCTTTGTTAGCTTCGGCAGTAACTTCTTGTTTGAATTTTAGATCCCCAGTGAAGGGGCATTAGTTTGTTTAAATACATCTAAACTGCTCTCTTCTGTTAATTTGTTACCAACTGTAGGATGAGGTGACTATGTCAGATCATATGGACCTTCTGGTGGAGCAAGTGAAGATGCTTGCAGGAGAGATTGCTTTTAGCACTAGCACCCTAAAGCGTCTAGTAGAGCAGTCTGCAAACGACCCTGAAAGCTCAAGATCTCAGGTAATATTAATTTCATTTCCAAGACTATGGTTAATGACATTGTTGTTTTTTATTGTGAATTTCTATATGTATGCTTGGGTAATTTGTGAAGTAATTTTAGGACTGATAAAATTGTCATCCTAACCACAGATTGAGAACTTGGAGCGTGAAATTCAAGAGAAGCGGACGCAGATGAGAGTTTTGGAACAACGAATAGTTGACAGTGGTGAAGCTTCAGTTGCTAGTGCATCAATGGTTGAAATGCAACAGGTTTCTATATTTATGTTAAGTTAAATGTTTCATGCCGTGCTTATTTGATAGTACTAGCTTGGTATTAATTGTTTAACCTGTTTTCTTTCTCAACAGACCATTACGAAGCTCATGACACAGTGCAGTGAGACGGGTTTTGAACTTGAGGTTTTTCTCCTTCTACTCGTGTTGCCTATATTGCACTCATTTGTGTCACAAATAGTTGCTATCACCTGCCATTTTCTGTCATGCCTTTTCAAATGATAAATGAAAAATTGTTGGGTTCATAAGTCTTCCTTGGTCTTGCAATACAGATTAAATCTGCAGACAACCGTGTACTTCAGGAACAGCTTTTGAATAAGGTAATCTTATCATCGCTGTGATTAATTTTGCAATTTATTACTCCCTCCGTTCCACATTAATAGAGGCATTTCATTTTCTGCCCTCGTTTTGAAAAAAATGATATTAAATAGTTAAAGTGGAGAGAGAGTAAAGTAAGAGAGAATAATGTAGAGAAGAGTCTTATCTACAATATTCTCTCTCTTACTTTACTTTTTCTCCACTTTAACTATTTATAATTATTTTTTCAAAATGAGTGCGCAAAATGAAATGCTTCTATTACTGTGGAACGGAGGGAGTACTTATTATCTCCATCACTTGCCAATTTTTTAGAAAAAGAAGGTACTCTTATTTATTGTCGTAGTTCTGCCCACTTAAGGTAATTATTCTACTTTTACTATCAGTCTGCAGAAAACAAGGAATTGGAAGAGAAGATTCTCCAGCTGGAGCAGCAATTAGCTTCTGTTTCGAGTGACAATAAGTCGTCTACTTCTGGGAATTGTGTCCCTGATGAATATACTGAAGAGTTGAAGAAAAAAGTTCAGTTGCAGGTAATTTTTTTCTATACCCTTGATAAATTCATGGACTTATTTTAATGTTCAACTGTTCAAATATCTTAAATTGACATCTATATATTGGGAAAGCCTCATTTGGCATTTTATATTTTTTTATCATTATTTAAACTGAATTTTCTCATATTATGTTGTATGCTGGTTAATGAGGATAAGGATATCTAAGGTTCCGAAATGTGACTTCATTTGTTGCTGCATGTTATTATTGGAAGAATCTTGTGTTTACTTGCTAAAATCTATGACATTTTACATCTTATAGTTGTTTCGTGTCTTACATCTTTCACTGTCATGTTACAATTTGTTGTTGGCAACTTTTATTGCTTAAAATCCTTATGCATCAGAAGAACTTAAGGGTTTTGATTTTTGACATTTGACTCAAACTGAAGCTGGTCCATCAGGAAATGGAGACTGAAAAGCTGAAATTACAACATGTTCAAATTCTAGAGGAGAATAGCGGATTGCACATACAAAATCAGAAACTAGCTGAGGAAGCTTCTTATGCCAAGGAACTAGCATCAGCTGCTGCCGTAGAGCTAAAGAACTTAGCTGGTGAAGTCACCAAGCTGTCGCTACAGAATTCAAAACTTGAGAAGGAAATGCAGGTGGCTCGTGAGTTGAGCGCTAGAAGTTCTGGCAGTTATGGTGGTAACCGCAAGCACAATGATGTTCAAAGAACTAATCGTAGAGGTCGCGTTTCTGGCAGAGCAAATGAAGTTTCTGGAATGGTTAATGATGACTTCGACATGTGGAATCTTGACCCAGAGGATATAAAAATGGAATTAGATGCCAGAAAGCAACGCGAGGCCATCCTTGAGGCTGCCTTGGCTGAGAAGGAAATTTTGGAAGATGAGTACAGGAAAAAGGTTGAGGAGGCAAAGAAGAGGGAGGCTGCTCTAGAAAATGATCTGGCAAACATGTGGGTACTGGTTGCTCGTCTAAAGAAAGAGGTTGCTGCTGCGCAAGAAACAAAGGTTATTGGTACTCAGAATGAAGATGCAGGCCAATTAGGTGATGCAAAAAGTGACAGTGGTCACAAAGATCCACCTCTTCAGAATCGTCAAGCTCAAGAAAACTCAATTGCAAGTTCAGTCGTTGCCAAAGAAGAGCCACTAGTGGTCCGCCTGAAGGTGAATTATTGCTTTTTCACTCTTTAAACACGCACATTGTTTGAAAGCTGCTAATTTATAATTCTTCTATATTGTTATTTTCTGTAAAAAAACTTACAAACTCTTGAAATATGCATGTCTGCATGAGTTCTAAATATTCTGTTATAAAAGGACAAAATCACTTGATCTTATCATTTTCTTTGAATCTGTGAAGGCTCGAATGCAAGAGATGAAGGAGAAAGAGCTTCGACACAGTGGGAATGGAGATGCAAATTCTCATGTGTGCAAAGTTTGTTTTGAATCTCCTACAGCTACTATGCTTCTACCATGTCGTCATTTTTGCTGTGAGTTATTTCCTGATTGAAATCCTGTTACAAGCTTGATTGCTCAACCGTGAATCATTTATAATATTCTTACTATTATTGCAGTATGCAAGTCATGTTCCCTTGCTTGCTCAGAATGTCCTATTTGCCGAACAAGCATTGGTGATCGGATTTTTGCCTTTACTTGATAAACGCAGTTAACCATCCTTCGGAGATAAGGTGAGGCAAAAACCATCCTTTTCACGTCACATTAATTTCAACAATTATCTCATATGTACTTACTAAATCTATCTTATCATGACTATAAGATTGATTTTATTGGTCATGCAGGGATCACAGTTCTCTCCAATGTTCACCTGCAAAATGCAGGTTCTATTCTTTCATTGATCGACCTGTATGTAATTGAACTCAACTAAAATTATCGCTCTCTGTTTCTTCCTCTGTACAAAGGGACTGTGCTTCCCGAGCCCCCTTGAGGCGAAAACTACTGAGTAAGCTCATGGTAGATAAGTTCCATGGACAATCTCCGCCCGTGGAAGAAACGAACTTGGTCATTTAATGGAACTCGTTATTTATGCTGAACATTCTTAATTTTATTTTGCGCTCCCTTTGTAAATAGAATTAGCTGAATCTCCAAGTAGCTGCTAAATCCTTTGATGCGAGGGAAGAAAAAAAGGGAATGAAACTGTCAATAATGACAAGCAATTTCAACTGCAATTTTTAATGTCCATATTCCCTCTTCACGGATTTGTTATGAATGGTATTAAATCCAAAAATATTGTTCCAGATTGAAGAATTGCATGTGATGGTGTTTAAGCCTTGTTGCGAAGTCATTTTAAGCTGCTTTGGGCGCCACTGTTATTACTACTTCCTTTTATTTGCAGGTTTCTACTTTTCCATCTATGATACATTTGCATTGCTGTTGCAACCATTGTTTCGTAGTAATAATTATTCCCTTCGTCCCACAATAATTGTCACACTTTATTTTTATCATAAATATTAAGCAAGTCCAACATTCCACTAACTCACTTCACTCACATTTTATTATAAAACCAATATAAAAAAATAGGTTTTACATTCTATTAACTTTTCCAATCAACTTTTATTTACATTTTTAAAAATCCGTGTCCACAATAAGAGTGACAATTATTGTGGGACGGAGTGAGTAACATATTGCACTGTATATATTTCATCTGTTGATGAGATAAGATGGTCCAGGTTTTTCCTACTAATAATAAAACCACAAGCTATTAAAGACTTGTATTCAAATAAAATTTCCCATTTCCATGTGGATGTGTAACTCTATAAATACTCAATTTTATCAGTAGTGTAAGAAATTAATGAGTATGACGTCCTACCAGTGAAGCATCGATCGTTCTTCATATTCCCAAAAAGACACAGAAAGTACAGATACAAATATATGGAAAATTAGTACTCTCCAGTCCTATAAAGTTTATCCCATTTTACTATTTTCATTTGTCCCACTTGAACTCTAATAGTACTAAAAATAGACATTAAATACACCATCAATCTATTCAATGTGGAACCCTTATTAATTGCCTACCTCTATTTAATACAAAGTCAAACAATTTCTTAAAACCCGCGCCGGATCAAATTGAGACAAACTTTGTGGGAAGGAGGAAACAGTAAGTTGTATCTGCATCATTGTCAGACACAGTAACTAGAGAGGAAGGGCTCCCAAGCAGTTTTGTTTTTTTAACGTAGACACAGTAACTAGAGAGGAAGGGCTCCCAAGCAGTTTTGGTTTTTTAATGTGTTAGTACTACTTATTAGTTTAATTTTGGATTGTTAGTGGCCATCACCAATTCACCACATTATCAATCAAAATCAGCACCATCCAACCATGCATGTATTATAAAGGATCATTCATATACAGTACCACTTGTATTATAGCCTAAATCACACATTCCCCCCTACAATTAATACTTTCATATAGTCGGATAGAAGTACTAATTATAGTTAATTTTTGGAATTAATTATACGGTATAAAATAATCCCAAGAGTTAGAAAATGATATAGAATTAAGGGCTGATTGTGTCTAAATACATGAGCTAAAAATTGCTACTCCTACTATACTATGTTTCAAAATGTCATCATGACTAGCTAGCTAAAGTGACAACTTATTGACAGCTGAAGTTACATGAACATTCAATTACATCTTTTAGTATTTCAAGTGTTCAATTAATTGAGCGTTAGTCTAGGAGCATGATACTGATAACAATGTGAAAAATCACAAGTTCATTTTTAATTTAATCACAAGTTCTCATATGGGTACCGATAACCCATATGTGGGTGCTAATCAATTTGAGTAGGTCAATAATCCTGGGTCAATAATCCACGTAGGGGTGCTAATAATCCGTATAAAGTGAATAATCGTCACATACCATCATCTTATACCACGCAATACTCCATTTATATAATATGCCAAATATACCCAAATAAAATCAACTAAGTATAAATACAATCACTTAAACTCATACGGAGGAGTACTATATATTAGTATTATCATACCAAAATTACATTATGCATTTTATCTAGTCCATATTACACGTATGTATTCAAGTACATTTAGCTTTACTCGCATAAGAGGAGGGACTGGCTTCAGCATCGGAATCAGAGGGACTGGATTCAGCAGCAGTGGGCACGATTTCTTCGTCGAGTACTTTGAAGACTAGGGTTGCGACCTGGTCAAGCCACCTTGCTGTGATTTTGATTTCATCTAACTCTTTCTTGTACTCCTTTGCCAATCATTGAAAATATTCTACCATATCCCACCAAGGTAGGGTAGAACTCTCCATGCCAGTTTGAAATAATTGGGTTCCCTCCATTTGCTGCCTACCCATTTGCCATTTGTTGGAAGCATCTCTTATCCAGAAATATGGGGAGTACAATACAAGCCATCGTGAGGGCAATTAATTTGCACTTCCATCTATAAACATGAAGCTGCTTTTGCTCTCTCTCAACTTCCCTCACTGCATCACTGGATTTTGATTTGAGATCCTCAAACTCCTCGCGGAGTCGGCTAGCGTGAGGGAGGATGCCCCCGTCGGCGCGCGCACGTACATCGCCCAAAGCTTTCTTGGCCTTCCCCATAACACGCGCGCGCATCAAATTGCAGTGGCCTTGAACCGCCCGCTCGCCGATCAATGAAATAGCCTTCTCGGCTATTTAACTCAAGAACACCGCCTTCACCTCCAACTCTCTCGGCGGAGTTGGCGGCGCATCCCCTTGTAGCGGGGATGAAACTCGATTTCCTCAAGGCTGGTGTACTCATCCTCTTCCAACCACTCTATGATTTCCCAGCGATGGACGAAGCTGGAAGCAAAACCGAGATTTTATCCGAGATTGAAACCGAATAGCATTTTTTAATACTATCTACTCTTCCAACAATAATTCCGATGCAGAAGCCAGTCCCTCCACTCACGCTGGTCCCTCCTCTTCTGTATTTAGGCACATTTAGCTTGACTAGGTCCAGACCATGATGTAACCATGCTGACGACAGAATTTCACATAACATTAGTATGAACTCTAAGAAGTTGAAACATATAGGAAATTAAAAATAAATCCAAAAAATAGTAATTTTTTTCACCCCTAAACGATGTCAAATGATGTCAGATGGCCAAAACCCATCGTCCATCATCGTGACCATGTCGCAAACATCGTGCGGATTTCAAGTCATTTTAATAGAACAATACGAGGGTCACTGTGAGTATGTGCTGGAGTGTACGAGTTTACAGCACCATGTGAATTTAACCGTGCGAATTTCAAGCAATGCTGGAGTGTCCGAATTTCAAGTCATTGTGGCAAAAATTGATTGTTCTTATATTCACATCACTATGGTGTATGCGTTTGAATATATTAGGATAGCAACCTAATAAATCAATAACAAGGGAGAGAAAAAGTAAAAGATAGTTTTCTGCCATGCAACCCGATTTTGGTAAGGTAAAAGTATGACTTTTTCGTATACCGAATTTTCGATAAGGTATACGGTATGGTGGTTTCGGTAAGGTATACAATACCTACTTACCCATACTCATGATTCATTAACTCCTCATTAGTATAAATTTTTGGTCCTTTCCATGATATCATGTCAGAAATTTTAATGCTTTAAATCAATAATTTTACAGCTACATGCAACCTACTCCCATATAATGTACTGTATTAAACTCTACAGAATTTTACCAGTAGTTGAATAATGCACAGTACTACTTTCGCATTATTTGTATCTGTAATTGTATCCCTGCAAATACAATTTATGACAAATGCGAGCAAAGGAATTAAAAAGAACCTGATCATTACTTTCCCATTAGCCAAAGCTTACTTCTGTTGTCATTTAAATCCATTTTTGTGTCTTTTTGGGAACCCCTTATATCGATGCTTCACTGGGAAGAATGTCATATCTTATTTCTTACACTACTGGTATACGATATGGTGATTTCGATAAGGTATACTGTACCTACCCACCCTTAGTTTGAATAACTATGCGGATTGCTGAGTTAATAATGGATATATAATCATAGGATTTGACGAAACACGTTTCAATTGTTGATTTAGAGCGATAAAATTTCTAACGTAATATTATGGAAATGACCGAAAGTTTATACTACTAATGAGGAGTTAATGAATCATGAGATGGTATTATTCCCTTTTAGCTACCGACCTCGACCAATGCTCGTTGCATGCTTTAATCAGCGTGTGTACACGGCGGCTCAACAATTGGACTTTCACCTCAAGTACGACGATGCCGCTGCTCCGCCAACCGCACAAGGAGTCTTGGTAGATAAATTGAACTTCCTGAATGAAATTGCCGAGAATGAGAGGTCCGTGATTGAGGGGAGAGCCAACGAACAGAACTGCAACCTACTTTGTACGCAACTTGCTGTGTATGCCATCAAAGACTTGGAAGACATACATGCCCACTACGATGACATCGGCCTGCACATTATCGAACTTCGTTGGACATTTGATGATATCAAGTCAATAGCCGATGATGTCATACGAGAGATCGACAGAGAGAGGACGCTTCTTTCTTTATCGTTCACATTTTATTCCATTGAAGTCATGTTCATAGGTTCCTTCATATCCAATTTTGAGGACTTGGTGATTCCTGTAGATCTAAAGTTGCAACACTTCGATAGAAAAAATGGGTTGAAAGGTATACCCTTCCTTACTCCGATTGCGTGGGGATACTCAACAACGCAATTAAAAATGATGTGGTTCGTTCGACAAAGACTCTAACAACGACGACATGGATTCAGAAGGCGGCAACCCTGGTATATAAGATCCTCGATGAGGACATCCTTCCACCCAACCCGTCGACCAATCCAGCCCCGGGGCCACTGTCATTTCCACCGTAGGTGCCGACCGGTCCCTCCGATCCTGCTGGCGGAGTTAGTCTCTCCACTCCAGATGCCGGAGCCAGACCCTCCACTCACGCTGCCTCTCCGCTGGTCCCTCCACTTCTGCTGCCTGAGCCGATCCCGCTGCCGGAGCTGACATGGTGTAGGCGTTCTGTTTATTTTGCTTATGGATTATATATTTATATTGCTTATGGATTATAAATAGATCTAGTTAATTTGTAACACGCCGAGTTTGAACGACTTTGATGATTTTTGATGATTTCTTATGGTATATTATTGTGTTTCAGTTTAGTACTATTAATTATTATTAACCTAGCATTTATACCAATGTCAATATAATTATATCCCATTTATTTTTTTGAACCTATTTATCTCTCTTTCATTTTTCAGTTTTATTATTCATTTTTAGATTTTCGGTACGTAAATTTATTTTTGTTCTTTAACCGTGTGAGAAATGAAGATTAGAAAAACTTGGATCACTTTTCAGTTTTCCCTAAACTCAAATGTTAAAAGGGAAATTGGTCAAAAAACTATAAATTTTCACAAAAATTTGGTATATCTCACCACCTATAAAGTAGTCTTAAAAATCACCAACTTTTCAAATTGTGCGAATTTCCCACTATAAAGTTTCCGGCATAAATTTTGCATGCGTGGAATTCCGACACTAATTCTAGAGCATCCATATCATCATCAATTTTATATTCCCCCAAAAGATGGAATGTAGCTCCGACCATTGTACGTATGTTTTTTGGCATCCATGTAGACAAAATTTATGCCGGAATCTTTATTGTGGGAAATTCGTATAATTTGAAAAGTTGGTGATTTTTAAGACTACTTTTAAAGGTGGTGGAAAAAACAAAATTTTTGTGAAAGTTTATTGCTTTTTTACCAATTTCCCATGTTAAAACAAACAGTGTAGAGAATTGAAATTGAGTTATTCCATAACTCGAATTCTTTGACAAATTACACTACCAAAATAACACTAATTAGTGACGGAATTAGTCATGGCGGTAGACAGCTCAATAACTATGGACGGATTAATGACTAAAAAGCGTTAGTCATTAACTAGTGACAGATTAGTCTGTCACTAATACGAATTTAGCATGGCAGCAACATAAGTTTTCCGTCATTAGGTGGGTTAGTAGCTTTAGTGAGGGATAAATCCGTCACTAAATTTTTTTTACTCACAAGCGTTGTATTGACGGATCTCCCTATACTTAATCTGTCACTAACGCTGTTAAGTGAGGAAATTTTGCTGATTAGTGACAGAATTATCCGTCGCTATATCACGAGTTTTTTGTAGTGTATCGGCTGGAAGGGTTTAAACAGCTAAGTGAGGTGTCAAATAGAAGCCGCTGGAGGTTGGTTTTGAAGCGATTATTGAAGTTGCAGCTAAGGCTTTCTTGATTTGGAGCTTTTATCTCTTTGTGTATATATAGATTCATTAGAGTGAGAAGAATTTACGAGTGTGTACGATTAGATGATCCACTCTTTCTCATAAGCATCTTGATTTGAGTGTTGTGTCGTGTTGTGTAATCTATTAACTCAGTGAATACAGTTTCATGCGTTCTTGATTTTTCTTTTAGTCGATCTTCGTAAATGTTCCGACACAATGATCTTTCTCCATCTCACTATTTCCGCTGTCGTCACTATTTCTGTCACTATATATATACCTACGCAATTACTCTCATTTTAATCAACAAGCATTAATGGAAATTTTTTTAAATAATTTTAATTAAATTTAATAAAATGAGGGAGGTGCAAAGATATCAACATAGCTAAGACATCTATATAAACACATCTTCACCCAAGAACCAAATCAATCACTCAATGGTCTCTCATTCATTCCCTTCCCTCTCGCTCCCCTATTCTCATCCCTTTCCTTCTCTATAGTCTTTACTGTTGTAGTTATATCACATTTTATTGATATGGTTTAATTTGATAGTGTGTTTTATTTATAAGCACACTCTAGTCATATATGTTTTAATTTATATGTTTTTAATTGAATCGCAGGCATTGCAAAGTGGAGTCGAGGATGGAAACAATTTTTCCTCCGAGGATGAGGTCACGAGCGACTACGCCGTCGTCAAGGCTATTGGAGCAGAGCACACCACCACGTTTGAAGTCGACGAGGCGCGCCACATTGACGGGAAGCCAATAAACCATAACTTCCAAGTTCGAAGCTCGCTCACCAACCGTAATTATCTGGTTACGCTTGTTGGAATATATAAGGTATATGTTGGAGGAGTACTTTAGTCTGGAGGAAATATTTGAAAGGAGAATGGGTGGAATGTATGGGAAATGATTTAGGAGATGTTGGTAATGTAGGAAAACTAAGGAACACTTTTATTCTCTAACTTTCTCAACTTATACAAAATAGTACAACTATCCCATATTTATAGGCATTCATTTCATATTCTAGAATTTTCTACTAGATTCTTTAATATTTTATATCTAGATTTTTCCCACAAAAATCTAGATATTTCTATTGAAATATCTAGATATTCTCTTACATAATTCTAGAAAATTCTATAATATCTAGATATTTCACTACAAAGAAACGCTTGTTAAGGATGGAAATTAGTGACAACGGCGGAAATTTCAAGAATGAATGACGGATATATGACTGAAAAGCGTCAGTCACTAATTGGTGACGGAAAAGTCTGTCACTAATCCGAACTTACCAAGGCAGCTGCTTGATTTCCGTCATTGTAACTTTAGTGACGGAAAAAATCCGTCACTAATATTTTTTAGTTACAAGTTTTTTAATGATGGATCTGTCGATATTTAACTGTCCCTAAATCCGTTAAATGCCTAAATTTCGCTGATTAGTGACAGATAATTCTGTCACTAAATTGCGAGTTTTTTTTAGTGTTAAATGGATAAAATATAGTTACAAAGATAAAATTCAAAAGAGACTCTTATTTTAAATTTCATCTACAACTTATATTTTAAATTTCTTGATGTCTTTTATTCTAGGAATAATGTGCCATGAATTTAAACCAAATTGGCGATGCTTGTGAGCTAAATCTTGTCTTTAAATATATCCCATTGTCCTAAGGAAGAAAACTTCTTCCTTGGTTGGCACAAGATTTTGTATAACTTTATTTTGTGTGTTAACTGTTAAGTATAGAGAATAAAGTAAGAGAGATGTATAAAGTAGATATAAATATGTTTCTATTTTTAGTATTGGAGTCATCTTAGTTAGGACAAACTTAAAAGGAATATGAGTCATCTTCGGTGGGATGTAAGAAATACTAATATTTTTTTAATTATTCTATATTTTTTAAGATTGTCGATTTAAGTGGATTAGTGCCATTGTGATAAGTTGAAATGACAAAGTAATCAATTGTAGCTGGATGGAATAGTGTAAATATCGGGTTTGGATCTCCTGTTGTGCATTCAGCCACAACAGAGGATACTGTTACGTACACCACATTATTTTAAAAGCATCCCCTACTATGGCTGAATGCACAATAGGGGATCCAAATCCGTAGATATCTTACTATGTTGTCTAGGTCATGTAAACATTTTAGGTATTTATGTCTGAATCAAATTTTGAGGCAATTGATGGATGGAGGGATGTATGGAAAATCTAATTTATTTTAGTTTATATAGAAAATTATATTTCTATGAAAGTTTGTGTTGAGTTGTCGCTATCATTTTTTATATCGATAATGCTAATATTCTTTTTATTAAATTCATGTTATTGTACTGAATCGATTATGGAAGAGTTGATTTCCCTCAAAGCATACTCATAATTTGAAGGAAATATATCAGATGATGCCCCGACGTTGTATGTATCCATAAATATATAAACATTTAAACAGTAACATATGAAAATGATTTAGATAATTCTGAATATGAAATATGAAAGATGCTTGCATTGGACATGATAGTGTCATTTTACCAAAATCGAAACTTAAAAAATCATTTTTAATGTATGTTTTTTGCTCTTCTTAATTTTAAAGAAAGGCCAGGCCTTATTGTAGAAATGATCGAAGTTAAGGGTCAATGATTAATTGAAGGTTTTAGGAAGAAGACACACAACTCCACCGTTATCATTAATGAGTTTGTCCGATCTCACAATTATGAGAGGCTGGCTGCCCAATTGCAATGGCAAACAGTAATGACAATCAGTCGTTCCTAATTTATCATGTCTTCTGTTTGGGTAGCATGTAACCATATGTGATCACTTTTGCAAATTTCCTACGTACCTAATACCAACCATATAAAATATACTCTTACAAGTGTGTTACTGTGCAATAACTAAGTTTGATTAAGCATATATGTACTACAATTTTTACCCATCCAATCCATGTTACACTATCTTCGATTCTCTTATCTTCTCGCTTAAGAGCATCCACATCGGCGAGCTGCAGCTCGTCCGTCCGTCCGTGCCAGCGGCACGGCGCCGTCTCGCTTAAGAGCATCCACATCGGCGAGCTGCAGCTCGTCCGTCCGTCCGTGACAGCGGCGCGGCACCGCTGTCCGCCGCTGCGCTGTTCGCCGCTGGCACGGCGCTGCTCGATGCATTGAGCACGTCCGTGCCAGCGAGCAACATACGTGGCAGGCGGTGATTGGCCAACGGCTTAGCCGTTGGCAATTTGATTTTTTTTAAAAAAATCGGATTTTAATTAAAAAATCCGATTAAAAATAAAAAGAATATTTTCCCACTTCCCAAAAAATTATATCCGTTTTCTACCCACTTTTAATTTATTTTTCAATTCCCCCCCCCCCCAAAAATACACATTTTCATCTATAAATACCTCCACTTTCACACCAAAAAATTCACACCACACTACACAATTCTCATCTACATTCTCTCATTTCCATTCTCAATTCTCAATCTTTCTTCCACTCCTACAACATTACAATGTCCGGCCACAACAATCACACCCCCAGCTTCCACGGTTGGAACCCCGAGTGGTTCGGTTCACAACCGTTTCCTAGTCCGAAAACAGAATATTCAGCCCCTCCTCAAACCCAAGGTTCGGAAGTTCCGGGTGGCTACCGGCCTTACCCGATCGACGACCAAGATGCCCCCGAAGGGCAATACGGGTGGACACCCGAGCCTAGAGCGAGGTCGAGCGGCCCCTCCCAAACTCTGACTCCTCCTACTCGCGGTGTCCGCACATCGTACACTCCGGCGGAGATGAAGCAATTGTTCAAAACGTTCTTGTCAATCTCCAAAGATCCGGAGGTTGGCACGAACCAATCCGACGATCATTATTGGTGGCGCATCTGTCGCCGGTACAATGAAAACCGGCCGGCTGGAACAATCGAGCGCAACGAGAGTATGGTGCGCAACGCCATATATAGAGCCAACGAAGAAATCCAAAAGTTCAAGGGGTATTACCTTCAGGAAGAGCGGTCGGCGGGGAGAGGCCGGAGCGAGGTCGACATCACCAGTTCCGCCTTGTCGACCTACCAATTCATGAACTACAAGCCGTTCAAGTACCTCAACATTTGGCAGGAGACACGGTCGCATCCGAAGTATAGGGGAGGCGTAACATCCTCCTCTAGCGGCTCCTCCAAACGGTCAAGATCGGTATCCCTATCCGACACCGGCTCCGAACACGTGGCTAGCCAACTTACCGGAGCTAACTTGAGTAGCCCCGACGCCGCCCCGAGCGGTTCCCAACGCCGACCGCAAGGAAGGAAGAAGGCGGCGGCCAATAGCCGTCGCGCCGCGACTCCATCCGCCCCCGATCCCGAACCCGCTCCGGCTCCCTATGTGCCACCTCAACCCCCCACCAACTCGTTGTGGGGGGGGTTTTGGCCCAACTCAATTTGGCCGATAGGTCAGATATGACCCCCGAGCAACTTCGATCGCATGTGGCGATGATACGGGGTCTCCAAAGAACGTTGGGGTATTGCCGAATGACGACTAGTTTTCCCCGGAAGTAATTTTTACGCTTAAATTGTGTAATTTTCATTTTTTTTAGTTTAATTATGTAATTTTCATTTTTTAGGATTTTAATTATGTAATTTTTATTTTTTAGGAATTGAATTATGTAGTTTTTAATTTTATTGTAATTTGTAATATTATTTCGGGTATTTTTAATGAATTTTAATTTTATGGAAATGTTTTTATTTAAATTGAATAATAGAATGGTGAGACCCTTGTATTCGTTCTTGCAGAAAGAGCACGAATATGGATGTTGTGCTCTTGCCTAAGAGCAGACAGAAAAAGTGGGGCCGGGCAAGAGTATGGACGTGGATGCTCTAATGTCGACGATGACAGTGCCGATAGAGCATAAATTGATGGGAAGTCTATCTATTTATCTCGTAGATTCTTTTGCATGCTCTCGCTCAAAATGACGTAAGTCGACAAAATTGGATACAATTTTGGAACTTGGTACTGAATGTAAAATAAAGACGTAAAACACCTTTGCCTCCCAATTTCTGATGTTGAATAAAACAATACTAGCAGAACTGTGCAAGCGCGTAACTATAAAGTTTAAACAACTCATTTTTTAATTAAAAATTAAGTTTGGTTCAAAAGATTTTGCCGTGTTTTCTGATATTCTTTGTGAGATACTTCCTAGTTCCTATTTGTTAAATCCGCGACATCGAAATAAGAATATGCTTTAGTCGGCAATGTGAATCATAAATTTTCTCTAATGAATATTTCATTCATAATTTCACATATCACCTCCTATTTTTTCCCATTTTAATTCAAAAATAAAATAAAGTTCCCAATTTGAAATATAAATCTTATTATTAGTATCTAGTAACAAAATAAATTAGAGGGAACATCATTTTTGGTCCACGAACTTTGCCAAAGTATCATTTTAGGTCCGTGAACTTTGAAAATATCATTAGGTTCGTGAACTTTGAGTTAGTATCATTTGAGGTACTTTTTACTATTTCCAAGTTTTTTTAGACGAAAATACCCTCAATACCTTAAAGTGTATATATTTTTTATAAATTTATCATATACTCATATTTTTTATAAATATCTTTACAATATATTTTTGACAAATTTTCTAAATATAATTTGACCTTAAATATTATCACTTAATTTTGTGACATGCAAGTAAAATTGCTTCTTCAATTTTTTATATTAATTTTTTTTAAAAATTGAATAAAGAACTTTCTTTAATAATAAAAAATTGAATAAAGATCTTTTTATAAATATCTTTACAATATATTTTTGACAAATTTTCTAAATATAATTTGACCTTAAATATTATCACTTAATTTTGTGACATGCAAGTAAAATTGCGCTTTCAATTTTTTATATTAATTTTTTTAAAAAATTGAATAAAGAACTTTCTTTAATAATAAAAAATTGAATAAAGATCTTTTTATAAATATCTTTACAATATATTTTTGACAAATTTTCTAAATATAATTTGACCTTCAATATTATCATTTAATTTTGTGACATGCAAGAAAAGATCTTTATTCAATTTTTTATTATTAAAGAAAAGTTCTTTATTCAATTTTAAAAAAAAATTAATATAAAAAATTGAAGAAGCAATTTTACTTGCATGTCACAAAATTAAGTGATAATATTTAAGGTCAAATTATATTTAGAAAATTTGTCAAAAATATATTGTAAAGATATTTATAAAAAATATGAATATATGATAAATTTATTAAAAATATATACACTTTAAGGTATTGAGTGTATTTTCGTCCAAAAAAACATAGAAATAGTAAAAAGTACCTCAAATGATACTAACTCAAAGTTCACGGATCTAAAATGATACTTTGACAAAATTCGTAGACCAAAAATGATGTTCCCTCAATAAATTAATAAGTGACTACCAATCGAAGCTGCGATAAAAACGCATGAGACATGACATTAACCATCTTCAGTTTAAAAAGATATCATTGATTAAAATATTTAGTCTGTCTCAATATTTTGTTGTCTTAACTTTGTAACTCTGCCATTAGTAAAAAAAATTTGCAACTCTACATACTAAAAAAACATTTATAACTCTACAAATGGGTTAATTTTTAAAAAATCATATTTTTATTAGCAATTTATCCTCATAAAGGTAAAATATAAAATAAGAAAAATCTAATTTCACGCTTAGAATGCTTCAAGTCTAAAATAATTGCCGTGCCGATAATAAAGGAAACATGAAAGGAAAAAAAAGCAGTTAATATGAATATGACTGAAAATTATTACCTCACTTTAAAAGAAAAATAAAAGAGAAGTCGTTAGCCAACGAGCATATATAAATAAACAAAGCCGTGGGTCCCACGTGGGCAGCTCGAGAGAGAGTGGTGGCCCACAATAGCAAAACCAGCTGTGAAGTTTGCGATTCTATCTCATGTTCTCCCCTCTCCTCTCATACTCACTCCCCTTCCCTTGAATTTCTTTCTCGCTCTTCTTCGCCAAGATCTGGTTCTCGCTGTCCTTCCTCACACACACAGCACACACTACAAAACAAATTCAGGTTCCTTTCGACTTAATACATTTTCGCTATTTCTGCACTTTAATCTTTAACTTTTTCTAAAATTTCACATTTTGTTTCAGCTGAGACTTCACTTGACTTTCTCGCGAAGACAAGAGTTTTGATTGTGTGAGATCTCTTCGGTTCCAATCAGGTTAGTTTCTCGGAAATTAGATTCAAGAATTATTATTTGTGCTAAATGCTTTTATAAATCTTGGAGTGATATGTGGTTAAAATGCATCTATGTTTTTGAGTTTTGGCGTTTGAATCTTTGAAGTCTGTTAAGGGTTGGTTTTCTAGCAAATTAGGTCATGAATCAAATTTTTTGTGTGAGATTTTATTAATTTTAGAAAATGAGTGATAAATTTCTTGAAATTCAGGTGTTTTTTGAGTAATAACTAGGAGTACATGAATATGAGGTTACAGTTATGGACTCTGTTTCTGGTTGGTTTATTGCAAAATTAGACTCAAGAATTGAATTTCAATAGTATTTGGTTTTACTATTATGATACAGTGACTGATTTTTTTTCTGATACTCATATATTTGTGTAATCACTACAACAAAACACGGTGTTTTACCGGGTGACAAATTCGTCGGCAAACACCCCAAGTCCGCCGGCACATATACAGATTGGTATGTACTGGCGGGCGGCAGTCCTCCGATAAATCTGCCAGTAAAATGCTTGTTTCTTGTAGGTAATGCTGGTGTGGAGAGAAAAGTGAAATTGAGGTCCATGATTTCTACAAATTAGGGTATTTAGATTTGGTTATGGGGCACTTGAAAGTTGAAACTCAGTATTTTAATTGGAAATGGAATTTGATTTTTTTTTATTTTGCCCCTGTTTTTTCTCAAGGTGTTTAATGATTGTGTCTCATAGATAATAAGTAACCAATAAAGATTGGATCTTTGATGTTGATTAAGTTGGATTTTTCGCCTAATTGGAGTGCAGATTAGTTCAATCGGGGAATGATAAATGGGCAGAAAAGGAAATTGGTTGTCTTCAGTTAAGAAGGCTTTCAGCCCAAATTCTAAGAAATCAAAGGTATTGCAAAGCTTTATTAAGTTTTTGATGTCATGTGATGTGTTCAAACTGCTGATATTATTATTTTTATCTGCAGAGAGCCCAAAAATCGAACAATGTATCGTTCGAGAATGAGAAGCCAATAGTTGCTGCTGACTCTCCCAAGCAGGAGACTATTGAAGAATCTCATCCTCACCCTCTTCCGCCTTTGGAAGATGTTAAGCTTGAGGAGGTGGAAGATGAGCAGACAAGACATGCATACTCTGTTGCAGTTGCCTCGGCTGCAGCTGCTGAAGCTGCAGTAGCAGCAGCACAGGCTGCAGCTGAGGTGGTACGGCTGACCACTGTGTCTCAGTTTGCTGGAAAATCTGCTGAGGAAGTGGCAGCTATTAAAATCCAGACTGCTTTCCGTGGCTACCAGGTATCGTATTTCACAAGTTTTTGGTTTCTTTCCTGAATGTGATAGTAGAGATGTCGTTAAACAAATGATATGTAAGAAATTTCCAAAATCTATCAATATCAATGAATCCTTCCTTTATAAGTTACACTTAATTTGCTTTACTGTCTTCTTGAGAAATCGAGGCTTAAATTGCATATTAAATCACGCCTGTGTTTATTTGAATGAAGATCAATCAGTATAAAGAAAAATGCATAGTTCTTTGACATAATTTTTTACTGATCACTTAGAAAAGCCATTTTTACCTTTCTAGACAGAACCCTTGAAAAGCCATTTTGAAGTCTTTGACTCAAGATCCACATACGTGATTCTCATTTCAGGCAAGGAGGGCATTACGGGCTCTAAGAGGGCTGGTCAGGCTGAAATCACTCGTTGATGGGCCCACTGTTAAACGCCAAACTGGAAATACTCTAAAATGCATGCAGACTCTATCTCGCGTGCAGTCTCAGATTCAATCCAGAAGACTGAGGATGTTGGAGGAGAATCGGGCACTCCAGAGACAGCTCCTGCAGAAACGTGCAAAAGAACTCGAGAGTTTGAGGGTTAGTTCTATGCTAATGCTATTTCCATTTTCAAGCAAATACTGAAAGAATGATATCTTGTGATTCAATCGGCTGAGACATTTTTCCCTTGTATAAGAAATTTACTGAGAGCAATGCCATTCTTATGCATAGAAAGTTTGAAGTTGACTCTTTGCTGCAAGAGTCTCTCATTCCATGTCTCCGCCCGATATTTGTGAATTCTTTCATTCAAATTTTATTCACTTTGCCATTTACTGAGACATCCTGATTCTATCATAGATGGGAGAGGAGTGGGATGATAGTCTACAGTCAAAGGAACAGATTGAGGCGAACATGCTGCACAAATACGAAGCTGCAATGAGGCGAGAAAGAGCCTTAGCTTACTCATACACTCATCAGGTATTTACTTGGGGCCCATTTACTTTGTGTGATTAATTAGATTGACGATACATAAAATTGAGCATTTGAAGAATTCGCGATCAAACAAATGTTGTGGTGGAATGGTCTTATATTATTTTTATCGATCTAAGATATCATCGAAAACAAGCAGCCATTCTGCAACCATAATACACATATTCATCTTCTTGTTCGTTCAAATTCTGCATTGAATGGCTCTTGTTTGTTCTTCCCTTTAGTTTGATCAAAAACATTTTTACTACGCAGCAAACGTGGAAGAAATCGGCAAGGTCTCCCAACTTGCTGTTCATGGACCCCACTAATCCTCACTGGGGTTGGAGCTGGTTAGAGCGATGGATGGCTGCACGGCCATGGGAGACTCCGAGCACAGCAGATAAAGATCTGAACAACGACCGTTCATCAATCAAGAGCGGTGGAAATGGGACTGTTGGAGAAGTCACAAAGTCTTTTGCTCGTCATCAACTCAACTCCGAGATATCACCATCCTCACCAGCCAGCCAGAAACCTCCCAGCCACCCGTCCCCAGCAACCCCCCTATCGAAGGCTGTATCTTCGTCTATGGCTTCCCGGAAACTGAAACCGGCGAGCCCAAGAGGCAGCGGGATGAGTCAAGAAGAAGACTCTAGGAGCACCTTCAGCATTCAGTCAGAACGGAATAATAGGAGGCACAGCATTGCTGGCTCTTCAGTTAGAGACGACGAGAGCTTGGCGAGCTCTTCGTCCGTGCCAAGCTACATGGTGATGACACAGTCGGCAAAGGCCAAGTCGAGATTGCCAAGCCCGTTAGGGCTGGAGAATGGCACCACTACGCCGGAGAAAGGGTCAGCCAAGAAACGTCTCTCGTTCCCGGCTTCGCCTGCCAGACCAAGGCGACACTCTGGACCCCCGAGGGTCGAAACTAGCTCTGTCGCTGCCGACAATGGCACAAATGGGGAGCTCAGTTGATGAAAAAAATCAGTAAGAGCATCTTTTAATTTGGGTAGTTTTCAATCCTAAAATTGTCATTCTTTGAATTGGGGCTTGGTTTGAGATTTTTTTTTCTGAGTCTTGAGTGATTTTATTTCATTTTTTCCTATATATTTGCATTTGTTATTTTTTCGCATGTTGTTGAGGTTTGCCGTACTTGATAACTATTTTAGAGAAAGAAACTTGTTAACTGTTGCTTTGAGTGTATCTTTGTGGAAAATATTACTACTATTTCTTTTGTATATAGTTTCTCACTTTCTTCTGCTTTAGTTTTTTTATTTTAATAAGATTTGGTTAGCTGATAATGATGAAAATTGAGACTAGTTACAAGGGTTTGACATTCTACCAAAAAATGATGAATGCCACAGTGATAATGATAGGGGAAGAGAAGAAGAAAACCCAGTCCTAAGCAAGGTATATATGCTGATGGATAAAGGTTAAACTTAATGATGAAGCCGATAGAGAACATAAATAATACTTAGACTGGATAATAATATTAAGATAAGTATGATTATAATTTTCATAGAGAATACTCAAGTATGCTAGAATCAGATCTTTAAATATATGTGTGTATATAGCTTGGATAGCACACATATCGTACTGATTATTGTAGTAACGAAAAATTTCAAAACACTCACCATATAAAATAAAATCATCAAAACACTCTTTATTTGATTGTTAGCCATAAAGCAACTCTTCACTTCAGAACATTCTTTACTTGTTTATTCAAAATAAATCTTGAGTTTTAATACTAAGTAAGATGTCTTTACTTTTAACATACAACAAAGTATACTTTTCCGGTCCAATACAAGTGACTTATATTCTTTTTTTACCCTAATACTTTGGTAAAAAAACATAATTCTTTGATTATGGAGTACGTATATAAAATAATGATTCACTTATAACGAGATGTTGAGAGTACTATATTAAACTTGATTTGTTGAATGTTGTTTTCAGTAGATCAAAAGAACAAGGCATAGAACAAAATAATTTGTTAAGATGTTTTTGGAAGGCATATTAAATCGTAGGTTGACAAAAATTACTAAACAGAGTAATTATATGAATTGAAATAGGAACTAGAACTACTATGGATCTGTTAAGAGGCAGACAAGATTTTTGGCTTTTCTATCTGAGCCGGCCCAAATAAATTATATATATACAACCTCAACGAAAAAAAAGAGCTTTACATTGCAACTCTAACACCTATTCCAAACTAAGCCCTAGCTAAACCACACAATGGCGGGAGGCAAAATCAGGAAAGAGAGGCCGCAGAGAGGAGGAGGCAGCGGCGGCGCCACCCACTTTCAAGGTGGAATCCCGTTCCACAAGTCGAAAGGCCAGCACATACTGAAAAACCCTCTATTGGTCGACTCAATCGTCCAGAAATCCGGTATAAAACACACCGACACAATCCTCGAAATCGGTCCAGGTACCGGAAATCTCACGAAGAAGCTTCTCGAAGCCGGAAAAAGTGTAATCGCCGTCGAGCTCGATCCTCGCATGGTGCTGGAGCTGCAGCGCCGCTTCCAAGGAACCCCGTACTCCAGCCGATTGAAGGTAATCCAAGGCGACGTCCTCAAATGCGATCTCCCTTACTTCGACATCTGCGTCGCCAATATCCCCTACCAAATCTCGTCGCCGCTCACCTTCAAATTGCTCGCTCACCGCCCGCTTTTCCGATGCGCGGTGATCATGTTCCAGCGCGAATTCGCGATGCGGCTCGTCGCGCAGCCAGGAGACGGCCTGTATTGCCGCCTCTCCGTGAACACGCAGCTTCTGGCTAGGGTTAATCATCTCCTCAAGGTCGGGAGGAACAATTTCCGGCCGCCGCCGAAGGTTGATTCATCCGTCGTCAGAATCGAGCCGAGGAAGCCGCTGCCGCCGGTGAATTTCAAGGAGTGGGATGGATTGGTTCGCATCTGCTTCAATCGGAAGAACAAAACCTTGGGCGCGTTATTCAGGCAAAAGGGGATTCTGGCGCTGCTTGAGAAGAATTACAAGACGCTGCAAGCGCTGCAGCTGACGTCGGATGGGTTCGATCAGGATTCGGAGATTGCGGAGAGTTTATCTGCTTTGGGCAATACATTGGGGGATATGAACATTGATACCGAGGAAGAAGGGAAAGACAATGATGAGGATGATGATATGGAGATGGATGATGGAGATGCAAAGGGGTCTGAGTTCAAGAACAAGATTTTGGGGGTTTTGAAGTCGGGTGGTTTTGAGGATAAAAGGGCCTCGAAACTAGCTCAAGCTGATTTTATGCACTTGCTTTCTTTGTTTAACAAGGCTGGAATTCACTTTTCTTAGGAATATTTTTGGATCTTTTTATGTCATTTGCCGTGTATTCAAGTATGTTTACATTTTTGCTGTTGGTTATGTCGAATGATTGATGATTGAATACAAAGGGAAGATCAAATTTAGAAATTGTAGCACCTCTTAGTTATCACTACATTTATTGTGCTTTTGTTATAATGATTCTTTGTTTTTGGGAGGGTAATGAAGCTAAGTTTTGATGATATTCCCATTTGTTTCATTGCCCAATTTTATGATTTGTGGTATTAGCCACTAATCTGATGACATTTTGACTCTTTACTTAGCTTTGCAATTGCATTTGTTTTGACTTTAGCCTCTTTTCTTTTTGGAACTTTTGAGTCATCATTGAGTGTCTGCCTCTAAATTTTGGTTGCAACTCTTGTTGTGCTAGTTGCCTGTTTGAGCCTTTCTCTCAATGGAGAATGCATAAGTATGAAATCTTATATTTGGACTGTTGAAAGGATTAGGCTGGATCCTAATTTGTTGTCCATTTCTTGATTTGGTTGTGCAGTAACTTTGTCGCCCTTTGTTCATATTCTAGTAATGTTCAAAGATTGAAGTTAGTTGCATAGTAAATACAACTAATTGATCAATACTGTTATATGCTCTATCTTTGACACTATTACTCTGCATTCACACAAAATACTCCATTGGTATGATTAGATCTTTTGTATTTGCATTGTCAACTTCATGCTTTTGTGTAATGGCTGATGAATTGTGGCTTGAATGATTTTGTTGAATTTACCTAATTAAGCTGTGCAATTTCAGATTTCATGTTCTAATTCTAATTCCTCCATGTTAAAGAAAAAGAGCGCTCGTTTACATTTCTTACTAATGTTTGATATTTTTGGAATAAATCAGAGATCGCAACCTTTTCTAGTACAGATTTTCTATGAGATGTGCAAGTTTCTATATGCTAATTGATTTTCTTGAAAGCTGTTGCATCAAATCGTCAAAAGTTTTTGGACTTGAATTTCAGTTGTAAGACCATTCCCATTTCCCCCATATTTGGGGCGAGTTATTCCTTCATTAAGAACATCTTTGGAGGAAAGAGATGAATTGAAAATATATACTACGAGTCTAATTTATTTATTGTTTTAAAAAGTAAATATATTTTTTTAAAAAAATAGTACTCCAAGAGAAGAATAGTAAGTCGAAAAAAGTAAAGAAAAATATTTACTGTATTTACATTTTGTATGAATAAAAGGTAAATATATTTCTTTAAAATTGAAAAAGGGAGTATAATACTTTTTCAAATATCTTTTCATTTTTCATGAAGAGTAGATAAATATCTTAGAATATTATTGGTCATAGAAATTGATTGAATAAATGTTGAAAAACACTAAGTTAAGTAAATTTATAGGAGTATCTATGATTCAATACACTTGGCCTTGTTCGGTTGGTTAAATTAAATAGTCATGAGACATAGTATGGAATAGCTCAAGATGGGCTTTGTCTAAGATAAAATTAGTATTGATTCTTGTGAATGAATCAGGTGATTACTAAATTAACCAGTTTTTATGTTTTAATTGATGACAACAACTAAGAGAGAGATTAATTAATCGGAGGGTTAGTGGTGCAATAAAAGTTGTCTGCCTTAAACATTGAAAATGCCACCATTGAGATGGGCTTGACACGGGCCTTGCTGGCTGAGATTAATTTGGATTGCGGCAACCGAACATCAAATTAGTGATTTGGAGAGATACAATTTAGTCTAATATACTCAACCGAACGCCGCCAAAATAGTTATAACCTTCATATAAAAATTGCAATCTAATTTAGTTTGGGGCATATGTGGCCCATCACATAATGGACGGCTCAAAGAAAAGCCCAACCCTAATATTTTGGTTTAAAAAAATTGTAACTAAAAAAATTCATGAGGTATTTTGGGAGTGGATTTAAATGGAACTGTTCTTAATTAAAATCCCAAATTCAAACTTCCCACGCATTTTTTGCTTACTGAGCATTTCTACCTCCCGCGCTGTTGCTCCGTCGTCTTCAGCCTTCAAGCTGCCGTATTCCACGGCCGATTGTTTCAACGGCGCCGTCCGTCGTTGCGAAATACTATGAACACATTGAATCAGGTGTATAATAGGGGAATACTTCTGCATATCTCGACCCCTGGCTCACAAGGTATTTGCCAATTTAGCGATTAGAGATGATTTCTCATGATTTTTCTCTGCTGATTTTATTTTTTGGATGTTGTTTGATGCTTATTCAATGGCTTGTTTTTTAGCTGCTTCAGTTTTATGTTTGATTGCGATCTGTTGGACTATTATGATTCCTGCTCACAGTTTCTATTTTGTTTGAAATTCGGTTTGGATTGCATGACTGTAGTAATATTTTGTTTGTATAAGTTAACTTCTTCGATTAAACTTCAGAATTCAGAGATTGGAGACAGTTTATTTGCCACTGAGTTAAAGCTGTTGATTTCTCCAAAAAGATAAAAATAATAATTCTCTGCCGACTTTAGATACGCCTGCAAACATTTCGATTTGATTGTGCAAGGTATATATTGTGATTTATTGCCACGGGAGGTAGTGCTCTAATAATGATCTTTCTAGTCTGGATGATAATTAACTAGAAGTATGAGAGCTTGCACAGTTGCACTAATAGAACTTATGAAATCTAGTGCGAATGCGAGTGTAATTATAAGGTACTGCATAATATGTACTGTATTTTTTTATTAGAGGTATGTTCAACTTTAGAGAGATTTTTTTCAGGATTAAAACTAATTCCATATCTTGTCTATGTGGATAGTTGATTAGGGAGATACAGAAAGTTACAACAAATTCTGAGTGCTAAAAATAGAAACTCACAAGTCATTTGCAACCTAGTTTGGAGTAGTGGTAGCTCAACCAAAAAATAAATAAATTTTTAGCTGGAAACACAAAATAAACCTTTCCACTTAGATTGGCGTGGGGGGAAAGGGTTCTGATAAAAACATGTATCCTCTTTGAGAGGAGCTGCAAACAAAAGGAAAGAAGAATTCAGTTTAGGTCATTAGATTTTGCCTTACTTGGTTACTTAACAAAGAGCAGCGAGGAGGGACCACAGAATGAGAAAAAAAGAGGATTAAACAGACATGGAATAACCAGTAGAGGCTTTCCTCCAGTCGTTATTCTCCAAATCCTTTCACATGTTGACTGATTGTGACCTGACTTGGGATATCAAAACCATATTTATCCTAAATCCTTGTACCTCTTGTGTTTTTAACCTGATCTTGTACATGCCTTTTGCTGAAAAAACCCATGGTTGATCTGGATTATTCATTTGACAAAAGATGTGACCTTCTCATCAATCTGCAAATTCATTAAAAAATGGTTCATAAGAAAAGGGCTAGATGATATTTTTAATGTGTTAAACTCTCCCTAAGACATTGACGAAGAGATATTACGAGCTATTATTACTATTACAATTTACAACTCATACTATAAACAACTCTGTATAAGGAATAGTTGCACATATGGCCTGATTGGATCATTGATTTTGGGAGGAACTGATTTTTGTAACCATTATAATGAATAAGTTTGTTGGTTGGAGAAGCAAATCTTACAGTAACCATAATGGGAAGAAGGATCCATCAAGTCTTCAACATGCCAACCGGGGATAGTCTCTATTAAGTACTCCGATATGCTACTGGTCGAGTCTGAAGCTTGCTCACTGACGGGTAGGCTCGGCTCATTCCCCCTCATAGGAATCGATGATGTCTCTGAACAATTTGCATTTGAGCTTGCATTAGCAGCTGAAGTTTTGATCTCTCTTTCAGATTGCGATTGCGATCCACTGGACGATGTAGCACCTTGATGCATAGAAATGGCTGCAGAAAGCTTGACCCCAGTTAGAAGAAATCTGTTATGCTTCTTGGTGAGTTCGTTGGCCTTGTGTATTGGTATATCACAATCTCGACAAAGTAAAGCCCTGTCTTCTTGACAGAACAGTAATGCTTGTCTTTCCTGCACAAGTGTGAAGTATAGATGATTAATATTTTTTTTCATGGCAAATACTCATCAAATTAATAGTTTGTTGCTCTAAAGACTAAACTCTTGACACTGATGTGGTGATTCGAAACATGTTAACGACAATGTACGTTAATAAACCTGGCAAATGTCGCAGCGCGGAGATTCTTTCAACCGAGGATTAAGAAGAGAGAAACGGGGGTGCTTGCTAGCCAGTTTATTGGCATTATGAACTCTGTTGTCGCAGTTCTGGCAGAGGGCGGCTTCATCTGCGGTGCAGAATACGGACGCTGCTTCTTTCCCACAAACGTCGCATTGAATCTTCATCGTGGCAGCTTCTGTAAGTCCAGTTTTTTGTACTTGAAGTCTTTAATTGGTCATGCTTCTGTGTTTTTATGGGGCTGTACCTCTCTGTGAGAATATGTTTAGTTAAACATAGTGCTGGTTGGAATTATAAAGAGATGGCTGGTAACTTTGGTAGGATTGAATGAGGAAAGAGACAACTTTTATGGGCATATGGGTAGGGTGGAAGGCACAGCTAAGCTACCAGGAATTCATTTTCCTTCTGACTTTTATGGAAAGCTTTCGAAAAAGGATCATTCAAATTGCCAATATTCTTGTCTATCTATGCCCCCTACCTCACCCCACCCCACCCACCCAGAGCTACAGCTACAAATGCAAGAAATCTAGTTGGCCTTATTTAGAGATTTCAACAATTGGGAATTTGGGATCCTTTATTGCAAATGGTGTCTTATATTTAATGTAGGAAGGATATTAATATACAACACCAAAATATCCGTGTTCCATCTTTTATAAGAATCTCATTAGATATTTCATCCCTAAAATCTTACTCTTCGACAATGGTTTGCCTAAAGATGGGGAAAAATGGGGTAAGGGGGGCCTAGCTGTATGCGATGGGGGGGGGGGGGGTTATCTGTTCATTCATTCATCCATATTCATTGATCACTGCAGTCTCATTTCCATGTATACGTACACCATTTCAAAAGGGAATAATTGATATCTAGAGCATGGCTCTTAGTGTAGGAGAAGGGAGAATTCTACTGTGCTGTTGGTCCAGTGCACTTAAAATCTGTCTGGCTAAGATTAATATGCCTAGGTCCAAATACAATGAAAAAAATGTCATGGGCAACCAAAACAGGTTGCTTTCACCATTATTTTGCTTTAAAGTTTCCCGGCTCTTAGCTAGGCTACCTATTGGTTTAACTCCATTTCCAAGTGGGGAATGGAATTAATACTTCTCCAACCAACAAACTTATTCATTATGATTGATTTTCTGTCTACACCTGTATCATAAAAACTCTATTTTAAAAGATTTAGTCTTCCTTCCTCTTTTGTTTTTTTTCTCCCTACGTGTGGGGCTAGTGGGTTTATGTCACTTCGGCCATTTGGATATTTTCTGGTGGTTTTGAATTATTTTTTTTCTTTGGCGTTTTTAATATTTTCCGTGACTAATTGAAATTAAATTTGATATATGCATACTTATTATTTCCATAACATATGTATATTTGGTGTTGAGTTTGACCATCGAAACGTTTAGCCTAATCTTATAGCCAATTGTAACTTTTGGTTGAGGTAATATTTTAACTTGCACTCTGCCACTGACTTCAAGATAAGTTAGAAGTTTATTTCTGAAGTTTATCTTTGGACTATATTTTTTCAAAAATATCCACCAAAATTTTAGAACGTTTCATACTATGTTTGTAAGCCTATATATACATACATCTGATATCACGTTCACTTACTTTAAATCAGGAGAGATAATCTTATTTCAGAGAGTGAAAATTATACTCTAGTTTCAAACTCACCGCCAATACTGAGTCAGAATTTAAGTTGAAAAATAATTGAAATTGATTTCCAGATCCTCGGCCGCTACGGAGATATTTTAGTAAGTACTATTTTAGTATCCTATTGGGACGAGTCATACCAAACATGGCTTAAACTATTCATCGCATCTCTTCTGCTTACACGTATTATAATTTTATAATTTGCATGAGAATTAGTGAATTACGACATAAAAGTGGTGTCAAACTAATAAAACCAATCTTACTTTCCAAACACCAGGGTTTCGTTTTGGTTGGCCAAGACCAAGTTTCCATTTAGAAATTATTCGTTGGTATCTATCTCTATTATGCATAAGTGTGATTAAAGATATCAATTGTGTTGGTATCCACCTCTATTATGTATACTTGTGATTAAAGATGTCAATTGTCTAACTCGCTAATATTGTCAAGCTATTTAGTTATGGATATGTTGGGCTATATTTTTTCGGATTATGAATAGTCAACATTAACCCTATGTTTCTGGATTTCGAACTAATCTACTACGCCAATCGGATTTGAAGAATGACATACTAAATATAAAAAATATATCATCTATTTACCTTCTCAAAAAAAAATATTCCCTGTCAAAAAATAAAAAATTTTAAAGTGAAAAATATAGTACTATAAAAAAGATAAATTATTTTCTAAAATAATTCGAAAGGATACCTTCTCAAATATTTTTCCCATTGTAGAATGATTTTTGATGAGAAGAAGGCAAATATGATAGTTATAAGATTTTACCTCTCAATTGATGAGGAGGTAATGATACCTCTTTAAAATGAGAAAAATGTGTATAATACATTTCCCTTAGAGAATGACTTTTCATGAAAAAAGCAAATATAATAATTATAAGATTTTACCTCTCTATTGACGGAGAGGAAAAGCTACCTCTTTAAAATAAGAAAAATGTGTATAATATCTTCTCAAATACTTTTCTCGTTGGCAAAATAATTTTTCATAAAAATAGTTGTTATAACGCTTTACCTCTCCCCTTGTAGATGCTCTTACTCATTCTTATTTTATCCCTCTCTTACTTTATTCTTTCTTATATTTTATTCTCTCAATAAATATCATTTTATTAAATCTAGTGGCGAAAAGAAGTTGTTCACTTGCAGAGAGAGTATTATATTTTTGTTAATATTTTGATAGTATTATATCTATAATAAATAAATATATGTACATGAGGTTATGATCAATTGCTAACTAATAAGCAATAACAAATTAAGACTAAATATTAGCCATTAGATTAAGAGATCTAGTGGTTGAAATAATGTCACGTGGAATATATTAAATTAAAAAATTATAAAATAAACTTAAAGGATATTAACACCCGTTCTTATGTGTGGTAGTTAAAATCAACCACTTTCTCTTTCCTCAAAATTATCTTAAAATTTTAAATTAAGTAACTCTCTCGATTTAAATTATTTTTTTCATAAAAAGTATATCAAGTTAAAGGTAATTCATATGGATTCTAAAGAGATATCAATTTCATATGTTCCGACGATTATCAGATGATGAAATTTTATAATTTTTATTTCAATTTTCGTATGTGTTAAGTAGATTTTATATCAATAAATGCATCTATAATATCAATAAAACTGTGTTGATATTTTCTGGTACTTGTGATGAGATTCTCATGTCATTGTACTAATATTTGTAATACACTATGTTGATGTAAAAAAACTGTGAAAATTTATTACGTTATAGCAGATTGACTTCTGTTGATATTTTATTTACAATTTATTGAAATACGTGACTTAAATCTCATCCACTTATTCTAAGATCTAATGGTGTAGAATTGGTCTTAGTTGTGGCTCGGATATTATTTGTATTTTAACATGACCCTATGTACATGAATGTTGTTTCAACTTGAAACTGATATAGTACAACTCAGTTAGAGATAAGATAAATGCATATTTTCTTTTTCTAATAATTATCTTTTTAATTGTTACATACTCTCTCCGTCTCATAAGAGTATGCATTATTTTCTTTTTAGTTCGTCCCACAAAAGTATGCACTTTATAATTTTAGAAACTCTTTTTTATATAATGAGGTGTGACTCATTATCCACTAACAACATTTAAATTACTTTTTCTTTTTATCTCTCTTATTTTACCAATTGCTTATTAAAACTCGTACTACCCAACTAAAAGTATATTCTCTTATCGGACACATAGAGTATAATTTTTGGGATAGTCGTAAGATTAGTAGTATAAAAATTAGTATAAAGTAATGAATATAATAACTTTTAAATAATGAATCAAAACATTTCTTTAGATATGTTTAATAAAAGTGATTTATTTTACTAATTTTCAAAAACTTGAAAAATGAAACAAAAGTTGAAAACCAATTACTGAGAGTTAACTTAATGTTCTAATTTTGAATTACTTAAAGTTGTGATTTTTTCAAACTTTAAATTTTTTAGCCTCAACTCTGTTTAAGTTTCGGGTTATTTGGGTCAACCTTCCGAAATGGATCAATGATCCCACAGTAAATTCTGAATTAATTCAAAACTCAAAACTTACGTCTGGGGCTTGAATTCGGACGTTTATGCTTAGCACTCCTGCATTATTTGTGGGAGTGGGGCAACTGTTTCTACCAATAATATTGCTTACAAATTCTTCTTCTTCAACTTACTATTTCAAAGAAACACGCAATTTAGATTCAATACTAATATATAAAATCAAACACGTAATATGTGTCACTCCGAAATTTTATTCTGGGTGCATCCAAACTCGGCCCACTCTATTATAATATACTGAAACTCCTTGCAAATAAACTCAATTCATATTCACAAAGCCACTACTTTTTCTTTCTTTTTGATTAGAAAACAAAATTTGTGTGGCACTAATTGACAAATCACACCTTATCCAATCACGGTGATATATATAGATATGAGAAATATCTTGAAAATCTCGTGGATCCTCAACTAATAAACAGAAGATTACGATTATGCCATTTGCTGCATCACCTTTCAATTCAACGTGAAGGAGAAGAAAAAGTGAGGGAATTAATAATGCTGAGATGAAGTAATTGTGTTTGAAAAATCATAATAGTGGTTCGTGACGGCAGGAGACAGTTGGATAAAAAAAGTTTTATTTGTTGATCAATAATTATAATTTGAAAAGATGAGATCTCACTTCATGAAAAAAAACAAATTGAAACTCCAGAAAATATGAGACTGAGATAATTGGGCCTCTACAAAGTCATTTTCGAAAACATACCAAATTAGTGGTCGATGCCCTTAATTCATAGAGAGTGTAGATCGGTTCTTGAGGCCAATGTGTCCCTCATATACGTAGAGAAGCCAATTATATGTGGTTCATGCACTTAATAAATATTTTTGAAATTTCTATATTTGTCATTTGTAAGTTCAGATGCAAGGATCACTCAACATTCATTTGTACTTGTTTCACAATAATAGCTACTTTCTCCGTATAAAGCATTAAAGCGACGGTTCACTCATACATATTTGGTTCATCTTACAAAACACTAGGGGTAGTTTAGTAGGGAAGATAAATAAGACAATACATGGTAAAAACGCAAATTTTAGGTCAGATAACCCAAAATAGAGGAGTTATCTGCCCTGGTGTTCTCGGAATGGATGAATATCTTTGTGGTTTTTGCAAAGAGGAACCAACGAAATTCGAACATATCTTCTCCGCTTGTAGAATCTCTAGCGTGTTTGGTATTATTGTTGTGATCGTTGGAACATCACCTTCTGCATGCCCAATGAATCACCATTCACCAACGTGATTCCTCGCGTGGTTAATCACTCCCTTTTGTAAGTTTGATAAGAAGCATTGTTCTAGACTATTTGATTGATTTTTCAATATTTCTCTTTACTTAATTATAGCATATTTGTAAATATAAAACCTGTCAATTGAATCCATACATTTTATAAGTTGTTTTAAAGGGAGTGTTACATTTCAGTTAGGTGATGTAGCTCAATTGGCAGAGCATTCAATGTTTGAAAATAAAATAGGTTTCAAATCTCACCATCTCCAAATTATTTAATTCTTCAGTATTTTGTTTTTATAATAAAAGTATATTCTGCTTTTTAAATTGGATAAGATTCAATTACAGTAGGAGCATCACAAAAATAAAAATGCATATTAAACGCATGAAATTTTAGGGTGAAATCCTTATTTTATTATTTTAACGCATTATTATTCATTTTTAATCTTTTCTTTTGTTGCGGATTTTGCACTTAAATAAATGAATATTTTCAACTCTACAATATAGCTCAATTGATGGAGCATTCAAATCAGGGACGGAGACAGCTTAAGCCAAGCCACCGCTCCAGCGGGGGCTTGGCTGTCGCTGTCCTCCCAGATTCGCCTATACTGTATTTGGGTTTTTTCACAGAGACCAGCTGCGAGGAAGAAGATGCAGAGGAGAGAGAAGGGGGAAGGATAGAGGAGAGAGGAGACGAAGAAGATGCAGAGGAGAGAGAGGGAAGGGGGAAGGATAGAGGAGAGAGGAATAGAAAAGGACTTATAATTACTCTACATAGGGAACCGTTTATATCCCTTTTTGATTTATGTGATTAGGAGCATTTAGATAATTTGATTTCTTATCTAGTGTGATTATTAGTTTAAGAATATATTATTAATTTTTCTATCTCTAAAATTGTTTTAAGAATCAATTACTACTAATGAAAGTAATTAATCTTCTCAAATTTATTTTCGGTCTTTATGCCAATAAGTATTGATTTACTAATAAATCTATATCCACTCATATTTAATTATAATATTAATGATCCATATAAAACGATTAACTATCTACTAACTTTTTTCTATCATTTTAAATTTACATTTTTAATATTTGAAATGAGTCAAAGTAGGACAAGTAATCGCGGATGGTTGGAGTACCATATTTAGGTCAAATTAATATTTTAACAACTTAATTTGTGAACTCATAGGATATCAAGATACACTATAATATATGAAGAGATTAGTATACTTGTGTATACTAATATTTTCTAAAAATTCGCAAATCGAAAATTCTAGATACAGCACTACGGGTCATTAGAAAAGGCATGCCACTAGAAAAGGCCACTACCGAAGATTCTAGAAGCATCGCGCGTCCTACCGTACTCATCGTTAAATTTCAGCACCGGCTCATTTCAAGTTCTGGTTCCGTCCCTGATTCAAATGTTGAACAATGTAGGGTTGAAATACCATCAGCTCCAATTGTTTTTAATTTTTATATAATTACGTAATTATTTGTTTATTTTCCTAAATCATTTTTATCATAACGAATGTATAATAAAATAAAGGAATAAGTTTCAATTAGGAGATGTATCCCAATTGGTCATATTTACGCATGCACAAACCGAACCGGCCTGGCGGTTAACCGGCGGTTCGGAACCGGCACCGGCGGTTCAAGCGGGCCGGTTCAGGTTCGAGAATATGACGAACCGTAACCGGCGGTTCGCCGGTTTGAACCGACGGTTCAACGGTCCCAAAGGGCAGATTCCGGCTAGGGCGTAGGGTTGCAGGCGAGGCGTCCAGAAAAACCGACGGTTTTTGACGTAAACTGCTGGATTGAACTGCCGGTTTCTGACGGTTCCGGTGCTTTTTCAAGTGGCAGAGCGTAGGGGCAGTGTATAGGCCTGAAAACAGGTCAGAAACTGCCGGTTTTCTGCCAGAAACTGCCGGTTTCCGTCAGAAACCGTGGACTAAACAACCGGTTTTGCTCTGAACCGCTGGTTCAGGCGGTAAACCGGCTGAATTTGAAATTTGAATTTTTTTTATTTCTTCCAATTTTACTCCTATAAATACCCCACTCCCCCCATCATTTTTACTCACCCCATTCTTGTGTTAACAAGGATTTCCTTGTCAATCTTCATTTCTCTATTCTTTTCTCATTCTATCTAATTACTCAAGTTGTTTACTAGTTACTACTATATTTGTTGTTGTGTTCGCAATTTACCATTTATTCAATACTCTATATTCCATCCATACTACTTTCATTTATCACTATGTCTTCTTCTCGTGGTGGACCGGGACGTGGTGATTGGGGCAAAGGAATTGCCCAAGATCAAAGTAGTCGTCCCTCAAAATCAAGGCGACCTAGTCGTCGAGAAGTTATGGATGAGGTTTTTCGAGTGGCGGCTGAACGCATGCAAGTAAGTTCTAAAAAATTATTTTTACAATTCATAATTTCATAAGATTGAGTTTTTAATTTTTTTTGTGTTTCTACTTATAACTTCAACTTATATAATATTTATAGATAGAAGAAGATCATAGGATGACCATGCTACTCGCTGAAATGCATCAAGGTGGGGGGAGGGGCAGTGGTAGTTCCCAACAACAAGATGACGAGTACGAAGTGTCTATATCGTCGGACTCGGACAACAATGATGATAGATCTCATTCTCGTATTCTGTCTAGCACCGGCGGAAATGAGGAGATGCCTCCTCCCCCTCTACCCACTAACACTACAAAGGCTTTGAAATCTGATATTTTTGTTAAACACTACAAGAAGGTCCCGGTGGTGATTCTAAGTCCTCATGATCCGCACTCTCAAGAAGAGACATCGGCGTTTCATGCATATTGTAACTATTGTGATAAAGTCTACAAATTTGCGAGTGGTGGGGGATATGGCACCCTCCGTCGTTATTTGGTGACAAAGCATCCGGTAGAATGTGGCACTACCTCTACCCAAATCCAACTAAACTTCCAACCCGGTGGCTCAGGTTCGTCAGGTAAACCTCTTTTTAAATATGATCAAAATTTTTTTGCTGAAGTTATGACTAGATGGACTGCAATGAAGCATTTTCCTTTTAATGTTTATGATGATAAAAAATTTGAGGTTACTATGCAAAGTGGTTTAAACGTAGCTATCAAAAGAGTAGGTCGAATGACCGTTAAACGATCTACCGTTAGACAATGTTTAGAGAAAAAATTTGAATTATCACGTTATTTACTTAACTTGGGCCACAAAGTGAACATTTGCTCAGATGTATGGACTGATTGTTTTAACCGACATTCATACATGGGCATTACGGTTCACTTTGTGGACAATAGTTGGACTTTGACAAGCGTTTAATTGGTTTTAGAAAATTTGAGACACCACACACTGCACTCGAAATTGATTCTTTAATTATTCAAGTTTTGAATGAGTTTCAATTATGCAATAAGATATTTTTTGTTGGTTTTGATAATGCAACTGCTAACACTGCAAGTATTAGTGATTTGATTGCGGCTTGTGCTCCGGCTATTAGAGGTAAGTATTTTCATCAAAGATACATATGTCATATTTTAAATTTATGTGTACAAGATGCGCTTGAATTTTGGCAAAAGCATGTTAGTCCTATTAGAACTGCAGTTAGATTAATCCATCAAAAGCCAGCTATTGGCAAAGCTTGGAAGAAATATTGTCATCAAAAGAATGTAAGATATACGAATTTTACTATGGATGTCTCTCATAGATGGAATTCGGCATATGATTGTCTGAATTCTACTTTGACGCATAAAGATTCTTTATGTGATTTTTTAGAACCTATCTCGTTCATGATTTATATCTTTCGCATAGTTGTTGGGAACATAGCGTGGCTTTATTTAAATTGTTCAAATATTTCAAAAATGCAACTGTTGAATTATCGGGTGTTTATTATTGCACTGTTGTTCATGTTTTAGAGCATTGCATGTATATATCACTTGGTTTTAAAACTGCAATGAAAAATGCTTACTCTTCACCTGAATTGATGTGTGTTTTATATTATATGATTGAGAAATGACTTAAGTATTTCAGTGAGATTCCAACGGTGTTTTTGATTGCAAAGGTCTTGGATTCAAAATGGAAATTAGCCGGTACCTCCAAGATTTTAGATTTTATTATAACAATTTGAGTTATATTGATCTTGGTCCACTTAAAGCATTGCAATCGGATACCAGTGACGAATTCAGAGTAGACCTCTCAGAAACATTTCAAATAAACCTCCCGAACCGGTCAATTATCCAACAAACCTTCGAGTTTAACTTGCGTGCTCTCTACACCGAATATGAAACCAAGTATAACAGTACCCACCAAGTCAAAAGACCTCCCCCTCCTAAACAACATATCTTTGGCTTCGTATTTCAAGCCGATTATGATGACACCGGCGCGCAATCCCAATTAGCCGACCTATACAGCTACAGCACCGGCGGAAGGTCCTCAGGTATGGTAAGTGAGTTAGATTTATATTTCGATTCACTCTTTTCCTTTGGTGATGAAGGTCCTACTCCTCCCGCCCAAATCGACGTCCTGGATTGGTGGGGAACACACGAGAAAGATTTTCCCATACTTGCGTCAATGGCCAAGGAGATTTTTTCTGTTCTGGCTTCCACTGTCGCCGTCGAGTCCGCTTTTAGTGTTGGCTAGCGTGTGTTGGATGAATTAAGAAGTAAGCTCTCCGCGAAAAATATGGAAGCCGTGATGTTACTTGATGATTGGGCCAAAGCTGATGTCAGAGAACAAGAAAATGATTGGGATGGTCGTCAGGAGGGATCACAAGAAGAATTCACCGGGGATGAATCGTAGGCCAACCATCAACTGCCGGCCAAGCCAAATAGGTAAGTAAGGTAAGAGAACTACGTGAGCTTTGATTCCCTAATGCAAATGAGCATTAGGGATATGTAGACACCTCAACTTAAATTTTAAATTTTAAATTTAAGTTGAGCTCAAGTTCTTTTTCCTTTATTTCTTTTTTTCCCATTTGTTTCTACTTTAAAAATATGCAAATACAATTAAATAATTGTATTTGTATATACTCTAGTCGATGAAATAGATTTCTCTATAAAGCTAAATCCGGGAAACTTTTGACAATTCTACTATAATTGTTGATTGTTAGACTAAACTCAACATTTAAAGTTGAATTGCTAAAGGTGTCCTCAATTTAGTTATGTAGAAAGATCTCCTTCGCCGACTAAGAGTATATATACTTATAAAATTATTGTTCAGAACTTTTATTAAGTCTTTTTTGTAATTTGTAATTAGCTTCGTTGTTGACTAGTAGTCTCGTTGTATTTAAATTTTTGTTTAAGACTTCAAGGCCTCAAGGTTTTTGTGATTTGTAATTGTTGTAACTTGTAATCTCAATAAAAGTGCAACTTTCATCGTGTTTTTTTTTAATTTTATTTATGCATGTTTCATAGATAAACAAATAAAAAAATATAAAAAAAAATAAAAAAAATTGACGAACCACCGAACCGGCGGTTCAGGCCAAAAACCGGATGTTTTGAACTGCCCCGTAAACCGGCTATTTTTGAACCGGAACCGGAACCGCCGGGACGCTTGGCGGGCCGGTTCCGGTTCATGGGGATGATGAACCGTGAACCGCCGGTTCATGAACCGGAACCGGCGGTTTCGACCTGTGTGCATGCCTAGTCATATTTAACGGATTTATACATTTAATAAAGGGTCTTATTTAAACTATGGTGAAATGGTATATAGTTCAATTGACATAGCATTCAAATTTGAATGATATACATGGAGTTCAAGGGTGGGTGTCATCCATTGCTAACTCACTCTTTAATTGCTAACTACAAATAATTTAAAATCATATGATTTTAGAAATCTAGTGGTCTAAAATTTGGCACATATAATTTTTGTTTTTATTATTTAAATCGAAAAAGATAAAAAAAAATACCAAATTAGGGTTTTGGATGAAAATGTCAATACAGTGATTTGAAAATATCAACACAATGCTTTGAGAATGTCAACACATTGCTTTAAGAATGCCAATTGACATTCTACATGTATTATATTGACATATTTTATATACTATGTTGACATTTGTTGCTGTACGAAAAAACTGAAAATTTTTGATTTTTTTTTCAAATTTTGACATCGGAACATATGCAAGTGAGATCTCGTTAGAATCCTTATGAAATTATCTTTAATTTGTTATATGTTGTGCAAAAAAATAATTTAAATCGAGAAAGTTATATGCGTTTTAAAGTTATGGGATATTTTTCAAAAGTTAATTACAACTAATTTGTTATAAATTGACATTAATACCCGTATTGATGTTTTTTTTATCGTATTGACATTCCGAGGCTGATGATGTAGACCCTTGATTTGAATATCTAATGGTTATTATTTATTTATAGTTAGCAATTAAGATTGAATTAACAATATAACACTCCCCTAGCGTTCAAATCCCATCATCTCTACATTTTTAAATTTTCTATTTTTTTAAAGTTTTATCACCAAGATTTATGAAGAGTTATTAGTGTTTGTTTTCATTATTTAAATATTTTTTCTACAAAAGGGGTCCGTTTATAAGCGATATCCATTTCATATAAAAATACGGCATTAAATTTCAATAAAGAATAGACGTTGGGCCCATTTAGTTGAGAGCAATTGGGCCCCAACCACAATCACATAAGAGTCGCTGGTATATTAAAGCGCTTTCTTCGGCATATTTTGTTTGATAATAAGCGCAGAGGCTAATGAGCCCCAATAAAAACTCCTACTTGCTTCTTTGATCTTTCCAATGTTTTAAAAACCGGACCGCCAAGCGAACCGGCGACGTTACTGATTCACGGTTCAACCGGTCCAACCGGTCGAACCACCGGTCTAACCGTTTTACTGTTGCAAATATATATAAAAATATATTAAATTTAGTAAATGATTTACAATTAATAATATATCACAAAACATTAAACCTTATAGATAATTAGTGATGTATAAATATAAATAATATTAAAATTTAGTAAATATATTCAGATATATATATATATATTTAATATTAGTTAGACTAGATAAAAAATTTAAGAAAATAGATAATGTTTATATTAATTTAAGAAAATTTATTTCATAAAATAATATATAATTAAATACGAATTAAGTAATTATTAATTAGTTTAGATAAGATTATTCATTAATGTCAATAGCTAGGGTATATAAATTAAGTATGTAATATAAAAAATTTATTTATAGTAAATAATGAATCTTATATGGTACTAATAATAATATAGGTGGTAAGTAGATCATCATTAAAATATAAAGGATGATAATTATATATATTATAATTAACAATTATATTAAAGAATAATAAAATTAAAATGAATTATTAGTTTTTGTAGATAAAATTAATGGTTAATGTATAAAAATATTTAATGTTCAAATTGTTCAATGAGCCCATGTGGTGGAGTGGTAGATGTCTTCTTAACTAGAAGAGAACTCATGAGTTCAACCTCTACCAACAACAAATTTTTAAAAATTTTGAAAGAAAAAATAGAAAACCGGTTTCCGGTTCACGGTCCAACCGGTCCGACCGGCCGGTTCCACCGGTTCACGACGGTTCAATGCAGTGGTGGTTTAAAGGGGTGAACCGGACCGGACTACCTACCGGTTCGCGGTCCGACCGGTCGAACCGGCCGGTCCGGTTCGGTTTTTAAAACATTGGATCTTTCTACATTAAAAATATTCTGCAAATGTTTTAGCTGAATTCCACTGAAAATGTCTAGTAGGAGTGTATGTTTTTCACTTCAGCTTCAACCTCCCATGTTTTACCGGCAAGCCCTCTCTCTTTCCTCGCCGTGTTAGTGTTAGATGGGAAAATCGAATTAAAATGCGAAAAGTAAATAGTACTACTACTAAATTGAAAGAACAATGAATAGTTAGAGACTACGTAGTAATGTCTTGCTAGATTCAAAAATATTACATACTCATTCTTTTACTAAGAGAGTATTGATCGTATGCGTAGAAGGCATATTAGTAATGATACAAGACCTATTAACTAATTCGAGTATGTTGGTTTATTAGTTTTGTCTTCTTACTTCATCCTGCACATTTAAGCTTTGTTTTCTTCTAACTTCTAACATTTTCCCTCAAGTTTGGATTCAATTTACAAAGACTTTTTCAATTTGCTAAATAGTTTGGGCTCTTACTTGATTCTGTGCAGATTTAAGCTTTGTTTTCTTCTAACTTCTAACGTGTTAAATCATCAGTTTGATGGGCACTAGAAAGATTTCATTTTTGCTAAATAGGAGAAACAAATCTCTGTTTTTGTCATGCATTATCTGTTTTTCAGTGTTTGCAGTGTAGGAGATGGAACAATAGGATGCCCAAATTTTTCTTCATTGAATTTTGTAGGATGGAAGCAAGAGGTATTCTTCACTTCTTTCCTTTCTACTTTTTCGTTGTTCAGGTTTCATTTGGAAATCACATTGATTTTGCTATTTGAAAGATTCCAACGATTTTAAAAACATTCTTTTTGTGGATTTATTATATGAGTGAGAGAAAGCACACATGTTAATTGATTTAGCACTCATAAGATTTCAATGTGATTAATGTAATTATTCCTAAGCAGGCAGTATATGGAATTCTAATTAACTCTTTCATTACTAATTACTGTAGCTCAATTCCCATTCTATATGAGAAACCAAGCATTTTATTAAGTTATTAACTTAATGCCTTATCACTCAAATCAATGCCTCCGAATAGATTTTGCTAAGGTTTCTTCCTTAAGTGGGGATAGTTTAATTGGTGTGTGTAAATTGGGATGGCATGCCCTAACTGTTGGGATTCGCACACACAAGGCTTTCACACACTCAAGAAGATCACACACACACTCACTGTTGTATGAGATCACACAATGCAGAAACACACACACTCACACTTTGAGTATTGAAGATGATAATCTTGGAGAGAAACTGGAAAACTCTTTATTGATAAAACTCCTACTCTTACTCTAAACTACATACACGGTTTATGAGCTATTTAAAGCTCTACAAACAAGTAGCAACTGCTACTAACTAACTACAACCAGAATCAAGAAAACAAGAAGAATAACCGCTACACCTCGGCTAACTAACTGCTTCTTCCTTCTCGGCTTAAGACCGAACTGGTTGCTTCTTCCTTCTCGGCTCAAGACCGAACTGGTTGCTTCTTCCTTCTCGGCTCAAGACCGAACTCCCTTCTCGGCTCAAGAACCGAACTCCCTTCTCGGCTAGTTCCAGCTCAAAGCCGAGCTTCCTTCTTCTGCCTTCTTCTTCTCGGCTAGTTCCAGCTCAAAGCCGAGCTTACCGAACTCTGCCTTCTTCTTCCAACTGAAATGAGCACTCCATTATTACAATTCTCCACCTGAGGGCTCATCTCAGTTCTTGCACAAACATTGATCAACTTCTTGCAATGATCAAACTTGTCTCTACCTAGAGACTTTGTTAGCATGTCAGCCGGATTGTGCAAGGTGTTAATCTTAATCACCTTCACTCTCCCCTTCTCAATCTCGTCTCTAATAAAATGCAACTTTATGTCTATGTGCTTGCTCCTTTCATGAAAACCCGGATGTTTAGCCAAGCACATAGCTGAGCTGCTGTCACAATGAATCACCATTGTCTTTTGGTCAAAACCAAAGTCAGAAATCACTCCCTGAATCCAAAAGCTCTCCTGTACAGCTGCAGTGAGAGCTATATACTCTGATTCTGTTGTTGAGAGAGCAACAACACTTTGCAAACCTGATTTCCAGCTGATTACAGTTCCAAACATGGTGAAAAGATAACCTGTTTGGGACTTTCTGTTGTCCAGGTTTGCAGCATAGTCTGCATCACAATAGCCCTGCACAACCTCCTCAGATTCACCTTCCCAGCCATTGAAGACAATTCCCCAGCCACTGGTTGACTTCATGTACCTCAATATCCACTTAAGAGCATTCCAATGCTCCTTCCCCGGGTCAGCCATGTATCTGCTAGTCACTGAGATAGCATGTGCCAGATCTGGTCTGGTACAGATCATAGTATACATAACACTTCCAACCACACTAGCATAAGGAATAGACTCCATCTCCTCAGCCTCTTGCTTAGATTTAGGGGCCTGCTCCTTTGAAAGCTTAAAACTCTGGGACAGAGGAGTTGATGCAGCTTTTGCATTTTCCATTTTGAATCTCTGCAAAACTTTCTCAATATAGTCAGTTTGCAGCATCCACAGCTTCTTGCTGCCTCTATCTCTCTGAATATGTATGCCTAGGATCTTCCTTGACTCTCCTAGATCCTTCATTTCAAAGCTTGACTTCAGATCTTGTTTAACTTTCTGAATTTCTGTCATAGAAGGCCCTGCAAGTAGCATATCATCCACATAGAGTAATAGGTAGGCAATGGGAGTCCTGCCTGCCTTCTTGATGTAAATACAATCATCATATTCTGACTTGGAGAAGCCAATCTTCTTCATCTGTGCATCAAACTTCTTATTCCACTGTCTAGGACTTTGCTTAAGTCCATAAAGACTTTTCTGTAACAGGCACACCTTGCCTTCTTCTCCAATCTTCACATAGCCCTCTGGCTGTTCCATGAAGATAGTTTCCTCTAGATCTCCATTGAGGAAGGCTGTCTTCACATCAAGCTGTTGTAGCTCCCAGTCAAGCTGATTCACCACAGCCAATAGGATCCTAATTGAAGTGTGCTTCACAACAGGTGCAAACACTTCATTGAAATCGATTCCCTCCTGCTGTGTAAAGCCTCTAGCCACCAGCCTTGCCTTGAACCTGACTCTATCCTTATCAGTGGTCTCAATCTTTCTTTTAAACAACCACTTACAGCTTACCAGCCTCCTTTCCTTACCATCTGTACTCAGCTTGGATTTGTCCACCAAAATCCATGTTTTGTTCTTGAGTAAAGACTCTATTTCCTCATTCATGGCTTCAATCCATCTTTCTCTATCTTTACTCTGCATAGCTTCTTTATATGTGAGTGGATCTGCACCATCAATACTTTCAGCTGCACACAGAGCATAATACACAACATCAGAGAACTTTGTTGGTGGCCTTGTTTCTCTTCTAACTCTGTCCCTTGCAAGCTGATAGTCTCTGATAGAGTCTGATATAGACTCACCAGCCTGGTTGCCCTGAGTTGGAGCCTCTTCTTTATCTGAATCAGACTCACTCCCTGAGTCAGTAACTCCACCTGCTCCTAGGCCAACCCCCACAGGCTCCACCTTGAAGAAATCACCCTCATCTTCACTGGAGTCCAGCTTATCTTTCAGGTATGGCATCTGATCCTCCAAGAACACCACATCCCTACTCACCAAGACCTTCTGCTTACCGGGCTCAATACACCAGAGCCTATACCCCTTAACACCCCTCTGATACCCCAACATAATACATTTCAGAGCCCTAGCTTCAAGCTTGCTTTGCCTAGCATGAGCATAGGCCACACACCCAAACACCTTGTACTTTGAGTAGTCACTATGAGCTCCATACCACATGTAATCAGGAGTTTCAGATTTCAGGGCAGTAGATGGGCATTTATTGATAAGATAGGCTGCTGTATACACTGCCTCTCCCCAGAACCTGCTGCTCAAACCAGAACCAAGAAGCAGGCACCTCACCCTCTCTAGGATAGTCCTATTCATCCTCTCCACAACACCATTTTGCTGGGGATTACCAGGAACAGTACGGTGCCTCTTCATACCCTTCTCTTTACAAAACAGATCAAACTCAGCAGACAAGAACTCTAGGCCATTGTCTGTTCTTAAGCATTTAACACTTCTACCCTTCTCTAGCTCAACCTCCTTACACCATATCTTGAACTTTGTGAGTGTTTCAGATTTTTCTTTAAGAATATATACCCACAACTTCCTTGTATAGTCATCAATGATAGCTAGATAATACTTTCCTCCACCAATTGAACACACCGGTGAAGGCCCCCAAAGATCACTATGTATGTAGTCTAAAGGGGCTGTAGAAGAGTGAATACCTGTAGGATAGGGTGCCTTCTTTGCTTTTCCAAGTATACACTGCTCACAGGGGTCCATCTTGTTGAAATCTCCAGAGATCAGGCCCTTCTTGATGAGTTCTTTCAAGCTTCCTTCTGCTGGATGGCCCAGCCTCTTGTGCCATAGCATTAGGGAATCATCTGACACAGCATTGCTTTCTCCATCAACAGCCTTAGCCTTCAGATAATAGAGAATATGCTCTCTGTCAGCCTCCATCATCACTGCATCTCCAGATTTAACAAACAATTTTCCTTGACTCATCAATATGGTGAACCCTCTCTGCTCCAGCATTCCCAATGAGATGAGATTCCTCTTCACTTCTGGAATATACCTCACCCCAGTTAGGATCTTTATAGAGCCATCTTGTAGACTTAGCTTTACTTTCCCTATTCCTCTGATCTGACAAATGTGATTATTTCCAAGAACAACCGTACCCGATGCTTCTTGAAGATCATGAAACCAGCTTCTATTGGGGCACATATGGAAGCTGCACCCCGAGTCCATTATCCACCTGTGACTGACCCCACTGTCACTAATATTCATAAGTTGAGCCGGGGGATCAGCACTCTCCACACAATCAGATTGGTTGTGTCCCTCAGAGGCCATCTTTCTCTTCCATGCATGACAATCTTTCTTCAAATGTCCCGGTTTCTTGCACCAATAGCAAGCTCTGGTTTCCTTCTGAGCATCAGAACTTGAGGATTTAGGGCCCTCAAACTTCTTCTTGAAGTTCTGCTTCTTGAACTTCTTCACATTCAAGGCCTCTGCAGCTTGAACATTGGAGCTTGCAGAGCCTCTGTTGGCTGTCTTCTGGAGTTCTTTGGCCATCAAGGCTGAATAGACTTCTGCATAGGTGATAGGTTTATCTCTTCCATAGATAATTGCATCACTTAACTGGTCATACGAGCTAGGCAAGGCATTCAATGTGAGAATGGCCTTATCCTCATCTGAAATCTTGACATCAACAGATCCCAGGTCATCAATGATCTTGTTGAACTCCTCTAGCTGCTCAATGATGGACCTGTCTCCAGAAAAACTATAGGCATACAGCCTCTTTTTGAGATACAGCCGGTTAGCCAAGGATTTGGCCAAGTAGACTTCATCCAACTTGTCCAAGATCTCCACCGCAGTCTTGGCTTCTTGAACATCCCTCAAGACCTTATCTCCAAGGCACAGAATCACTGCAGAATGTGCCTTGAGCTGCATCTCCTCCATCTTTGCCTGAGCTCTATCATCAAGCACTAGAGCCTTTCCTTTCTCCTCTGGTTTTGCAAGAACTGCGGCCAAGCCTTGTTGAATCAAAACCGCCTTCATCTTCATCTTCCACAGGCTATAATCATTCTTGCCTGTGAACTTTTCTGCATCAAGCCTTGCTGCCATCTCTGAAACCGTTTGATCCTCTGCAAATCAGCTTCAATATCCCTTCCCGCAGACGGCGCCACTTGTTGGGATTCGCACACACAAGGCTTTCATACACTCAAGAAGATCACACACACACTCACTGTTGTATGAGATCACACAATGCAGAAACACACACACTCACACTTTGAGTATTGAAGATGATAATCTTGGAGAGAAACTGGAAAACTCTTTATTGATAAAACTCCTACTCTTACTCTAAACTACATACACGGTTTATGAGCTATTTAAAGCTCTACAAACAAGTAGCAACTGCTACTAACTAACTACAACCAGAATCAAGAAAACAAGAAGAATAACCGCTACACCTCGGCTAACTAACTGCTTCTTCCTTCTCGGCTTAAGACCGAACTGGTTGCTTCTTCCTTCTCGGCTCAAGACCGAACTGGTTGCTTCTTCCTTCTCGGCTCAAGACCGAACTCCCTTCTCGGCTCAAGAACCGAACTCCCTTCTCGGCTAGTTCCAGCTCAAAGCCGAGCTTCCTTCTTCTGCCTTCTTCTTCTCGGCTAGTTCCAGCTCAAAGCCGAGCTTACCGAACTCTGCCTTCTTCTTCCAACTGAAATGAGCACTCCATTATTACACTAACAATTTGTATGGTATGTTTATATGCATTCAAGAATTGACCGTGGTTCTAAATTTCAGATTCTAAAAAAGTAAGCATGTAGAAAGAAACAAGTCGAAAACCATATTCGTGATGAATTTATTCTTCCAGATTATGGTATGGAATTGTTCTGTTAGGTAGATGGAGGGTATTGATTGTGCATTCTTGCTTCGATCTAATAAACAGGAGGAGTTTGATCTGTGCAGTTGATAAGAATGCTGAAATTATCGTTACTAAGACTATGGATCGAGATAAAACGACTAATAGCCATAATACAGGATGCAGACGAAGTAATTAGGGTCGTTCCCTGTGTTGATCAACTCAACAGTGCAATATGTATCCATATCAAATTTGAGGATTTCTCCAAGTCTTCTCTTTGATATAAAGCATAATAGTAATGCTTCGAAAAGCATAATCATATGTTGCTGATTTCAGTTCTTCAGTCACAGGACTCGCTGCTCGCATTGTATGCACAAACTGATTTTTATATGCATTGCTGATAAGTTCCCTGTATGCCCAGTGTCATACATTTGGTAGAATTATTTTCTCAATATTATTCCTAACACCAACTTTTATTCTATGTTGTATTTTTTTAAAGCTCATGTTTGTTACTTTGACAGGCAATAATTCTTTCACTATATCCTTTCAACGATGGATTTCTGATACTGCTTGCAGCTAGATCAGAAACGCACGAATCTCTTTATGACAAGGAACGATTTTGGACGTGGTTGGTGTTTATATTCATGTAATCTACATATTCATTCTGACTAAGCTATTGTTTTAGTTTCCATTCACAGAAAGTTACGAAGAAATGGCTGCAGTACTGATGAACATGGTGGATGTCATATCCACAAGACTAAAGTTTTAGGTATTTGATTTGAGCATGATTGTTGCAAGCTTCCTCTGATGAAGGCATGAAGCACTTTCTGAATATGGTTTTCCCAATTATTGCTTGTTTAGTGCTTCTTCGATCCCCTTAGGGAAAGACATAGTCGACTACTGATGTGCTTAAGGCTATTCTGTAGCCCGTCATTGATGAAGAGGTAGATATACCTTGGCCTCCTAGAGATCCATAGGCTCTCGTCCTCATGCAAATAGTACGTCCTTTGTATCTTCAATCGTACAGATTATGTATTCGTGCTTTTCCACTACAAGTTAACAACCTTTCTTCTTAGTTAGTAATTACTATGTTTCTTGACATTATAGGCATTGAACCAAAGAGAGAAACTTGACAAGGGCTTCCCGGCCGAAGTTAATGCACAGCTAGGGGCAAGTAAGTTTCAGTCCGGTTTATGCTCCCGCCAAAATATCCGTGCTAATGCCTATATCTCACCAATTAATATACTGATGCAATCTTTAGTTTTTAAGCTACAAATATATGTATTTTGAGTTCTAAACATACCACATGGCATCATGTTTCTTGCATTGGAACTTACTTGAAGCTAAGCAAGTGAGAATACCTAATGCGCAGGAAAAGAAGACGAGGACAAGCCGGGGCTTGAGGCTATGTTGCATAAGTTTCTGCAACTTTATGCTTCCAGAGTCTTCTTTAAGCCTAGTTATGCAAAAAAAAAGGTCAGTTTACTACATATATGTTCCAGTTTATTTCAAGTTTCTCTACTCCATTTCTTATACTTTAAATATGGAATAAAGCACAAGATTTAAGTACCTACATGCATGAGTGTCTGTGACTACCAAATGCAATTCATCGATGTTTTACTGTTGTATTGGGTAGGAAACGAGGTTTTGGAACCAGAGAAGTTTTCGGAGCCATTAATCCAAGGTACGTTGTTATCTTCCACGAGTATACGAAGTTGATTACGAAACATTATTTGCACTACAAGGGCCACATTTCCTCTTCATGATAAGTGATAACTCACTGACTTTTGATCATACTTGTGAAGAAATTTAGAACGCAGCTCGATCATCTTCTGTATTTGGGTTCCTCAATACATAGAATGTTCACTTACTCAGTTTGATAACAAATGGAATAGCAGAAGTTCTTTTTGTTCGTATGCCTTCTCTTTATCTTGATTGAATCTTTGGAAAAATGTTTCTGAGAATTCCTAAATTTGATCTGTGCTCTTTTCTTTGGGTTTAGCAAAGTTTCAATTGTTGTTGCTTCATTTACTGGGTCATGTTGAGATACGTGCTTGAGTTTTGATGATCAAACCATTTAGCATTCTTGATTATAGGTGGAGTACTATTTATTGTCTTTGAATAGATTTGAAGCATTCATTTATGCTTTAAATCTAGTGAACACGTTTTGTAAAATGCCAAGAGTCACATGCAGGTACGACAAGCACTTCTTGCGTGATTCTTTTTTCTTGTCCAAGTTGCGGTGATAATAAATGTGTCATAATTTTGGTTCAAATCCAACTATTTTTAAAACTCAATTAGACATTACATTTAGTTAATCAAACAATTCAAAACAATATCCATCAGGCAAGAAGGAAAATCCATCAATATCAAATTGATCGTTACATCAGTGGTTAATATATTTATCTCCCAATAATTTGCCAAGATTTTTTTCGACAAAGAAAAAGAAATACTAAAATTAAACCGTGAGGATAATGTAAGGGAAAAAAGCAAAAGATTATGCTCCAAGATACCTTTGCTTGCCACGTAAATTCAACCAATAGGAACTCGAGCTGTTCATGTGGGTACGACTAAACTCTCAGATCACTGCCACGTGGCTTCATTTATCATTTTGTTTAAATTAATTCCATTTCCCCAACGAGAACCACATACCCTTTTGCACACGAAACTCGCTTTGAAGAAAAAAAACATCGAAGAGAAAAACCACCGATTTCGCCAGTGAAAATGATGAGATTTTTGGGGAAAACCACTGAATCGGCGGCGAGGAGCGGTGGATCGAGCGCCACGGAGGTGTGCGGCGTCGGTGACGAAGTTCTGTCGGCGTGGGAGCTCGTCAACGCGTCTCAGTCTGACGACGAGGATCTGTACTCCTACGACAGCGAAGAGGCAAACAGCACAGCCGATTCAGTTTCCGACGACGATCTGGAGCCGGTTTCTACTGAAGATGACGACGACGAAACAGACGTGGACGTGGACGTGGATGAGGATGCACCGACGCCGCGCGATTTCGTGTCAGCGAGTGATGTACTCGCGATTCAGGCGATGTCGGTGTCTCCACCGATGACTCTGCCGGTTGAGATGACGCTTAATTACGTGGTCCGTGATTACGCGGAGGAGTACTGTGATGATGGTGGTGTGAAGGATGTGGAGGGTGATGGTGACGATGATGATGTGGACGATTACGATTTTGATGATGAATTGGTGCCATGGAAGCTGAAGGGGAGGTTCGGGAAGCAGAGGATAACGAAGATGGGGATAAGGAAGATGGGGCAGAGGGGCGGACCGAAGCTCACAGCGAAGAAGCTGCCTTATTACGTTAACATGCCTGGTTTCGCGCACGGGAAGCTCCGTTAGTTGGGCTGAAATGGTCAGATATGGATTGTGATGCTGGGTGGGGATGATGGAGGTCAATGTGCAGTAACTTTAGGGTTTGGGATTGTCTGATTGATTCTGTTCAATTGCTATCATTAATATTAGGTGTTGATTTGCTTATCTGATAAAGGATGTATATATGGGTCATTAATCCCTATGCAATTTCTAATTCAAATAACTTGACTTTTGAAATTGTGCATATTTTATATATTTGCTTGCACATATTGCTATCTATGGTTGGATGGAACTATAGTTTAACTGAAATGAGGTTTCATTTAGCATCTTAAACTCAGCTGATGACTAGTATAATCTTGTAGTGTAGTTGGTGACTTTGGAATTTCTCAAATATGAATCATCATTTATGTCTGATTTGGATATTGCTTATTGGCATAAATAATTATCAGCTGGTCATTTCAAATGTGAAGATTGATCTCTTTGTTCAGCAATAGTGTCTATGATACATTTCCAACCCTACTGTCAATACCCCCACTGTAAATGGTCGTTTTGATGTTCATTGACTAGTTTTCTCTGTCCAGTTTGTTTAATTTCCATTTATGTAGCTGTTTACACAATCTTTGATTAAGAGTTGCATGTGGTATTGTGGCGCCACTATAATTTTTCCCACTGAATTGTGGTGCCATTCAGCATCATATACTGTTTAGTGATGTTTTGTCGAATGTTGTATTTGTGTGCTTGATGGCTTTAGAATTTATCAGTTACTAGTCATTTATGAGCTGCTCATCTTGACGACATTGATCTATTTCTGGAAGAGTTTTCAAGTTGTGATTTCCAGTCTTTACTGTTAGACCCCCAAGGTAAATTTGCCATTTCGACGTAAATTGCATAGTTCTAGAATGGCTTGTTTAGTTCCATTAAGTACTAGCTGTTAGCACAATCTTGGACCAAATGTGCAGGTGGAAGAAAAAATATGGGTGTTTGTAATTGAATTACTCCATAAGATAGAGTTTAACATTTAAGAATTTTTATTTCTTTGAATAGTGAAAGTGGTGGGATGTGATTTTCTTGGTGGTGGAGAAGCCTGCGAGGAACGAGAAGCTTCATTTTCCCATGCCACATGGTTGCATTCTTTGAAACATAAAGAGGCAGAGGTGAATAATATCAGGTAGCATGATAGGTAAAATCTTTACACGATTAGACCTGCTAATATATGATTGATTGATTGCTGTGCTACACATTTTGCTAGGATTGAGCATCAAGAATATGGCTAGAAAGATAGAACTACTATAACTTACTCATTCTAGAGTAGATCACTGTTTATTGAAGTACAATTGCAGTGTCGCCCTTACAAGATGTGCCCTAAAAATCTAGAACTATAACTCACTTGTACTCTTGTAGCATGCTTGCTGAATTAATTCTAGAGCAGTCTAAACTTTTTATTGAAGTAGTCATGTGATATGCCCTTGAAAGCTAGAACTATAACTGACTTGTAGCATGTTTGCCAAGTCAAATCCATACTGCCTTGTTGTGCCTCATGTGACATGCCTCTCTGTTCATACTATGTCTGCTGGAAAACTGTCTGGAATTCGGTAGGAAGATGAAAGCAGAGTAGGCTGATTCAGATGATTGAGTAATTGAGTTTTGTATTCATTGTGCAATCACTTCTCGGAGGCTGCTAGTATTAAATTTCTAGTCTGAAATACCTCTGAGGTTTTGCAAGATTCAGCCGTTTTTTCAGGCTGATTAAGTTACATTGAAGGATTAGTCAATTGTGATTGAAGGGCTTATGATAAATTCTTCACAGATCAGGATAGAGCTACCTTATTTTGAACCATGATGTTTGTGGTCTATAGTTTTGTCTTTGATCTTGCTCACTTAAATTCGAGAATTTTTGCATTCAAGTTGTATCTACGGTTCACCGCATACTCTAATGAGTTTTGATTAGTAGTTGGTGGTCATGCAACGAGCATATGTAGTGCATTGGGCTCTGAATTTATGCTAGATTATTTCACTTCAATTTTATTTCAGTCTGAAATTTTCATTGTCTGAGGCATGTAGCTTAGATGTGGATGTTTTGACATCATTTTTCTAATTGCGGAGATATTATATTTCCTACATAAGCTGTGTGTGTGTGTGTGAAATCCCAGATTGCTAGAATTACTATGCAGGGGTCATCGAAAATCAGCCAGCTGTGTGTGTGTGTGTGTGTGTGTGTGTGTGTGTGTGTAATCCCAGTTTGCTAGAGATTACTATGCAGGGGTCACAGGAAATCTCTCTCTCTCTCTCTCTCTCTCTCTCTCTCTCTCAACATCGTTGCTGAAATTGTAAGAGGCTGCTGCCGCCACGGCGGGCAGTACAGGAAAATGTGCCAAGAAACTAGCTTTAGACACAGCAGCCTTGATATGCTACAAGCCAATGCAATGGCGCACTACTTTATTACTCTGCCTTCAAGTCGTTAAATTCTGACCCTTTTTTGTATTAATTAATTAACCAAACTTGCTTTTAGTACTATTGATCAGTCACTTGAGATGCCAGTTCTCATCTCTTCACCTTTACTTATCGTACTGCACTATATTACAAAATCTAATTGCTTTTTCGCTTCATATCATTAACTTTGATTGCTACTTCTCTCCAAATTTAATTTCTTGTCTGCTATCTCTTTGCTTTCTTCTTCACACCTCAATACATCATATTATTATACGAAATGTTTAAATGTAATGTTTAAGTGGATTTGAGCTTGTGCAAATCTATATTCTTAAAGAAAAGGGGAATGAAATGAACAAAGAAAAAATTATCTATGCCATCCCATAAAATGTGTGAGGCCGTTTAAGTAATTTTGTATTTGGTTGACCTTGGTTTGGCCCAAGCTAAGGGTGGATTCACTATGGTCATTCATTGTGTTTGATTTTATTTAAATTAATTATCCATGACTATGAGTACAAATAGTACCACAATATTTGTTTTCTTTTTTTACTAAGTGAACGGGGCAGTGGTCTTGAACATTATGTTTCCCTGCTTACAAATACTACTAGTATATATTGTATTTGTTTAAATCTTCAATCGCTAGAGCATTTTTTAAGTTACATGTGTTCATTGGACACATTAGTGTCGCATATAATTACGGTGATTAATATGCATTTCACATTTTGAATTTACAATTCTAATTGTATTCAAGTAGGATAGGATAGGATAGTTTACATAACACGCTTCCACTCCCGGCTAATAAGTCGGGCACTCGAGTCACCTCGGATTGCGTGTGTAAATTGTAACTCAAAGAAATTTTTGCATTTCACATTTTGAAGTTGCAAGTCTAATTGCATACAAGTAGGTAGAGATGCACTTCTTTTTTTTCGGACTAAAGAATATTAGTACTTCAAATCAAACACCAGAACGAAAACTCCTTTATTTTTTAATACGATTTGTATTCGAACATATACTACCTCCGTCCCACATTAAATGTCACCTTTAGTGTGAGCATGGATTTTAAGAAATGTAAAGAAAAGTAGGTTGAATAAGTTAGTGAACTATGAGTTCCACTTATATATATATATATTAGTTTTATAATAAAATATGAGTAGAATTGGTTGGTGAAATGTGAGGTCTACTTACTATTTATGGTAAAAGTGAAATGTGACTCTTATTGTGGGACGTACCGAAATGGCATAATGTGACACTTAATGTGGGACGGAGGTAATACTCTCTCCGTTCCATAGTAATGGAGGCATTTTTTTCGGTACGGAGATTAAGAAAATTGTGTTAGATGAGTTAAGTAAAGAGAGAATAAAGTGGAAAATGAAAAAGGTAGAGAGATGAAGAGAGAATAAAGTGGGAAATAGTAAAGTGGGTGTAGAGAAATGTGTTGACTTTTACTAAAAAGAGAAATGACTCTATTACTATGGAACGTACCAAAATGACAAAATAACTCTATTACTATGAAACGGAGGGAGTAGTAATCAGGGGTGATGCATGTGACTCTATTTTAGAATTTTGATATATTGGTGTCTATTTAACAGCGTGGATATTTGAACATGTGCTTGGTTTAGTTTTTTTGTTAATTTAACCTCGATCTTTTGTGTAAATTGACTTATATACGATGAATCTTAAAAGAATCAGCGCCTAAGGTAGAAATGAGTGAATTAGAACAAACCTTCCTGCAACTTTAGACAGCATTCACTACACATCTAGCTACATCCATGAATATATATTTCATCTAGCTATATACAGTTAATATATTTTCATCTCTTATATTTTGTAAAGAGTAAAATTTCAAAATTTATCTATTACTGTATACATACTGCTATCAAATATAATCACGTACAGAATCCAAATCCGTAAAAATCAACTGGTGATGATGAACGAAATTACTAGTACTACAAAGCAACAATCCAAATGCATGAAAGTATAGACTACTCCACTATATAATTAAACGTACAGGGTTTGAACAAATGAACTAAAACATGTGGTAATTTCCCTCTTGTAATTTTTGGAAAATGAAAATTAATTTAATACTCCAGTATTATATTAAATCCAAAATGTGTAAACCCTAAAACAAAAATAGTTGGGAATGGTCTTTGTCCAGCGATACAAGGGAACTAGGCTTTGAATGCTGTCCGACTTGACCAATAGATTTCCTTATCTAACCATTGGGAACTGTAAACTTTTAACTGTAGGGCAATAGTATGTATATCTAGGGCTCAATGCGCTCTTTTTAGGTTTCTGTTGCATCTCCCCTTTCTGTTGACCTAATTTTGTTTTCTCCTTCGCACAATCATTTTTTCCTGAATTTTGAGTCATATTGAGGTTTATTATTAGTTTGTGCTAAAATAAATACATAAAACAAAAGGTTGAAATATACACATTATAAAAAATGATCCAACAAATGAAGATATACACATAGCGAATTCCAAATCAAGATTAGGATATAATTCCGTTTAAATCTTTGTTTCCCCACCTTTTGAATGCTTTTTTTTCATAATTTTCGTATATTCAAACCATTCTAATTTCCTTTTTTCCTAAAGAGAATGTATCAATTTTAGTTTTAATATATCAAGAAATCTCAAAAATCAAAAGGAAACCGTATAAGAAAAGGCTGGGGATGTGTCGAGACCATTTTCCTCCCACTTTTTTCTCACTTTTTCCCCAATATAATCCATATGAAATGCAGCGTGGTAAAATTGTGTCTAGCTCAGACCTAGTTTCTCACATACTAGATTCAATCTCCTGGGCATATTCTAGTCTTATCCAGGATTTCGTATAATTCCTCTATAAAATTTATATTCTCAAAAGGAACTTAATAAAGTACTCCTATACGTTTACAGATCTTATGATATTAAGTTATCAGCATATACATGTAATTAATATTTCCATATTAATTAAAAGTAAAAACTACAAAAACATGAAAATCATACACTAACTTTTACTTTTAAATTGAACTTCATATCGACGGTATTCAATGTTAGGTTTAGTTCAAAAAGGTATTGGGACCAGTATGTTAGTTTTGTGCTATAACATTTTTAATAATTACTGTATTCAAATGAAGCTCATTTTATTGTTAGAATAACTGAATAAAAGTAACCATTTTCAGTCATTCCATTGTTAACAATAAGTAACTGAATGATGACGTGGTAAAGGAAATTTTATTGAATTTCCTGTTTTTAAATGGAGTTAAGGTAACTGTAAATATAGTTATTTCATACATAAGCGCAGCGTTAAGTTCTTAATGAAAAGTTTCACATTAACCCACAGGCCACAGCTATATATGTAAGACTTTGATTTAATTAGCGGTTCACCACAGTCAAATTGTAGCTACTTACTAATTAAGGATTTGGTAAAAAATTTACGCATGTTTAATTAAGTTAACACTAGAAAGAGATAGTTAATCTAGTTATCGTTAAAAGACAGTTACAGATAGCAATGCTTAATTGCCGGTTAGTTAAGGGTACTTTTATAACATTTCTGACACGTAGAAGGTAGAAATAAACTATAAAGAATAAAGTTATTTAACATGAATTTGTTAAATACGGAATACGTACTAAACTAAGAAGTTTCAATTTTGTTTTCAATTACGTTTTGAGTATAAAATGACATATAAAGAATTATGTTTTGAGTATAAAATGACATACATTTTGGTGATACTTAAACGATGTCATTTCTGTAATATAATTATTTTTGTATATGTGTTTTGTTTTATTTCTTTTTTATATATTATTTTAATGAAACACTATTGTACATCAAGATATTATTTTGTACACAAATGAGATAATTTTAAAAAAATTGAAACTTTGTGATATAAGTATTTCGTTTTAAACTGTAGGGGACTGATTAAAATATGATCAAATCGTATAGGACTAACCAAATATATAGTTAAAATATGGAGAATAATTAATTTACTTGACAACTTTGCCTAAAATTTTTTTGTTGTATAGTACACCTTCTATCCCACCAAACTTGAATCGTATTTCTTTTTGAGTTAGCTTATCCTACTTGAGTAGTTCATTTTGTGGCAAAAGTTAGTCAATTAATCATTAACCACCTCCAGCGAGTTTCCTCGCCTTTCTCTCTCTTTTCCGTCACTGACAACCTCCAACGAATTTCCCGCATTTCTTCTTTCCTAGACGGCCAGTAGCGCGTCTTCCTACATCTCTCACATATGTGTGATTTTCGGGAACTCGCAATGGTATATGATTAGAACATATGTCTATGTTTGAAAATTACAATTTAATTTCATGTTTTAAATACTAGTTGTTAACTCATAGTATTTCACAAGATTCACAAAATTTTTCGAAGTCGCTTTACCTTGATTTCAATATTCAGTTATCAATATTTATTTATATATATTTTTGAGAAATTTTTCGTGTTATTAATAACGACTATTTAGGAGGAACGACACATTGATTAGTGTTGGATAGAATCACAAATTACTGTGATTTTTTATAATCACAAAATACTAGGGTTCGTTTGATAAGAAAGATGAGATATAAGAAGATTTGCAAAGTATGATAAGAAATATGGGCTTCGTGTCAAGATAAGCTTAAATGATGGTTTTTTTCATTGTTGTTTGGTAGACAAGAAATGAGGTAGAAATGTTATCCAACCAAATTTGTGAGATACATATCCTTGTATTTTGAGGAAAAAACTGCGGGTTTGGATGAGCCATAGATGATAAGACAAACTTACATAATATGTTAAGTATGATACCAAACACTTGGAAATAGTCATATAAATATCTAAATCTAGACATTACTAACTTATTAATGACGTCCTAAGACTTTTTATAGAATAAGATTTGCCATGTAAAGTTAATAGATTTTTAATAGAGATTTCTCATGGAATATGATTTGCTCTGCGGAGAGAAATATAGAATTTAATTGGAAGAAAAACAAAACCACAAGTGCCTAGTATTTAGAACTATTATTGCATACTTTTTTTTTCTATTATGGTTGGATTGCAAACCCTTTATCACATTGTAAAATGGATGGACCTTGAAAGTAGTATATAAGCGTTGTCCAACTTAAATTAGTTTAAGATCATTTAGGGTGATCCACTCCATCTAAAGCGAACAATATCAAACTAATTTGCAATCAATGATCTTAACAAATGGTATCAAAGCCTAGGTAGCTTTGGGTCAGGTCTACATGAGCCTCAGTTAGGGTCGAGCCCTGAAAAACTCAAGTTAGAGTAGGACCCAGATTGTCCCAGGGGCCACGGCCATAACGACCCATGTTCGAGTTGGGCCCATGATGACTCAAGTTAGAGTCGGGCCTGGATTGACTTGTTGTATCGACATGGTTCTCAATGTAGTCTCGGTTTGAGGGGGGGGGGTTATCGGGTTGCAAACCCGTGCCACGTTGGAGAATAAAAGGAAGTTGGAAGCAATATATAAATGCTATCCAACCCCAATTAGTTTGAGGGCTTTGGAGGTGACCCCAATAATAAATCTGTAAGGGTTTGGCTCCACCCAAAGCTGATAATATTGAACTAATGTACAATCGGCGATCTTAACAATTACATAGTATTTGAGTAGGGAGCTTTTGCACGAGACATCAGGGAATGAAAGACAACAATGAAAAGAATAACGCTTCCTAAGCCCATATGGTGACATACAACGTTGGCGAGTTGGCACCAACCTGGCGAGTTCCACTCATGAATTCCGTTTTATAAATGTCATTAATCTATACATCATAATAATTGTTGTTTGTTTTTGTTATGACTAAAATAATACTACCTCCGTCCCGCGTTAAGTGTCACATTTAGCTATTTTTGTCCGTCTCATTATAAGAGTCAGTACATTTCACTTTTACCATAAAAGGTAAGTAGACCTAGACGTCACCACGATTCGGGAACCGGCGGTTCCGGTTCAAGATTTTCTTGAACCTGAACCGGCCCGTCCTAGCTTGGACGGTTCCGGTTTCTGAACCATGAACTGGCGGTTCACGTCAAGGTCCGGAACCGCAGGTTCCTGTCCGGTTCCGGACCGGTTCGGCGGTTCATGTTTATTTTTTTTAATTATTTTTGTTAAAATTGTAATTCAAGTAAAAAATGTAAATATACTTGCATAAATAAAAATAGAATAATGCAATGTACAAATGCAATTTTATTGATACAAATTTCAACTATATTACAAATTACAACTTTAAAATTACAAATTACAACTTAAAATTTACAAATTACAACTTAAAATTTACAAATTACAACTTAAAAATTATAAATTACAAAAGACTTAAAGTCTTGATTACAATTTACAAATTACATATTCGAAATAAATGGGAGAAAAAAGAAATAAAGGAAAAAGGACTTGAGTTCAACTTAAATTTAAGTTGAGATGTCTACGTATTCTCAATGCTCAATTGCATTTTGGAATCAAAGTCCACGTAGTTCTCTTACCTTGCTTACCTATTTGTCTGGATCGGAGGAATTGACCTACTCTTCGTCGGGGAAGTAGTCTTGGTCGGGTTGTACTACTTGATTGTCCCAATCCGATTCTTGGTCTCTGATTTCGGCGGAGCACCAATCATCAAGTAACATGGTGGCTTCCATGTTTTGCCCGATGAGTCTACTTCTTCTGTCGTCCAAGACGTTGCCTCCAACACTAAAGGCGGACTTTACGGCGACAGTGGAAGCTGGAACCGAAAAGATCTCCTTGGCCATTGATGCAAGGATGGAAAAATCTTTCTCGTGTGATCCCCACCAATCTAGGACGTCGATTTGTTGGGGAACGAGACCTCCTTCTTCATCATTGAAAGAAAAGTGTGAGTCAAAATATAAATCTGACTCACTTGCCTAATTTGCCGTCATTCCTCCGTTACTGTAGCCGTATTGGTCCGCCAATTGGGATTGGGCGTCGGGGTCATCAACTTGGAAGAAGCCAAAGTTTTGTGTTTGACGGGGGGGTCTAGGTCTCACTTGGTGGGTACTGTTGTACTTGGCTTCGTAATCGTGAAAGAGAGCCCGCAAGTCGAACTCAAAACTTCTTTGCAGTGTTGAGAGGTGGGGAGGTTTATTTGGAATGTTTGAGCTAGGTTTATGTTGTTGTCATCGTCCTCGTCATTCGATTGTAAAGCTCGGAGTGGTTCAAGATCAATAGAAACCAAATTGTTGTAATAAAATTCTAAAATTTTTAAAGTACCAACTAGTCTCCATTTTGGATCCAAAACTTTTGCAAGCAAAAAAACCATTGGGGTATCATTGAAATACTTAAGTCATTTTTCAATCATATAATATAAAACGCACATTAATTCAAGATTATTTACGGAATTTTTCATTGCAGTTTTAAAACCAAGTGATATATACATGCAATGTTCTAAAACACGAACGGATGTGCAATAATACACACCCGATAACTCAACGGTCGCATTTCTAAAACCTTTGAATAATTTAAATAAACTCATGCTGATACGAACCTCTATTATTATTATTTAGTTTAGATATTATAGGGATTTAGCATATCTTTTTCTATATCTTTGTTTTCTTGTTCATTAAGTCAGTAGCATTATAAATAGGATAGACTGTTATCTTTTTTATTCATTCAATCAATATATGAAATTATCATTCTTTTGGCTCAATTGAGTAGCAAACAAGAAACATCTCCTAAGGTTGCCGACGAGGCTGATCTCGCGCTCAACCGCCCCTTTTTTGTCGTCCAAGTCACGACTCAACGTTGGGCGCTCGACAACGACGACATCTCGTTTCTTGATTTTGTGTGGAAATCGACGTTAAGAAGGACGGTCCTTAACAACTAGTGCTTTCATCCCGTGCTCATCCTCCGTCTTCGTCATCCATATTCCCCAAATAAATCACCAATATCAAAAAAAAATTCAGTCACATCACCTGCCCGATCACATCCCACTGTCGAGCTTCACCGCCGCCGTTTAACGTCATCATGTTACGCAACTACACCGAAGTGGGGCGTTATGAACAACTATTCGATCAATTGGATGCCGCTATGTCCAGGTTGGAAACACGTTGTGACAAAATCGAACGGCGTAGGACAAACTTGCTTGCGTCTAAAGCAACGTATGCACAACAGGCGTGCTACGATTCCCGCAAAGAGATTCGTGCGCCTCCGCGGCCGGAGCCACCGCCTCATCAGCCGCCAGACCCGATGTACTCACAGCGAACCCGCCGCTATCCGCCCCATAGTCAGTCGCGGCCTAGAACACCCCCTTACACCTCTGGGTCGTCATCGTATTTCAGCCCAGATTTGTACGGCCCGCAGCCGTATTCTTGTTCAGACTGGGAACACCCTGGAGTGCTCAGCGACTACTACGACCCGCCGCACGAGCGCTATAATTCTAGCAGGTATTCCGTTCGACGGAATGCCTACCGGCCACCTGGAGAGCTCAGCGACTACTACGAGCCGCCGCATGAACGCTCTATTTCCAGCTGGTATTCTGTCCGACAGAATGTCTACCGGCCTCCGCGCAACGCCTTCACCTCTGGGGATCAGTTCGCTGAGCAGGAACGGTCACTCCGACAGCCACATTGCGCTCGCCAAAGCCCGAACTCGGGTTGGTCTTCGCCAGAATCGCACCAACAGCCGTTTCTGCATGCGAAAAACCAGACTTGCTGGGATCTGCCCTCCCAAACGTCCGGTCGTCGTGTTGGAAAGATTCGCGCTCCCCCGTTGCCAGAACATCCGCCACAGCTGACTCCCCCAAACCTGTTGTGCCAGCAGCCCCAAAACCGGATCCAGCGCCCCACGTTCCCAAGCTCTCGTACCCCCATACGCCCGCAGCTCGTGCTCGACCAGAAGCCACCGCTTTGGTCAGATCGTCAGCTACAGCAGCCAAGTACAACATCGACTATTGAGCTTCCGCCCTACGCCGCATCGAGCCCTTGCCAGCCCTTGCTATCGATGTCCGTGAAAGCTCCATTATGCGCCTCTTCTCGTCAACCGCAAGCGGGTGTCTCAAGCTCAAGGAAAAAGGAGTGGAAAATTGATTCGCACGATGGTGAAGAGAAGATGGACGAGATGTTGATAGTACTTAGTAATGTGTGGAATCAGAAAGAGATAAGGAAGGAGAATGACTCTATTACCAAAAGAGAAGATGAGGTCAACAACACCTTTCTGAGGCTGATCGAGAAAGAGATGACACCTGAAGCTCTTGATTCTAGTTTGGAGTCGAAAGAAAAGGATTTACGTATGCATCCTGAAAAGCAGAGCAAAATCGCGATGATGGACAAGGCTGCTTTTGAGATACAAAAGTACAACCTTGAAGAGGAAAGGGAAGAGAAGATAATGTTATTTGAGGATGAGATTAGAGTCAAGAATGTAAAATTGGTTACGAAGAAGACCGCAATCAGCAACACAAAGAAAATATTGAAAAAGAGAGGGTAGTCTTGTGCGTTTGATCCAGGAGGAGTTGCCTCGCCGAAGCTTCTGATTTCAACTCTCATTTTTGCTTCGTGGTTCCCATCTTGAGGACAAGGTGGATTTTAACCGTGGGGGAGTTGATACGAACCTCTATTATTATTATTATTATTATTATTTAGTTTAGATATTATAAGGATTTAGCATATCTTTTTCTATATCTTTGTTTTCTTGTTCATTAAGTCAGTAGCATTATAAATAGGATCGAGTGTTATCTTTTTTATTCAGTCAATCAATATATGAAATTATCATTCTTTTGGCTCAATTGAGTAGCAAACAAGAAACATCTCCTAACGTTGCCGACGAGGCTGATCTCGCGCTCAACCGCCCCTTTTTGCCGTCCAAGTCACGACCCAACGTTGGGCACTCGACAACGACGACATCTCGTTTCTTGATTTTGTGTGGAAATCGACGTTAAGGATTTAGGTCCTTAACACATGCTTTGATCCCAACAAGAAGAGGTTAGATATAAATCATCTACAGGGAAAGTTCTATAAAAATCAACCAAATATTCTATATGATCTAATGTAGAATGCAACATATCATAGAGTTCCATCTAGTAGACACATCTAAATTAAAAGTTGTGTACCTTATTTTCTTCGAATGACAATACTTCTTCCACGTCTTGCCAATATGATGCTTCCAGTGGATCAAGGATACAGCTGTTGTAATAGGTTGAATATGTCTTTGTCATAAAGACAAAACATCTTGTACACATAAATTTAAAATATGACATATACATCTTTGGTGAAAATACTTACCACTTATCACCGGGGAGCAAGCCGCAATTAATTCGGGTATACTTGCAGTGTTAGCGGTTGCGTTATCAAAACCAACCGAAAATATTTTGTTGCATAAATCATAATCATTCAAAACTTGAATAATTAAAGATGCAATTGCTTGTGCGGTGTGTGGTGAAGGAAATTGTATAAAACCAATTAAACGTTTATTTAAAGTCCAACTATTATCTATAAAATGACATGAAATTCCCATGTAAGAATTTCTATGGTAAGAATTTGTCCACACATCAGAGCAAATATTAATTTTGTGTCCCAAGGTAGATAAAAATTTTCCTACTTCTCTTTTTTTTTTATCAAAAAACTACCGGTTGTTAGATCATTGAGCAGTTGAGGGGGGAATTCTTTTTGTAGTAACATTAAATGCAGTTTGCATAGTAACTTCATATTTTTTGTCATTAAAAAAATTAAACGGCAAATGCTTCATTGCCGCCCATCTTACCATAGCATCGGTAACATTTTTGGGATCATATTTAAATAGAGGCGTACCTGTTTGAGACGATGAGCCGGCAGGGAAGTTTATTTGGCTTTGAGACTTAGTATGCCCATATTCCACGGGATGTTTTACCTTCAAATGGCGATGGAGAGTACCATATCCCCCACCGGGTCCAAATGGATAAACTTTCTCGCAATAGTTACAATATGCTTTGAACTCATTTGTCTCTATGGTAGTGGTCGGATCATTAGGATTTGAAATTACCACCGGGACCTTCTTGTAATGTTTGGTGAAAATATCGGATTTCAACTTTGGAGGCATCTTCTTTTTTTGTCGTCCTGAAGGAGGAGGAGCATCGGCCTCCTCATCATTTTCGCCAACTTGGCCGACGCTAGAAGGGGGGAATTGATGCGATCCATCATCGCCTTCGCCCGATGATAGATTCACATCGTATTCGAAATGCGAAGCCGAATGTGAATGCCCCCCTTCTTGGTCGGCGAGGGCAAGTAACAAGGCCGCATTTCGATCTTCTCCCTCCTATGAAAATTATACAATTAAGTAAAAATACTAACAAAAAAATAAAACACATAGACACGTAGATGTTAAAAAATGAAATTATGAATGTAATAAAAATGAATTTAAAAAAACAAAAACACATTAGAACTTACTTGCGCTCGAAGAGCGGCTCGCCTTCCCACCTCATCCGTAACTTGTGCTCTAGTAGGGGCACGTCGACGACGAGTATCACTTTGATCTTGGGTAATTCCCTTGCCTCATTAACCACCACAACGAGATGAAGACATGATATTTATGAAAATTGAAAGTGGAGAATAGAGAGTAGTGTAATTGTGTGAATATGATAACGTAAACAACGTGAGTAAATTATGAGCGCAAATAACGTAAACAACTTGAGCAATTAGAGAGAATGGGGATAGAGAATAGAGAAATTGAGATTGAGAAGAGAAACACTTGTTAACACAAGAATAGGGTGAGTAGAAATGAAGAGGAAGGGGGTATTTATAGGGGAAAAATGTGATTAAATTAAATAAAAAAAATTTTCAAAAATTCAAATTTTTTAAAAACCGGCCGAACCGCCAGTTTACCGCCGGAACCGGCGGTTTTTTGGACGGAACCGCCGGTTTCGTCAACGGCTTCTGGCGAAAACCAGCGGTTCTGCTGACGGTTTCTGAAAAGCCTAGTGTGTAGGTCGGAAATAGGCCCGAAAAGCTACCGGAACCGCCGAACCGCCAGTTCGGAACCGGCGGTTCCGACGAAACCGGTGGTTCAAAACTGCCGGTTACGGTTTGCGCATAATTGGAACCTGAACCGGACCGGGGGAACCAGCGGTTCCGGGCACGGTTCGAACCTCGCCGACGGTTCCTGTTCCGGTTCGGAACCGCCGGTGACGGTTACGGGCCGGCTCGGAAGGTTCGGTTCGGTTTGGGGACGTCTAAGTAGACCCCACATTCCACCAAAAAATTATACTCACATTTTATTATAAAACTAATATATATAAGTGAGACTCATAATCCACTAACTTATACAACCCACTTTTCTTTACATTTCTTAAAATCCGTGCTCACACTAAATGTGACACTTAATGTGGGACGGAAGTAGTATAAATTTAAAGGCCGAACCATGTTAGAGTAAAATCTGAGACTTTTAATTTCAGACATTACTATTCTACTGTTAGGCTTACTCACAAAAGTTGGGGTGGATTTTGTATTTGTTGGGTGCTCTCGTTTCAATTGAAGATGGATTTTCCTTTAAGTATTTGTTGGGTGCTCTCGTTTCAATTGAAGATGGATTTTCCTTTAATAAGGGGTCAGATATGAGAATAAGAATCGCTATGTTCTCACAAAAAGTTTTGGATTTTGACTTTTTTGGGATATGAATAGGAAAATATGCATATGAACAAGCCCTATTGACGATTTGGTTGAAGCAGGGGGACTCTTAAGATTTTTAATGAATTTATCAAAAATTAGTTAACACCTTATTGAAAAATCTGAATATTTTTAAAAATTTTGAATTATTATTAAATTAAAGTTCCAGTAGTAGTTGTATGCACGTCTGTGCAATTCTTTTTTAATTTGAAATTTTAAATTAGAATGCCATGGAATTAATTTGATGATTTTATTGATTTTATATATGTCTCCTTTTAATATCTCTATCCCAAATCCAACCCTAGCTAGAGTATATATGATCTACACTGTAGTTCTTATTTCTCCAAATTAATATCGTTATGACTAAAATTTTGTGTCCTGTCACACAGCTCATAAATTAACGTGACAAAATCTAAACAAAGTAAATATTTCACAGTTTATCGAGCAACTCGTAAATAAAGTGTTTTAGATAAGAATATTGTACAATAATTAAATGCAGTAGTCTCATAACCACAAATTTCTACGGCGTATATAACTTTTTATCCTTGTCAAAATTAATGGGAGAATGATTTGAAGGGACAATTGTTATGATGAAAATCTGAACAAAATTTGATAAATCTGTGGTACTGTTACTCCTCACTATCAGTCATTTTCTGGAGCAGTAACCAACTTATGATTGCAAAATTATATATATAAAATAAATAATACATATATGCACACATACAAACACACAAAATTGACATTATGTATATTTAATTAGATTTAGTAGAGATTGTAGGCTTAATATGTGATAATAAGATTTGCCATTTCCATATCGTCTAATAACCCTGAAAATCTGTCTCCCAATTGAAATGTGACATGATTTATCCATCTCTCTCATAGATACACCAAGAGCGTCAGTTCTTCTCCATCTCATTTTTAGGGTACACATAACACATTCAAATGACATAATTTAGGTCTGATTTTTATATGACAGAAGTAGTTATGAAAATCATCATTGGTTAGTACAGTTTTGAGCTAGAAACTGAAGATATATTTTTTTAAATCATGTGGTTTATGAAATAACCAACTACGTACTAATAATTGGATTTTTTGCTAAAAATGTAAATTCTACTCTAAAATTAATTATATGTTCCATGGAATGCTATCAATTGTAAACTCTAAATATTGTACAAACTCTAAATATTGTACAAACTCCAAACTATGATCTGAAATGTTAGAAAATATCAACAGATGATAAAATGATAGCAACAAAAAATGTGTCAACGGTTGATGTTGTGTTGAAATTGTATTGAAATTGTGTTGACATCAAAATCTTAAAAGTTTACACTGTATTGACGTTGTGTTGAAAATATATGAGTTTGCATTTTATCAATACTATGTTCCATTATGTAAAAAAATGAGCCTACTATGTTCCATTATGTAAAAAAACGAGCCTTAACTCTAATTATTAAATAAAAACCCAAACAGTTTAAAGTACTCCATGAAAGAACAATGCACAAATTGTATGCCAAAGGGACAAAATTTCATCACTATATGTGCCAACATATTTAAACACAATTTATAGGTACGTGCAGAATCCTATAACCCTAAGCAAGGAAAAACAATCAACCTACGAATGAATAATTGATCAGAACCAACAAACTATTCTTCACTGTGCAAAGTCAATATTAAACCATAGATAAGCATTTAATGATTGGACGTTATTGCAGCATTAACTTTCATTATATAATTGTAAAGTACTACTAACTTTCATAGTGTCTGTGAGCACCGTTATAATCTTCGTTAGTTTTCTTTTCTTGTAATTTATAAATTACAGCTAGGACTGCCAACTTTATAAATTACCACGTATTACAACTAGATTGTATATGGTGTATTGAAAATTATATTCTCATGAATCCGTACAAGAAGGGTACATATTCTTATAAGCTTTCTCTCAATGATTATCCCCTCAGTTAGATCCAAAGACCAGGATTGAATTAAATAGGCCAAACTAAAGTCGAATTATAGAATAATCCTCTTTAGAAAAAGATGTCCCCTTAAGTTTTTACCAATTTATTCATGTACATGTTAAAGTTCTACTACTATACAAAAAAGAAGACATCATTAATTTAATTTAGCATAAAGCTTGATTGATTGCCATCCCCTCCCCATGTCAAGTTACTTTACAAAGAACATATTTAAATTCTTGGATCCCTTTCCTTTTAAAGTTATTGTTAGTATTTGATGCACCTTCCATAAAAGGAGATTTTTTAAATGATCAAAACCGGAAAGTCGTATAAGAAATTTAAATATAGTAGGGTGTGAGATAGAATGCACTAGAACAACTAAAGTACAATTATAATTTACTAGGGTAATTCTTTTCTTGATTCTTTGAGTTGAATAGAATCAATGCACGATGACATCTTAATCAATTGTATAGTTGAGGAGGTTTCTAATTTAATTTTCTTCTGAATTAGTACTAAGTATATATTCTATATATGTGAAATTTAGTTGAGAGGGAATCATTCTTTTACTTTGGCTAGTGTGAATGTCTCTTTAGCATATAAAGAGTTAACTTACATAAATAAGTATTTTATTATAATCATACTAATTGCTTTCTGCTTAAGGTCGCCATCATCAAAAAATTTATAAGATGCCCACCAATTAATCTTTTCGCCGCTTAGAAATTCAAAAGGCATGTTAGGGACAAGAATCTTTATGTTCAATGTCTTCAACATGACACATGCGCCTAGAATGTTTCAAAATTAATAGTAGTATAAAAATTATTATTAGGTGTGACAAATAAGATCATGTTTTCATATACTCCTATAACATTTAATGAGAAAAATATGAATATTTTCATGTCAAGATTATTCATAAATCTTATGAACATTAAGAGCACTCCCTCAAGGCATCATGTACACATGTAACTATATAAATATTGCCCTAATATGTGTATATTACCCTTAAAAATCAGAAATTATATAGCATGGTGATTATGGGCAAAGGGATTAAGCCGGAAAACAAAAGTATATATAGTCAATTAGCTATCCATATATAAACACAAGAAGACATGTTTGGTCCATGGAAAACACACAACAACAACAACAACAAACACAGCCTTCACACATATAAATAACAGAACAACACTTCATCAAAAACAGAAAAAAATTACTGATAATACATCTAGGTAGGCAGACACCAACTAAGAGATTAATTTCCTTATATTTGTCTTAACATAAATATATTTAAAGTGGTAAGGGATATGCATGAACCAGCAAAAAGGGGATATATACAAATTCCCCTTTCCTCGATCAATTTCTTAAAAATAAAATCAAATAAATCTTTATAGAAATAAGAAGCGAAACAATTATTTTTAACTTCCCATCATCATCCTAATCACCACCACCACCTCTTCATAGCTAAAAATATCCCAATTTTTTCAAGATTTTGGAATGAGGCATATGCCTTTTAGAAGAACTGTGAACTAGTAGAGGTAAATGGGCAGAAAGAGCTAGGATATTGAGAGGGGGTTGTACCAGTAGCTGCAGCACTGGTACTGTTGAGAAAATGAGGCTGTTGCAAGAACCCAATTGCAGCTGAAGAGCTCCCTCCGGTGACATAGTTTCCGGTTCCCTCCTGTTCCGGAGGCCCTTGATCATACAATAGACCGGTGAATAGATGCCCGGCAATGTTGACCGTCGTCTGATACGCGTATTCGTCTACCACATTGTCCATCGAGCTCACCCGAACGCATCGGAATATCGCCGGAAAGCAAACCTCCCCTGGAAAATCCCCTTCTTCTAACCCTAATTTACCAAAAAATTAAAAATTCCAAAAAAAATTAAATAAAATGTTACAATCAAGTAATGATGCAGCCAGGTTATAAACTAGCTAGCTATGTAGGTAGGAGCTAGTTTTAACACATTATATATCATGTAAAATTACATACATGGATTGATCATATAACTCTACATAGTGTTTAGCCTCTTGGAAAGGTTAAAAAAAGGGAGTTTTGATGATTAAGTAGAGTAGTCACAAGAAACTATTTATGATCGTCAAAAAAAATTTATTAACTATCTAGGTACAATAGGTGAAAAGGTGGAATGAAAAGAAAAGAGGGGAGATTGAAGAAATTCAAGAAATAAAAATGATGTAAATCAAAAAATCAAAAAATAAAATAAAATTACAGTGTGTTCTAGCATAGCCTGTGCGGGTGGGGCTAGGGTTTGTGGGTTTTACTACAGTGTGACGCTACACACAGCAAGATTTTCGGATGGACTTGTTTTTTATCAACATTAGTGTGTATGAAAACAGGTATTGTGATGCAAAATGTTCAAAAACCGAAATCATCACTTTTTTCACTTAATTTCTAGTCTGCTCTCCACGGATCTGGCAAATCTTGTGCACTGTGTCTCAAGTGGAAAAAAAACACACAAACTCTCTCTCTCTCCTCTCTCTCTCTCTCTATATATATGAGGGAGTGGGGCTTGTAAATTGTAATTAACATACCTAAAGCAGCTTGATTTTCGCGGTATCTTTTAGGGTTTTGGCCGTGGTCAACGGAGGCGGAAATCTGGTGGTGCTGCTGCATCACATTGTGGCGGGGGCGGCGCTGGGCCACCGGCACCCACGTGCTCTTCACGTGGGTGGGGCACTGGAGGCCGCGGCTCTTGCAGCAGGTTCGACACCGCGAATGCTCGCAGTCTTTTTTGGCTTGATTCCCGCAGTCTTGGCACCTGCTGCTTGAAGACGAAGACGAGCTATTTATCACGCCTATTTCTTCCCTTCTCATCATGAAAAAGCAAAGCAAAGTTTGAGAGATAGAGAGAGAGGGAAAAAGGAAGAGAGAAGATAAATAAGAAAATAATAATGCCCTTTTTTTTTCTTAGTCTGTAGCTCCTGATCACCACAAAAAAAAAAGGGGAGAAAAATGAAAATGAAAAGGGTTTCTTGCTTTCCTGAGACAAGAAATAATCGCAGAAAAAATAGGGCTTCTTTTCAGGTTGGAGTTTGAGATACAACTTTATATTTAGCTTTATGTTCTTCTTCTTCTACTCTTCTTGGTGAGTTGAGTTCACTGCTTAAGTGTACCATGTTTTTTTTTGGGGGGGGGGGGGGGTGGCTTTGAAGATTTTTTATTTTTTTTTAAATCATTTTTTTGAAATATTTTTGCTCTATCTGAAGCAAGTTTTGGAAATAGTATTGGGATTTATTTTTATGCAAGGATCTCGTTAAATTCTGTCTACGGAAACGACTGGTACAGAGATTAATGAGATTCCGACGTTTTACTACTAAGCAGCAAACAGTGACTCCAAATTAGAAAGAAAGTGGACAACTGTGCATACATAAAAGAAGAAAGAAAGGCTTCTTACCGCACAGAAAAAAATAGCTAGCGTTAATAATAAGAAAGTCCTGCGCATAGATATCACATGATGTAACGTTGAGCCTTTTCATTATTATTAATTAGGGTTAACTGCGTATAGTAATTTTATTTCTACTATTTACTACAAATATGATCACTTGTTCTATTGGTAAAAGATTTGTGCACATCAACATGTACTATGCACATCTATCCAAGTATCCAATTAAGTTAGCTAGGGTTCATCAATTTCCAAGTATACTTTATTAATACCTAGTTATGGGTTATTAATTGAATAAAAATATGCTTTAATTATTATGGACGTAATTGAGTGTGAAATAGGGATCTAAATTAAGAAAATAAGCACTAAAAGGTATTGTGGCTACTATAAAAGTGCCAATATTGTTGCAACTTTTTTCATATGTATGGCTAGTTCGTGTTAACTTTTTTGACAACCACGCGAATTATAATATCGAAATTAAAACTATGTTGTGAACTATACAGATTGACATGGCATATTTATTTTATGGAGTATAAGATTTAAAAACTATTGTAAATCGAAATTAAGTAGTATGTTATTGTATCTAATTAACATTTAGTTATTCGATATATATAAAAATAAATTAAACGATCTTGAAGTATTACTAGAAACTGTGAGATGAATACATGTCATGATATTATCTTGTTTAAAAAAAATATTAAATGAACAATATGGATTAAAGTTAGGTGGATTTAAGCTAACGCGGCCACATAAAAGTACAATATGTTTTATTAGCCAAGTCAATTTTAATTCTAGGGGTGGTAAAATTTAATAACTTACTACTGCCTAACATATTTTCTTTATTGGATTGTTTATTTTAAATGACACATTTTTTAAAACTTCGCTCTCTCTACTCTATTAAAATTCTCACGCCGAATTAGAAATGCTCCGTTTAGATTGGGACGGAGGAAGTGATTGATTTAAAACTATTGTTGTAACTTGTATGTACCTATTAAATACGTATCTCCATATTGACACGCTATCATATTTTGGATATGCCCTATTTACGAGTACATGAATAAATATGCAATCATGGCCCCTTACGTATATATGTACGTGCATATTTGTTTCAATTATTTCTTTAATTTAATGATTTTAAAGTTTTTTGGTAATTTATTGTGTGCCTAAAATCCATAGTGGTAGGAATTAAAGTTGGAGGTTGGAACCATCAAAAGAGGGTACATATTCATGAAAAGGGATATTTCTATTTTAATCATCTTTGATGTTATGAGTTGAGGTAGTACAACACTTATGAACGTGATTGATATCTCTTTTCAAATATCCCAACGTCGTGTATGAATGAAGTACGGAAAATAAAATGAAAATTGAAAAAAAAATAGTATTATGCATATATAAGTGAAAATATAAGTTAGAGATAATTGATTCCTAATTTGTGCAAGTATTATAAAACACTTCTTTTGATTTTAAAGATGAATTTTCACCAAAACTTTTTCTGATAAATCGATAGCTATCAATTAATTTTATAACAATAAGCTAAACGAATTTCAAGCGAATTAATACAGAAAATGTATTAAAAATGGTGTTTTGGTAAATGTTGGAGAAATATCTAAAATATCAAGAGAGAAAAGTCAGTGTTTAATTAACGATATCAACAATACGTTCATAAAAACCTATTAAATCCATTGGAGCAAACAGAATAAAAAAGAAAATTTTAATTTTGACAAAATGGAAATGTATTAGGTGCGGCCGGAAAACATTAATTTTCAATGAATACCTTTTTAGAATATTTTTTTAATAAATGTATACATATTACATAGGTGTGTCAATAGACAAAATATCCTTTAACTATTCTTGAATTTCTCGAAATTAAAAACCCTAAGAAAATAAATAAATTTTGGGTCCCTAATACAGTAACAAACAATATCTCAGAAAATATACAGTAGCAAACAATAAATGTATACAATCGACTGTGCCCGCACGACAAACAATGAAGAAAAGAAAAGGGATTTTGGCTTTATATTAGATCATATATCATCTACCATCATTTACTAATATAAAGCGGTTAGAGTGATTACTTGATAGATAGATATATAAGTAATTTCTGAAATTTTCATTTATTCGAATGCTATAGTTTGTTTTGGTACAATAATTACGAGGAGAGATACTATAAAAGTCTACGGGCAACAAAAGAGTTGCAATGGAAAAAAATCCTCTAAATTCCACGTTGCATAATAATGCAATTTTTATCGTTAATCAAATCTTCAAACGTGCACGTGAAATAAAGTCAATAATATATGAAGTGGGTTAAGCTTCGTATATATTACTAACAATTATACATCTAATTTCTTCTAAAAAACGACTACATCAAACATAGAAATTTCTTCTAAAGAACAACAAAGAAATTTCAGAATAGAACTTATAGTCGCTCAAATGTATTATATGGATTAAAATAAAACAAAAAATTATATAAAGGTGAAGACGACTCAAACCTAGTATTCGTACTGCCAACCTTGTCCCGATGACGAAGGTAATTAGGAACTGCGAGCTAAGCATGTCGAGTTGTCTCATACGTATGCAGGTTACTTCTCAATCGTCAGACCAACGTCTTGTGGCACGCCACCATCCACGAGCACATTCCATGTAGCAAACACATATATCATGGTGGAAATGGGGCGACCATTAAAGATGGTCTTATGTAGCGTGGGGAATGGGCTCTATCGTGTGATCGGGTTTCAACAGCGAGATGTGAAGTATGTCGTGCTCATGGATATGATAAACATCCGGTAAACAGAGGTATAAGCAACACCTCAATGCGCTTCAATATTTTAAATGGACGTATAAATGACGACCTAATTTTAGCCCATAAGGGTTTCATCACATAAGGTTGGTGATGATGATATAATTTAAGAAGAAGCATGGCATATTTAAGTGTTTATTGTGTAATTATGTTGATGAAATACTTCACACTCATGGTCTTTCATCTCAAACTCAGTAAACAAGTTCATTCTTAGTCTTTTCATTTCTTCTATGGCGTTCTATATAATAATCATATCATCAATATAAATGACCAAACATTCATCTCTTTGGATGCATGGTGTGATGTGAATTGCTTTGTTGGAATTTTTATCCCCTCATTTCTTCAAATCGATATATCTCTTTTGGTTTGTAGTATCGATATCTCACGTGTTGAATCATAATTCAACATCAGGCAAATTTACGATACACAGATCAAATTTATTTCACTCGTGTTTGGGTGCACGGATAAAAATGGAACAACCAAAAGTTTGAGTTTGAAGAGTGAGGGATAAGAGTATTTTTTGTAAATTTGGTAAGTATTTGCAGTGTAGTTTGAAGTTCAAGAATATTGGTATGAAGCCGATTTAAAAGGTGAAGGGTCTTGGGCTAAAAGTGTTTTGGACTCGTGACTCTATGGATAAAACTCAAGTTATTTTATAAAGGGTATATAATTTCTTACACCATTTTATTATGTGGTATATGAGTAAGTGATTTGGTGTAATAATTCACGGATTCATTGACAAACTCATTGTCGGGTTAAAGGATCCAGATGAATTTTTAAAATTGAGTTTGAATCATGAAATTGAAAATGATATATTTGTCAAAAACAATACACATTTGAGACCAAATCTTCTGTATTTGCGTTTGACTTGACTTTTTTATGGTTGGATATGAGTTGGAATTGACAAAAAATTGTTTGTTATATAATCTAGTAAGTATCGATAATATTGCTTCAAAAAAAATCAAAGAAAGAGACAATTGTTCTTAGCTATGAGACGGAAGATCGATTAAGTAAATTTTTCATATGAATTAAATTCAAGCAATTTGAAGAGAATTCGTTTATGTACGTAAAAAATGATTCAATTTATTCCTTAAAAATATTACTACCATTAAAATCAAAATTTTAAAATTTACATCGACCGACTTGATTGAGTAGTATACAACATTGGCAATACCAAAAATATATAAATGCTGGAGAAAATAAATAAAGCTAAACTATATCTAAAATGACAAGACTTGTTTCACAGATCGATGTTGAAATAAATTATTTGAAACAATTCCGAAAAACAGTAGAAGATTGAGAGAGATAAGGCAAACAAAAGTGTGATGATTGGAGGTGGTTGTTGGTAGTGTAAACACGTCCAACTATTTGCTTTCAAATCAATAACTTTAGACACAGTAGAAACCGAATAATTTTTAATAAAATATCTATATATTAGAAACATATTTGTATAATTATGGGAAAAATAAACGACGAACGGAAATTTCCTAATTTATGTTGCATTTTCAAATTAACTTTTAGTCAGAGTCTGACTCATTTTTAACGTCATTCATTTCCAATGGTGAATGAATGACCTACTTCAACTTGTCTTTCCGCCCAAAATACTCGCAGTGATTCTTTCTCTAATGTATGCTTGGCTCTTTACAAGAGAGACAATATATAAATTAAAATATATTAAATATTTTAAATTTTACTACTATTCAAAATTAAGAAAAGATACAACGTCTCTTAGCATATTGTAATTTTGTAGCACAATTATTTGTATCATCGTGTCATTCACCCCATATTTGGGAACCGACTAATTTAATTAAAAATAAAGGTTTGAGGGTTAGGTCATCCACTACGCTATCTCTATACCGTCCCTTAACTACTATTTGACCACTACTTGAGGGCCTCACTGTCATTTTTTCCTCCATCCCTTAACTAAGGGACGGAACCTGCAACGCTCCGTCCCTTAACCGTCCCTTATTTCGTCCCTTAATTACTATTCATTCAATTTCATTTTTTATTTTTTATTTTCCAACCCAATTCAATTTAAACAAACACAATTCATTAAAATTAAAACAACATTACAACTTAAACTTAAAAAAAAAAAGAAAAAAAGACATAATTAAAATTCTAAAAAAATAAAAATGACATAATTTAATCTTCTCCGTCAAAGTTTTCCCAAATGTGCTCAATTAGATCCTCTTGGAGTTGGGTGTGGGCCCTAGAGTTGCGTGTCCTTGCCCGAATAGCCAACCGTTCTTGTATAGACGGATGCGCTCCACTTCGCGGCGGACTACTTGCGGTTGAGCTTCCGGGGGATTCGAGGAATAACCAATTTCCCGCATCGGGTCCTTCGTCTCGGACAATCATGTTGTGCAAGATTATGCACGTATACATGAAGTCGACCATGCTCTCCATGAACCATGAACGAGCCGAGGCTTTGATGATGTCGAAGCGCGCTTGGAGAACCCCGAACGCCCTCTCCACATCCTTGCGCGCAACCTCCTGCTTCTGCGCAAAAAGAGTCTGCTTTGGGTTGGCAGGCCTGCTGCACGTCTTCACGAAGGTCGACCACTTCGGGTAGATGCCGTCGGCGAGATAGTACCCCATTTTATACAGCCGGTTGTTGGCGACGAAGTTGATGGCCGGCGCTTTACCATCCAAAACTTCGGTAAAGAGGTCGGACTGGTGGAGCACGTTTACGTCGTTGTTCGAGCCAGGGACCCCGAAGTACGCGTGCCAGATCCAAAGCTGGTAGTCGGCAACGGCCTCGAGTACAACGGTTGGGTGGGTGCCTTTGTGGCCGTTCGTGTAGGACCTCATCCAAGCCACCGGGCAATTCTTCCATTGCCAGTGCATGCAATCGACACTGCCAAGCATCCCGGGGAATCCGTGCACTTGTTCGTGCAGGTTGAGGAGGAACTGACAATCGTCCGTGCTTGGCCTCCGGAGGAATTCGTCACTGAAGGCTGCCCGGACGCCTCTGCAGAAGTTGAGCAAGCACATGCGCCCAGTGGTGTCTCCGATGTGGAGGTATTCGTCGAATATGTCGGCCGTTTGTCCAGTCGCAAGCTGACGGATGACTGCAGTACATTTCTGCAGCGTCGTGTGGCTGGGACGGCCGACCCCGTCGAACCCTTCTCGGAAGAACTCTTCCCGGGCCGCCAAAGTATTCGCTATGTGGAGAAATAGCGGTTTACTCATGCGGAAACGGCGACGGAAGTAGGTATCTCCCCAAGTCGGGTTATCGGAGAAGTAGTCGCGTACTAACCGTGCGGCGGCTTCCTCCCGGTTCCGATTGATGTACTTCCGGGAGCATCGTGGGGGTGGCGTGGCTTCCTCCGCCTCTCGTCGTCGATCTTCTTCAAGTGATTGTTCCATTAATTGACACATTTGCTCAAAAGGATCCATTTGTTTGAGTTGATTTAAGATGGAAATTGGAGTGATAGAGAGGATTTGAGAGGAATAGATGTGTGTTTGTGTTTGAAATGAGTATGAAATAGGATTATTTATAGACTAAAAAAATTTAAAAAAGGAAAATAAAAAATTAACAGTAATATTACCGTTTAAAAATTAAATTTTTTTTTATTAAAATTTGATTTTTTTTTAAAAAAACGAATTATTGCGTCATCCGTGACGACGCCTACTCGCGGGCCAGCGAGTGGGCGTCACGCAAGCATCGGGCGCGCGACACGTCTCCCGGGCGCGTGGCCGGACGGTGCGTCCCGTGTCTCGCGTCTACGGGCTACGGGACGAGACGGGCGCGGGCTCGGGACGGGATGATCGTTGCAACGGGTCCCGTGGAGGACCCGTCCCTCCGGGACGAAACGCGAGCCCGGCGCGGGACGCGTAGTGGATGGTCTTACAATACACGTTTTGGAATAAAATATATTCATAAAAGTTCAAACATAAAATCAAAATCCATCCACTCCCATTTAATTTCGTTTGTCTGAACGCTAACGTTGGTTTCTCAATTATTCTTTGCATTTTCTATCTCAATCAATGTGCCCTTCTCATTCAGTGATTTTGAGAATCGCAGACCAAAAGGTGTGTTCAAATATTTGTGGAATTTCACAGAGAGAGAACATTGGGGTTAATTTTTTTTAAGATTGCCAAATTATAATGTTTGTATAAAAAAATAGTATTAATTAATAAACTAATTTTGTGTCAGAATTCATCTACTCAGCTTTTATTTTCTTTCAAATAAGATACTGTACTTTTGTACTCATATAGAAAAACTTAAATTTATTTTCTTGGGCGTATATAATTATTGAATAAAAATAACTTTTATTTGTTTGAGATAATTAAATTGTAGAAGAAAAATAACTTTAAAGACATTCATAACAGTAAAAAAAAAATAAAAAATAAGTGCCTTATTTGGAAGAAACCTAAAGTTTAGTATAGAACAAAATTTTGTTTAGCTTCATTTTTATACAAGCACTACATATAGTTGCTAGTTTTTTGAGAAATTAACCCTAGAATGATGTGTATCTTATACACTCTTCGGAATATTCCAACTATTTCATTTGATCTTAATATCGATTTGATGGCATTCCATAGTGCTATATGGTGTTCATAAAATCAAGTAAATTTTTATTTTTTATACTTTAGTAAGAATAGAAATTGACTGAAAAACTATTAATTGGATGATTTCCGGCTTTATTTGTAACAATGTCTTATGATATTATATTTTAGATATTACAAAAGGGGGGGGGGCTTATATTTTGAATAAACGCGATACACATTGCCCATGCGAGTAAAAGTCTATTTTATTGTAAAAATATTGAGTTTGAATAAAGACGAAAATGCTGAACCAAAACGTTTGGTATTCGACCACTAATTTATGGTTACCAGCTTAGAGATTGTTTAAATTGGGAAAGACATAAATGCAATATTAATATTCTAGCATTGTGTTTCGGGAGGGTCATTATTAATTGACCAGTATTTTCTGACTTGTATTATTTTTAATTATTAATATATTCTTCCTTTTTTATTGATAAGATCTATTTCATGCATCGGTTTAGGGGTAAAATGTATGCTACTTGATCAGTTTATCACGCAAAGTGAGTGTTAATTGTGCAGGAATGCCGCTTGACCAAGGGCAACAAGGCTAAGCTGATCAAACTGGTACAGAAGGCGAAAAAGGCCAAAAACCGGGTGGGTTGATCAAGGGAGTAATCAAGCAGTTAGCCGGGGGACCACTTCGTTCTAGAAGAAAGACACGTGAGGCTGATGCGCTGGATGACGATCATCAATCGGATATCAAGGACGACATTCTAGAAGGGGACACGTGCTGATACGTAAGACGCAAGGACGAAGCCGATCATCATTCTGTTATTGAGGAGCGATGTCATTCTAGAAGAAGGGCACGTATCAATCGATGAGGCGCTCAATCCCAGCAAGGACGAATATTCGCTGCCAAAGACGTTACCCCAGCTGGAGATTGTTGCTACGAGCTTATAAATAGAGGATGCACCATCCTAATAAAAAGCTTCTTCCCTTTTATCTTCTCTTTTCCGTTTTCTAGTTTAGTTTCCAGTTCCGAAGATAGCTTAGTTAGAGAAATGGTCAGTTAGAGAGAGACTGAGAGAGCGACCGAAGAGAGCGCGACAGAATACTCAATATCTGTTCGGCGCTGTCTCAAGTTTCCGACCGAGAGCTTCTCGGCTTTACTCGCTTTCTTATTTTCTGAAGTTGTTAGCTTAGTTAAATTCCATGTTGTTCCGTAGTTAAAGAATCGATCTTTTTGTATTCCGCATGTTTACAGTTCTGTTATGAGCATTGAGTATAAAAATCGGAGTTATTTTGTTTTCGTCATCTCGATTACTGTTCCAGTCTAGTTCAACGTTAAAGTCTCTGATCTAGTGTTTAATCATGATTGACAAAGTGTTTTGTGTTTTCGTGGCAAGCCTAGGCAGTTAAGTCATTTTCCAACATGATGAGTTACTTGATCCAGTAGTTAGTTTACATTCCGCCTAGCAAAACCCAGTAGTTTTAAACTCCCAATTTAAAGTGTGGCAGCAGCCGACCCCTGTTCACTACTCACACACTCAACGCACCGGTTTCTCTGTGGGATCAACCTCGAACTTGCCGCTTTACGGTTAAAGTAGTGCAAATTTGGGAGTTATAAATATTTCTTTCGGTGGAGCTAGAGAGAACGCATTGATCAAGTGGCAACGACATTTGCTAACTGATCCAATCGGTTCGGTTATCTTCCATATAGCTTGATTCAATCCGCGCTTCTCTTAAATCTTCCGACCATTTATTTCAAAATGTCCGACTATAATCATCTACGTATCATACTTCATTATTGAATTATGTAATATTAATATTTGGCATAATTATTACTACAATTATGAAGTACTTAGTAATTTGGTTGGTCTATCTCACATTTTTTTCCTTTTAATTTAAATTGATGAAGATTTTTTATTCCAAACCGTGAATCGTCAAAAAAATGAATGAAGTTTAATCAAATTTTGATTTGTCTTTAATTTTTAGAAATCAGTAGGAAAAACATGAAGTTTAATACTCAATCGTCCCACAAGTTTTGATTTGGGTGTCATATCTGATATGACAATCGAAATTTTGGTCTATATCTCCATCTGAATCATTATATTCGTAATCAATTTGAAACTCTGAGTGTATCAGATCAACAATATATTACACATAGACGGCTTGAATATTTCGTTTTGGGATATTCACAAACAATATTTAACTTAATGTTTTTTCAATCAATTTTAAAGTTGTGAGCATACCAGTTAATTGTTCTTCCAATAATTTGCCATATTCTAAATTGTCACACTGATTTTAACGGATTTAACTTAGGTGAACTCAAAGTTGTTGTAACTGACCAAAAAAAATTCTGCATACACGAAACGTCTAGTTATCATACGAGGTCATTTTGAGAGGCTCACAACAACATTGTTTTATTCAAATGTTCGTTATTGAATTAAATACCAAGGTGAATTTTCCTCTTCTTAAATTTGTCTTGATTTTCTTCTTAATTCTATCACCTTCTCGTTCCTCTTCTATTATACCCCCTCTCCTCCCCCCAAACGGAAGTTTTTTTTAATTTTTATTTTGGTCCGTCTCACAAAATTAGTCCATTTTTATTTTCGACAAGGCTTTTCCCTCCTATGAGGTGGACCTCATTCTCCACCGACAATACTACAATCATTTTTCCTTTCTATATTTCTTCTACTTTATCAATTTTGAATTAAAATTCATGTCGTCCCCAAAATCCTTTTCTAAGGGATGGATGGAGTATGAGTGATTATTAAGACGTGAGACGCACTCTAACCTTATAAAGTGATGTGAGAATGAGTCTGGTTTGACGTTTATTTTCATATGGTTGATGTTGTTGGTTGGTCAAGTCGGTGCCCGATGTCCCTCGTATGTTGCTGTTAGGTTTAAGGACAGAGAAGTTGTTACGAACACAATTCTCATATCGGTTGTGAGAACAACTAGTGTGGGGTATACAGACTAAATGGGTCCTCTCTCCTAAATTCATCCACATCACCACCATTAATAGACGTTTATGTTATCTTAATTTCGCATTTGTTTGTAAATTATCATTGTCTTGGGACAATTTAGATAAATTAAAACTTCATTATTTTAAATTTGAATTTTGAAAAGTGGGAGATAAACTAGATTTTGGCCAAATTTTGTGATTTTATAATTAGTGGCATTTATCTCTTAATATTTTGCATTTATTTAGAAATAATAATTACTGTATTTGTTACACCTAATCTTATCGTGTATTTAAAGCCATGTTGTTGTGGAATAATATTTCGATCCTTGTAGTTGTAGCATATATAGACCAACGTAACCATTATCTCCTCCAAACCAATAATATAAAACTTTGTATTATACTCCAGATAAATTAAGCCATGTTGTTGTGGAGTATATATTTTTTTAATCATACTATTTGCGTTTCTTCCTAAATTTTGGAAACTGCGACAGTTCGAAATTTATGAAAGTAATGCATTTCAATCTTTGACCAAACAAAAAATAGAATTTGTGAGTAGAAATCAATTCTGAAGCTGACATGTATGATAGAATTATAAAGATGCAGATTATTTATCATCGAGTTTGTGGTATATACAAATCAATATATAACAAGATGCAGATTATTTATCATCGTGTTTGTGGTCTATACAAATCAATATATAACACAATTTATTTCAAATTAAGTTACCTTTGGATGTTGTTTCTATGGGACATTATATCTATTATCAAACCTCAATTTTTTCCTTGTGCACAAATTGTATTTATTTCTTAGTTTGTTGAGATTTTAATAGTAAAACAGAAAGAGCAGTTGTATTTTATTTATTGACCATCATAATATTCTAACTTCATATAGAAAATGTTTTTTTTTTCTAGAAAAATAGATATAAGTTTAATGGCACGCCAATGTGAGCTCGAACCTTGAGACGTTTGGCACGTGCTACATGGATGATTAATTGCACATAAATTAGTTTGTATGTAGGTGTTTGTTTGAACGATGATGTTTAATTGGTGCAACAGTATTCCTCCACAAATAATTCGTGTGTATGATCACATCAATGTCCTTCAATAAAAAATTATTTTTGTAGCATAATTTAACATGTAGTTATTTATTAGTTTTGGATTATTCGTTTATCAACAGTTTTTTACATCAGGATGTCGAAGTTTGTTGTATTAATCTTAACCAAAAGTAAACATTCGCATGTTATAAATATCCACTAGCATAGCTTACGCTACAACAAAAGGTACATTTTGTCGAATTTAATGACATAGCGTAAACTTTTTTTTATGAGTTTAAAAATTAGTATTTTTTAAATCCAACTTCTGTTAGAAAGATGTTCCCGCGGGTAGTATCACACAAATTATTGTTACAAATAAGAAAGATTAAATTAATTCTGCCATTATATTATATAAGTAGCGTCAAGTGTCATTCATAATAAGGAGAGCCTCCCACAATCCTTCCAAAAATTCCTCTTGCCACATCATCGGCCAACCTCACATATCTCCAACAGCCTTTTCAAAAAATTCCTCCAGCCTCTCACAGCCCTCCCAACAACCCTTCAATTAATTCATTTTAATTGTTGATGTTTATCAAATATTAAAATAACATAAACAAAATTAATTGGCCAAAATAAAAAATAGTAGAAAAACTCAAACATGCTTCATTAAAAAAAACTTCAAACTAGGACTGTGACCATCAGCTGGGGAACTGCTTCCCGCCACTTGGATAATGTGAACTTCTGATTCGCCGGTGTTCGGGAAATCGCTATCATGATTCATTATATCAAGAGAGAAAATTTATACTCGTGAGAATGAGAGCTGTGAATAAATTGAAGTGCAGTGAGTTGTAAATATAGAGTTAAAATAAAAAAAAAATTTATGGGACAGCGCTTACTCGACAGTCGGACGGTGCGCAATAGGCGGCGAGCACCCCTCGCCCCTGCCCTTCCCTGCGGTGCCCGCCCGTCCGCACTGCGGCGGGACGGCGCCCCTATTGTGAGTGCTCTTACTTGTTAATAAATAATAATCTTAGCAAATAGCAATAGATGAATACTGCAAGTAAGGAAGCAGAAGCACCAGTAATAAATTGTATACTAAAATAAAACATCATCGCTGTAGTATTTGTTGTTATACAAACTATACAAATGAGTTTGCAACAAGTCTTTTTTACAGAAATATAATTGAATTTGAAATAATAATAATTAAAATATAATGTAACAACTTATAGGTGGGCTAAGGCAAGTTGATATGTATTGAATACTAAATATTTATAAGGTAATTCTGTGAGGTATTAATAACTAACAGGTTGTATGAATAGAATTAACAATAATATAATGGCTTACAGCCGAGGCCCAATTACCTAAATTTGGGCCGGACTTACCAGGGTGGCCTCTCTCGTTCACTTTCTATTTTGAATTTTCCTTATCACTATAATTAATATTCTAAATTCCGAAATATAATTATAAATTCTTATGTCATAATTTTTCATGATTTATTAAACATCATTATTATTCAATGTTATATTTTTAAAATTTTAATTGGAGCCTATTCTTATCATATGGAGTATTAATATTCTAAATTTTCTATGTAATTATATATTATCAATATAGGATTTTTATGATTAAAACCGAACAAATATAATTTTAATATTAAGCTTTTAGATTTTTATCAGATAGTATTTCATATCTTTGTTATCCTGAAATCTAAATATTCGTAGTTATGATTGAAATTTTTTAATCTAATAAAGTTTTAACTCGATTAGTCCACTCCTAACATCCAATTAGCTCATAACTCAAATTAGTATGATCAAGTTCGATAAATTGGTTTGATTGGCATCCCTAATTATTAGAACTGCTTAATCGGTTCTCCGGTTCTCGGGTACCCAGAATCGGAACCGCAACCGACCGGGTAATTGAGGAACCGGGAACCGGTTCCGGTTCCGATACCGGTTCTAATGTTCTAAAAAATTCCTGTTCCGATTCTACCCGGAACCGAATAATAAATCAATTTTAGATTTTCAATTTTAGATTCTAATAGTATTACGAATATCAAATATAGATATAGTACATAACTTTTCCTAATAAATAATAATCGAGTATCAAATATAAATATGGTACATAACTTTTCCTTATAATATTCATAAAGAATAATCGAATGTCAAATATAAATATGATAACTTTTCCTTATAATATTCATAAATAATAATCGAATATCAAATATAAATATGGTACATAACTTTTCCTAATAAATAATAATATTATATTTATAGGATCTTAGTATCTTACGGTAAGTTTAAGTTAATCCTATTTATTATTTACCCCAACTTTCTACCCACGCCGCCTTCCCGCAGACGATCATTCGATCACACTCTCAATCTCTCACGCCGCTAACCCTCCTCATTCACTCGACGCTGCTGACCTTCCTCGCCGCCGCCGACGCCGTTTTTCTTGAGTTTTGAAGGTAGTTTTCTTGCCCTCTTGAGTATATTTTGGTGTGTATATAGTTTTGTGTGTGTGTGTGCGTGTATGTGTCGCACGCGTGTGTGTATGTGACTATGTGCGTGTGTAGGGGTTGTGTGTGTGCATATATGTCGTGTGAGTGTGTGCAGGAGCTGTGAGTGTGTGCATCTGTCGTGTGTGTATATATGCCGTGTGAGTGTGTGCTGGAGCTGTGAGTGTGTGTGTGTGTAAGGTGTTGCGAGTGTGTTTAGAGGTGCTGTGTGTGTAAGGTGCTGTGTGTGTGTTTAGAGGTGCTGTGTGTGTTTATGCCTTTATGGTACTGTGTGTGTGTGTGTTTAAGGTGTTGTGTAGTTTAGGGTGCTGCGTGTGTTTACGGAGCTGCGTGTGTTTACGGAGCTGCGTGTGTGTGTTTATGTGTAGCTTATAGTCATTAGGCCATCCGCAACGCTGTCTCTTAACCGTCTCATCTCTTAACTATTCATGGGTCCCACTGTACTTTTCACTCCATCTCTTAACTAAGAGACAACACATGCAACCCTCCATCTCTTGTCCGTCTCTTAACCATCTCGTTCTTTAACTATTCATTCAGTTTCATTTTTTATTTTTATTTCCAACGAATTCAATTAATAAAAACACACTGCCGGCCCACCTTTCAACGTCTTTGACGGCCTCCCAAATATCGACATGATTGAATTCTTTGTCGTTGTCGTAAAAAAAGACTCGCAAAGCCGCTCTCATAATGTCGGCTCCACTGGCTCCGCTTTGGTATTGAGCTGCTTCATTCTTGTAGATGCCGCAAAATTTTTTAACATCTCTGTCGACGCGGTCAAAATGACTGCGGAGCATCTTCAGGGTGCGGCGGCGGGACCGAGCCGGCTTGTTCTCGTTGTAGGCGGCAGTGACCTTTTTCCAAAAACACTTGCGGGTTTGTTGAATACCGATAATGGATCGTACGAGACGCTGATCCAAGCGTTGAACAGAGTCGTCGTGTCCGCCCGGCTGTATGGATGACGGCCTATATCCTCCTCCTCCTCGGCCGCCTCCTCCTCTTCCTCCACGGCGTCGAATGCGCGACCCCTGAAGCTTCCACCGCCTCGTCCTCCTTCCGGATTGGGTTCATCCGGATAATCCTCCATAATTTGGGATAATCCCTGCGAATACCTCAGGGCGGAGGGACGAGAGTATGCATCCACATCAAAATAGGGTGGTTGGTACGCCGCCGGCGTCGACGAGCCTTGGGTGCCCGGCGTCGACGAACCGGAACCGGAACCACCCAAGACATTGTACATGCCCCCAATCGGCAAACGCGTTCAAGTCATATCCGCCGGAGCCGCCCTCGTTTCCGTTGCCAGACATTTTTTAGATGAAAATTGGAGAGGAAATGAAGATGATTTTAGAAGAATAGATGTGTATTTGTGTGTATAATGAGGATGAAAGATGAGTATTTATAGAGTAAAAAAAAGAGAAAAAATAATATTTTTTTTAAAAATGACCGTTGAACGGTCATATGACAGTTTTTATTATTATTATTTTTTTATTAAAATCAAATTTAAAAAAATGATTTATTATTCAGCAAAGACGACGCCCACTCGCGGGCCGGCGAGTGGGCGTCACGCCTAGCCCCAGCGCGCCACGTGGCACTGGAGCATGGTGAGCTGGTGCGCCATCCGTCTCGCTGGGACGAGACGCTCGCCGAGACAGAGACGAGACGCGGGGCTGCAACGCCGTCTCGATGTCGTCTTGTCTCGCCGAGACGAGATAGAGATGGCAACGAGACGCGTTGCAGATGCTCTTATGTCCGTGTATAGTGTGTTTATATGTAACTTATAGATTATAGTTATCAACTATTTATTTTGAATTGTGGCAGATGTTTGAATCTCTTCACCAAACACAAGTTATTCCTGATTTTGATGAAGATGAAGTCATGTTAGAGGATATTGAAGTTGAAGAACTACATCCTACATCAACGGAGACAGAAAAAAATGAATGGAAGAAACGGAAAACCAGAGTGAGATCTGATGTATGGCAAGAGTATACAAAAGTCATGGTTAAAGAGGGAGACCTTCCAGTAGAACGACCAAAAGCCAAATGTAACCGATGTTCGAGACGTATTGCGGCTGATCCAAACAAGCATGGCACATCACCATTGTGGAAATACTATACATCATGCGTGAAGAAGCATGAAGCGAACAAGTCGCAGACAGTGCTTAACTCGGACGAGTCAGGATCCATGATAAACTGGAAATTCAACCAAGACCGTTACGATTGTGTAAAGATGTACTTGACACGGAAGATGCATCTGAGGATTTTTTCGGGTTAAAAGGCATGGGAAGAGTGTCACTTACAACAGATAGTTGGACCGACTGCAATAACACAAACATTATTTGTGTCACGGCGCATTGCATCGATAGATCATGGAATTTGCACAAAAAAATAATTGGTTTCTCAAAGATCAATAGTCATAAAGGTGACGATCTTGCTTCGGCAATCACCGCTATTCTTCATGATTGGAAGCTGAAAAGACTATTTTGTAGAACCTTGGAGAATGCTGCCACCAATGATTATGCAATTAAGGAGATGACCACAAGGTTCGTAGAGAGGAACATGCTTCTTGCTGGTGGTCAGTATTTCCACCAGCGATGTGTGGGACACATCTCAATCTTGTTGTTGAAAGGGGATTAGAGGAGATAGGTATGTTGGTTAGACGAGTTAGGGAAGCCGTGAAGTGGATAATGGCTTCACCAGCTAGATCTGAGGCATTCAAGGACACTGCAAAGTTATATAAGGTTGAGACTTCAAAGTTTTTGTGCATGGATGTGCCCACTAGGTGGAACTCGACATACCTTATGCTAGAGTCAGCATTGCCGTATGCGCCGGTGATGGCTCTCTTTGAGATAGTGAACTCAGCCTTTGTTCGAGATTTGAAGCAGAAGACACACAATAAGAAATCCATTGGTGTGCCTGAAGAGCTCGATTGGCATGAAGTAAGGAGGAAGTGTGGTTATCTCAAAAAGTTCCACAAGTTGACTGAAGAGGTCTCTGCCACCTCATATCCTACATGTCACACGTTCTTTAAGGAAATGTGTAGCATCTTCACTGTTATCAGACGCATGGAGGGACATGAGGATGAAGATATAAAGAGAATGTCCACAAGAATGAAGTCATGAAACATGTGCAATTATGTTTGAAGATAGTGTATGGGGATCGTCGGGCTGCAGAGTTGGTGTAAATGTTAAAAAAGTCAATGTATGACTTGTTTGAGTTGTACTAAATTGAGATGAATGTCAATTCAAATCAACCACCAACACCTGGATGTACAATTCAAACTACTATACCAGTAGATGATGATGGTTTTGAAGAGGTTTATTTATCTAGTTTGGTGACTATTGATGAAGAAGAGGAAGAGGAAGTGCTAGATCGGTCAGAGTTGACTTTGTACTTTGCAGAGAAACAATACAAGATGAATATAGTGGAGGTTAGTAATTTTGACATTCTGCAGTGATGGAAGTTAAAAACTCCCCGCTATCCCTTTCTATCTGAGATGACAAAAGATATATTGGCCATTCCGGCATCTAGCGTAGCTTCATAGTCAGCATTTAGTATGGCGGGGCGTGTTCTATCTCCTTTTAGAAGCTCTCTGAAAATGGTGGAAGCCCTCATATGTGCTAAAGATTGGTTGAGATCTAGTGGGAGTAGTGTTGGAAAATTTGAGATACAAACTTGTCGGGCGAAAAATTACACGGAAAATAACTGAACAAATTGCACGAAAAACTTGTAGAAAGTGGTAAGCCGAGTCGAGGAGTCCTCTTCTCGCAAGACGAGATACGCCCCGGTAATGCTCACGGTTTGGCGTGTCATCCCCAAAGATAAAACGGATCCATCTCTGAAGTAGCAGAGCTCTAGCGAACGGGAGTAAGGCGGGGGCAGAGCTTCGACGGGAAGATTATGCAGAGAGGGAGAGAGCGTGTATGCAAGAATGCTTGTGTATGTTCTGTATGGAATGCAATGGATGCATGCATATTTATAGGCCAAGTCCACCCGCAGGGGGCCAGGGGCATTGATGGAGTCAACAGCCATTATGTGTGTCATGATGGCTTGACTGTAACCGCTGGGGGTTATTGACTGGTGCACTAGCCATTGGGAGCTGAAGAGACACAACGCACCTGGACATGCTACATGACGGGATACACCATGGACCGTCGGGGTCCAACGGGGACCTTTTGTCTCCCGTTATGCGTCGGGGTCCAGCGGGGACCTTTTGTCTCCCGTTATGAGTCGGGGTCCAGCGGGAACATGACGTGGACCAGACCCGTGGGGGATAGCGTGGAGTTTGGGTGGTCTAAAAGGAATAAGCGGGGCTTGAACCACGCTCAATGACCAGCTCCAAAGAACAGCCCAAAGACCACCCAAAGACCAATTGCCAAGGCACAAGGCACACGGGGCACGGGTCACGGTGCGCGGCTCGCGGGCGGTGGCGGCGCGCGCGTGTGGACTCTGTCACCCGTCTTGTTCCACGATAATTATTACACATAATAATCCATCTTATTAAATACTTCATCAAAGAAGTTTATCATCCCCGATGTGGGATAATTAACACTTAGTTAATTAATCACTTACTTTTTCCATAGCTCATTTTTGACTTTATTGTGACCAACTTTAATATATTATTTCTCACTCAGCGGGAATCGGATTTGAGAAAATGAATATACTACGGTCATCTACTCGGAACGTAGATCGTCGCCATTGCATTTAATTTTACAAAATTAAATGTCTTGTAACATTTATTATTAATCAAAGTCGTTTGACCAAGTACGATTCCAACAAGTAGCATATTGATAGATGCGGAAGATGTATGCGACACGGTGATGGACAAAGAATACGAAGATGGTTAGTGATTTACTTATTTATTTTGGTAACATATACTCCCTCCGTCCCATAATAGATGTCACACTTTCCTTTTTAGTTTGTCCCATAAAAGATGTCACATTTCCTTTTTTGAAAAAAGTTCTTTCTCATATTAATATAAATATATTATTTTTTCTCTCCACTTAACACACAAAACAACTTTTCCTAAAATCCCGTGACATTCTCCAAGTGTACCATCTATTATTGAACTGAGGGAGTAAAATATTTTTTCCATTTATTAATTTATTTGTTTTTGGTAGTGGTGGAAGCTCTTCGAAAGGTTGGTATTGAGGTGTCGCCGGCTACAACTGAATCAAGTGCTCCGAGTGAAGTTCAAGTGACTTAGTCACTTGAGTATTATGTGTTGTCATTTTGAGATATTGTTTAATCCCTTTGGTTTGATTTGGATATTGTTAACATTGTTAAATTTTTTTTTGTTTTTAGACTTGGTATCATTGATTTGGAATTTTGGATGTTGTCGTTGGTTTTGATTTGGTTGTTTGAATTTTGTTTAAATATTATTGGAATGTTGGTTTTGGTCTTTTAGATATTATTTTCTTATTGGAATATTGGCCGTATACTAATTAGTATTTTGTTGTGTTGATTTTATTTTTTAGGTGTTATATTTTTTAGATCTTTATTGAATTATTATTTTTAGGTATTGGAATATTAGATGATAAATATTATTATCTTGTTGATTTGTATTTTTTGTGTGTTTATTTGAATTTTTAGGTATTAATTGCTATATTTCTAGATGTTGAATTATTTAAAAAGAAAATTAAAATGAAAACTATAAATCGGATCTGGTTCGTAACCGGAATCGGCCGGTTCTTACCCGGTCGGTTCCGAACCGGTTCCGGTTCTAGGATTCATGAAAATTTATAACTAGGTACCCGGTCAAACTGGACCGGATAGACCCGGATCCGGCCGGTTAAGCACCCCTACTAATTATGGCACAGTATTATTATAAAAAATTCACAATCAATAAATCGAATGATAACCCTAATTAGTGCAATAAAACATAGTAAAAAAAACCTTAATATTTTACGTTTTATGTCACTGGCCATGGCGATTTTAATTTAAATTTGAGGTAAAAAACTCATCCTAATTGAAGATGAATCGTGTGACGCGTGTGCTCAACTAAATGGAAGTAAAAAAAAACTAGAAAAGAATAAAAAATAAAAAATGCAAATAATATCAGCCAGCCAGCGAATCTGTTCTCTCTATCTCTGACGTGGATGTGTTGATCTATCATCTACTGCTCTTTGCAATTATTTATCATCCAACTCTAGCACGATTTTCTCTTCTCGATTTCTAGACAGGGGGGGAGAGAGAGAGAGAGAGAGATTGATTCGATCTGAGGTAGAAGATGGGGGAGCGGGAAGGGGGATGTTGTCCGCCGATGGATCTGATTCGCTCGGAGCCGATGCAGCTCGTGCAACTCATCATCCCCATCGAGTCCGCTCATCTCGCCGTGTCCTATCTCGGCGATCTCGGTCTTATTCAATTCAAAGACGTACGCGATTCTTAGTTTGATTCTTCTGTTGTTTCTTTAGCTCCAATTAATCTTATTGTGATTTTTTGTGGTAATGTGATGTGCATAGGGTTATGATTTTCGCGAATTTGGTATTATTAAACGAAGTATTGGCGAGGATTCTTCTTTGCTTGTTATTGTGTGAAGAGGAAGTACGGAAGATGTGTTTGTAATAACGTTATTGCTAACTTTAGACTAATGTGTTAGTTAATTGTGATGGTAGTTTTTGCTAAAGCAGCTAATTTATACTTTTGATTCTGCTAGGATTTATGATTTGACGTGAGGTATTGGATTTAGCTGGGTTTGGAATCAGAACAAAGTTGTATATAAGATACATGTTAATATCTGCATTGTTCAGCTTTTGTGTCGTTCCTTGTTTATTCTGTGACTTACCAAGTCCAAGTTCATGTTGGCATGTTTGGCATTGAGTGATTATTTATGTGCGCTTGAGCCTGTCAAAATTGCTTTCTGAGTTTGTTGATGCAGCAGGCCTGGGATGTCGATGATGATGTTGCCATCAAATAGTAGTTGGTTGGTTATTTCAGTTTTCGGTGTTAGGTTCAATCAAGTGTGGCACTTGATGTGTATTCTCTGTACTGATTAATTACTACTCTTGGATAATCTGATGTTCTACAAAATGAACCATATGACTCCCTCCGTTCCAAGATAATAGAGATGTTTCTTTTTGGCATGGAGATTAAGAAATAGCAGATGTTTAATGTGTTGAGTGGAGAGAAAATAAAGTAACATAGAGTATAAAATAGAGATGTGAAGAGAGAATAAATTGGGTGAGAGAAAAATGAAAAGACAATAAAGTAGGAGAGGAAATAAAGTAAGATAGATTGAATGAGTTAATTTTTACCAAAATAGAAATGACTCTTTTATGATGGAACATTGCAAATAGGAATACAACTCTATTAATGTGGAACGGAGGGAAAATCAGGATTACGAATGTAGGAATAAGGGAAGAGGGAAAACTATGCACTTAATTTTTATGAAGTACTTGCATAAGCCCCTGGTATGGGTATGCTTATCTTCTTACTGATCTCATTGGCCTGTGAATTTCTTTTCCATGTCAGTTTCTGTAAGAATTTATTTTGTATTTACTTTTTGTGAGCTTCCTTAGCCTTGTATCTCGAATCTTGATCACTGCCTTGCTGTCTTCTCTCAGCTAAATGCAGAAAAAAGTCCATTCCAGAGAACATATGCCATTCAGGTAAAGATTTATATCATGATATTAAGTGTTATACTCCTCCCATTTTTGATCAATTATCAACTATCAAGGATAGCATAGTCTATCACACTCAGCAAGTATGCATTTAGTAGTTGCTTGGTTTGCAATATGCCATGCACCAAATATATAGGCTTGCATTTTGTTTCTTGGATGTCAAGGGTTATACGTCATTTCATTCCGTTTGTTAGATCAAGGTCTAGAAAGTATAAACGATTATTATCTGTGAAATCACCAATTTTTTCCCAACTTATTTAAGGGAGGTGGCATCATTCAAGATAAACTTCAGTCCATCTTTTACACTTAGAAAAACAACACAAATTATAGAGTATCTTAACTTGGCTTCTACGATCTATAGAGTTGTATGTTGCGGTTCTTTCTGGCTGCCGCTGAAATTATTGCCAATACATGTTAGATTTTACTTTCTGCCTGAGCACATGTCTACCACTTGTAAAAGTTGAGTTGTTATTGATTTTTCTGTATCCGCTGAAGATTAAAAGATCTGGAGAAATGGCACGTAAGTTAAGATTTTTCCGCGACCAAATGTCAAAGGCTGGGTTGGTGGCTCAAGTGAGATCTTCAGGTGAAGCCATTGCCAATATAGATGACCTTGAGGTATCCTTAGCTTTTTGTAAATCCTTCCGTTAATTGAATATGTTTAACCTAGAGTATCATCTCATTTCAGGTTAAACTTGGAGATCTTGAGGCTGAGCTAGTTGAGATAAATGCAAATGGTGAAAAGTTACAGCGCTCCTACAATGAGCTAGCGGAGTACAAGCTTGTTCTGCAAAAGGTATTGCTTTATGTTTTCAGTTTCTTGTATTTTCTTCTCCATCTAATAACAAAAAGTATTTTGTATCACAAAGTACCTGTATCACATCTTTCTAGGTGTAACTCACTAGTTTGAATAAGGATACTTATAATTCCAACAAAATAATACCAGCTTCAGTTCTGGGAGAAAACTCTCTATTAATGTCAAAGAAAAGAGAACTTGGAAAATATCTCACATTTGATATTTCCTTACCCATTTTAGGTTCATTCCATCTGAAAGAAGCATTCAGATGGTCAAAGGTCTTAAATCTGCATAGGAGATATAGATGTTGGTTGAAGTTTGTGAACCACACTATATATAACAGATTAACAGTCCTGGACCATTAATGAATAATGGAGTCGATCTTTTCTACATGCATATTTTTCACTTGCAGATACTTCATTTACTAGATGCAGTACCAAGATTTAATCTGATCATCAAGTAGAACATTATCACATTTGTAAAATGAAGTACTCATGAGTTTTTCATGATTCGAATCTAAGTGTTTTTTTACCAATTCTGCTGTTTTATACCTTCCCCTATATCTTATTATGATCTTTTAGAAGAAAAGCATTCAACTCTCCCCTTAGCCGGCACCTATGCTGACACGATTGCTGTTTCATTTCCTTAGGCTGGTGAATTCTTTTCCTCTGCCCTTAGCAGTGCCGAGGCTCGTCAAAGGGAATACTCATCAAATCAGGGCGGGGAGGAATCCTTGGAAATTCCGCTGTTATCTGAGCAGGTACAGGCCTTGTAAACTGCATTTTCCCTTTAGAAAAAGGTATTTTCCCTCTGTTATGGTGATCAATGATGTTTTGTTTCACAGGAAACAACAGATTCATCCAAGCAAGTTCGCCTAGGATTTATCACTGGACTTGTTCCCAGGGAAAAGTCTATGGCATTTGAGAGGATTTTGTTCCGGGCTACTAGGGGTAATGTGTATCTGAAGCAGGTTGCTGTGGATGAGCCAGTTGTTGACCCAGTATCAGGGGATAAGGTATATTTAATTGACTCGTGTACCAGAACTAGTTCTGCAAGGCCTCGTGAATCTTCCAATGATGATTTTATTCTTGTCAGTTTTACTGATTAGTTAAATGCTTTGTTTCAACCCTACTCCAGGATTGAGATTTTACTTCTATCATGAATCAGCTCTAATAGTGTCTTTTCATCAGTTTCCAAATCTTACACTGAGCTGAACATTTGAGCCACATGCCTATGAGTTTCTAGAATCATTTATGACTGTATGTTAAGTGTGATAATGTTTTCACTTGAGCTCTTTTAGCAGCATATGCTTCTTGGTAGTGTCAATAAAGTCTTGTCACTTGCATGCAAAATTGATGTATTTTTTATCTGTTTAATGGAGTATTAAATATCTAAAACACTGATGCTGTTTTTCTCCTGGTACTTCATACCAATGCATGCATGTGAGACATTCTATTAACAAATAACAATTTACACACATGATAGAAGGATGATTTGCAGAGAACTAATTTTTGTATCTTATGGTATAGGTTGAAAAAAATGTATTCGCAGTTTTCTTTTCTGGGGAAAGGGCGAAAAACAAAATCCTTAAAATATGTGAGGCATTTGGAGCAAATAGATACTCTTTTAGTGAGGATGTCACCAAGCAGTCTCAATTGATCACCGAGGTATCTGATTTCGTAATATTATTGCCAAAAAAAAGAAACAAGCTGCTTTAGTTCTTTACTGCACTCAGTTACTAACCTTGTTCTGTATGTCTGTATCATTAACTAGTTTTATAATTATCCCCTCTTCTGATATCTAAACCTTTTTCTTCTGCTGCTTTAGGTCTCTGGGAGGCTAGCAGAGCTAAAGACTACAATAGATGCAGGACTTGTTCATCGGGGAAACTTACTTCAAACTATTGGAGAACAGTTCGAGCAGTGGAATGTCTTGGTATGACACATTATTTAGCTGAAGTGTTGAACTGATGAACGCCCCCCTTAACCGAAATCATAGCTCTTCATCTTTTTTATGAGTTAATGGTGCGTTGTGCAAACATTAAATCTTTTTATGTTTGTAAAGGTGAGGAAGGAAAAAGCCATTTATCACACTCTGAATATGCTCAGTATGGATGTGACCAAGAAATGCCTGGTAGCAGAAGGATGGAGTCCTATTTTTGCAACAAAACAGGTACATAACCTTTTCTTCTAAACCAACCCCTTCTTTGGTCAGGGGACATAGTTCCATGGAAGTGGTAATCTATCATTGATTCACAAAGCTTGTTCTTAATGTCTAATTTGGAATTTTGAAATCTGGACAATTTTGCTAAATATGGAAATTTTTCCTTTTGTGTAGATCCAGGATGCGTTACACCATGCAACACATGATTGCAATTCTCAAGTTGAGGCTATTTTTCAAGTCTTGCATACACGTGAAATGCCCCCAACTTATTTCCGGACAAACAAATTCACTACAGCTTTCCAGGAGATAGTTGATGCTTATGGGTGAGTTTTTTGCTAAAGATTCTGTCGTTGATAGTGGACTACCTCTTAAACTTGAAATACTGCTTCAAATCAAATGTGCTGGTTAATACAACTACCCTAGAAACACTGCCCTGGTCAATCTTGCTACTACATAAAGTATATCATTAAAACGCTGGTGTTTGGTTCTCAAACTTGAAATTTTAAGTTGACTAGCAGTCATATAGTTTTAGTTGTTTTTCTTCACACATACATATATGTATGCATATATATACAGTACAATACAGTTATTATCTGGCTATTTCATTGTCTCATGGCAGAGTGGCCAAGTATCAGGAAGCAAATCCTGGTGTATTCACCATTGTCACTTTCCCATTTCTTTTTGCGGTCATGTTTGGGGACTGGGGCCATGGTATATGCCTTCTACTTGCTACATTATTTTTTATCGTCAGAGAAAAAAAGCTCTCCAGTCAGGTATGTTCATGTTCTTCTGAGTTATCTTTTGAAAAAAAAATCTCCCTTTGTCCACGAAAAACATGACTACGTCTCCATTTTTTCTATCCTCCAAAAACATGCCTAATTCTATTTTTGGACGCTACCCCAGTGACCCACAAAAATCTCCTTCATTATCAACCTCTATTTATCCAAATACTTACACAACTACCACTCTTGGGCCAACCACTAAACCCTTCATTCGCTCACAAATATTATTATAAAATAATGTGGGACCCTCCTCCACTCACAAACACTCAACCAAAATTATTAAAACCCATGCCACTAAACGTTAGTCGTGTTTTTTGTGGAAGGAGTGAGTATATTTTATGTTTTTCTTTAGCAGCAGCAACCTGTATAGCAGTTACATTCGTTGTTTTGTTGTCTGCTATTCTCTAGCTGAATGCACCATTTCACTTTATTTTTAATGCATCAGCTGTTTCTTTTTTTTTTGTTGGTCAGCATGATATAACACAGTACTTGATGATTGCCTTAACATTAGACTCTGCAAATCTGTAGTTTGTTTATAATCTGCCGTATTGATCCTGATACCTGATTAACTGTGTTTTTAATAAAATTTAAAAGGTAAGTTACTTTTGTGCGCTGGTGTTGCTTAGATGTTTTGGAACTTAGAACAACTCTGACTAATACCCGAGTGTTCAGCTACTCTGCAAACTACCTTTGGGGAATTTTTGTTTGAGTCCATAAAGAATGGTGTTTAAATTCTTATATAATCAATGAATACTTTTCATGGAGATCAATAAATGATTTAGAAAAATCCTTATTTCAGCCTCGAATATTTTGGTGTTATTCTACTACAGCCACTTTTATGAATTATATTATACCATATGATGCAGAAACTTGGGGACATCATGGAAATGGCATTTGGTGGACGTTATGTAATTGTGTTGATGTCGCTGTTCTCAATTTACACTGGATTAATCTATAATGAGTTTTTCTCCGTGCCATTTGAATTATTTGCTCCGTCGGCTTATGTATGCCGCGATGCAACTTGCAGGTATCTGACTGACCTCGAATCTTTTATGCTCTGTTGCATGCTCCCTCTTGTGTGCTGAACTTTCTTATTGCAGTGAGGCATCCACTATTGGCTTGATCAAAGGACGAGACACTTATCCATTTGGAGTGGATCCTGCTTGGCATGGTTCACGTAGTGAGCTTCCATTCCTGAACTCACTTAAAATGAAAATGTCCATATTGCTTGGAGTTGCCCAGATGAACCTGGGAATAATATTGAGCTATTTTAATGCCCTCTTCTTCAAGAATAGCATAAACACATGGTAAGTTTAATACCCTGTTTTTCCTGATAACTTTTTCATTGATTAGATATAAGATCACTGGGATCTATATGTACCCTTTTCTATTAGTTATTCTGAAACACAAATAGTGTAACTATTGTACGTCGAAGTATCATTTTCTTATTACTCCCATTCCCATTCCCATTCCCATTCCCATTCCAGGTTCCAATTTGTTCCCCAGATGATATTCTTGAATAGCCTGTTTGGCTATCTTTCTCTCCTTATCATTGTCAAGTGGTGTACTGGATCCCAAGCTGATTTATACCATGTGATGATCTACATGTTTCTGAGTCCTACGGATGACCTCGGTGAAAACCAGCTTTTTCCTGGTCAGAAGACGTTGCAGGTTGTTTTTTTTTTAATTGGAAAAGAAAAAAACTGTGGATTATATATTCATTTTATATTACATCAAATGTGTCGGAAGCTTTTGTATTTCCCACTTCTTTGACTATGTGAAGCCAATTTCACCTATCAGATGGTGCTATTGCTATTGGCTCTTGTGTCTGTCCCATGGATGCTGCTTCCAAAGCCTTTCCTTCTGAAGATGCAACATGAGGTATGCAATTTCTGACTTTCTTATGTTATTTTCCCACTAATCATTGTAGCATTTTATATATCAGTTCATTTTACCTTCCTTTTATCGTTTTGCCTCTCAGAGGCACCAGGGAGAGGCCTATGCACCCCTTCCAGGTGCAGAGGAGTCTTTGCAATCAGGGGCAAACCATAACGATGGCCATGGTCATGGTCATGAGGAGTTTGAGTTCAGTGAAGTTTTTGTACATCAGCTTATACACACTATCGAATTTGTTCTTGGAGCAGTGTCAAATACAGCTTCCTATCTTCGTTTGTGGGCACTCAGGTATGTAAATGAGTTTGCAACCTTGAAATAATACGGGAACAAGTAATTTCAGTTTGTGCCAGAAGCTAAGACTTTCTTTATTTCTTCCCTTCAATTTTGAGTTTTTCAAGATTTAGGATTACCATAAATCAATATTCTTTATTGAACAAATGCAAGGAGGAAAGCATCTCCATTCCTCTCTCCCTTAATACTAAACTTTGCAGATAACCATACTGAATATCACTCAATGTTCTCATTATAACGCTCCTTTTTCCTTCGTGATTTCAGCCTTGCGCACTCTGAGTTATCCGTTGTGTTCTATGAGAAAGTTCTCCTTCTTGCATGGGGGTGAGTTAATTTCTTTCATTGACATCTCTATAAAGTCTTATGGATGTTTATACCATTTCAATATTTGCATTATTATGTACACTCTAATTTTTATTTTTCTGACTAAGAAACTGATGAATGTTTGAACATGTGCAGATATAACAATATATTCATCCTTATAATCGGCATTATTATCTTTATTTGTGCCACTGTTGGCGTACTCTTGGTGATGGAAACTTTGAGTGCCTTCTTGCACGCGCTGAGACTTCACTGGGTCGAGTTCCAAAACAAGTTTTACGAGGGTGACGGTTACAAGTTCTATCCATTCTCGTTCTTTGTGCTCGATACGGAAGAGGAATGAGAGTATTCATAAAAAGGAATAAAGATTTGGTGTTTGAATTTGCGTGAATGTTGATGCTTGTTGATTCTTTCACCTGGTGTCGTGCATAGAGAGAGAGAGATAGAAGTTGGTAATACTTTCAGATTGCCTCCCTACATGACTTTCTGTCCCTCGTATTTGTCGTTGAGAGGAATAAGCAGGCTTATTTTGTAGCCTGTATTTACTTATGAAGAAGAGTATGGTGTAATTTTATTACTACTATTATTTGTTTTATTTATTCAGCTTAGCACGAGAATCTCCATGTGTATTGCAGAATGGAGTATTAATCTATGCCTATTGATTGTATCCTTTAATTCCGACTTTTGTAGATAAATTTTCTCCCAATTCAAATCTCAAGAGGTTTTCCAAAATTTGTTTAGTTTCGTTGCCCTTTCACCTTAATAAATAATATGTACGTACTTGACTAATATTGTAAAGCCACATCACATGTATACTTATGTCTCAGCTTGTAAAATTGAAATACTTCATCTTCATTGCCTATCGCAACTTATCAAAGGCACTTGCTTTATTAGTCCAAATTAGGAAAGGAAAAAAAAACGAATATGAGTCGCAATCCAATCCAAAAGTTTGTCTTTTAGTATTTAATTGTTGGTCTACAATCGCTGTAATAGCAGTTGCGAACTGCGATGTAGCATCCACCATCTACAAGGGGCGTATGGTAGCCACCACAATTATTAACATGTTTTCATGGTTAATGGGATTTCTTGATTTGGTGGATAGGATAGTAGGCTGTTTGGTTCAGCCCATGTAGGATGTTTGGGCTTATTTCCAGCGTTTGGTTCAACAAGAGAGTGAAGGAAACAAAATGCCATCTGACTAAATTACCCTCTCAGGTCTGGGGTCTGATTAGCGTCGCACACCCCATCTGACCAACAGATCGAAATCCAATAAACCTCAAATTCGAACTAATACGGCAGTAAGAAAATGCAACTTAGATGCACAAACTAGCTTTTGGTAGATGCACAACAATCTATCCAAAAATGAGTAACAATGGTTTTTGCAGGACGAAATGAATAATGCAATTCAGCCTTATCGAAGACAAATTAGCAAAATTGGCACAAATGCAGAACGAATGCAACATCACAACCAGACTAAATCCATATTCAAAACATAAACCAACAGATCGCCCTTCCAAAAACTGCAATTCGACAGTGCAAATTACTAAGCTACAGATGCAGAAACTAATTGGTTCAAATCGGACCCAATTCAAACATCAACACCAAATACATCTTCACTGTATAAACAAACAGATCGAACAACAAAACACTACAAATAGACATACCAGGACGAAGGTAATACGACGGAACCGGAAATAAAATGAGTTGGAGACCGGCGAAGTCGCGACGACGGAATTTGAGCTGCCAAGGGTAACCAAAATGAGAGGAAGAACCGACTTCGGAGGGCAAATTGGTACAATTGTGCAGTTTTCAGCCTAATCGACGGACGCCCAAATCTAATACCAGCTCCTCACCTTGATAGAGTTGACACAGATTCACCGATAGTAGTCTATGTAAGGCTGAAACCCGGCGGATGATTCCCGAGTTGGCCGTTTGGTGTTCGGCGTACCAAACGGTGGAATAGGCATGTTGGAATTGGGGTTTCACTCCATTTCAAGGCTACCAGACAAGCCCTAAAACACAAGGCTTTTTTCACCTGATTTCCGTGTTCTAACGATTTATTTATTGGTTTAAAGCCAGACTTCAAGTATTTTCTTATGCATTCTTTTCTATTTTCTTTGTGAATTTAATGTATAAACGTTGTATGTGGTGAGTAAATCGGCTCCCCTGCTTCACGAACGAAATGTCGCAACAGTGGACGGCAGTGTACTTCAACATTTCAAAGCATACAAATTAATAGTCACGATGCATAGTTGCAACCAATAGTTTATAAATAAACATACGATTGATTTATAAAATTATAAAAAATGAGTTGTACTTTTCCCCAAATGGTAAACAAATGCAGATGAAGCACACTTCTTTATGTACATGAACGAGGTGAAACTTTAATGTACCTCGAAGCAATGCATCTCTCTCTCCTACTTTGAGCTGCTCACAGCTGCAACAGTTGAAACCATGGAATCCACCCCACAAATATTGTGGCCTCGGCAGATTTTGTAGTATCCATTCTCTCCCCAATTCTCTCCCCAAGAGTTCTTTATAATCCAATATGGTTTCTCCTTCAACCGGATGGGAGCATAGCCAGCCTCACCATACCCAACCAGCAGCACCCCATGATCCAATCGCTTTGAGCAGATGTATGGGCATGACACTCCTCCAACATAAGTCTGCATGAAAACTGCATTGATAGCAACTGCATCCAAGGAGAAATGATATCACTCTCAGAAAACATTAGTGCACCTAGTTGATACTAATTGCATCTATAGTAGAGAATAGATACCTGCAAGAGGACCGTTTTTTACAAGATTTGCTGCGATTTGATCTTCATCAAGCGATACTACACTGAAGTTGGCAACCTTTGCGACAACTTTGCTCTTTTCGAATTTGCAAGTTCCACGATCTGTTCCAGTGTATGGATAGTCTTCTTCTCTCATGAGTCCACCAGCTTTGAGTGTGTATTCAAAAGCACTGTTCATCAATCCACCGTTGCACCCTGAGTCACATGAATTTTTGTCTTCTGGATCACACTGCAGATTCCAAACTAGATGCGTCATAACATAGCCTCTTCAAAAAGAAACATTTAACTATTATGCTTCAGAAACAAATTATGTGGTCCCAATCTAATATTCCGCATTCTTCTTCCAATAAATTACTTGTCAACTGAACCCACTGAACACCATCAGACTCCTAACTGATTTTTCTTACCGGTAACAAATCTTATACGTATGAAATAGTACAACAAAGGTTTTAAAACAGTACTCAGAAGCAATCATAGCAGATCCATTCATAAGGGACCTGCTAGACACTATCCACACATAAACCTCAGATAATCATACAACAATAAAATGAACAAACTGATGAAGGATTCTCTACGTAGCACGCATCTTGCCTGATCAGCTAATCTAATATTTCCAGACCTTTAAATATTCAACAAATAGCATAACATACCATGATTAGTCCACTAAATTATTTTAAACTACAGTAACTGTGACTTCAAACGGATACTAGCAACCAGGCATACCAAATGCAACTAAATCATTAAAAATCCGACCAAAAAAAGCAAGGAAAACAAACCTCATGATCACATTCTACAAGCTGCTGTTCGCTGAGGCTCACAAGCTTCCCTGTTGCGAGGTAGTTGGCACCCTCCAATGCTCCTGTTGTGCTAAACGACCAGCATGATCCACAGGAACCCTGGGAGACATTCACTCAGAATTTAGAACAACCACAACACTCATAAACCGAGGCCTCTAAAAACCATCACATCCAAAAACTAACAGAGTTCATCATCACCAAAAAAAAGTGACTTCCATAAGGTTAGAGAATCAATTAGAGAATGTGATTTTGGATAAGAAGTACACAGCCAGGAGCACGCAATTCAGAAGATACTGTAGCATTGTCTAAATCTGCACCCGGTGCTCTTTATCCTTCAAATCGAACAGAAAGTTTCTATCTAGAGATAAATCTCCATCATGCTCGGCTACGATTGTGTTAAGAGGCCAACTCTTAACGAAGAACAGCTTGTCTTTAACATACACAACACACCAAATCCGGCGCCCCGATCGTTGGGGTCGGCGGCTGAATCACGAGGCTGGCGCGGAGGTATTCTCTCCGTCGGCAGCGATGAAGGTTCGATTGAGTATTGCGCAAGTTATGAGGGCAAAATAATTCTTCATTGATTGAGACGGAATTAGTGAAAGCCCTATTTAAATACTAAAACCCTAGGGTTGGTTCGACCTAATCCTATACGTCGGGAAAGAACCAACAAAGAAAACCCGACGGAGCTTATAACATGCTCGACCCAATAACAATTTGAATTGCAGAAATAAATAAACAAAGAAATACGTAAAGGAAATAAATAAAAAATGGTCTCTAGCACTTCATTCACGCCTTTCGTCGAGCATCTGGGTCGCTACTTGGAGACGTAGTCTTTGTAGCGCCCAGGTTTCTTGATCTCCCTCCTTGGTCGTGACTTAATCCCCGCGATGATGTTGTCGACCTCCTCAGCTCCTTCAGGCTGCTCTCCCAATCCCCCACTGGCCGACGGCTCTTCTTCAATAGATGTGGGTGAAGTAGGCCGAGTTATAGGTGGCTCGGCCTCCTCGACGTCGGTTGCTGCCTCTGAGACTCGTGAGTTCGACGAGCTCGTAACAACTCCCCCCTCCTTAGAAACTTCCTTGTCCTCAAGGGGGATGGTAGGATACTGCTTCATCAGTTCAGCCAACGGTTCCCAAGACGGAGAGTCCGTCCCATCCGACCAACGAACTAAAACATGTTCTACAGCCGCCCCTTTGTGCCACATTATCTTCGAATCCACAATAGCCACTGGTTTGGCGATCGGTCTATTCCCTATGAATGTCTCCGGGAGGGGAACGACCGGGTCGTCCTTGACGAATGCTCGCAGCAGGCTGACATGGAACACGTTATGAATGCGGCTTCCCTCTGGCAATCTCAGCTTATAAGCTACCGGTCCAATCCTCTGCACTACTTCAAACGGACCGTAAAATCGCTTAGCTAGCTTTGCCGAGAGCGGTTTTGCCACAGAGTGTTGCCGATACGGTTGTAGTTTCAGCCACACAAAATCACCCACTTCAAACTCGATGTGGCGCCGGTGCTTGTTCGCCGATGCCGTCATTCGCTGTTGTGAACTAGTCAGGTTTTTGCGCAACTCCACGAGGAGCTCGCCCCTCTCCTTGATTAAATCAGCTTCGCTCGGTGGTGTTTTTGCTGACGGAACCGCCGCCACTAGCAACGGAGGTTCTCGGCCATACAATGCTCTAAACGGCGAGGTGCCCAACCCCGCGTGATGGAAGCAGTTCAGCGCCAGTTCGGCCCACGGAAGGAAGTTCGACCATGTTGAAGGCTTGTCCGATGTAAAAGCCCTGAGATACTGTTCCAGACCTTTGTTACGACTCTCCGTTTGGCCATCCGACTGAGGGTGATATGCCGTGGTAAAATGTAATTTGGTTCCACTGAGGCGTAGTATTTCCTCCCATACCGCGTTGAGAAACACGGAATCCCTGTCCGACACCAATGTTTTAGGGAAACCGTGGTGGCGGACAACCGTATTCACGAATAGGTGGGCCACCCGCAATGCGTCAAAACGAGTGGGCAAGGCCGCGAAGTGAGCATACTTGGATAGTCTATCAATCACCACCATAATAGTGGTGTACCCTCGTGACTGTGGAAGACCCGTGATGAAATCCATGGATACATCGTCCCACACTTGAGACGGAACTGGTAAGGGTTGTAAGAGGCCCGCCGGCCGTTGTGTCGAGTACTTAGTTGATTGGCATACCGCACATGAGTCGACAAACTTCCGAACGTCCTTTCTCATTTTCGGCCAATAGAACCCCGCCGCCAATAAACGCCAGGTGCGCTCATGACCGGGGTGGCCCGCTATTGGCGTACAATGGTGTTCCTCCATGAGCAGCCTCTTCAACTTTGATGCCTCGCCAACCATGATCCGTCTATTAAAATAAATCAAGCCATCCGCGACGGCAAACTGAGGGGGAGCTGTTCCCGATTTAATCTGTGATGTGAGCTCCACCAATTCAGGTTGGGATGCCGTTTCCCTCCTTAAGTGATCGAGCAGCGTCGGTATCGGTTGGGCGACAGTGGCTAGACATGCGGCGTCCGCCGCCTGGGCCGCCTGATCTGGGTCTGCATTGGCGTCAATTTCCTGCGGCATATGCGTAGGATCCTCGTCCTCCCTTCTGGACAGAGCATCGGCTGCTCTATTCAATGCGCCCTTTTTGTACTCTATACGGAAGTTATATCCCATCAACTTTCGAACATATAGTTGTTGGTCCGGAGTTTGAACCACCTGTTGCAACAATTCTTTCAAGCTCTTCTGGTCGCTTCGGATTACAAATTCCCGTCCTAGCAAATACTGTCGCCATTTTTGAACAGCCTCCACAATTGCGTAAAACTCTTTATGGTAAGTAGAGGCGACTCTGCGGCGCGGTCCCAACTTGCGACTGAAATACGCGATGGGATGGCCCTCTTGCATTAACACTGCTCCTATCCCCGTGTCCGAAGCATCCGTATCCACATAAAAAGTTTTTGAAAAATCCGGGAGACGGAGGACTGGAGTCGACGACATTGCTGATTTCAACGCCAAGAAAGCCTCGGTTGCGGCTTGGGTCCATACAAAGGATTCTTTCTTAAGTAAATCCGTCAGCGGTGCTGCGATAACAGCGTAATTGGCTACAAATCGTCTGTAGTATCCGGTTAGGCCCAAGAACCCCCGGAGCTGTTTAACATTCTTGGGACTGGGCCACGCTGTCATTGCTTCAATTTTTTTATGGTCTGCCTTTAATGTTTCATCTGCAATTAAATGTCCCAAGTACTCAACAGTGGTGCAGCAAAACGAGCATTTGGATAATTTCACAAAAAATTGATTTGTGCTAAGGAGCGATAGTACCTCGGACAGATGTTCGCAGTGAGACTCCAAAGTGGGGCTGTACACCAAAATATCATCAAAAAATACAATCACACTTCGTCGCAGAAACGGTTGGAAAATGTTGTTCATTGCTGCTTGAAAAGTTGACGGGGCGTTTGTAAGACCGAATGGCATAACCAAGAATTCAAAGTGACCGTCGTGAGTCCGAAAGGCAGTTTTAAATATATCGGACTCGTGCATACGAATCTGGTGGTATCCCGAACGTAGATCGAGCTTGGTGAAGAATTTCGCCTTTCCCAATTCATCAAATAATTCATCCGCAGTCGGAATAGGAAACTGGTCGGGTACCGTCGCCATGTTCAAAGCACGGTAATCTATGCAAAAACGGAAAGTTCCATCCTTTTTTCGAATGAGGACTGGTGAGGAGAAAGGGCTCTGGCTGTGTTGGATAATGCCTTGAGCTAGCATCTCCTTAACTTGACGTTCGATTTCATTTTTCTGGAAGTACGGGTAGCGATACGGTCGAACATTGACCGGTTTAGAACCCGGCAGCAGATGTATTCTGTGGTCAAAAGGTCGGGCCGGGGGCATGCTGCAGGGTATATCAAATACGGCCTTATGAGCCTCAAGCACACGCCGAAAATCATCTGGCAGGTCCCCCGGGAATTCGGCGTCCCGAGCTGGAGCGGGCGATGTGGTCTCTTCCGGCTCTAAAGCGATGATTTCATAAAATTCATGAGACGTAGAGCACGTCGCTAACATCGCCAGAGAATGCAGCGAGATCTGCTGTGGTCCGGGTCTGCTTCCTTGTATCAACACCGATACCCCACCTCTCTGGAACTCCAAAGTCTTACCTACAAAGTCAGCAGATATACGACCCAACGACTCCAGCCAATCCATGCCGAGTATCACATCCCATCCATGTACATCGAGAATGTGTAAATCCGTCAAAAAATCAGTACCTTGTATCGCCAGCTTGGTTCTCCTAGAAATGTGGGAACAAATGAGTGACGCACCGTTTCCTACATACACCCGGAAAGGGCGAATACGCGATAGTTGGAGCTGCAGGCTCTCCGCGAACCGAGAGTGGAGGATATTATGAGTACTCCCTGTGTCTATCAAAATACGCACCTTGGTAACGCCTATATCTCCCACGACCTGGAAGGGGATAGAGCGATTTCCCCCGGTAAGTGAATGGAGGTGTGAAATATCCTCCGTAATCAATTCTTCCTCGTGCGGCTGTTCGTCCATGGCCTGATCGCTGGCCTCCCATTCAGCGTCACCAACATAACACAGTATTCGTGCCGCACACACATGGCCCGACGTATATTTCTCCGGGCAGTGCCAACACAGCCCTTTTCTCGAACGTTCCGACTTCTCTGCATTCGATACCCGGATCGGCGTCACCCGAGGGCGCTCTGGCTCCAGACTTGGCTGACTCGGTTTCGGCACCAGGGTCGAACCGGCTGCCTGTGCGGGTGGGGGCAGTGGTTGACGGGTGTCCTTCGCCGGCCATTGACGTCTCTGCGAAGACGACGTCTGTTGATATCTGTGGTCCTGATTCGCAGCTAATCGCAAGGCTAGCGCCATCGCTTCGGCCAAGGATTGTGGCTGCTGTAACTCCACCTTCTCCTGAATGGGCATTTTAAGACCTTCAATAAACACGGGAAGCAATATATAATCGGGTACCCCTTCCACCCGATTCAGATATTTCTCAAATGTGTCGTGACATTCTGCTACCGTTCCTGTTTGCACCAACTTGGCCAAGGGGCCAATATAATTCCTGAAGCTCTGCGGATCAAACCGGTGGCGGACATCCTCTAGAAAGTCGGGCCACGTGACAAAGCAGTTGTTATTTCTGTAGTTAAATATCCATTCCGCAGCCGGAGGGTCAAAGAGCATCACCGCGTAGTGCAGACGATCCTCCTCTGGCATCATTATATGATCGAAATAATACTCGACTCTCGAAATCCAATTTGAGGCGTCTGATCCATCGAAATGAGGTGCGCGCATCTTTACTCCCTGATGCGCCTCCTGACCATACGTGTACTGGGCCCTTTCCCTGGCAAATGGGGGGTCCCAACATGACGTGCGACGTCGCTGATCATGCCCTCCCCGTTGACGTGCCCCCGGTGGATCCCAACTGGATATCCGAGGCTGATATGGGACGACTCTATCGTCGAACGCCCCATCATGTCGCCAATCGACCCTTCTCCATGCCTCATCCCGACGGGTGAGGCTGCCCCGGCGGCCTCCCCTTCCGCCTCTCCTGTCACCGAACCCTAATTGGCGTTGACGAGGATTCGGTACTCGTTGTCCCCCATCGAACTCTCTATATTCTGCGTATTCCCGATCATCCCCATCCAATTCCTCCTCCGCGAAATCTATATCCCTGGATCGTGGCAACTCCAGATTATCCACCCTAACCTCCAATTGATCAAAACGTGCCATGATCCGATCGAAACCCTGGGTGATCGGGTCAACCCCACCTGAACCATTCCCCTGGCGACCCGCTGCAGACGGATCCCCCCTAGGCGGTGGGCGGGAAGATTCTCCTCCGTCACGGCGAATTCCCAACGGTGGCCGTCGTGTTGAACCGCGCACCAGTTCCTGTGCGTTCCCCCCAGTCAGAACCGGCGGAGATCTCTGTACTTCCTCCACTGTATCCATGAGTTCCATGTGAAAGCACCAGTTTGTTAAGAGGCCAACTCTTAACGAAGAACAACTTGTCTTTAACGTACACAACACACCAAATCCGGCGCCCCGATCGTTGGGGTCGGCGGCTGAATCACGAGGCTGGCGCGGAGGTATTCTCTCCGTCGGCAGCGATGAAGGTTCGATTGAGTATTGCGCAAGTTATGAGGGCAAAATAATTCTTCATTGATTGAGACGGAATTAGTGAAAGCCCTATTTAAATACTAAAACCCTAGGGTTGGTTCGACCTAATCCTATACGTCGGGAAAGAACCAACAAAGAAAACCCGACGGAGCTTATAACATGCTCGACCCAATAACAATTTGAATTGCAGAAATAAATAAACAAAGAAATACGTAAAGGAAATAAATAAAAAAAGGTCTCTAGCACTTCATTCACGCCTTTCGTCGAGCATCTGGGTCGCTACTTGGAGACGTAGTCTTTGTAGCGCCCAGGTTTCTTGATCTCCCTCCTTGGTCGTGACTTAATCCCCGCGATGATGTTGTCGACCTACTGGCCGAGTTATAGGTGGCTCGGCCTCCTCGACGTCGGTTGCTGCCTCTGAGACTCGTGAGTTCGACGAGCTCGTAACAGATTGCTCAACATCCGAAACTCGAAAAAAAATCAGAAAGTGCAAACGAAAACCTAATTTGGTACATACCTGATTCTTCACCGCTGTAACAGCACCGTGATCTCTCCAATCGAAGTCCTTAGGCAAATAATTGGTAGGCAAAACCGGCGCCTCTTGAGCGTCGGACGGTAGGCGGAGCCTCCTGTTGATTCCGAGGAATCTGTTCCGGAACTCACGCGGCGTGAGATCGGAGAACTGCGTAACGCCGTGAACGGCTGAAGGATCGAGCTTCTGGTGCCGGCTAGCGCGGCGGAGGTTAGCCTTGAATACCGAGAACCTGTGATCGTGCTCCTCTTGCGAAGCGTACGACTTGCTGAATTTACTCTTAAATATAGTGAAATGGTGGTCGGCGTTCAGCAACTCGTTATCGCCAGCGACAGCGCCGTCGCCGTGGTCCACCACTTGACGGATCAGGGGATCGTTGCTATCCAAATTGCCGCTGTCGACAGCGGCGGAATAACAACACGACACAACGATGAGGAGAGAGGAGAGAAAAAGGAGAGGAAAGCGTAAAGCCATGGCAAAATCGGTCGAGTCTACCTTCTTTTCTAAATGCGTGTAGATATCAAAAATAACGGGAAGGAGGTGGGAAAACCAATGAGGATAAGACATGTGGTGAAATTTGATTGGGTAGTGGGGGAGTTGCGTCTTGGGCAGGTCACTGCACGCTGTTCCACCATCACGCAATTAAGAGCATCCACAACCGTGCTCTTGCCAGCGGTATGGTTGTGAGCCCGACCCCATTTTTTCTGTCTTTTCTCTGGCAAGAGCACAACACCCATAGCTGTGCTTTTCCGCAAGGACGAACACAATTAATTTAAAATTCAATTACACAAAAACATTTCCATAATACTAAAATTCATTAAAAAACCACAATAAATATTACAAATTACAAATAAAATAAAAAAGACATAATTAAAATCCTAAAAATTAAAATTACATAATTAAAATCATAAAAATTAAAAATTACATAATTAAAAAACTAAAAATTAAAAATTACATAATTAAACTCCTAAAAATTAAAAATTACATGATTATTGGTTAATATTACCCGAGTAAGACTACGCATCCGGCGGCACCAACCCCAATTATTTTTTGAGACCCAATATCATGTCCTCGTGCGTTTGAAGTTGCGTGGGGGTCATAGTTGACCTATCGGCCATATTGAGTTGGGCAAAAGGGCCCACAACGAGTTGTTCGGGGGTGAAGGTGGAACATAAGGTGCGGGTTCGGGGGCGGGGGCAGATGGAGTCGCGGCGCGACGGCGTTCGGCCGCCGCCTTCTTCCTTCCTTGCGGTCGGCGTCGGGGAACCGCTTGGTCCGGCGTCAGGGCTACCCAAGTTAGCTTCGGCGAGTTGGCTAGCCACTTCTTCGCCGGCGTCGGATAGGGATGCCGACCGTGACCGTTTGGAGGAGCCGCTAGAGGAGGATGTTACGCCTCCCAGATACTTCGGGTGCGTCCTCGTTTCCTGCCAAACATTTAGGTACTTGAACGACTTACCGTTCATGGATTGGTAGGTGCTCAGCGCCGCAGTGATGATGTCGACCTCGCTCCGGCCGCTCCCAGCATTCCGTGACTCCTGGAGGAAATAGCCATTGAACTTGCCAATTTCGTCGTTGGCTCGGCCGATGCAGTTGCGCACCATACTCTCGTTGCGCTCGATCGTTCCCGGCGGCCGGTTTGCATTGTACCGCCGAGAGACGCGCCACCAAAAGTGATCGCCGGATTGGTTCGTGCCAACCACCGCATCTTCGGAGATTTCCAAGTACGCCTTGAACAATCTATCCATCTCCGCCGGTGAGTACGGTGTGCGGACACCGGCGCGAGATGGAGGAGTCGCAGTTTGGGAAGGGACGGGAGGCCTAGGCTCCGGTGTCCACCCGTATCGCCCATCGGAGGCACCTTGCTCGTCGACCGGGTATGGCCGATAGCCACCCGGAACGCCCGAATCTTGGGTGAGAGGAGAGGCCGAATAGTCTATTTCCAGACTAGGAAACGGTTGTGAACCGAACCATTCGGGGTTCCAACCGTGGGAGCCCGTAGGGTTATCGTCTTGGCCGGACATAGTGATGTTGTAGGGTATGAGAGAATGAAGATGAAAATGGATATGAGAGATTGAAGATGAAAATGGATATGAGAGAATGAAGATGAGAATTGTGTAGTTTGATGTGAATTTTTGGAAGTGAAATTGGGGGTATTTATAGATGAAAGTGTGTATTTTTGGGGTAAAAAAATGAAAAAAAAATTAAAAAGTGGAAAAAAACGGTTATAAACGGATATATTTTTTTGGGAAGTGATTTTTTTTATTTTTTATCGGTTTTTTAATTAAAAATCGATTTTTTAATTAAAATTTTTTTTAAACACAACGGCTATGCAGTTAACGAATCCCAGCGTGCCACGTCAGCTGCTCGCTGGCACGGCGCTGCTCGATGCATCGAGCAGCGGCGGCGGGTAGCGTCCGTGCCAGCGGCGCGGACGGCCGTGGTGACGGACGCCACCGTTGTGGATGCTCTGAAGAGCATTTCATTTTTTGTTTCCCATTAATTATGTTATCGGAAACTTTACTGCTCCGTTCAACCCTAGTCCATGAATAAATCTCTCATTTTATTACCGGCACGAGTTCTAAAAAATTAAAATTGTTTGATTTTATAAATAAATTAGGTAAAAAAAGATATTGAAATGTGAGACTTACTTTTATATATTGATTTTATAATAAAATATGAGTGAAATGAGTTATTGGAATGTAGGTCCACTTACCAAATAGTAAAAGTGAAATGAGACATTTACTGGCGACGAACGAAAAATAGAAAATGATACTACCTCTGTCTCGCATTAGGAGTCACATTTGCTTTTCTGTATCTTCTCTACATTATTATTTCTCATACTTTACTATTTCTCTACTTTAACTATTTATTACTCCTTTCGTTCCCAAAGAATATACACTTTGAGTTCGGCACGAGTTTTAATGCGAAATTGGTGAAGTAGCAGAGAGGTAGAGAGAAAGGGTAATTAAGGTATAGTTGGTGGGAAATGGGTCACACCTCATTATAGATAAAATAGTTTCCAAAATTAGAAAATGCATATTCTTGTGGGACACACTAAAAAGGAAAGAGTGCATATTCTTGTGGGACGGAATGAGTATCATTTTTATAAAACGAGTGCAGAAAAACAAATATGACTAATACATTTAATGGAGGTATTAAATATTTTTCATTTTAATTTGGAAATAAAAGTAGTAGTACTATTATTATGGAAAAAATTCAAACAATCAATCAAAATATCGACGTGATAACTAAAACCTCACATCAATTAAGGCGTATATAATTTTGAGTAATCGTCGTATAATTTTTATTTTCTCATGATATTCTAATCATTAAAAATTTTGTACAATCATTATTATTTTAAAAAATGAAATGACGAATACTAAATGGCAATTACATAAACTATATGACATTTTTCACATAAACGCTACACAAAATGAGAAAATTGATCATTTACCCTAAAATTTGTAACGATTCACCAACTTGTCCAAAAGAGGGACAAAATATGAGAGATATAAATATTTGAGGATATGTTCGGAATTTTAAGATTTAAAATATAAATAATTATGATATATTTGGAGACGAGGTCAATCATATTTTTAAAGACAAAATGATCTAACATACATCTAAAAATGTTCACTAAGATGAGTTTTCATCAAACAAATTTGCACAATCATCAATGATAAATATATATGCCCTTAAAGACTGATTATAATTTAGTAAATACTAGTAGGGTATCAATTATTTTATTGTCAATTATGAAACTCTTCTTGTAATTATGCAACAAAGTACCAATTTGATTCAGTTATATGCTTGGACCATTACATACTTTCTTTTATTATGTTAAATAAGAAGCTTGATTTTTTTTTTAATTTATAAAGTTGCTATGAAGCAGCAATTTGTGAAGTTGTTGGATAGTAGAGAAGAATACATATGATATGAACATAGCTGACATTTTAATATGTTATACTTGTATTTCCTCGTTATAATTCAAATATAGATATTTGTCTTTTTTTCTTGGAACGATCACGAATGCACTAAATTCATTTACTATTTTTTTGTAGTGTCCGAGTAAATTTGTTTGCAATTTATATTTGCATATTTTATTTTAAAAATATATTGACCATTTCTTTATAGATATGTCATATGCACACATTTTTTTTTCTATGGGCAAATAGACATAAATTTAAAAAGCGTATCACGATGGATTGAACTTAAGATTTTTAATCTCAGATAACAATGACTTTACTTTTAGGTCGACTCGCACACTCAATTCCTTAATTATATACGTAAGTTTTTGTGCCGATTAAAATATGATGAATTATTCATTTGCTTAGAATGATACTCTTAAATGCCCTACTATTTTAAAATACGTTTGATATCCACTACTTAATTTACTATGATAAGGTAAAGTAGTAACAAACATGGGCTATTATTCATTTGATCAGAAATATATAATCTTAAATTAAATAGACTATCACTATTTAAAGTACATATATCAACACGAAATATTAAATTGGGCTTCAAATTAACATAGCATCATACGTCCCATTTTGAGTCTTCATAGAGTAAAGTTTCTAGTTTCTACTTAACCATAAAGCGACCAAAATTGGTGGTTTCGACTTTCGAATAGTCAGTTACTATATGCGAACCAGAATCGGCGTTCACGATTTGAGACACAATTATTTATATGTTCTACATTGATCCACGAATTCAGTGGTGTGGGATGCAAGGGAACAATAAATATTGTTAGTACTATTTTTTTATGAAAATTTATACTCCCTCCGTCAGCCATCAAGATTCTCATTTCTTGGCGGCACGAGTTTTAAAAAATGCAAGAAAAGTGGATAAGAAAGAGTTAGTTGAATAAAAGTTTCACTTATAATATATTAGTTTTAAATGAAATGTTAGTGGAGTGAATTAGTGGAAGGTGAGACCCTATTACCATTTATGCTAAAAGTGAACTGAGACTCTTATTCGCGGGTGGACTAAAATGGAAAAACATGACTCTTATTCACGGACGGAGGAAGTAGTACTCAGTAGTACTCCTTGTGCACGAACTTTTCAAAAGAAGGAAATATACGAAAAATAACATATAGAAACTTAAAATCTTTTCAAAAGTAAAAAAAAATGGTAGAAATATAGTTAAATAAATGCATAAAAATTTAAGTAGATAATCGTGATTAATTTCTATAAAAGTATTTAATACACATGTAACATAAGTAAACCCCAATACTTAAGTTTTGTCTCAATAAATTAAATCCCAATACCAAATTAATTTTTGTCTAAATAAATTAAACCAAAAACTAAATTAATTTCTACTACTACTACTATTTATTTACAACCCAATAAATGAAATAAAATAACAAAAAAATATCGAATAAAAGAGTATGACTAAGAAATATGGACTGGCCTAAAATGAGTTATTAGGAAATATGGATTGGGCTATTTCATTGATAAAATTGAAGAGAAGGTAAAAATAACATTGGCCCAAAAAAATCAGGCAGAATTGGCCCAAAAAATCAGGCAGAATTGCCTATGGAGTACGGCATTAGAGCATCCACAACCGTGCTCTTGCCAGCGGCACGGTTGTGGGCCCGGGCGGTACTATTCATGCCTGCTCTCTGGCAAGAGCACAACACCCACAACTGTGCTCTTCCGCAAGGACGAGCACAATTAATATAAAATTCAATTACACAAAAACATTTCCATAATATTAAAATTCATTTAAAACCCACAATAAATATTACAAATGACAAATAAAATTAAAAATTACATAATTAAAATCCTAAAAATTAAAAATTACATAATTAAAATCCTAAAAATTAAAAATGACACTACTCGTTGCCGAATTTCGCCCACATGTGGTTGATTAGGTCTTCTTGTAGTTGATTGTGGATTCGAGTATCGCGCATTGTGTGTCTTGTCTCGATCCTCTGGCCAACCGTCGTATGCTCGCCTCGGCGTAGGGGAGACCTCGCTGTTGAGCTTCCGGCTTCGTCCTCGTCGTAGAAGCTAGCCGCCCTCGGCCCTTCGTCGGCTATAATCATGTTGTGTAATATAATACACGTGAACATGATGTCGGCGATATTATTCACGTACCACAGCCGAGCCGGGGCCTTCACAATGTTGAATCGAGCTTGAAGGACCCCGAAGGCTCTTTCGACATCTTTCCGCGCTGACTCTTGACGCTGCGCAAAAAGAACCCGTCTCGGGTCGTGCGGGTTGTGGAGCGTCTTCACGAACGTCGACCACCTTGGGTAGATACCATCGGCGAGATAGTAACCCATGCGGTATATATTTCCGTTGATGGTGAAGTCGATCGCCGGTGCTACACCATTCAACACGTGCGGACAATGTGTTGACAATTCGCATGAACAAGCGCTTTGACATGCGAAAACGGCGCCTGAAGTAATCTGCCGGAAACCGCGGCTGGTCGGCAAAGTAGTCGGCAACGAGCCTTTCGTGGGCTCCCTCCCGGTCACGATGGATGTACCGTCGATTTGATCTGGTTCGTTGAGGAGGAGGAGCAGGGGTATTCGCCGCGACATATGCTTCGTAAGCGGCACGATGTTGTTCGTAGTATTCTTGTTCTTCGCGTTCCGCTTCCGCCATAATATGGGTGAAATCCATTTGAGATTTTGAGTGGGGGATGAATGTGTTGATAGTTTGTATGAGAATTATGAATGAGAGATGAATGAGAGATGATTTGATGTGATAAATGGATGATGAATGTGTGTATTTATAGATGATTTTGGGGAAAAAAAAATAAAAAAAAAATCAAAAAAATTCAGAAAAACGGGAAAAAAACGGCCATATTTTTGGGATTTGGAAAATATTTTTTTTTTTATTTTTTATCATTATTTATAATTAAATACCGATTTTTAAAAAAAAAATAAAAAAAAGTTTAAACACAACGGCTATGCCGTTGACGAATGGGAGCGCGCCACGTGTGCGTCCGCTGGCACGGACGTGCTCGATACATCGAGCAGCGCCGTGCCAGCGGCGCGGCTGCAGCGGCGGCGGTCCTGCGCCTTGCCAACGGCGCGGACGGCGGTGGCGTCTTTCGCCACCGCTGCGGATGCTCTTAGTAGCGGAATGTTCAACACTCCATTGAGCCATAGGTAGTGTGCACAACACATATCAGCAAAACACGTCATTATTCATTATTACCCAATCAAAGTTTTTATATTTTTTAAGTCAAATTATTCTTTTTATAAATAATAATGGAACTAACTTTGGTTATTCACAGTATATATAGGTGCTCGCGCAATTCCGAACACAATGGAGGTGCTCACTAAATTGCGATCACAATATAGCTGCTCACAACTTTGCGACGAGCGTTATAGCGAGCACACTTGGATGTTGCGAGCACCTCCTCCTTTTCAGGGGCGGACCCAGTAAGAGGTGGGGGAGGGCTTAAGCCCTTGCCCAAAAAAAATTCTACCATTTTTTCTACTTTGAAAATTTTCAAAATTTTCGATAACCATCACCAGTCCTCACCAAATTAATGATGTTGAAGACTGAATCTTTGAAAATTAGATGATGGGGAGGGTTGAAATAACATGGGAACAAAAAGTTGCAGAGGAAAAAAAATAACAATTCTAATCAAATTAATATAATATTATTATAATAAAAGGTTTCTTTATTATCTCGGGAGTTGTTGTGCCGTACTTTTTAAATGTGGCTTTGGTTAATAATGGAGAAATAAATGTCCTGTGTTAATTTAGTTAAAGAGAGTAAAATGTGATTTGTTAATTTAGATTTTTGTTTAATGGGCATAAAATTTTAAATTGATTACTTAGTTTTAACTAAATGATTGTCGATTAAATTATGAAAGTTTTTTTTTAGTTTTCATAATTTTTCATGTGTACTTATGTGAAATTAGTAAATAATTAGTATGTGAAATTAGTTAATGAAAATATGAAAAAATGTGCATTAAAATTGTAACTAAATTTATATAGGATATTGTGATTTATTATATGGAATTAATTTTACCTACTACTTTATGGTAACATTTTGATTTATGTATTGAACTAGTTTTATGTACTCCCTCTATCCCATTAAAAATGAAACGTTTTTCTTTTTGGGTTGTCCCATTTCAAAATGAAACGTTTCCTAAAATAGAAATAAATTTATCTCTACTTTTTCCTCTCTCTTACTTTACTCTCTCTTCTTTAACTCAAAAAACAACACTACATAAAATCTCGTGGTGAAAAGCAAATGTTTCATATTTATTGGACGGATGAAGTATAAAATTGTAACTAAATTTATATAGGAGTGCATACTACTTTCGTGAAAAATTGAAATTTTTGAAACCGCACATGTTTTATTGAACAATTATTAAAGAAAAGAAAAGATAAAAAAGAAAAAGCGATTGAAGTATTCTTAGTGGAGAATGAATTCTATTTCATTAGAGAAAAATAAAATTTCTTTAAATAGAAACTTTCTAATTTTAAGTGTCGAACCAAAATAGAAATAGTTTCTATTTTTAAAAGATGGAGATAGTATAGTGAAGCCCCTACAATCAAAATTTTTTGCGTCCGCCCCTGCTCCATTTATGTAGTGATATATATTGTTGAAATAATTCCATATATAAACATGACAACGTGTCAATTATTGGACCAAAAACTCGTGTCTGATCAAAGTGTAACGCATATAGGGGGACATAGGGAGTATTATTTTTTGCTAAAAAGGAAATGACTCATTTAAGATATGACGTCCTAACTAGGAGAGTGAATCGTTTATAGTGGGAATAGAAAAACTCCGTATTTAGTAAGTCGTACAATACATTAACAGATTAACCTAACTTAAAATCAGGTGTGTATGTTTTAACCATTTTACTTTTTAGTTTTTATTAATCATTTCAACATTTTTTTTCTTCATTTCTGATACAATATCTTGCATCTATTTTTCTTTGTCTCAAACAATTAGTCTCCATATGCATCAGATTAGTAAGAACTAAAAACGATTTTATAAAATATTAATTGGCCTTCAAATGTATAGTTTACTACTTATGTACATGCATTTTTCGACAGCAAGAACAGAACACATGCTTATTTCAGCTAGCATCGAAACGAAACGCCGTGGTTGCATAATCGCTACCAGCAACTTGTTAATAAGTTTGATTCTCTTTGATGGATTAAATCGGTTTTCTTTTATGGCTTTTGAAGGATGAAATCGTGGTTCTCTCGCTCTGCTTGCCACGTTTTTTAGATTTTGCAACTTTGTGGAGTATCTCTTTGTCGTGTGTTGAAAATGATTTAATAATAGTAGTATATGATTTATTAATATTCTACATCATCAATTGCATTACATGGCCCGCATCTCGTTGACGTATTAATAAAAAGATTTAAACTGCTTTTATAATACTTTCAAATCTTTTAATTTGTTACAAAAATACTACTAGTATATTAAACTCGATCGGTCAATATATTCTAAGTACGTTTCCCCTACGTGAACTTGAACCATGAACCACGCCACTTAATTAATATTTTAGCATACACTCACCATATATAGGGGCGTATCAATTGCTAACTCACCCTTAGTTGCTAACTACAACTAATTTAAGACCATAGGAATTAAGAGATCTAATTTATCATGTGTAATTTCATTTTTTATATTTTAATATTGAAAAAATAAGATTAACTATCACATTTAGGGTTTTGAGTTGCAATGTCAATATAGTGTATTAAAGATATCAACATAACGCATTGAATATGTCAACACAATTTAATATTGACATTGTACACATTAGGTTGACATATTATGTTGTCTATGTTGATATTAGTTGTTTGACGAAAAATATGAAAATTTGGAATTTTTTTTTAGATTTTGACATCGGAACATATGCATGTAAGATCTCATTGGAATTCTTATAAAATTATTTTTAATTTGATATATGTTGTGAGAAAAAATAATTTAAATTGAGATAGTTATAAATCATTTAAAGTTTTAAGATATTTTTTAAAAGTCCGTTATAACTAACTTTTTATTAATTTCTCTCATTAACATTTTTTATACACTGTATTGATATTCGTGGTTGTATGATCTTGTGCATTGATTTAATGATGTATGATAGTATCAAAACTAATAATAAAAATACATTAATCTCCGCCACAAAAAAATTAATGAAATTACGGACAAAAAGTTTCATAGTTTTCAATAGGAAGATCATAAAAAATTGATGTATAGTTGAATGATGTGGAGAAATAAAGGCATGGAACATGAATGTGAACACTTTACAATTTGGTCTGGTAGGAGTAGGATCTGTGTGATATTTTGACATTAACAGATTTGGAGAAAAACATAAAGTGGTAAAATTTTACATGAGACTGTATTACTAACAATGGCGGACCCACACGTAAAGAGGGAGGGCTTTAGCCCCTAATGAATCCAATTTTAAATTTTTTTTCTATTATAAAATTTTAAATTTTATTCATATTTTGATCATATTGGTATATAAAAGCCCCTAATAATATTTTAAATTACATGAAAATTTATTTTTGTATAAAATTTTGAAAATTTAGCCTCTACTCATGTTTATTTCTGCGTCCGCCCCTGATTACTAATAAAAAAACTATACTCCGTAAGATGGATTAGATTTTGTACGTATCTATACTTGTTTAGTTTTTACATGGGACTGTATTACTAATAAAAAAACTATACTCAGTAAGACGGATTAGATTTTGTGCGTATCTATACTTGTTTTGTTTGTGATGGTATCCCAATTTAAAATGTCCGAATCCGTCACTGCTTGTCTGTGATGGTATCAAACCCTATTTAGTCACTAATTTATCAAATATGAGTTCGAACAAACTTAGACACATAAAAACTTATCAGGTAATCTCTATGTCTACTTTCTGCCATAAAGTGCTGGAAAGTTGACTAAAAAGTGAACATAGAAAAATCAAAAGAAACTCAATTAAAAAATGATTTTGCTGGATTTTGTATACGAGTAGTTGGATTGAATTTGGTCCCAATATTTTCACTAATAGAGGCTGTGGAGAAATTAAGCTTTATTTGGTCCTACAAATGGAAAAAAGAAGGCTAGCATGGTCCACTAGCCGTGCTCATTTCGATTTCCCATTCGCTTTTAATACTACTCGTATAAAATAAAGATGCAAACTTTATGTGATGGCTCCGCGAATTTCTGATGTTAGTAAATGCTGGTAGAGAATAAAGACTACGACACAATGAATTTACGTGGTTCGATTTACTGAGGTAAATCTACGTCCACGGGAAGAAAAGAGGGCAGAGTTGTATTGCTTGATCTGTTTTCTACAGCTTACAATACAGACTTGCTATTTGATCTTTTATCTCTAGAGAGCTTAACAGAACTTAACTTTATCTATCTGATCTAGGTTCTATTTATACATTGAACCAAGATCGTGGCATGCAGCACCATTTACTAGGTAGTGGATGTCGTGGAGATCGTGGCGATCTTGCATGGGTCCACTATCCTGCATGAGTTAATGACTGCTTGACACCACTAAATAGATCGTGGGTGTAGTGGAGGTGGAAATCCTGCATGAGTCCACTATCTCCTAGTTCGGTCGAATACTGAGACCGAACTGCTGAATTATTGCCGAGCAGCTTTTGCCGATCTGAGAGTAGAGCTTGATGCCGACCTGAGAGCAGAGTTTGATTGGTTGGCTTTTACCGAGCTGTAGGCTGGGGCCGAACTCTTTGGTTATGCCGAACTGAACTCTTTAGTCATGCCGAACTGATACTCTTTCTTGGGCTTTAGGCTGATGGGCTTGTTTAGTACGTACTCCATCACTACCCCCCCCCGAAAAGCGAAGTGAATCACTTCGGCATTCTGGATAAAGGTACGGGGTAAGTTGATGTTTGTCCTCGGTCTTATGAAGTGAACTCTTCTTTGACCGGACTTGGTTTGTGTCCTAATTTGGCGAGTTTTATCGCTCGGATCGGACTTTCCGTTGTCCTAATTTGGGGATCGGACTTTCCCTTGTCCTAATTCGGCGATCGGACTTTCCCTTGTCCTAATTCGGCGAGTTTTATCGCGTGGATCGGACTTTCCCTTGTCCTAATTCAGGCAAGTTTTATCGCGTGAATCGGACTTTTGTTGCAGTTCGTTTCAAACGAAGTGCTTGATTCTTAAGCTGAATTGTGGTCTTGTATCATCTTTAGAAGCTTGGACTTCACAATCGTTGGCTTATTGCAGTTCGTTTCAGACGAACTGCTTGTTTAAGCTGAATTGTGGTCTTGTATCCTCTTTAGAAGCTTTGACTCACAATCGTTGGCTTGTATATGTTCTAAGAAGGGGATCAGCCTTCGAAGAACAAGATACCTCAGTAACATTTGTAAGAGACGACACGCACAGAGAGAGACAAAACACACAGACAAAACGCACAGAGACAAACAAAGACCAAGCAAACCAAAGAGAGCACATTGACCGAACAGGACTCAAGACTGACTGACCGGACTGTCTCTTACAAATGGAACTTCTTGAGGTTGGAAATGTGCCATGTTCGGGGTACCTGTTCTCCTGACATGTGAGCCAATTTGTAAGACCCTTTGCCGAGGACTTCTGACACCCGATACGGACCTTCCCATGTGGGTTCGAGCTTGCCCAGCTTTTCTGCTCGGCTTACTTCGTTGTTTCTCAAGACGAGATCTCCCACTTGAAATTGCAGCTTCTTCACCCTTTGGTTATAATACCGGGCTACTTGCTCCTTGTACTTGGCTGCTTTTATGCATGCCAATTCTCTTCTTTCTTCGGCAAGATCTAGCTCGGCTCTCAGTCCGTCGTCATTCATTTCTGCTGAGAAATTTAGAGTTCGGGGACTGGGTATGCCGATCTCCACCGGAATCACGGCTTCAGTGCCGTACACAAGACTGTACGGAGTTTCACCGTTGGAGGTTGTGGGTGTAGTTCGGTAGGACCATAGGACTTGAGGGAGATTTTCTACCCATTGTCCTTTGGCTTGTTCTAACCGAGCTTTTAACCCTTTCACCAGGATACGATTTGTTACCTCCGTTTGTCCGTTTGCTTGTGGATGAGAGACCGAAGTGAACCGCTGTTGAATATTCAGCTCTTGGCACCAATTCTTGAACGTCTTGTCGGTGAACTGAGTCCCGTTATCCGAGATGAGGATGTGGGGTATGCCAAATCGGCACACTATGTTCTTCCAGACGAAATCCAATGCCTTCGAGCTCGTTATCGTAGCTAATGGTTCAGCTTCCACCCACTTCGTAAAGTAGTCCACGGCAACGATTAGGAATTTTATTTGCCGAGGAGCTTGTGGTAGTGGTCCTACTATGTCTATACCCCATTGCATAAAAGGCCAAGGGCTTTGCATAGTGGATAGATCGGTCTGCGGCATCCTTGGGATATTTGCATGGATTTGGCACTTCGGGCATGTCTTGACGAGCTGCACTGCTTCTTGTACCAAGGTTGGCCAATAATATCCCCATCTTAGAACTTTTTTAGCTAAAGCTCTAGCTCCGATGTGGCTGCCGCATGATCCTTCATGAACTTCTCTGAGGATGTAGTCCGTCTCTTCTGGCCCTATACATCGTAATAACGGCTGAAGGTAGGACTTTCTGTATAAGACTTCTCCATGAAGTTCGTACCGAAGTGCTCGGCATGTGATTTTCCGAGCTTCTCTCTTATCCTCGGGCAGTTGTCCTTGATCTAGATACTGTAAGATCGGCGTCATCCAGTTCGGCGAGCTGGTTACTGAATGTACCTCAGCTTCATCAATGCTTCGATGCATCAATTCCTCCACCTTTGAGCTTGGACATGCGGCTAACCTACTTAAAGTATCTGCTCGGCTGTTTTCTGCTCTGGGAATGCGGATTATCCGAAAATAAGAGAAACTTCGGCTAATGCTTTGCGCTTTGTCTAAATATTTCCTCATCCTCTCATCACGGGCTTCACTTGTACCCAACATGTGATTCACTATGACTTGTGAATCACAATGGATTTTGAGAGACTTGATACATAGACTTTGCGCTAGCTGGAGTCCGGCAAGGAGGGCTTCGTATTCGGCTTCGTTATTAGTGGTTGGGAATGAGAACCGAAGTGAATAGGTTACCTCGTGTCCATCAGGAGCGATAAGCAGAATACCAGCTCCACTTCCCGTTTTATTCGAAGCTCCATCTACGAATCCGCTCCAGCAGTCCGGCGGCTCTTCTTCGGATTCCAAGGGCTGTGTTAGTTCGGCATTGGCAGAATTTTTCTGTTCGGCAATGACAGGGATTGCTTGATCGAACTTGGCCTCTGCAAGAAAATCTGCCAAGGCTTGTCCCTTGATGGCTTTCCGAGGTAGGTACTCGATTGAGTGTTCTCCCAGCTCTATGGCCCATTTGGCGATTCTGCCTGATGCTTCTGGCTTGGTCAAAACTTGCCGAAGTGGCAGATCGGTTAAGACGCATACTTTGTGAGCATAGAAGTATGGCCGCAGTCTCCTTGCTGCATTTACTAACGCCAGAGCAATTTTTTCCAGAGGTTGATACCTTGTTTCTGGACCTCTTAATGCTCGGCTTGTAAAGTAGATGGGAAACTGCTTTAGGCCTTCTTCTCGTACAAGCACCGCGCTAATGGTTTGATCGGATGCCGCTAAGTATAAGAAAATCACTTCGGCATCTGTTGGAGCAGAGAGAATTGGAAGCTCGGCTAAATAACTTTTGAGCTCGTCAAAAGCCTTTTTCTGCTCGGCTCCCCACTCAAACTTTGGTGCCTTTTTTAACACTTTGAAGAACGGCAGTTGCTTTTCGGCTGCTTGGGAAAGGAATCTATTCAATGCGGCTAGACATCCAGTTAGTCTTTGCACATCGTGTATGGACTTCGGCATCGCCATGTTCTGAATAACTTGAACTTTTGAGGGATTTGCCTTGAGTCCGTCCTTTGAAACCCAACAACCCAGAAATTTTCCCGAATCTACCAAAAAGGTACATTTTTGGGGGTTGAGTTTGAGGTTGGCTTTTCGGAGCACGTCGAGAGTGGATTTGAGGTTGTCTTCGTACTCCGAAGTGCTTTTGCTTTTGACAACTATGTCGTCGACATACACTTCAACCTGTTTTCCGATTAGGTGCCGAAAAAGCTTGTCTACCATCCTTTGATAAGTGGCTCCGGCATTCTTTAAACCGAATGGCATCTTTTTATAAGCGAAAATGCCGAAATCGGTAATGAAAGCTGTTTTCGGAGCGTCACTCTCATCCATCAACACTTGGTGATATCCTTTGTATAAATCAAGAAAACAGAAAATTTCGAAGCCGATCAAAGCTTCTACTTTTTTATCTATATTCGGAAGGGGATAGCAATCTTTAGGACAGTGCTTGTTTAGATCGGTAAAATCTATGCACATCCGCCATCCTCCTTCTTTTTTCTTGATCATCACAGGATTGGCCACCCAAGAAGGATATTTCACCTCGAATAGTACATCCGCTTTTAGTAATTGGCGGACTTCGTCATGGATGACTTGGCTTCTTTCTGCCGCAAAGAGTCTTTGCTTCTGTTTTACTGGCCGGATTGAAGGATCAATATTTAACCGATGAGTGATTACCTCGGGGGGTACTCCGGTCATGTCCAACGGAGACCATGCAAAGACATCTTTGTACTCCTTGAGGAGCTGAATGGTCTTTTCCCGGAGTAGAGGCGTTCCTGCGAAGCCGATCTTGACCGTTCTGGATGGATCATCTTCGTATAACTGAACGGTCATTGAGTTCGGCTCTGAAGTGACTTCGGTCATCTCGCTTGCCTCTGACTCCGGTTGCTGTGATTGCTATGCTTGATGGTGCCGAACTGATTGCTCGGCGCTTTTAAGCGCAATCTGCAGACATTCTTTTGCTCTCTTTTGATCACCTCGGATGACCGCTATCCCACCTTTAGTGGGGATCTTGATGGTGAGGTGATAAGTAGAGCAAACGGCCCGAACTGTGTTGAGCCAGTCTCTCCCCAGGATGATGTTGTACGGGGACCGAGCTTTCACCACAAAGAACTCGATCATCGTATTGGAGCTTGTAGGCGCTTTTCCCACCGTGATCGGAAGGCTGATAATACCTTCAGGGCGGGTGTCCTCCTGGGCGAAACTTTTCAGAGGAAGTGGAGCCGGACTGAGCCGAGCTGGATCTACTTCCATTTTATCGAAACATTCTTTAAAAAGAATGCTGACTGACGCTCCTGTATCCACAAATACTCTGTGGATCAGTTTGTTTGCCACTCCGGCTTGAATGACAATAGCGTCTTGGTGAGGAGAGATGGCTGGGACGGGATCGGCATCTGAAAATGTAATCACTTCGTCTTTCTTCAGCCTTTTATGTGTTGGCTCCTCTTGATTGGAACCTCTGCGTTCTGCTTTTAGGGACGACTTAGTCTTCCCGGCAGGGAGAGCATCAATAGTCTGGATTACTCCATCATATTGCGGCTCGTCGTCGTCTTCGGGATCCTCATGCCTTTTCGGATCCTGAGGATTGCAGTTCGCACCTCTCTGCCTTTTGTTCTTTTTTGGCTGCTTGCTTTGGTATTTTTTTAACGTTCCTGTTTTCACAAGAACATCAATACCTGCAGCCAAATTTCGGCACTCCTCGGTATCGTGACCGTGGGCTTGATGGAAGGAGCAATATTGATCCTGAGGTCGCCGCGCGGCTGATTTCGTCATCCGCTTTGGTTTTTCGAACATATCGGAATGTAGTTCGAAAATTTCCGCTCTTGACTTGTTTAATGGTACGAACTGAGCGGGCGGCTTCTCAGGATTGAGACGTGGCCCCAATCTGCCTTGTACCGGTGCCCTTTGAATTCTTTCAAAAGGAGTTCGGCGAGGAAGCACCTGGCCGCTTTGATCGGGCTTCTTTTTCTCTTCTCGGGATGAGCTGTCTAAAGACCGTTTTCGACGGTCTGCCTCATCCGCACGGGAAAACTGGTCCGCAATGTCCCACATTTCTTGAGCTGTTTGCGGACCGCACTCCACGAGCTTTCTGTAGAGAGCTCCGGGCAGGATTCCATTTTGGAATGCCGAAATGACAAGTAGATCATTGAGATTATCTACTTGTAGGCATTCCTTATGGAATCTCGTCAGGAAGTCGCTGATCTTTTCGTCGCGACCTTGACGTATAGAAAGCAGCTGAGCCGAAGTAATTCGGGCTTCCGCTTTCTGAAAGAACCTCCTGTGGAAAGCATCCATTAGATCTCGGTAGGATCTAATGCTGCCTTGAGGAAGGCTGTCGAACCACCTTCTGGCGTTCCCGATGAGCAGCTCGGGGAACAGCTTGCACATATGGACCTCATTGAGACCCTGGTTCGCCATATTATATTGATAGCATCCCAAGAAGTCATGAGGATCCACTAGCCCGTCATAAGTCATTGACGGTGTCCGGTAGTTCCGCGGCAAAGGAGTTCGGGTGATATCGTCCGAGAACGGAGTCTTTAATGCTCCGTACATGGCGAACCCGACATCTCTTCGGTACGTAGGAGATGGAGTTCTCCTGTGGTTCCGGTACCGAGGAGGAACAGGAACATGTCGGGGTTGAGGATTCTTTCTCCTGGAAGACACGTCACTACTGCGGTAGTGACTTTCATGTCTGGAGGAGGAGGGAGAATCCGCCGTTGTCTTCTCCGGCTGTTGGTTCTTCTGCAGGAAGGTTAAGAACTCCTCCTGCTTCTCGGCCAAGAACAGCTTGACAGCTTCATTTAAATCGGGCTGCTGGGAAGACTCGGTGCGATCTCTCCTGGAGTGGCTTGTTCCTTCATCGTGAAAACTGGAAGTAGATGTCTCCCGAGGCTGTTTTCCGGACCTGCGGGCTGGACTAGCTTCCTCATGGTTTTCACGAACGGTATTACGGGTAGTGTGTGATCTGGTATGCATTTTTTTGGGGTGGAAAAAGGGTCAAAAATTCGCTTTATCACAAATTTGGTTCTCTGTTTCCCACAGACGGCGCCAGTGATGGCTCCGCGAATTTCTGATGTTAGTAAATGCTGGTAGAGAATAAAGACTACGACACAATGAATTTACGTGGTTCGATTTACTGAGGTAAATCTACGTCAACGGGAAGAAAAGAGGGCAGAGTTGTATTGCTTGATCTGTTTTCTACAGCTTACAATACAGACTTGCTATTTGATCTTTTATCTCTAGAGAGCTTAACAGAACTTAACTTTATCTATCTGATCTAGGTTCTATTTATACATTGAACCAAGATCGTGGCATGCAGCACCATTTACTAGGTAGTGGATGTCGTGGAGATCGTGGCGATCTTGCATGGGTCCACTATCCTGCATGAGTTAATGACTGCTTGACACCACTAAATAGATCGTGGGTGTAGTGGAGGAGGAAATCCTGCATGAGTCCACTATCTCCTAGTTCGGTCGAATACTGAGACCGAACTGCTGAATTATTGCCGAGCAACTTTTGCCGATCTGAGAGTAGAGCTTGATGCCGACCTGAGAGCAGAGTTTGATTGGTTGGCTTTTACCGAGCTGTAGGCTGGGGCCGAACTCTTTGGTTATGCCGAACTGAACTCTTTAGTCATGCCGAACTGATACTCTTTCTTGGGCTTTAGGCTGATGGGCTTGTTTAGTACGTACTCCATCATTATGTAAATAGAAAATTAGAGATTGGAAAAGATGAGATATAATGATGCTTTAAAGTTTAAAGAAGGAACATACATGCTATAGAGAGTAGAGATTCAAATGACACTTTCCCTTACTATTTGATTTGTGGTTTAATTTTTGTAATTTCATGCATTTGGAAGATTCGTTATTATTATCTATGGTTGGCGAGAATGTCGGTGAAGTATTTATATTCATGTTAAAACAAAGTGGAAAGGCGACAGGCAAGATTAAAAGAAAGTTAACACAATCATCTATACAAGGAAGGGAATTTTGTTTCGGATATTTTGTCTCATTACGCATTTTTCTAGAGGAGTTCATCCTTTAGATACCTCTCATATAGAACTTGGCATCTGATTGTTGCATGATAGACTAGGAATTTTTTATATTTGTTAATTTAATTTTGTAATAGGCTGTGCCTGCCTGCCTTCTTTCCTACCCACCAAAAACAAAAGTTAACGCATAATAAAGCCATAAAGCAAGAAGAATTGCAAGGAAAAAGAAATATGAATGTAACGGGTGTAGGGTTTAGGACTTTAGGAGTGTGACCAGTGCTATTCACTTGTTTTTTTCTATTTACATAGTCAACACATAAATTTCGTATAATGTAGGCAAAATGGATCCGCACAAATAAATATGAGACTATTAAAAATTTAAAATGTTATATACTCCTATTATAAATGAGGTGCTTCTTTTTTACACTTATTTTTAAAAAATAATAACACTAATAATAAATTAAAATAATGATAATAAAATAATATTATAAAAAATGACTTTCTTTAAAATGAGATAAATATATATACCAATATTATAATATCGACCCAATTTTTTAATCATTAATTATTAGTTTGGGCCATGCTTGAATTCCATCGTTTACAATGGCAGAGTAATATACATAATAATGACTTAAATTCCAACGTCCATACACTGACACGACATGTTTGATAAGATACTAATATCAAAATAAAAAATTATATTTGGACATTTTTAATTGTTTAATACTCCCTTCGTACCACAATAGTAGAATCATTTTATTTCCTGCACTGATTTTAAAAAAATAATAATAAATAGATAAAGTGGAGAGAGGGTAAAGTACGATAGAGAATAATATAGAAAAAACTCTTCTTATAATAATTCTCAATCTTACTTTACTCTTTCTCTACTTTGATTATTTATAATAATTTTTCAAAACGAGTGCGGAAAATGAATTGACTCTACTACTGTGGAACAAAGGGGGTATTATATTTAAGTTTAACTCAAAACCTAATAGTATAAAATTAGGGTCCGCCTCAATTTTACCAAAATTATAACTTTAACCATGTTTATGTAACTTGTCAATTTGTCAAGTTAGTCATTATTTAATATATTATACAAATTAATATAATTTCTTTTCTATCAAATAATAACGAAAAGAAAATTATCTCTACATATCTTGACATAAAGCCCGTATATTTTATTTTATTCTACATGTCATTCTCCTACCCCACCTTTCCTATGTCAATTTTGTACAAAAACTAAACGACAAATTTTGTAATTATTGGGAGGAATTTAATTGAAGTTTCGTGAATTAAATCATTTTTCAGATTTATAAATATTATACACTTATTAATTTGAGGATGAAGCCTTACCACCATATTAATTACATTTTCTAATCAAATATTTTTAAATCGTGATCATGATACATAACTTTTCTAGTACAATTTCTTTATCTTACGATATTATTCGAAAACATACGCAACTGACATATGCTTTGAAGAACTATTTGCAATACTTTTTCACGATTCAAAAATAAGATTATTGATTGTGGATGATTATAATGTTTCCTTCATCCCTAAAATAACACCCTTTCTTCATTTTAGTCCGATAAACATAAATTTAAAGAACATAATCTGATATTTTTTTTCTACTATTGTTATTCATATTGGAAGATGCAACTTGGTGCATTTAGAAATAATTACATGACAGAATACTAATGATTTAAATTTTAAAGCATTGAAATTCTTCAACTTTTCAACATTTGGCAAGCCGTTCTATTATTTTAAGATGGAATTCTATAATTAATTATCAATTTCACATAATCAATAAATTTTGAACGATTCATATCTCGATTCTAAATGTAGTTAAATTAAATAATACCAATATCTTTTGTATTAGTAATAACTTGTACTCCACTACCTACCAAACAATTTCAATTATCTATTGCATAATTTGTATTAGTACCTACCAATCTATTTCATTTATTTTCCACATTTATTCTCATTTAGTGGGTGGATATTATTTTAATTAAAGATATCAAATTCGAAATTCATTACTACTGTAATTTTTTTCTTTTTCGGGTAACACACGTACATACACTGCAAGTGAATATTAATAAATAAGCGAAATTTATAATGACAACAGATTTATTTCCCTAACCAAAGAAAGAAATTTAAATAACTCATTAATTAACATACCCCAACGGGAATAATTCAATATATAGGGCATTCTGTTGGTAGTCATCCTAAATAATTTCAGATTAGAATTCAATCATCTTTAATCTTTAATGAAATCTAAAACAAACGACAAGCATATTCCCATTTCTGGCCAAAAAGGTCAACGTCTTGATAAATTTATTTATTGATACATAAGAGCATCTCCAATAACAGGCGTCACCACCGCGACGCCGATTTTTCGCCGACGCCGGTTTGACGCCGAACCATTGGAACCGGCGTCGGCGAAATCGGCGTCAAAATCGGCGTCGCCATGCTGATTCCCGCGCTGACGCCGATCCTCACGGGCGCCATTGTGCGTCCCGGATCGGCGCCAAACCGGCGTCGGATTTAAATTTTTTTTTTTTTTCGAAAACACTATATATACGCGCGTTGAACCTCATTTTCATTCGCACCACTTGTTTTAACGAGTATTCTCTCTACCTTACTTTCTGTTCAAGATCAATTTAAGAAATGAGTAATGCCGGTGGTAGTGGTGGGGATGCGGATTAGTACGAGCGTATGATGAACGAAGAGCTAGATGCCTATACGAGCCGTGAGGTTGATCGATGGATGCAGAGTTATATGCAGTCGGCGGCACCTCGCCCACGACCAGTTGTCCACCGTCGACAAGTGGTGCATCGTGATCATGAAGCTGCACATCAGCGCCTGTTCACAGATTACTTCGCAGAGGAGCCGCGTTTTGATGCCAACCATTTCAGGCGTCGTTTTAGGATGAGGCGGGACTTATTTATGCGTATTGTTAACGCATTGGAGCAGCGATATCTGTATTTCCGCTTCAGGCACGATGCGGCTGGCAGACCCGGCCACACCCCTATTCAAAAGTGCACTGCGGCAATCAGGCAGTTGGCCTACGGCACCGCGGCAGACATGTGGGACGAATACCTCCACATCGGTGAGACGACTGCCATCGAATGTATGAAGTATTTCTGCCAGGGCGTGATCGAAGTATTCGGTGATCAGTATCTCCGAAAGCCTACCCCCGAAGATTGCCGGAATCTGCTGCGGATGCACGGGGATCAGCACGGGTTCCGACATGCGTCAGACGGAGGCTCATATTCGACTGCAAAAGGATTTAGTTGAAGAGTTGTGGGCGCGGAGGATTGCAAGGCGTTAGTTTTTATGCAAATTTATGTAATTTTTTAAATGTAATTTTTTAATTATTGTACTTTTTTTTTAAAAAATTAATGTACTTTTTAAATTTTAATATTATTATTCGAATTTTCCGTATTTGTCTCGTAAATTAAATTCCGTATGTTGATACGAGTGTAAATTAAATTATATAATTGTTATTAGTGATGTGGATAGGTAGTGTGAAGGCTATGTGAGGGCTATTTGATGTCCAGTTGATGTGGCAAGCTGATGTGGCAGGAGAATTGTAGTGCTGATGATGTGACAGTGTGAAGGTTATTTGATGGCTATTTGACTTCCAGTGCTATTGGAGATGCTCTAAATCCACACCATTCTTCTAACTCACAAATTGCGTTCTCTGCATAGGAACGACCAATACACGTAATTATTGGCCATCACATGCACGAGATCTCAATCCTCAGCCGTTGATATCAATCTGTATATGTTGACTTAGACTTCATTTCTTCGAATCAAACTTCGGATATACCCCACAAAACCCGTTGAATTTTCTATAATATTCGCCGCTGATACAGCATTACTATAGTACTGTATATTATTATCCAGAGAGAGATAGAGTGAGGGAGAGAGAGAGATGATGGTGGTGGCGGTGGCGGTGTTTGCTGCTACGGTTCTACATGCTGCGATTCTTTGCAGTGCAGGGATGACGAGCAGCTTCGTGAGGAGCCCTCAGAAAAGTGTGGATATGCCTCTTGATAGTGATGTGTTCAAGGCGCCTCCCGGCTATAATGCGCCGCAACAGGTCTTTTTTTTTTAAGTGCCTTTTTGGGAAAATTTTTGGCTTGCACAATCTATTTATTTTCTTTATTTTTCACATAAGTACTTAATTTTTTGCTAAAAATCTTTGTGGTAAGCAAATACTCATTTTTTGGGTTGATTTTGGAAATCGCATTAGTTGCAGTATAAAATTCTGAAATGTACTCTTTTTTTTTTTATTCTAATCTTTGCAATACTTAATAAATTTCTGTACTACTACTCTGTTTTTATTTTTCATTTATTTAATTAAATGTTTTTGGTTTCAGGTGCACATAACGCAAGGGGATCACGTAGGTGAAGCAGTGATTGTATCGTGGGTAACCGTAGAGGAGCCCGGCTCAAGCATAGTTCAATATTGGGCGGAGAACACCAGTCACAAGCATAAGGCAGAGGGAAAATTTAACAAGTACAAATTCTACAATTACACATCTGGCTACATCCATCATTGCACAATTAGGAAATTGCAGGTACAACACTCAACTTCAGTGTCGCAATTTTTAAAATAAATTACAATAATATGCAAATCACACTAACACATATTGTTCGCTAGCACGACACCAAGTACTACTACGAGGTTGGAGTCGGGTCATCGGCGAGGACGTTCTGGTTCACCACGCCGCCGAAAGTGGGCCCTGACGCACCCTATACATTTGGCGTCATAGGTACATCTCAATCTTTTTATATGCTACTACTTTCGTCCACGAAAAATAATTTTATTTTTTTTTCCATTTTGGTTCGTCTTCTCTATCTAATAAGCGAGTCTCATTTTCTATTAAGAAAACTATCTTTATTTCTACCTCTCTCGTGCTTTATCAATTTACATTAATTGGTTGGAATAGTTATAATGCAACAAAGTACTTATTTAGTTTTTTATTGGAGATAACTAAGGTTATATTTTGGACAGGTGATCTTGGACAGACATACGATTCCAACATAACACTCACACATTATGAAAAAAATCCAAATAAAGGACAAACCGTGTTGTACGTGGGCGATCTATCTTATGCCGACAACTACCCGTTTCACGACAACGTGAGATGGGACACGTGGGCGAGGTTTGTTGAAAGAAGCGTCGCTTATCAGCCATGGATTTGGACTGCCGGAAATCACGAGATCGATTTTGTTCCAGAAATTGTAAGTATCGCAATATTAACTAATTAAGAGTGAGTTTGTAGTTGGGGGTGCTCGAGCCCCCCCAAGCTATTGTTTCATTTCTACCAATCTTGTGTTGTAAAATGAAAATGTTTATGATGCATTATTGCAGGGAGAAACGAAGCCGTTTAAGCCTTACACCAACCGTTACCGCGTCCCTTACAAAGCATCGAACAGCACTGCTCCGTTTTGGTACTCCGTCAAGAGGGCTTCTGCATATATCATTGTTTTGTCTTCCTATTCAGCCTACGGTAAATTCCCAGCCTAAGGAAAATGTTGAATACCATATTATCATGTCCAGGAAAATTCTTCGCTTTATATTAACAAAGTGAAAAAAATGAAAATTTGTGTTTTATATAAAAAAAATGCAAGCCAATTCTTGATTGATTTTTTATATGTTTTTGGTGTGTGTAGGAAAATACACTCCTCAGTACCAATGGCTTGAGGATGAGCTGCCGAAAGTGAATAGGTCCGAAACGCCGTGGCTGATTGTTCTGATGCATTCTCCATGGTACAATAGCAATACCTATCACTACATGGAAGGTGAAACCATGAGAGTCATGTACGAGCCGTGGTTCGTCAAATACAAAGTCGACGTTGTATTTGCCGGCCATGTCCACGCTTACGAACGCTCGGTATGTATATATCATTCCTCATTTTGAACTTTATAGAAGCACTAGGCACTTGTAAACATTTTTACCAAATCAAAATTGTTGCATTGAATTTTTAACTTGGTAAATCATAGTAGTAACTATTTTTGGACATTTTGGAGAAGTCCATCAATATTTAGACCATTTTGGTGACTAATGCAGGAGCGCGTGTCTAACATTGCTTACAATATTATCAACGGACTTTGCTCTCCGGTGAGTGACCAGTCTGCTCCGGTGTATATAACCATCGGAGATGGAGGAAATATTGAGGGCCTCGCCAACAAGTAAGATACCAAACGAGTTTCTTATTTACCAATCATTTTACATATGAGAAGCAACATAGTTTAGAATTTTTTGCTTCTGTTATTGAATACGAGTGTTGGGTGTTGTTTACAGCTTGACGGAGCCACAGCCTAAGTACTCTGCTTATCGAGAGGCGAGCTTTGGACACGCGACATTCAGTATAAAGAACAGGACACACTCTTACTACAGTTGGCATAGGAATCAAGATGGATATGCTGTTGAAGCTGATTCCCTGTGGTTTTTCAACAGATTCTGGCATCAGATTGATGATTCTACTACTGCTGCTTAATACTTTTGGATTTGGGATTCAACCCTCTCTCTCTATCATGACTATGAGAAGCGGGAATTCTCACATCTCTTTGTATTTTGCTAGGAATCATGAATTGGGAATGTGTATTTGCACAATAATTTCAACATTTAAATGAGCGGGAAAATGGTAGCGGTTGTAACATTTTGTGCTTTTATTATTTTCTCTTTGAAGTATGTCACAAATTTGTGTTATGTGTCATTTCATGAGTGTTATGAGATGGATAGTATGCTAAATACTAATTCATTGGTACCCTTGGATGCCTTTGGTTTATTATTGTGCTTCACATTGGTGTTAGATCCAAGTTTAGGTTATTATAAATGTTCTACTAATTGACTAATACCAATTAAATTAAATATGATCATGTCCGTAAAGTTTTTTAATAGAGTTATTCTTTTTTGAAAATAATTATTTGATAGTTAAATATATTACTACAATTTTTTAAGATAATTTGTATCTCTGAGTATTTTAATTAATTGAATTATGGTTTTTTGAAAAATATTCATTAGATAATTCGGCACCTAATTTAATTGAACTATTATTATCTTTTTAAAATAATAGTTAAGATTATTTGAAGAATTAAAAATCTAGTAACATTCTATTTTCTCAATCCAAAGGACCATCTAAAAAACAGTTTTGAGAAATGAATTGAATCAAAAATATTGAGTAGATTATTCGAACTTAGTTTGTGCTATTTCTTACTCATGAGGATGTGAGATCAAAATTAAATCCCAAGCCTCTTTTTTCCAACTCAAATGAATCAAAAAGCACAACTTAACAATGTGGTACAGTCTATAGAGTAAATACTACACTTTTCTTCATTGAAAATCAACAGTCTCATTTCATATGACATAGTTTCCTTAATCCCCACCAAAATCACACCAATAATCTGAATCACAAGCCAAAAGCCTTGAAATGTGATGTACCATGGTCCATGGGTCAAATATTGAGAGTTAACATTTTCTTGATACTGGTGTCTGGTCATCTTAGAGGAGGTGGTCGAGATCCATATTCAAACTCATATACAATGACATATTTATAATAACAAATATGTCACTAAAATATGAGTTTGGACCATGAACGTCAACATATCTCTCCCACTAAAAGAATGTTTTCTTGTTGAAGAAACTTCGAGAATGTGGTCTTCAGTCTTCATTATATCAGTCCATCCTAATCTTCACTAAGAGGAGCTTGCAATTCATCTCCTTTTCTAAATCCAAGTTCTGACATATCTTGCTTTGCCATCAAATTCCTGCATAAACACAGTGCTAGTTAATTAAAAGAACCATACAAAGTACACCCAAACGAAAAACAATGAAGAAGAGTACCATTTGAAAGCAATAAGAAACATGAAAACAACCAAGAGAATACATATCTTAATCATAGCTATAAGCTAACCTCTTGTAATGAACATAACGAGCTATATAATATACCAGGACACTCTAACCATCTATTGACATGTCAAAACAAAAACTTACAAAACCAGTAGCAACAAGAATTCATATTCTCTTCTATGGTGTAATTCGATGGGCAGGGCTAAATAATCCCATGTCTTAGTGAGCTAAACTAGCAATGTGTAAGACTCCATATTTGCATAAATGAAAATTTCAATAAAATACAACTTCACCACCATACATGTAAGCACAACGAGATACATATTCATCTGATATGTAAATATTAGATCGCGCTTCGCGCCACAAATTTACACATGAGCTACTAGTTAGTTAGCCAGCTCAGAATTAGTTAAGTTAAATGTCGTCTCTCATCTCTCCTATGGATGAATGATGAAAACCAAAGTTCTTAGATCATAACTCCTCTCTCTATCAAGATATATTTCTTATTATGTAACACTTTACAACTTCTTGCAGCTTCTACTAATCTCTATCTATAGATATGAATGATGAAAATGAAGATAAAGTTTTCAGATCACAAATCCTCTCAATCATGATATCTCTATGATCATATAACAACTAATCACGGAAACCAGTGCCCGATAGAGGAACCGAGCACACTTACTTTTCCATACGACACTCCAGGTACTTCTTGGAGAACTGTCTGCATTTATCAGATTTGTGACCCTCATTCTTCAAACAGTTAATGTACTCTTTCTTTTCCTGCATCAATCAACATAAAAAAACTAAGCAAATAACCATGCACAAACCTAGTTTAACCCAAAAAAATTCAATCATAACCAGCATAGATATTCTGTAATCTCCTACAAAACGCCGTACCAGGTCACATAGATGCATATGATCCAAAGGGAAAACACCCTTTTCTGGTGGCACTGGTCTTGCTCCTCTGTTTCCACCAAATGCACCTCCTATGGCAACAAAGATCATTAATAATGGAAACTACTGTACATGTTGAAAAGAGTGTCAACACTCACCATTTGAGGTATCAAATCTAGTAATGAGACTACTGGAAAAACATCACAATCCAGTTATAAACCAAGACGAACATCCCGAACAAGCACGAAAGCTTCTATTTGGTTCCAGTTTGTTTGCATTGGATCGACCAATAAATCATCCGAACTACCTAAGCTAATTTAATGAAAAAATATACTCCGGGGAGAGGACCAACAAATGAATATTGAAAACTAAGTACCATCAATCATAATTTTATCATATGCTAATTCTACACAAACAAATAATTCAATGATGTTTAGAAACAGCTGAGGTAACAATTTACCAAACAAGTAAGCCCTAAAATTGGGGATAATTCTACTTACCTGCACTCATTGATGAAAATAACGAATTTTCACCGAGAGAGATCCTCGTCGATAAACTCTCTATTTCTCTTTCTTCAATTTTCAGTTCTCAGCTAGGCGAGGATAGTCGGAGATGAATTCGTGAAATAGGAGAAATCACCGCCGGTTAACCGGAAATTTGAATTGGTTTTTTTTTTCATCGTAGGCTAATTTAAATATTTGGCATGGCATTAGTCGTTTCTGAGTTTGTGACCATTGTCCTTATATTTTTATTTGTGAAAGTAGAATTATTTTGGTAATATAAATTATCAATTTTTTGTGTTGATTTACGAATTCCTGTTATGAATATTTCGTAAATATTTTAATAGCAGTATATAAGTTTTCAAAATTATATTTCAAATATTCAATGTTAATTCCTACTAGCAGAAAAAATAAGTGTTACTAGTATTCATGCATTGAATATTTATTGAACACACATATGTCAAAACCAATTACTTCAAACATGCTAGATTATTAGTTAAATAAGTACTATAATTTTGATTATCAAAATCTATTTTTGTGCTTGGAGTATTAAAAATTACTATAATTTTGATTATCAAAATCTATTTTTGTGCTTGGAGTATTAAACAATGTTTAGCGTTTGCATGCAATAACCGTCCTTTAGGGCATCCGCAGACCGCAGTGGTGCGGATGTCCCGGCGGACATCCCAAAAACACCTCCTGCCACGTCATACGGACTTCCCATTGCGGATGCCACGTCATACGGACTTCCCATTGCGGATGCCACGTCATACGGACATCCCATTGCACGGTGGCAGACATCCCCAAGGACATCCCGACGGACTTCCCACATTAAAAAAATCACAAATTCACCAATTTAACAATTTACAGAATTAAGCAATTTACGAAAGAAAAATTCAAAACGAATACGGAATAAAAATTTCATTAATTAAAAAAAAGTACATTTCAACAATTAAAAACTCCATCAACGACGACCCCTCCGCTGCCATACTTCTTCAATTATATAGTTCTGAGGTCGAACATGGGATTGTTTTTGGCGCATGTCGGCGAATGCACGGATTCGCTCGACATCGTCATGGGGTATCCCCATGCGTACATTGCCAGTGACCACGCCGTGGCTTGGACCCGCAGCCGTAGCATCATCGTTGGTCCATTCGGTCAGCGCTGAGCCTTCATCTTCGACAATCATGTTGTGCATGATAATACATGCATACATGATGTCGGCGATGTTGTCAACATACCACAGCCGTGATGGACCCTTTACTGCCGCCCATCGAGACTGAAGCACACCAAATACCCGCTCCACATCCTTGCGCGCTGCCTCCTGACGTTGCGCAAAGTATATCTTCATTTCATCCGTTGGGCATCTGATCGTCTTCACAAAGACGGGTCACATCGGGTATATCCCATCGGCCAAATAATAGCCCATACTGTGCTGGTTGCCGTTGGCGACGAAATTGACGGCCGGACCGACGCCCATGCACTGGTCGTTGAAGAAGGGCGACGACTGGATGACGTTGATGTCGTTGTTAGACCCGGCTACTCCAAAATAGGCATGCCAAATCCACAGCCGGTAGTCAGCTACTGCTTCAAGGATCATCGTGGGATTCTTGGCCTTGAAACCAGTAGTGTACATCCCTTTCCAGGCAGCGGGGCAATTCTTCCATTCCCAGTCTATACAATCTATGTGGTCTAACATCCCCGGAAACCTGTGCTAATTCCCGTGCATATCCAGCAGAGCCTGACAATCTTCGGGGGTAGGCTTCCAAAGATACCTATCCCCGAATATCTCCCTTACGCCCTGACAAAAATACTTCGGGCAGTCGTCTCGCCGATGTGGAGGTACTAGTTAAACATGTCGGCTGCACCTCCGTATGCCAACTGCCTAATTGCGGCAGTGCACTTCTGAATCGGCGTGTGGCCGGGTTTACCAGCCGCATCCTCCCGCACCCTAAAATACCCGTATCGACGCTCCAAAGCGCCCACGATACGCAGAAAGAGCGGACGATGCATCCTAAACCGTCGCCAGAATAGGTTCTCCCCAAACCGTGGCTCCGGCGCAAAGTAATCCTCGTACAACCGACTGTGGGCAGCGAGGTGATCCGGGGCACTATAGTGCGACGATGGATGGGTCGAGGCACCGTCGGCGCCGAGGCCGCTTGTTCCTCCCTCTTCGTGGCCTCCCGCACACGTGCGTGTATCATCCGAATCATATGTTCATAATCCCCACCACCACCACTACCACTACCACTACCACTACCACTACCACTACCAGATATTACGGAAATATAAAAGAAATTTAGAGAGAGAAAAAACTTGTTAAAACAAGTGGTGCAAATGAAATGAAATGCAATGAGACGTATTTATATAATTTTTTTAAAAAAAAATAATGCAAAAATCGGGAATTCCTCGCCGACGTCCGTGGGAGTCAACGCAATGACGGACGTCCCGACGGACGTCAGCGGAAAGGCGCGGACATGCGGTGTCCGTATCCGCTGAACAGTTGCACAATGGCGGACGTCCCGCGCGGACGCCGCACACGCCGGTCTGACATCCGCACGGAAGTCCGCCATTGCGGATGGTCTTACGAGCTTAACGTGCATTTGGCTGCTGCTTCTCACATTTCAATAAAATAATATATATTTATTTAATTAAATTTGTTTAATTTATTTGATTATTTTAATCATTTGTATGGAACAATAGGGACTGCTGTGATTTGTGTACAGGATCCCATCCATAATTCAACAAAATCATATGCATATTTTGATCAGAACAAGTACTCCACAAAGTACATCTTATTGCTGAACCCATTAGATTGAAAAAATTTATAAAATACTACTCCTTGCATTTCACTATAATTAATTGATTTTTATTTTTAGTTGTCCTGATTATTTTTTGTATTTTTAGTTAAATTAAAATATTTTCTCTCTTAGTTTCTAATTTTTATATTATTATTTTTTCAATAAACTTCGTGTATTTTTTTAAAATCTCGTACAAATACAAACAAATATCGGACAAAGATAGTCTAACTTTTCCTTTTAAATTGTCCACCAAAATCGATTTATTATGTACTAGTACTTCCTTCGTCCGCGAATAGGAGTCTGATTTTTTCATTTTAGTCCGTCCTCGAATAGGAGTCCTGATTCACTTTTATCATAAATAATAAGGTTTCATATTTCACTAACTCATTCTACGCACATTTCATTTAAAACTAATAAGTATAATATTTAAGTGGAACTCATATTCCAATGATATTTCTTAAAACTCATGCAACCAAGACAAGAAATGAGATTCGTAATGGCGGACGAGGGAAGTGTTTCCGTGTGGTAATAGTCCAATAATCTATTCTTTTGTGTACAGTACATATTTATCATTGGCTTAAATATTTGTGTAATTGGTACTCCATGTAACAATCAGTAAAACTGAAAAATCCACGAATCTCCAGTAAATAGATTCAATTTTGCAGCTATCTCGAAACTAGTTCGTCGACAAAGAGATCACAGCTCCGATCCATAGCCGAACACTTAAAATCCACATCCTCATCTGCATTTCGTAGTGTGTGAAACAATAAATTGATGAGGAGTTTGAATTGAGTTCAACTCGCAATGGCCGATCCAACGATCGGCGGCATCTCCACGGAAGGGGAGAAGGCGAAATCACAAAATGGTGAAAAGAAAAAAGAAGATTTGGATCCGGAATTTTTGAGTTGTTTGCTTCAGCCTTCGCCGCCCGATTCCGATCCTAATTACATCGGAATCCGCCGCCTCCTCCTCCATCGGAAGGCGCAGGCCGGCCAGCTCAATCGCAAGGTATTTTTAAATTCTCGTGATGAAGTTTGCACCTCGATTGCAATTTATGCTGTATTTAGAGCAATTAGGTGTTTTACTTGATCTTTGTGGAAGTGATCGGGCATGAAGCTTAAATGAAGTTGTTAGTCCTAAGTCTGCTAGATGAATAACCTCTAGGTTCAAACCGTGGAAGTGTTTTCGTAAAATAATTAATGCATGCCAATTGAGTTTAAGCGGATGCTTTCTAGATTGCGATCAAATGGAGTACTCCTAGTTTAGGATGCAGTTCTTCTAATCATTGCAAATACACATGGTACGCAGTAAATGCATGAATATCCTTCTATTGATTAGGTCCATCACTGATCATGAATATGTAAAGAACAAAGGAGAGATTGTCAGAAGCTGAATATAACTATTTTATTTCGTTTAACTGAATCTAGTTGTGGCTTGATAACGCATGTTGAAGAAGAATTCTGTTTTGGAAGTGGATTCTTATATCATGTTCCCTAACTAGTTTGATGACTACTTATATTTAGTAGAGAGTCGGAAAAACATTATTATTTGTTTCTGTACCTGTTGGCTAATACTCCCTCCGTCCCACAAAGATTGTCTCACTTTGACCGGGCACGAGTTTTAAGAAATGTAATGAAAAGTGAGTTGTGAAAGTTAGTGGAATGTGGGTCCTACTTTTATATATTACTAGTTCTATAATAAAATGTTAGTAGAATGAGTTAGTGGAACATGGGGTCCACTACAAAAAATGGTAAAAAGTGAAATAGGAAAAATTTTGTGGTACGGACGGAAATGGAAAAATGGGACAATCTTTGTGGGACGGAGGGAGTATTTTCTTATAATTATGTTGTACTACTACATTTATCCAGCATGCGAACATTTGAATAAGTACAGTTTCTCGAATAAGTTATGTAGCAAACGTAGTCATAAATTTCATGTCATGGTTGTGTCCCTAATCAAATCCTGTGCTTGCATGTTGTAGGGCTGGAAATGTAATGAAAGAGGTTATGTGGCATTCCGTAATTTCATTAATAGGCCTAGGAATTGGGAGAGTAATCAGACACCAAGTTTGTCAAGCACACCAGGACAGAGGTTGCTAATTATGGCTCTGATATTGATTAATATTGGCTAGTGTAATACCAATTTCTTATAATTGATTTCATTTCATCCAATGTATCTTTCTGATGTAAGTTTATTATTTAAGTTTCTCCCATACGGTTCTCACATCAGGTTAATTTACTGGTTGATGCATCAGTGGACGATGGCTACAATCTCCAAGTTCGCTTTTCCCAGTTCATGATGCAGACAGCTGGAGTACTGGCAGGGTACGTGCCTTTCTCTATGAGTCTTTCAATTCCATTACATTTACAACAAACTACATGAGAATAGTAGTAGGCTGGGCAACATGCTGTTGATGATATAGCCAAGGCAAGTATTCAGACCTATAGCTAGAGGCAGGGAATTGCTTCCTTATAATAAACTGTATTAGGGATTAGTAATTACAACATATATTAAACTATATTTGCTTAATGATTGTTGTATTAATACTTAACTGTGAGGTTGGCCAGCACTTCAGTTCTCTGCCAAAATAGGTTGGAGCATTGTATCCTCATTAGGCATATAAATCCACATTAAATCCAAATATGCATATTTATACGTGTCTGTGTATAGGCTGGGCACAATGGTACCTGTATTATCTTGAGATGACTGGATTGGAGTCTCCTTGAAAAAATTTAAATAAGATAACCCCTCCCCTGTTAAGTCAAATGATATATGCATTGCATCTCAGGTTTTCTTGAGATGATGGCTTGTGACACGTCAATGGATTAGAATAAGCGATTTTGCTTATCAGAAGCCACATAGTAGAACATACTTCTTAAAATGAACATCTTTACAACATCTAATTTTCATTATCTTGTTATAGGATTTGCGGAGTTCTAGCCGAAGACTAAGCCGCACTACAAGTTTAAGTTCAATTACAAGTGAAACTGAGCACCCACGAAAAAAGGTTGAACCTGCATATTCCTTTGTAGGGATGCACTGCATATTTGACCAAGCCAAGGCCATGGGTAATCCTTGACATCCCACAATCCGTTTTTATTGCATTGTCACTCATTTCCAAAGTTAAACTTGTCATATTCATAGGAAGCTTATCCAGAATTTCTCGTGGCAGTTACTGTGATAAAGTTTGGTAACATGAGTTCGGATCTTCTTGCTTATGGATCAGCCGATGGAATCTTGACAGTGTGTAACGTCTCTATACCACCAACAGTACTGCAGCAGTTAACTGGACACACTAAAGATGTCACAGGTTGGATTAACTGGTACTGACTGTGTCATCTTTTCTATATTTCTGGTTGTTATTTTTTTGCTGCTTGGTACTTGTTCATCTGCATTTATATATCCAATTTCAATTTGTTTCCTCTAACAATTTTAAGGAGGTTTGAAGTTAGAACTGGTTGCATAATTTGGCATTAGTAGATTTATAAGTATGCTCTTTCCAGATTTTGACTTCTCAGCAAACAATCAATACATTGCATCTGCCTCAATTGATAAGACAGTGCGAGTATGGGATATCTCAAAAGGTCTTTGCATAAGAGTGATTTATGGAGTCTCTTCGCAACTCTGTATTCGCTTTCACCCTGTGAGTGGATCATATGTTCTGGCCCATGCCACTTTTTCAGTCTAAGAATTTGGCTGGTTTGTATACAAATGTATTAGTATCTTTTCTTCTTCACTCTTGCAGGTTAACAACAATTTTCTTTCGGCTGGAAATGCAAATAAAGAGATTTTGGTAACTTTCTCACCACATACACCAATTACGTCAAATAAACTTATACCTTTGAAAAAGTTACTCCCTTGTGCTTGGTTTTTTGTTGATTAGTAGTTGTTTGTCTCTTACTGTTTTGAGTGCCAAAATTAGGAAATCTTTTTTATATAAAGTCTGAAACTCACTACATATCTTTCAAAAACTGTGTGGGAGTGGACGTTTTGCTAAATTTGTTGCTTCTTTCTGTGAGTGTTCCTTGTTAATACTCAATTTTTATAAAAAAATATTCATTCATCATTTGAAAATAAACTAGTATGATAAATTTCTGTGGTATATCCTTGGACGAGATAAAATATATACATATATACTTACTCTTTCACGATTGCATGTTTCCTCTCTTCCTTATGTACAGTTTTAGGTCTTCAATTTGTAGTACTATATTCTTGGACAAGATAGAATATACTTTTTCTTCATTGCTTGTTTCCTCTCTTCCTTATGTAACCTGCATTTTTAGGTCTTCAATTTTAGCACAGGTAGAACAATCAATAAAATGGCTCTTTATAGTGAGGTGACGGCTATGGACCATGACCACACCGGTCAGATTATTTTTTGTGGCGATGCTCAGGTATATATGTACTTGGCACGGAGGGCTTACCTTTTCAGATAAGCCTTAAAACTGTTTCCCAGACAAATTTTTTACTGCCTGGCTTTACAGGGCTGTGTATACACACTTACTATGGATTCACATACCGGTGCCCTCTCTCGTACTCACCGCCATCGAAGTAAAGCCAATAACCCATCTCCAATCACCACCGTCCAGTACAGAACCTTTTCTTTGCTTGCACGTGGTCCAGTGCTGCTCACTTTCTCTCGCGATGGAAGTTTGTCTTTCTTCAGGTAATCTTGAACAAACACCTACACATTCAGTTATAGATGCTGTGTACATAATTGTAGATTGTTTAATTTGATGGATTCCTTTGGTACTGCAGCGTCTCTCTGGAGTTACAAGGCTATTTAACTGTTCGTTGCGCTCTCAAATTGACGCCACGTCTGCACAGCATCCGCGCCTCCTTCTGCCCTTTGCTTTCCCTTCAGAAAGGAGAGTACATAGGTAGGCATGCCAGGCGATTTCAGTTGTTGCGCTGGAAATTCCCGTCGTGTTTCTTGGGCTGATATCTCTTGCTTTTTGGTTCAGTGGCTGGGAGTGAGGACACAAATGTCTACTTCTACGACTTAACACGGCCAAAGCATGCATGCGTGAACAAACTGCAGGTTTTTACCGTTCATAGCTTCCAAACTCCTTTATTAATTTTTATATAGGTAACCTTTAGTAGAAGAAATCCAACATCATCAACAATAATGTTATTTTGTAACTGCAGGGTCATGGCTACCCAGTGATCGGCATTGCTTGGAACCATGGAGAGAACTTTTTGGCTTCTTCGGATTTTGGCGGCACTGTTATCGTATGGAAGAGAGAGAAAACAAAGTGAAACCAATAGTAAGTAATTCATGGATGAATCTTTGATGCTTTATGGTGACGACGAGAATGACGATGCTGTCTCTTCTACACAAAGCGTCATGTACACTAAACCAAAGGGAAAGAAACAGAGTGTAGATTGTAGAACTATTTGTTTCATCGCTGATTTGAAATAATAAAATGTGTTGATGAGTTGTGAGTTGAGACCGTGTATTTGTAAGTTTTATAGACGGCGAAACATAATTAGGCAGCATTCATTTTTATTTTATTTTTATAGTAAACACGTATACGTATTGATATGTCACAGGTGCAAATAAATGGCGACTACCTACATGTTGGCTGAGCTTATAAACTTTTTAAGCGACTACGATATTTGGCTGAGCTTACAACATTCTTAAGCTATTGAAATTAAGTTCGCAAATAATTGTTGTAAGTTACTAAAATAAGCTCTCACACTTGTGTGTTTCAAAAAATAAGTTTCTCAACCTCAACTTAATTTTCATAACCTTATAACCAATGTATAGTGTGATATTATTTTCGGTATATACTCTTCCAATTTCAACTTTATTATATTTTCTCGATCTAATTCACAACTCTCTTCCTAGCTGATACGCTCATTTATTCAAACATATTCACATTTTTAGGTCTTAAAATATTAACATCATATAAGTTTTAGAGCTTACAAGCCATTTAGAATAGGTTTATCTACATTATTCATGTGGACCATATATTCTATCGATCTTGTCCCCAAACACAACAATATTCTACTATTAGTAATTTTGTCCATTTATATTTCTGGACACATTTCCTTTATTTAACTTCAAATTATACATGCTTCTTAACCTCCATTTCTGGACACATTTCCTTTATTTACTCTAGTTTTGCTCACTTATTTGCAAAATTTCAAACACGACCTATCATCATCTGTATTAACTATCATAAAAACAACAAAATGAAATTATTTTTCCACTCACAAAATATCTGCCAAACTTTTATTAAAACATGTCACACCAAAACACACACTATTGTCCAGGACAAATGTAAGCATATTTCGTATCGAGGTTTAAACCTCCGCAATTATGCAAACTATACGGCGACAAATTTTGACTATTTTATTCTATATGTTAATCTCCTGCTATAAAAAAATTTTAAAGGGTCCTACTAGAACATTAATCTCAACCTATTCACATGAAAGTCAATACGCAACGCTAGCATGACATTTCTTTTTCATATCGAAGTTGAAAAAGGCTACAAATCCTAAAAGTTGAGAGAGAGATGGGGGCAGCCTGCCAATGGTTTTGTTCTAAATGATAGTGATATAAACAAAATGGTAGCTACATGGAGATATTTTAAGTATTTAACACAAGGCACATACCACATACATAGTCCACACTCCGAACAACTCTTCATCTACCACTCATCCTTATGCTCTACCCAGACAGGTAGCATCTGCGAATGGTTAGAATTTCATGCTCACGTTTATCCCATTACTCGCAAATCAATCCTAGTAAGCAGAGTAGCATCTCATAAGCCTTAATGCTCTCTTACTCTAGGATTGTCAGTGCAGCAAGAGTCCTTCAAATATACGTATAAAGGGGTTAAAGGATCGTCATACATCTAGCTAGCCTACAATACATAACTACAGTTTACAGACAACCCCTACGAGGACATAAGTTGGTCTTCATGATGAGTTTCCCAACTAGTGCAGTTCTTACCTCCTCTCAGATTTTCTTTTACCTCAAAGATTGTTTGCATTGTGAATTTCAGTGTGCGGATTCAGTTCTTGTACTCATCACCTGCGTCGGCGTTTTGTATCCACCTGAAAGATCCATGCAACAGATATTGAAATTGAGAATTTGAAATGCCAATCTAGTCAATCTAACATCTGAGAAACATTTCAGCTGTAATAGCGCTCTTACAGGTCGTGCAACTAATACTAGTGCTTGCGCCTAAGAAAGTGAGCCTAAGGACTTATATATTTATTGTGTTTTTAGTGTGACAGGGGAAAGGAGGCAGAGAGGAGAGACTAATTTCAACATGGAACATTAATTTTCAATGTCTTAGTATTACGTGCCAGGTTATTATTCATGTATACCTTTCTTCTTGAAAGAAGTAGGCTCCAACAGAAGAATTATTCGTGCTCTTATCACCAGCTAGTATCTGTTCTAATCTTCTAAGATTTAAAAAGAAGCAAGCTGGAAACCTCATAACTGAGAATTACTCAGTTCATTGACATCTTAATTATACAAATATATACTAATCACGTAAGGTCCTCGAATTCTTAATGCCAGTTATCCAAAACTCTAGGGAACTCTTAATAGACAGAATTAATGAAATGCATTAGTAGTAGTCTGAATACCTTGACATCAGTTTCTCTAGTAGACACACGAGAACTTTGTAATTTCTTCTTATTTTCAGGGGAACAATCAAGACAGTAGAAATGATCTAGTCTTTCGGCTTCCTCTGGGTTCACCTCAATACAAGTTGGATGAAACCTGAATCAGGAGAAATAAGTATATGACTCAGTGCCAGCATTTAGCTCAAAAACAAAGTGAAAATATAGTGCAAAGGTTGACTGGAAATACTAATTTTCAACGAACAAGTTAATGCATGTCTTGCATATAACACCTTCACACCTCAAAACCAACTAAATATCGATTATGGATAAACCCAAACTCACCAATCGCTGCATCCTTCACACTGAATCATTAGGTCATCAGGATTATAAGGCATCTCACATTTACAATACCTGCCATAAACAAATAAGCTAGGAATAAAACGAGGGATCAATAACTGTGGCTTATTTTCTGGAAAAGCTAGGGATACTACAAATTTCGGCACATGGTGGATAAAAAGATAGATTCCCGCTTCTATAAGACACTTCAGAGCTTTTACTCTGGATGATACATGTGATAGTTTGGATACAGAAAAAATAATACTCCAGGCTAATTCACCACAAACATCGATGAATTAAACAACTTTGAGCTTGTTGTATCATGTAATCCTTGAAATGCTTAATCCTTATATAGTAAATCCAGGCTATTATCCAAAGTAAAGGCCGTAATAACACACAATATTCTGTGCAAAATACAAAGATAAAGAATGAATATACTACTATAAGCAAATCAATTACAAAACTTATTTTCTCCATAAATGTAGTGAAATTAATAGAATTATGGAGTAGTTGCAAGTTCTGCCGTTCAAAAGTAAGCTCAGTGTTAACCACAGCTGAAAAGTCTGCCTTGAAACCATACAAACACTTGAGAGCCACCTAAACTGATCAGTTCAAGTAAGTCACAAAAAGTCAACGTATAATTATCGGAAGCATTTGAGTTCTCTCTTTCATTTGAAAGTCTTTATAAAGTCTCATATATATATACCGCTAACAAGTTTGTTAAATTTCTCGACTAAAGCTAGGAAACTCTAAAAAAGCAATAAATCCTAGAACGAAAAAACCTGAAAAGCTAAGCGAAAACATTTCTATGATACCATTTATCGCCTCCGAAAACGTAGAATTTGTCAATTTCAAACATCAACTCATCTTCCATACTGAATCCAACCATTTAAGCAATAAGAGACAGAGCAGTTATAGCACTAGCAGAAAACATCAAACCTACACGGCGACTCTATCAGGATTGAAGGCACCGGTAGACGAATTGTACTCAAAACGACAGAAGTAGTCGTCGTTCCCAACGGCGTCGAGCTTAGTGTAGCTCTTGAAGCTATGCACCGTACACTTGCCCTCTATGGTATCAGCACTCTGAATATCAAAATGATCGGATAAAAACACCTCCTTCGAGCCGTGGAACTGCCTTCGGCCGCCGATCGACTCCTCCGGCCGGTAATACCACCTCACCTGCACCCTCACGTTCTCGCCGCGGCCGTCCGCGTCGATCTGCTCCAAGCGCGCCACGTACGACGGCTTCGACGAGTCCGACGGCCTCATCAAAACGCAATCGCCGCCTGCACGGACCGAAAATCGACGGAATATGTTAACAAATCGTATTACCTAGCTCTACTTCAATTCAATCACGCGTTAGATAGATAGAGAGAGGGGTAAGTTCGCGAAGACTCACGACAGATTACTTTGCCGATGTGCTCAACGGTGTAGGAATCGAGAGCACGGCGGACGAGTTTCGGCTTAGCCATGTACGGCACGGCAGAGGAGAGGAGCTGCGGAAGAGAGAGAAAGTGCTATGCATGTAGCGAAGATTGAAAAATGTAGGGAGAGAATCTTCGCCGGCCGATTTCAATGTTAATATGATAAGGGAAATAAAATCAGCCGAGAAATATTCAGGTGTGTCGCGGTGCATGGACCTAGATTTTGTTCTGTTTTGTTAACGGTGGAGATTGATCAGATCGTCACGTCAGGGTCGATGCGATGTTAGTAGGGTTATTTTGGGAAAACTGTTACAGCAAGTTGTATAAAGTCGTCGTCGGTTGACTTATTTTTATTTCGATCCAATAGGATTGATTTGTTGTTGCTTTATGATTTGTTTTTAATTTTATTTTCACATTACTCGTGAAAATTAAAGTGATTTTAATCCTTGATATTGTTAACTTTTATTTTGCTAAATTGGGTTTTTGTGATATTTTTGGATCAATTGAGAGGCTCCCACTATTAATTGGTTTGGCTTGATCACTAAAGTTAGTAGTAGTAGTATTGTGGAGTATACTCCCTCCTCTCCATCGTAGTTGAGGCGGAATATTCGGCACGGAGTTTAAGAAATTGATGTTGTGTTAGAGCATCCGCAATGGCAAACTTCCATACGGAATTCCCACGGACGTCCTGGAATTCTATCGCGGACGTCCGCCGTTAGGCGTGCCCGCCTCGGATACGGAATTGGGCTGAGGATGTCGCAGGTTCGCGGCGTTAAGCGGAATTCCGCGCGGACGTCCGCCATTGCGTCGACTCCCGCGGAATTCCGCTTTATTTCATTTTTTATGTAATGTCTATATATACCGCTCGTTGAACTTCGTTTCATTTCGCACCACTTGTTTTAACAAGTTTCTCTCTCTCTAAATTTCTTTTATATAATAGTAATGGCTGGTAGTGGTAGTGGTAGTGGTAGTGGCCATCATGAAGACGTAATGGCTCCGATTTGGGCACGTGTGCGGGAGGCCGCGGCGAGGGAGGAACAAGAGGCCACGGCGCCGGCGGTGCCTCGACCCATCCACCGTCGCACTATAGTATCCCGCGACCACCTCGCTGCCCACCGTCGGTTGTACGAGGACTACTTTGCGCCGGAGCCACGGTTTGGGGAGACCCTATTCCAGCGACGGTTTAGGATGCAGCGGCCGCTGTTTATGCGTATCGTTGGCGCTTTGGAGCGTCGATACGGGTATTTCAGGGTGCGGGAGGATGCAGCGGGTAAACCCGGCCACACACCGATTCAGAAGTGCACTGCCGCACTCAGGCCGTTGGCGTACGGAGGTGCGGCGGACATGTTCGACGAGTACCTCCACATCGGCAAGTCGACAGCCCGCGACTGCATGAAGTATTTTTGTCAGGGCGTTAGGGAGATATTCGGGGATAGGTATCTTCGGAAGCCTACCCCCGAAGATTGTCAGGCTCTGCTGGATATGCACGAGGCTCAGCAAGGCTTCCTGGGGATGCTGGGCAGCATAGATTGTATGCACTGGGAATGGAAGAACTGCCCCGCTGCATGGAAAGGGATGTACACTACCGGTTCAAGGCCAAGAATCCCACGACGATCCTTGAAGCGGTAGCTGACTACCGGTTGTGGATATGGCATGCCTATTTTTTCAGTAGCCGGGTGGAACAACGACATCAACGTCCTCCAGTCGTCGCCCATTTTCAACGACCAGTGCATGGGCGTCGGTCCGGCCGTCAACTTCGTCGCCAACGGCAACCAGCACAACATGGGCTATTATTTGGCGGATGAGATATACCCGATGTGGCCCGTCTTTGTGAAGACGATCAGATGCCCAACGGATGCGAAGAAGGTATACTTTGCGCAACGTCAGGAGGCTGCGCGCAAGGATGTGGAGCGGGCATTTGGTGTGCTCCAGGCTCGATGGGCTGCAGTGAAGGGTCCATCACGGCTGTTGTACGTTGACAGCGTCGTCGACATCATGTACGCATGTATTATCATGCACAACATGATCGTCGAAGATGAAGGTCCAGCACTGACCGATTGGGCCAATGATGATGCTGATGTTGCGGGTCCAAGCCACGGCGTGGCCACTAGCAATGTACGCATGGGGATTCCCCATGACGACGTCGATCGAGTCCGTGCATTTGCCGACATGCGCCAAAAACAAGCCCACGTTCGACTTCAGAACGATATTATTGAAGAAGTGTGGCAGCGTAGGGGTCGTTGTTGATGTAGTTTTTAATTATTGAAATGTATTTTTTTTATTTGGTGAAATGTACTTTTCTTATTTTAATGAAATTTTTTCCTTATTTTCGTTGAAATTGTAATTACGTAAATTGTTTACTTTCGGAAATTGTTTAATTTGTGAATTTGTAATTTTTTTTAATGTGGGAATTCCATCGGGAATTCCGCAGGGGAATTCCGCCACTGTGCAGTGGGAAGTCCGTATGACGTGGCAGTGCAGTGGGAAGTCCTTATGACGTGACAGGAGGTGTTTTTGAGAATTCCGCAGGGAATTCCGTCGGGACATCCGCACCACTGCGGATGCCCTTAAGTAAATAAATAAATAAAGTAAGAGAGATAAAAAAATAGAGAGAATAAAATAAGAGAGAGTAAAATAAAAGTAAGAAAAAATGTTATAGTATATAGAAATGACTTAACTATGAGGAAATCTATCAAAATAAAAAAATGATTCAATTATGAGGGAACGGAAGGAGTACAAGTTTATAGCTTGATATCATCAATAACTCTGATGTAACGCGATCAAATCTCGAACACAGTCAAGATCAACAATAGAACGAATAGCAAGATCGACAACACACACAATTGATTGAAATGAGTTTAACGAAGGAAAACCAAGAACTCAATGAGAAAACGATGAGGAATCTTTTATTCAATTTCTGTGGAAGATTACAAACTGATTGGATGAAAAATCTTTCTCTCTCACTCTCTTGCACAGCTCGGTTATGCACTCTATTTGACTAACACTAATCTAACAACCAAAACAAAACCAACGGCTGTCATTTAAGCTAACTAACTAATCGCATCCGACGGCTCACGTTTGTCTATGCATCAGTTAATAACAACGGTCAACACCGAACTCGACTAAGTTCGGCTAATGCCGAGCACCAGCAAGCTCGGCTAATCACCGAGCACGATTAAGCTCGGCTAACACCGAGCTGCAATCAATCACCGAGCTTTACTGATTGTGCAGTTTTGCCCCAATCCTCATAACAAATCTCCACCTTGGGACACAACTGGACAATCCACAGAGCATATCCATCTTCCACAATCACTCCAGCTGAATCAGATTCACCAAATCCATGCAATACTTCAACTTAAGTCCGGGTAACACCTTTGTTAGCATATCAGCTGCATTGTGCTCAGTAGCCACCTTTTCAATCTTCACCGAGCCCTTTTCAACTTCATCCCTCACAAAATGTAGTTTGACATCCACATGCTTACTCCTCTCATGGAATGTCTGGTGCTTCGATAAACATATGGCACTATTTGAGTCACACAGCAATGTCACAGCTTCTTGATCAACTCCAAAGTCAGAGTAGATTCCTTTCAGCCACATGCTCTCCTTCACAGCCTCAGCCATGGAAATGTACTCAGCTTCTGTCGTTAAGAGTGCCACTACAGACTGCAAACTGGATTTCCAACTCACTGCAGCACCATACATGCAGAATACATAACCCGATTGGGACTTCCTTGTATCTATATTAGTTGCAAAATCAGAATCACAATATCCCAATAGAGGCTGCTTTTCAACCTTCTTACTTCCATCAAATAGAATTCCATAATCATGAGTACCACTGAGGTACCTCAACATCCACTTCAAAGCATGCCAGTGTTCCAGACCTGGATCAGCCATGTACCTGCTTACAACACTTATTGCTTGGCTGATATCTGGCCTTGTACACACCATGGTGTACATGATGCTTCCCACTATGTTCGCATATGGGATCTTGTCCATTTCTCTTCTTTGATCATCATCTTTGGGGCTTTGATTCATACTGAGTTTGAACTGAGAACTCAGTGGTATGCTCACTGGTTTACTTTGATCCATCTGAAATTTCTTGATCACATTACTGATATAATCCCTCTGAGTCAGCCATATCTTCTTGTGATGTCTATCTCTGATAATTTCCATCCCAAGAATCTTCTTAGCATTGCCAAGATCTTTCATTTCAAACTCAGATTTCAGATCAGATTTTACTAGCTCCACCTCTTCCTTATGCTTAGCAGAAATCAACATATCATCTACATACAATAGTAGATATGCCACAGCAACTCCATCTCTTCTCTTGATGAATACACAGTGATCATACAAAGATTTCTCAAACCCAATCTTCTGCATGAACTCATTAAATCTAAGATACCACTGCCTTGAACTTTGTTTCAGCCCATATAAGCTTCTCTTCAGTAGACAGACCTTTCCCTCATCCCCTGGTTGAACGAAGCCAGGTGGTTGTTCCATGTAGATCTTTTCTTCAAGCTCTCCATGAAGAAAGGCTGTTTTAACATCAAGTTGCTCTAATTCCCAATCTCTTTGTGCAACAATTGCCAGCAAAATTCTGATGGAACTGTGCTTAACCACAGGTGAAAAAATCTCATTGTAGTCCACCCCTTCTTTCTGTGTGAATCCCTTAGCCACCAATCTAGCTTTGAATCTGATTTGGTTGTCGTTGAAAGCTTCAACTTTCTTCTTGTAAATCCACTTACAACCCACTGTTTTCTGGTCAGTAGGTCTCAATACCAATATCCATGTGTGATTTTTGTACAAGCTATCAATTTCTTCCTGCATAGCCAGCAACCATTGATCCTTTTCTGGACTCCTCAATGCTTCTTTATAGGTGGAAGGTTCATGATAATCCATCTCCTCAGCCACTGCTAGAGCATAATGCATCATATCATAATCATTAAATCTGGTAGGGAGCTTGATATTCCTTCTTGCTCTGTCTCTTGCAATTACTCTTTCCGGAGTTCTGACTTCAGTTTGGCTTTCAGTAGTTCCACCACCAGTGGCTTCACATGTAGGACTTGGATGAGTCTGAGTTGCATCTGTAGGTTTTCTCAGGTTCTCCACCTCAAAATGAGTTTTCTGAGTATCTCTGTTGAGGAAAGGCATTTCAGATTCTTTGAAGATTACATCTCTACTAACCACCACTTTCTTGTTCCCTTCCTCACAACACCATAACCTATAGCCCCTGACTCCCTTCTGATAACCGATCATGACACATCTGAGAGCCCTAGGCTCCAATTTGTCCTGCTTTATATGAGCATAAGCTCTACACCCGAATGGCCTTAGCCTTGAGTAATCCCCAGCACTGCCATACCATCTGCTATCCGGGGTTTCACTCTCTATAGCAGCTGATGGAGACTTGTTGATCAAAACAACGGCAGTTGAAGCTGCTTCTGCCCAAAATGGCTTTGACATACCAGAAGCTATCAGCATACACCTTACCTTCTCTAGGATAGTTCTATTTGCCCTCTCAGCAACTCCATTTTGTTGTGGGTTGTGAGGGACTGTTCTATGCCTCTTAATCCCTTTGTTTTTGCAGAACTCATCAAATTCATGGGACAAGAACTCTAAACCATTGTCAGTTCTTAGGCATTTCAGTGGCCTTTCCTTTTCCAGTTCAACCTCTGTGCACCATTGCTGAAATTTCTGAAAAGTTTCTGATTTTTCTTTCATAATCACTATCCATATCTTTCTTGAGAAGTCATCAACAAATGATAGAAAATATCTACCTCCTCCAATGCTGTTTATTGGTGCAGGGCCCCAAATGTCACTGTGAACATATTGGAGAGGCTCCTTTGATATATGTTTTCCCTCTCCATATGGCTGCCTTTTACTTTTGCCTAGGATGCACTCTTCACATGATCCTATATCCACTGGTGTCTCAGACTTAGGCATCTTAATCACACCTTGTTTTAAAAGCTGTCTTATTCCAGTTTCTCCAATGTGGCCTAGCCTTGCATGCCAATTGATGGATTCTTGAGTTGAGTGAACTGATCCATTAATTGCTTCAGCCTTCAGGTAGTAAAGAACATTGTTTCTGATAGCTTTCATAATCATCTGGCCATTCTTTGTCACAAGCATCTCTCCACCATATAGAGTCAACCTATAGCCTTTCCTTTCAAGAAGGCCCAAGGAGATCAGGTTTCTCTTGATAGATGGAATATATCTAACATCTGTTAGTGTTCTTAAACATCCATCATCCAATCTCAAACATATATCCCCCACACCCTTGACTTCGCATACATGATCATCTCCTAGTAAAACCGAGCCATCTGACTCTCTCATATTCCAGAACCATTCAATATTTGATGACATATGGAAACTGCACCCAGAGTCCATGATCCATACCTTGGAAATTGGGCTGCTTTTAACCACATTTAGGGCTCTTGCTTCTTCAATTTCTTCAGTGATAGCAGCTGTACCCTCCTCTCTGTCATTCTCAGCTTGCTTCTTTTTCCAAGCAAAACAGTTTTGTTTGATATGGCCTGGTTTCTTACACCAGAAACAGCTCCTGGTCTCTTTCTGATCTGCACCCTTTGTGGTTGGAGGCTTCCATTTCTGAGATGAGGGTTTCTTGAATTTAAAAGGCTTCTTTGATGCTACCCTAACACTCAGACTCTCAGCAGCCTGATCAATAGGTTTATCGTTTGATTTCTGCGTTCCCTTCAATTTTAAAGCAGAGGATACCTCTTCCAAAGTTACCTTCGAATCTCTCCCCAGTAGTATTGAGTCCTTAAACTGCTCAAAGCTTGGAGGCAGAGCATTCAATAACATCAAAGCCTTGTCCTCATCCTTCATGGCATCATCCACACTTTCAAGATCGTCTATACACTTTCTGAATTCTTCAAGTTGACCCCCAAGATTCTTGGAGTCAGAGAATCTGAAATTGAACAGCCTTTGCTTAAGGTGTAATCTGTTCGAAATCGACTTCTCCATATAAATCTTCTCCAATTTCTCCCACACCCCTGCGGCATCATCCTCCTTTTGGACTTCCCTGAGTACCCTGTCACTCAGGCACAAGACGATGGAGCTATAAGCCTTGTATTCCATTTCTTGTGCTTTCGCCGCATCAGCCTCCTGCGTTCCCTTCTTATCCGTCTTGGATTTCACATAATCCCAGACCCCTTGCTGCATCAAAACAGCTCTCATCTTCAATCTCCAAAGGCCAAAATCATTTTCGCCAGTAAAACGCTCAACATCAAATTTCGCAGTAGACATTGTCGAATGTGTCGTCTTCTTCCGTTCCCACAGACGGCGCCAATTTGTGAACTCTGATGTAACGCGATCAAATCTCGAACACAGTCAAGATCAACAATAGAACGAATAGCAAGATCGACAACACACACAATTGATTGAAATGAGTTTAACGAAGGAAAACCAAGAACTCAATGAGAAAACGATGAGGAATCTTTTATTCAATTTCTGTGGAAGATTACAAACTGATTGGATGAAAAATCTTTCTCTCTCACTCTCTTGCACAGCTCGGTTATGCACTCTATTTGACTAACACTAATCTAACAACCAAAACAAAACCAACGGCTGTCATTTAAGCTAACTAACTAATCGCATCCGACGGCTCACGTTTGTCTATGCATCAGTTAATAACAACGGTCAACACCGAACTCGACTAAGTTCGGCTAATGCCGAGCACCAGCAAGCTCGGCTAATCACCGAGCACGATTAAGCTCGGCTAACACCGAGCTGCAATCAATCACCGAGCTTTACTGATTGTGCAGTTTTGCCCCAATCCTCATAACATCCATGTTATAATTGCTACTACCGAAATCGATAAGCATGTATAGACTATAGTTCGATGTATTTGAGAGTTAAGCTTTATATTATTGACTTACCTTCGCAGTTTATAGTTTGATTTGATCATCAAATTTACATATGTTATTGATTTAAGGTTATTCACCTACTTAAACTAGTAAATTCTAAGTTCATTTTTACTCTAATTATTCACATGAAAATTTAAAACTAAAAATTATTCCACGTTGATTTACTTTTTAAATCATACTTATGTATTAACTAGATTAGTAAATTACACATTAATTCCATTATAACAATATTTATTTATATATTAACTATACATGATTTAGTCACTAAAGATCACAAAACATGAGAATTAAATAAATTGAACACATTATTATAACATAAATTAAAATACATTTAACGATAACACAATTACATGAAACATGCTATACACATAAAATAGCTAAAATCCAAGACTTGAAATTTGTATAAATTACTAAATTATAATGTTCTTGCAACGGTCAACTGGTGCATTTCGAAGTTCTAGATGGGCATCTTTATTTCTTATTGCGTCCTATTGATTTAAATACCCTTGAGATCTAACATCTTCATTTATTGTCTTCTCAACTTCTTACTGTAACACATATCTATCATGTTATGCAAAATTATAATGGTATATGCAATCTTTACATCACACAATATTTCTTTATTATAATAAAGCATTGGATTAATGCGTTGTTAGATGTGAGAAAGTGAATATTTATATGGACTAAAATGTCCTAAAGCAGTTGGGGGCTAATATTAGTTCCTAAAAGTGCAAAAAACCTTAAATGTACAAAGTACAAAGTTTAAAGGCTTTAAATACATCCATGATGAAAATAAATTTAGGCACCATGAATATGCCACCGACAAAATTCAGGTACTCCCTTTATCCCAAGATAAGTGAGCCAAAATTTTTTGGCACGTGATTTAAGAAAATAAGGTTTTGTTAGTAAAGTAGAAAGTGAATAAAGTAAGATAGTTAATAAAGTAGGGAGAAAAAGTAAGAGAGAGAATGTCAAAAGAAGAAATGACTCACTTATCTTGGGACGTCTCAAAAATGAATGTGAGTCGCTTATCTTGAGACGGATGGAGTATTATTTATGTAGTTCACTCGAATCAAAAGGTGGGGTACCAACTCAAACAAATTACAAAGCAAAATAAAGTAATGACTATGAACTTGAGCTCCATAGACAATCCTCATAATTGTACTTATATTCAAACTGACAAATGATAGTACTACATTTCATGGAAAAAACCTAATAACAAGATCGATCAAATGATTGTGCAACTAAAACCTTGGCACGGTAATAATATAAGAATATGTTATTATGATTTACTGAATTATTTTATTAGGCTTTCATTTTGTTGTAGTAGTTTGGTTTATGTATTTAAAATGCAATTTTAATTCATAGGACCACGTTGTAGTGTTTTTTACAATTAAATACTCATCGTATTATTGTTTAATTTTCTTAATATCAATTTCTTTCTCTTTCTTAATTTGTTTGCTTATACCACATTACATGTCATATATAATATCACAAATTCTTTGATTTTACAGAACAATCACTACAACATTAATTTATATTATTATTTTAGACTTAAAAAAAGTAAAAATTAATTGCCTAGAAGTAAATAAATTAATATACTTCTTTTGTCTGCTAAAAATAGAGAATTTGAGGATGACACGAGTTTTAATGTGAAATTAGTTAAGTATGAGAGAGATAAAAAAATGAAAAAAAATTGAAATTCCTAAGTCATTAGGGTTTATATCCTTATTAATGGAGTACTAGTATTTACTTTGAGTTGATCAAATGTTTTGCTATAAGGGTAAATTGTCTGATAAAATACAAAAATAAATTACTTTGCAATTGATTCAGTTAAGCTTCATAAATGTTTGAGTTGATCATTAAGCTTCATGAAAGTTGATTTTTAAGACAATCAACGTGCATATATATATATATATATATATATATATATATATATATAGGGTTTTGATCTATGCAAAACTAGATTTAAATACAGAAACGCAGAACAATATCATAATTAGGTCACTTTTAGGTCATAATTAGGTAATTTTTAGGTCATGCTAACAAAGCATGACCTAAAACGATCTTAGCATGACATTAAACCCAAATATTATAATATGACCTAAAATTGCTTAATTATGACCTTCCGTGTTTTTGGTTAATTATTGACCATTAGATCATCTAATCCTAGGGCCAAGATTTGGTCTGTATTTCTGGATTTAAAGACATACTTATTTTGATCATCTCCCTATATATATATATATATATATATATACATATATATGGTTTTGATCCATGTAAAGCCATTCTTAATACAAAAATGCAGAACCAAGCATACAAAAGTCATTTTTAGGTCATTGTAAGCTTATTTTTACGTCATTATAGTAAGGATGACATGAAATGATCTTAACATGACCTCAAACCCACAGTTTATAATATGACCTAAAACTGATTTACAATGACCCTCCGTGTTTTTGTTTAATTATTGACCATTGGATTGTCAAATCTCATGGTCAGGATTTGGTCTGGATTTTGTATTGAGATCAAGTTTTGTATTGATCATTTTCATATATATATATATATATATATATATATATATATATATATATATATATATATATATATATATACTTAAAATTGGATTCACATAACGAACCAGAAAAAATTGATTGAACCAAATTTAATTGTGGGGTACCAATGGTATATATGGAGGACAAATTGAAAATTCACATGGACCACATGATACTTTTACAGACATAATTTCAAAAACATGACAGTCCCAAAGCCATAATATTCAGTGGTAATGGGAAAAGGTGGAAAATCAACTCAAAATTTAATTAAATTTTGTAAAATGCATAAAATTGAGTAAAAAATACTACCAAATTAATTCAAGGCGTAGGAAAGGCGGAAATGATAGTGACTGTCAAAATTGGACCTCAAAAACTGAAATAAATGATGATAAATTGATAATCATAGACTGAGATGGTGCTAATAGCTTAGAGCATCTGCAACGGTGAACAGGACGGCGTCCGTCCGTCTGTGTCAGCGGCACGCCGGCTACTTTATCGCCTACTTTGATTTCACGTTTCTGTGAAATATATACACGAATCATTTCTGGATTATAACTAGAACCTCCTCTTTTCTAGATCCACCTCACATCAATAACCCGACCCCTACCACCTATAGGGAGTTTTAAACAAGTTTCTTTTGAAGGTGATACCTGAATGCCGAGTATAGCCCGTAACAATCTATCTTCGGGGGCATACGAGGATTCTTTCACCATTTGGGGCGTTAATTTACCTACTAAAATATCACCCGTCTCTACCCAAGATCCCAACATCACAATTCCATTTTTGTTTAAATTGCGAAGTAATACATCGTCCGCCGCTACGCTCGCGCTGCTGGCACGGCGCTGCTCGATACATCGAGCACGTCCGTGCCAGCGAGCAGGTGACGTGGCCGGCGCTGATTGAGCAACGGCATAGCCGTTGCATTTGAATTTTTTTAAAAAAATCGGGTTTTAATTAAAAAAATTGATTAAAAAAAAACATATTTTCCCACTTCCCCAAAAAAATATATCCGTTTTCTACCGTTTTCTACCCACTTTTAATTTTTTTTAATTTTTTCCCCCAAAAATACACATTTTCATCTATAAATACCTTCACTTTCACACCAAAAAATTCACACCACACTACACAATTCTTATCTACATTCTCTCATTTCCATTCTCATCTACATTCTCTCATCTCCATTCTCAAGCTTTCTTCCACTCCTACAACATAACAATGTTCGGCGACGGCGATCACCCCCCGGGCTCCCACGGTTGGAACCCCGAGTGGTTCGGTTCACAACCGTTTCTTAGTCCGGAAATGAAATTTTTGGCCCCTCCTCAAACCCAAAGATCGGGAGTTCCGGGTGGCTACCAGCCTTACCCGATCGACGACCAAGATGCCCCTGAAGGGCTATACGGGTGGACACCCGAGCCTAGAGCGAGGTCGACCGCCCCCTCCCAAACTCCGACTCCTCCTACTCGCGGTGTCCGTACACCGTACACTCCGGCGAAGATGGAGCAATTGTTCAAGGCATTCTTGTCAATCTCCGAAGATCCGGAGGTTGGCATGAACCAATCCGGCGATCACTATTGGTGGCGCATCTGTCGCCGGTACAATGAAAACCGGCCGGCGGGAACAATCGAGCGCAACGAGAGTATGGTGCGCAACGCCATCTACTGAGCCAACGAAGAAATCCAAAAGCTCAAGGGGTATTACCTCCAGGAAGGTCGGCAGGGAGCGGTCGGAGCGAGGTCGACGTCATCACTGCCGCGATGAACACCTACCAATCCATGAACTACAAGCCGTTCAAGTACCTCAACATTTGACAGGAGACGCGGTCGCATCCGAAGTATAGGGGAGGCGTACCATCCTCCTCTAGCGGCTCCTCCAAACGGTCAAGGTCGGTATCCCTATCCGACGCCGGCTCCGAAGACGTGGTTAGCCAACTCGTCGGAGCTAACTTGGGTAGCCCCAACGCCGGCCCGAGCGGTTCCCAACGCCGATGGCAGGGAAGGAAGAAGGCGGCGGCCAACCGCCGTCGCGCCGCGACTCTATCCGACGATGCTCCCGAACCCGCTCCCGTTCCCGTGCCCTATGCGCCACCTCCACCCCCCACCAACTCGTTGTGGGAGATTTTAGCCCAACTCAATATGGCTGATAGGTCAACTATGACCCCCGCGCAACTTCGATCGCACGAGGCCATGATATTGGGCCTCCAAAAATAATTGGGGGTAGTGCCGCTGGATGAATAGTCTTCTACGGGGATATTTTTAGCTTTAATTGTGTAATTTTTAATTTTTAGTATTTTAATTATGTAATTTTTAATTTTTAGGATTTTAATTATGTAATTTTTATTTTTTAGGATTTTAATTATGTCTTTTTATTTTATTTGTAATTTGTAATATTATTTCAGTTTTTTTAATGAATTTTAATATTATGGAAATGTTTTTATTTAAATTGAATAATAGAATGGTGGGACCCTTGTGCTCGTCCTTGCGAAAGAGCACAGCCGGGGGTGTTGTGCTCTTGCCTAAGAGCAGGCAAAAAAAGTGGGGTCGGGCCCACAACCGTGCTCGTTGGTAAGGCCATCCACAATAGGAATAGCCCAGCAATAGCCCAGCCATAGCCTAGCCACTGCCACATCATCAGCACTAAAATTCCTCCTGTCACATCATAAATAGCCCAGCCATAGCCTAGCCACATCATAAATAGCCCTGCCACATCAATAGCCACATCACTAATAACAAATATATAAAATGACATAATTAACAATCACACAATATACAGAATTAAATTTAAGCCACAAAAACGAGAAAATTCACTAATATTAATAAAATTTAAAAAGTACATTAATTAAAAAAAATTACATAATTAAAAAAAAACTAACGTCGTGCAGTCCTCCGCGCCCATAACTCTTCAATTAAATTCTTTTGGAGTCGAATATGAGCCTCCGTTTGGCGCATGTCGGCATGTGCTTGGAGGCGGCCGTCTTCATTGTGGGGTACCCCACTCCGTACGTTAGGGGCGGCTACGCCGTGGCTTGGACCAGCTTCATTATCGTCGTTGGCCCAATCAGTCAGTTGTCCACCTTCATCTTCGACAATCATGTTGTGCATGATTATACAGGCGTACATTATATCAGCAATGCAGTCGACGCCACAAACGCGTTGGCCCCTTAACTGCCGCCCATCGAGCCTGGAGCACACCAAATGCGCGTTCCACGTCCTTGTGCGCCGACTCCTGCCGTGCCGCAAAGTAGGCCTTCTTCTCATCTCATGGGCATCGGATCGTCTTCACAAAGACGGGCCACCTAGGGTATATCCCATCTGCCAAGTAGTAGCCCATATCATGTCGGTTGTCGTTGGCGACAAAACTAATGGCCGGACCGACACCCTGACACTGCTCGTTGAAAAGTGGCGACGAGTTGAGGACGTTGAGGTCGTTGTTCGAACCAGCTATCCCAAAATACGCATGCCAAATCCACAGGCGGTAATCAGCTACGGCCTCGAGGATCATCGTGGGATTCTTTCCCTTGTAGCCGGTAGTGTACATCCCCTTCCAGGCGGCGGAGCAGTTCTTCCACTCCCAATGCATACAATCTATACTGCCTAACATCATGCTGTTCCCCGTGCATCTGCAGCAAATCCCGGCAGTCATCGGTGGTAGGGCTTCGAAGGTACTGATCACCGAATATTTCAATCACGCCCTGACAGAAATACTTCATACACTCCAGGGCAGTCGTCTCACCGATGTGGAGGTACTCGTCCCACATGTCTGCAGCGCCTCCGTAGGCCAACTGCCGGATTGCCGCAGTGCACTTTTGAATAGGAGTGTGGCCGGGTCTGCCAGCCGCATCGTGCCTAAAGCGGAAATACAGATATCGTTGCTCCAATCCGTTAACAATACGCATAAACAGGGACCTGCGCATCCTAAAACGGCGCCTGAAAAGGTTGGCGTTGAACCGCGGCTCCCGTGCGAAGTAGTCTTCGTATAGGCGCTGATGTGCAGCTACGTGATCACGATCAATCACCGCTCGGCGGTGTACCACTGGTCGAGGTCGAGGTACCGCCGGCTGCAAGGCCCTCTGCATCCATTGATCAATCTCACGGTTCGTATAGGCCTCTAGCGCTTCGTTCATTATACGCTCGTACTCCTCAGCATCCCCACCACTCCCACTACTACCACCGGCGTTACTCATTTCTAGGTGTTGATCTTGTACAGAAATTAAGATAGAGAGAGGACTCGTTAATACAAGTGGTGCGAATGAAAATGACGGGCAAGTCGCGTATATATAGTGTTTCGGAAACAAAAAAAAAATTAAAAATTCGCGCTAGGCGGTGCGCTAGGCGATCCGGACGCTGCAATAGCGCCTAGCGGATCGCCTAGCGCACCGCCTAGCGCCGCGGAACCGCCGAGCGCTAGACGGTTTTTTTCCGCGAAATCGGCTAGGCGGCTGCAATAGTTCGCCTAGCGCACCGCCTAGCGCCGGCGCTCGGCTAGGCGGTGCGCTAGGCGCTATTGTGGATGCTCTAAGAGCATGGTTGTGGGTGCTCTTAGAATAGCCACAAAATAACTCGAATACGTGTTTAAGTATACCTATAAAATTACAAAATAACTCGAATACGTGTTTAAGTATACCTATAAAATTACAACTTACATAGCCGAAAAATAGTTAAAAGGCAAAACATGCCCCTTTAAAAGTGTCGGTATAGTAATAACAAAAAGAAAAGCATCAGTATATGTGTGTTGATCTAATAGTAAACGGATTAAAGCTTAAAATCAAATATCTTGAGTTTGAGTCCACAATGACGCAAATTGCTACTTTATATATAGATTACTATTTAAAAAAACAACTCAGAAAAAAGAAAATGATAACAATTGCAGCTATTTCTGGGATATTAAATAAAAAATCATTATACCACATACTTTATGGACTCTAATAAGGATTTAAATGTCTTTAATATAAAAGTAGCTATGTAAATTATACGACTACAAGTATTCGTTTTTCTTGGCTAAGAAATTCCCCTAAAGAAATGCATTAATAGGTGACCCGCTAGCTAACTATAGGATTATAATAGAGTGTCATCAACTTAAATCATAATGCAGCTTTAAGATAAGGCCCATAACAAAGTCAACTTTTTATGATTTTAGATTAAATGAAAAAAATATGTGGCTGTTTAACTATAGTACTCAATTTTTATGTGGATTAAATAAGCAGAAATCACTTAAACAAACTGCATAGACATACATATACATATGCATGCACACAACATTTCATCAAACCAGCAGTTTCACCTTTACAAAGCACAAAATATATGGAAGTTGTATCTCTTCCAAAGTGGGCCCACATTGGTTTTATTAGCCCATTTACTTTAGCTTATCTCACCATAAATGCCCAAACCCCAATTATATTAATCTTATTTTTGGTTGAAATTATTAATACGGAGTATTAATTATATAAATAATATAATAATTGTTATCATGTGAGTCGTAAGATACTATTTTAAAAATAAAACCTAGTCGCATGGATGAAGTAATACTGTGAAAACTTTAGAATGGTTAACTTAGGAAAAATAAAAAAAACTAAGCTAAATATTCATATTTTATATTTATGAAAATATGAAGTCCTGACATCTCTGTAGTATTATGATTTCTCGAAAATGATAATTTATTATATGTGTGTTAAATACCGGGCAATAATTTTTAAGAAAATTGCAAATTAAAAATATCATAGGAACTATATATACATTAAATTTTGATTATTAGATAATGTAGTCCATACCATACATGAGTGAATGTGTGTGGGAGAGCATGAGGTAGAATCGTCTAGAAAAAGAGAAAATAACCAAGAGAATTTATTAAATATTTAATGAATTAAGTAGTAGACTGAAATCCAAACGGGCCCTTCAATGTTGGGCCTAAATATCTCATAAGATAAGGACAACTTTTATATATTGCCTCTTATTGGAATAGAAATTTACTAAATGCTAATATCTAAACCTAACAAACTCTTGTACTAGCGAAAATTTATATCACACATAATTGGAGTATATAGGAGCTATTATCATATATTCATCAAACTTGAAGATCTTTTTTGTGGATGGAAATATAGGACAACTAATTTGAAGATTTATAGATGTAATCAAATTTTATGCACACATTTCACTGAGATTTTCAAATGCGAGCAATATCTCTAACCGAATCGTGATACATGTGCTGATGAAGGCTAACAGTATACGGAGTATTTTTAAAATAAAAAACCTTCATCCAATCAGCAATATCTCACCTTTTTTGTATACATGTTTTATCTTCAATGAGATATATCTTCAGAATATTATTGTTAAACAATATATTTCCGATTTCATGAAATTAAATTTGTTTCTACTACAATTACTACAAAAGATCAAAATCCTGAAAAAATCGTAGTCCAACGAGAAATCCGGAAAGACATTTCCTAACAATTTAATTTTTTATACTAAACAAAAAAAAGAAAGTTAAGAAAATGCTTCCACATAGACTAGGCCAAACATCAGCTGGGCCCCAGCCCTTTGTTGCGTGATCCCACTTCGATGTCATAGCTTACGTCGTGCCAAATATTAATAATCATCAATTAATTATTATCATAGACTTATTTAATAAAATATCACAAGTTTATCATCAAGGGTTGAAACAGCGATAAAATAATGCTTGCAGCGTGTGTTTCTGAATTTTTGAGATATTGATAAAATTGAATTGAGAAACAATTTCAATGGGCCATATAACCACTAACGAGTACGTACATCATATAATTATACAATAAATTACGCTAGTTATGGATGTTAATTATACATTATACTAAAATATTTGACCAATTATTTATCGTAGACATATCAACATATTTTAGTTGATAAACTGAGACTTCCAAGATTTATGTAGTCCTTGCGAAATTGCTAAGAGCATTCACTACGATGTTCCCTCGCCGTTCCTTAAACTACTATTTGCGGGCCCCACTGTACTTTTTAACTTCATTCTTTAACTAAGGAACGAAACCTACAATCCTGCGTTCCTTATCCGTTTCTTAATCGTTCCTTAAATTACTATTCATTCAATTTCATTTTTTATTTTTATTTCCAACCCAATTCAATTAAAACAAACACACTTCATTAAAAAAAACACAACCCAATTTCCACTGCCTCGGCCTCCTCCCCCTCCTCCTCGCCCGCCTCGGCCTCCTCCCAGAGTGGGTTCAACGGGGAAATCCTCCCGAATCTGGGATAATCCCTGCGAATACCGCGGGGCGGAGGGTCGAGCGTATGCATCCACGTCGAAAGTGGGTGGTTGGTACCCACCCGGCGTCGCCGAACCCGCCGTGCCCGGCGTCGACGAACCGGAACCACCAAGTGTGTTGTATATGGTATCCCAATCGGTAAACATGTTGAGATCCCACCCGCCGGAGTTGCCGTCGCCGGATATTTTTTGAGATGAAAATTGGAAAGGAAATGAAGTTGATTTTAGGAATAGTAGATGTGTAGTTGTGTGTGAAATGATGATGAATTATGAGTATTTATAGAGTAAAAAAAATTAAAATTAAAAAAGAAAAAACAGATTTAAAACGGTAATATTACCGTTTACACATTTTTAATTTTTTTTATAATAAATTTGAATTTAAAAAAAAAAGGTTTATTGCTTCATAAATGACGACGCCCACTCGAGGGCCGGCGAGTGGGCGTCACGCACGACGCATAGGCGCGCCACGTCGCCGAAGCGCGTGGCGACGCATGCCGTGCCGCGTCTCGCGACGACGGCACATGGCACGGCATGGGCACGGAACGCATGTCCGCAACGCGTCGCCGCCCGTTTCGTTCCTCCGGCACGAAACGCGGAACGCAGGCGGCGCGCGTTGTGGATGCTCTAAAAGATTGTGTTAAATTCAATTATTAACCCACGTAAGTTTTTTCTAGTTTCATGATTATCGCGTCATTTAATGAACATATTAATGCATCCATTTTTGAACAGTATTCAATAGTTATTTTTTAATAGTATCAAATGTCGATATCAGGTATTTACTACTAGTATATACTAGTCCAGTACTCCATATGACAATTACAAGACACTAAATATTAGTAACTAGGGATGTCAATGCAGCCCACAATTCATGAGCTGACCCTAATATCCCGTTAAATTTATAGGGTTGGGTTGAAAATTTCTAGCCCGACAAATTACAATCCGATTAACCCGCAACCCGTTAGAGTTAGACCCGAAAATCCGATGGGTTGGCCCGAAAACCTAATAAAATTTATAATGTTCTATTTATTTGACTCCTTACTCGACACTTTCAATGATTATTTTTATAATATAGATACTTAAAAAATAACTTTCTATTTTATATTAAATACTATAAAAATAATATTCAATTTTTTTAATAGAGTAAACTACAAAAATGGTCTCTAGACTATGAGTTTATCTAGCTCATAGTCCCTAAACTTTAAAAATATCGTCAGACATCCGTCGATTAAGGGTTTATCTCGAAAATGGTCATTTTCACTGTTTTTGGTCGAAAATACCCTTTGGGGTTTGGGGGATTGGGCAATTTGGTCTTTTTACACTTTTAATATTTTAAATCTGATATTATTTCAGTTATGTACTAAATCTGATATTATTTCAAAATTATCATTCTTCTTCCCTTTTGTCATCCTTCACTTTGTTTCTTTATTTCAATATTAGATTTAATATAACAAAATTAAATTTTAATTTTTAAATATCAATAAATTTTTTTAATTATAAAAATTATTAAATAACAAAAAATAATAGTCATAATCAATATTTGATAGTGTCTAATATTTAATCAATAAGGTATGACAACGCCTTAGTTTTAATCAATATTTAATAGATTTTATCATAAATAGATCATATAACACGATTTATTCTAAAATAAATATGCATCTAATGTAAGACTAACATAATTTTCGTTTATTAATTTGAAAACAATCAAAATTTACTAGAAAATTTCAACAAAAATACTCCTATATAAAATTTTAGTAGGATCAAATTTTTAGTCAACTTCATAATATTCAATCACAAGCAATTATAACAATAGAACGAAGACTAAATAGAATAGCTCTTATTTTTCCATCATGTTTAATATTATCTTTCTTTACTTTTTCAATTCAACTGAATATTATATTAAATAACAAAATTTAATAGTCTTAATCAATATTTATAGTGTCCATGAATTAATAGTTTTAATTAAAAAATTTATTGACATTTAAAAATTGAAATTTAAAATTTAATTTTATAGAATTAAATCTAATATTGAAATAAAGAAACAAAGTGAATGATGACAAAAGGGAAGAAGAATGATAATTTTGAAATAATGTCAGATTTAAAATGTTAAAAGTGTAAAAAGACCAAATTGCCCAAACCCCCAAAAGGGTATTTTCAACCGAAAACGGTGAAAAGAGACCATTTTCGAGATAAACCCTTAGTCCAAGGATGTCTTGCGATATTTTTAAAGTCAATGGACTATGAGCGAGATAAACCCGTAGTCCATGGACCATTTTTGTAGTTCACTCTTATTAATATATCAATAGATAATAAATTAGAAACTTCAAATTCATTAAAAAATATTTAAATTTCTAAAATATGCTCTAAAACATGCTTTTAAATATTTAAATTTATGTTTTATTTTGCACAAATCTCAAATATTAGTATTTGATCGTGTTTATGTTTGATTTTAAGTATATATCTCAAATTATCATAATTAAACATTTTACATTTTATAAATATAACTAATTTCTGTCATTATTTATTGGATTGACCGTATGTTAATTTTATCGGTAGTAACCCGATTAACCCGCTGGGCTAGCCCGAAACCCGAGCTTTTATGGTTAGGGTTGAACTTTTATAACCCAAAAAAATCACAACCCGATTAGCCCCCACCCGATTGACCCGAACCCGAGTAGGATTGGCTCGAAACCCGGTTGGCCGACCCGATTGACACCCCTATTAGTAATAATATCCAATGTAAAAATATTATAAACAATATTATTTTTGTCAAATGATTAATTTTTTATTTAAAAATTTTAAATTTTATTTTAAAATTGGCGTAAATATAAATATAGGCAGATAGGGTTGCGTTAGTGTGATAACTAATTTACAGTAATAACTAATAACTTTCGATTCTGTGTATTAAAATTATCAACACAAAGACATAATTATATCAATACAACATGTAAATTTAAATATCAACACAAAGACATAAGTTTATCAACACAAGAATATTGATAAATTTATGTCTTTGTGTTGATATTTTTAACATACAAAATTGATATTAGTTATTACTGTAAATTAGTTAGTATTTGATCACACACCTAGGCAGATATATATTAGTATTACAATAATTTGATTAAAACATAAGTATTTCGAATTGCTTGGAGGTGTCGCCGCTCATGAGTCGTTAGTTCCTTCAACGAATGAATGTGAAGTTCTCGAGAATTATTAATGTGATTACATATAAAATAAAGTCATTTTTTCCTGACAATTTTACCATTTTAGTCCGAAATATTATATTTGATAGTTTAACTCTTAACATTGTAGTAATAGATATATTTGTAGTAAAAGTGACAGTGTCGTTAAATTTGACAGTCAAAACGATTTGTACCAATTAGTAACTTATACACTAGACTAAACTCCATTTAGTCCTAAATATATGAATTTTTTATGATTTTGATCAAAACATCATAGTATTTGTTAGCTTTTAATACGAAGTATTATGAGTTGCTCGTTCTTTTGACAATAATTAATGGAGTTGTAAATATTAATGTTGCTAGGGTTTCATCAGCTAGCGATAATTCAACACAAATTTTGGTTGGTATTGACTATGAAGGGAAGCAAAACCTTAGAAGTTATAAAGTCCATCATCCACTCTTCAAAATCTTTATAATGATCAACCATGAAAGCGTATGTTGGCGAAACACTTTAGAAGAGTCTAGTCCTTGAATTCGCGCATAAGATGTCGCTTCTCCTGAAAATTTACGACATTATTAATAAACACTTCAATGTTATTAATTAATTTGTTGATTTTTTTTATTTGCAAGAAAATCGTAGGGTTTTAGCTCCAAAAAATTAACCCTTCAATCGATGTCGCCACTGCTTTCATCTTGGTCGATTGCCGACATTCATTCACCGATTGGAGGTTTCCGATCGCATGCTCAAATTCATGCACTAGCTTCGCCTTTGAAATTTTCCATTGACGTACGATTTCATGGCTGGACATTCAAGACGAATTTCGAAGATTGGATAATGGACTTTAAAATCCCTAATGTTTAGTCGCCTGCCCTTTACTATTGATATCAACTAAAATCTGGACCAAAATCATCATATTTTTATAATTGAAGAAATGGCCTTTAGTGTTACATATAACAATTAATATTCTAAATCCACAAACGTTTTCATGCCTATGCCTATCGTGTTGGATTTGACAATGTATGTATAACAAGCTACAACTTAAGTTTAATTTAGTCTATTATAAAGAAAAAAATATTTTGTTGACATTTTTTATGTATTGGCGTAAGTCATTCGAATGAGTCGTACCACAAAATCGAACAAGTATTTGAAACAATCATTCTTTTAGAAAAGTTCAAAATTTATGAATTCATCAATGTCTAGATGCATCAAAATATACGACTAATAATAGTGTTATTCTTTTAGGATGGGCCTAAATTGCAATTCAAGTCAGATTAACGATATAAAGTTCGAATCTATATCAAACTTGGATGAATTAATCAGAGATAATTAAAGTAGAATGCAAATTACTGAAATTAGTCCGAAATAGTGTGCCCACAATAAGATGGAACAACCACGTCATAGCCACAAAAAACTTGTCCGCCTAGTCAGCACAGCCAAAAAAAACTTGTCCAGCCACAATGACAGCCACGCTACACATTATTTTATCAATTGTTGGTATATTTTAAGCTTATAAAATAAAATTAATTGGACAAAAATAATTAGAAAAAAAAAGAAAACATAATTCATTCATAAAATAATAGTCAACGAAAAATTTGAGATTGGAGATTGGAATGGAATGAAAAAAATGGATTTGGAATAAGTTGTATTAATAGAAATAAATTAAGAAAAAAATCTGAAATACGCCGCCGCCGCGGTCTCGCGGCACGCAATAGGCCGCCGCAGCTCTTTCACGCCTTGCAATAGGCGGCGGCAGCTACCGCGGCGCCCCCACTTTGGACACTTATACACCTCACACAATAAATCTACATATAAATAGTATTATATTTCTTAGAAGATATTATCAAATATTAGGTATGTTCTTAAATTCACACACACTTACAACAAATAAAACGGCTAAGGATATTTTTTAATGCTATAAGGATGCTAATTTGTATATCTAACTATATTACTAACACTTTATAAAGTGTATATTGTGTCGCAACTAAAATTAAGGGACACAAATAGAATTGTCCTAAAAAATTAAAATATTAAGATAATTTCTCTTTAACTTAGAAACACGTTGTTATTATTTTTAAATTAAAAATAGTTATTTTAAAAAAAATTCAAACGCTAGTAATGCATCTCAAAAAAAATTTTATCCTAAAAGTTAAGTTTTTTGGTAGCAATATCAAAGTAAATATAGACCGGAATTGGATATAAGACCTTTCGTTAAGGCTGGAATTGGATCATATTAAGACCTCTCGTTAAAGGAGAATCATATGGTATTCCAACTTTTATCACTTAAGCTAGATCTTTTTATAAACAGTACATTATACATTAACAAGCATCTTTTTCAACAAAATTAAATAATTGTTGGTATCGCATATTTGAATTCTGGTGTAACAAAATTCTGGTGGAGTGTGATTTTAAATCTATCTTGCTGTCGTATATTTGTGCTTGCCATCATCCAACCAAAACATATAAATTATTTAAAATGAATTTGGTTAGTAAGAATCCAACTACCATGACATAAGCCCTCGCCAAATAATATTGTAAAAATCATTTAATCATGATTAGGGCCTAGAAGCTACTAAATTTTATGCGTGCTCAAATTAAGCAGATCGATAACTGACACTCTAATAATTAAGATATCATTAGGGTAATCACTATATAAAAAAATTACGATAGTCTTGTTTATTTTCAGATTAATTAGATTAGCTGACAATAGTTTAGTAAATGGCGAATGTCATGGGATTTTATGTATAATTATAACTTTCCATACGACTGACCTACTACAACTATTAAATAAATTTAATTGGTTCCTTATTTCAACAAACTCACTAATATAATAATTTCATTTTTTGACGGAATTAATAATTTCAATTTTAATCTAATTCAAAACTGCTCTCTTCACGACTTTAGTTAAATACTCCATATTTGAGTGGTGGATCTCATCAATTTTATTTTATTTTTTCGTGAAAACCTGCATAGCTGCATTCCCCATATATTATATGCACGCTAGGTCATGTTTCTGTAAATTTGTTTAAGATAATTTTCTTATTTTTTTAATTTAATTCGATATAATTAGTCAGAGTCAAACAATGATGATATTATAATTATATCAAAATCTAATCACCAATAATTATATGTTTGCTTGTATATGGTCCTATTGAATATCATCTTATCAAATCAAGCTAAAAAATGAAATCTCACCCAATTTTAAAGGAAATGAAAAACTAGAAAAATAATTTGTTAGAAATTATGAATCTTCTAATTTGTTACAGGTATACCAGAATGGATTTTTCAAATGTGTTTCGTCATTATTCAGTGAGACTAGCGTGCTTTGTTTGTCGTCACTCACTTATTTTTAAAGAGACTTCTCAGGAGAGTCACCCATTTTAAAATAGCATGAGGTTAAACATGCTTGTTTAATCTTTTGAGTTCTTATAAAATGAAGGTATCCAGACGTTACATATTGGATACTAAAGATGGCCAATAAGAATTTATTGATTCACATACAATAGAAGATAATCATACCATCGATTGACTCATACATAAGGTACAATTGAAGTCTCATTGGTCAGAAAACCAGTATACAAATTCCTAATCATACTAATAAAGAAAAATAAGGAGATGCATAAAATCTTATAAGACGTTATAATTAATCGATTAAAAGTTGATTCACAATTTCTGATTAATTTTTTTATTAACTTTATTGTTTATACAATAATAAAATAAATATGTTTATGTTTAATCTACCAAATTTAAACCACCAAATTGGCAAAATCTTCACAAAAATGGTTATTTTTTATTAATTTTATACTACTAAACAATAGTAGTAGTACTAATTTTGATATCGATTATTAATAAGTGGACACACTATCAACGAGGCTTAATAAAATAATAATCAGATGCAAATGCATTGAGACAGCCTCCATGCTCCAGCCAATGATTTCTCTCCTTTTTGCAACCTTAGATTCTTCCCTTTTCCGAATCCCTATGCTTTCTCTCAGACTACAGTAATTCTCTCTGATGTCTCTCTGCATATCACTTGCTGCTTTCTGGGCTTTGTCTAATTCACAGGCTTTAAATATTGTTTTTCTTTTTGCTTTTTAGCCCCTCGACTTTTAGTTCATTGCATACATGCCCTCAATCACTTCTTCCCAAATTGGACCCCAATAATAGAAGTGTATGGACTATCTAATAGTCTTCCTCATAAATCTTATTGAAGTGGAATAAATTATGTATGGTTTGGTGGGGTTAAATGTAGGTTTTAATATAATTATGTGATATTGATCACTTATTATTTTCTAATTCTTGATGTGGATAAATTAAATAGGCCTCCTAAATATAATCACTAATGCTTGGGGAGAGTCATAAACTAAATATGCCTTTTTAAGTGTAAATTTTTTAAATGAAAACAATATTCAATGAGGGTTTTTTGCTACCAAAAATATGCTAATCCACACTAAAGAGATGCTCTTTGCAATCCACCTATCAACAAACTTCCAAAAGAAAGAAGACTATCAAATTAGGTGATTTTAGTGCTTAGAAACAAGCAAGGCAAAGAAAGTTGGCAGGCATACGCCACTCTTTTAGTATATGCCTACCTTCATTAAGCTAAAGTTGGTGCTCATTAATTTTATTTCAATTTAATATCTTTCAACATGTTTTAGATCTGAATTAATTCTATTCAGTAACTCTTTAATCATTTTTAGGTTTGTGTTACAATTTAATCTTAGCATTGATTTTGTTTTATAATTTGTATTGCTTACAACGTCAAATTAAATTAAGAAAATATATAAAGCAATTATCTAGTAGCAGAAAAAAATGCTTAAGACTAACCAATCAACCTACTTAAACGATGAAGTTACTATTTTTCATAGTTAATGTATTTTTTCGAGAACCATGTAAGTTTTAATTTGATTGAAAATAAACTAATAATATTATAAACTACACATATTGTAAATGTTATACTATTGTATTTTTCTTGCATGGTATAAAAATGATGTTATTATGTAAATTTACACAATTATTTTTTTATTTATTCTGCAAGTCTGCATTGTTCTAGTTAAAGCACTCCATTCACTTTGTTGCTTATGGCTGGACGGAAAAAAATATTAATCTTTATAATTATACGTATATAAACGTACATTATAAAAAGAAGAAGAATGTGAATAAGCAAAGCACATAATTCCATGGAGAATAATTCCAAATCAAAGGGGAAATTAAGAAGAAATAAGAAAACAATTTATACTACAATAAACAAAAGAGAGGGGCAATAAATAAATCTCTTGCAAATTTAGAGAGGCAAATACAAATATGTTAAATACAAAGGTCCAAACTGAAAATCATAGGGCCTAGAATTAGGTGCCACGTCGAGACAAAAATATTAGTGACATGGGCACCCCCTATTGGTACAAAGTAAAAAAATCAAGAAAAAAAAAATAAAAAGATTTTCCTAACCATTAAAATATTCCATCCAAACCACTAGAATAATAATAATGCAGGCAAAAGAATAAATAAAGCATTAGATGGTGGATATTGCAGACCTTCCATCCATGCTTAACTTAAGAGAGAAACTCAAGAGAGAAAGAGAAAGAGGTTTAAGGGAAGCTTTAGGTCTACCAACTGGTGGTTAGAGATTGGCACTCCATAACCAAACACCATCAACAGCAACAAAGAATCAACCAAGTCAAGCAACAAATAATAACAACAAACAACAGCAACAGCTAAGACAAGATACATAGCTTCCTTTTCCCTTTATTTACAATTGATTAATTTCCCCCTACAAAGGTTGGAGAAAGGGATGTTTTAGAAATAAATAAAATACTAGTAGTATCAATTTTTTTTAATCAAGATTTGATTTTTGTTTTTATTTTTCTGGTGTTTGGTGTGGGGTTTGTTCTGAATAGTAATATAGAGCTCCCTTTTTTACATGATAGATATAGAGAGATACAAAACGACTCAAAAATAAAAATAATTTGGTGTATGCAAGTCTCACGTGGGAATAGATAAAAAGAGTAGATGATGAACGAACTTATGCAAGAATAGTTATCATAAAGGTGAAAGCAAAGATTTAAAGGGGTGATAATGTTCTTGTACTTTCAACTTTGAAATTCTTGCAACTCTACTATATACTAGACAGGAGAAAAAGATAAAATAAAAAGTTTCTGTCCTTTTCTTTTATTCTTTTTCATTTGGGATTTAATTGTTCTTGCCTCTTTCTTCCTCCTTCCTTCTTGATTCTTTTTTTAGAGAGAGAGAGGGAGGGAAAGATGGAGGTGATAGTGTTGGAGTATTGGGATCTGTTTGTTTGCAGTGAAGAAATGTTTTTTTAGACAGATCGTGGAGCTGCTGTTCCCCATAAGCAACGCAGCTTATGCTGAATTTCAGGTTTGGAGATGTGATTGATTTTTATTTTATTTGTTTATTTGTTGCTGATGAGGAGAGGAAAAAAACAGGAAAATTTGGTGTCCCTTTCTCTAATGTCGATTGTATAGTATTGGATGATGTTGGTACAATGATGTGATTATAGATTGCAGCTTTTGTTGAATTACTGCAATTTTTTTATTCTTTTTTTCTGTGTGTTTTCTTGCTTCAACCCACTTTTGTTTGCTAGTACTAATATTTTTTCTTTTTGGTGTTTGATTTCCCGGGATTGGGGTTTGTAATTCCTTGTTTTTGGATTGTCAATTGTCAATTTGTGGGGTTTTTTGATAGGATAAGCAAGCAAGTTGGTTCATGAATATGGAAATGAATATTAGTAGCAATTTTTTTTTTCTTGATCTTTTATAGCTATCACAATTGCCCTCTGCATATGCTTGTATTTGTGTGTGTGTATTTTGTTGTTTTGCAGTCTGATTATGTATGCATATATAATCAAAGATAATTCATTTGATTTATTTGTTTCTCCAAATAATGTATGCCTAATTGGTTATGTATGAATGTCTGCATGAAATCAAGAACACAGCATGCTTTTATTGCTTATGTTGAATTACTGATTAATTTTCCACCTGGGATTTTCCAGAGCTATTTGATATCTCTCTCTAGCTACACTTAAAAAAGAGAGATTGTGAAGAGTCTAAACTGAAATCCCACAAGGGAAGAGAGAAGGGCCAAGAATAGAATACATGGGAACCTATTTTCCTATGTCAAACAATCAAAGAGATGCTGCATCAATGCTCTACTCCAAGGATCCTGCCCCTGCTTCTCACTCATCAACGCCGATTCTCACCGGAAACACCATCATGTACATGAATTTCCCGCCCTCGTCCGAGCCCTTCTCTGATGCAATAGCCAGCAGCTGTATGGATGCTCCACCCGTCGCCTCAAACTCAAACACCTCGTCTCAGGAGGTTCTCCTCAACTTTGGGGGCTCACGGGCGTTGGAGAGCCAGCTAAACACGTGGAAGGACAGGAGGAACGAGATGCTCATGATGCATCAAGCAGGGGGGAGCAGCTCTTGTGTCCTTCAAGGCGGCCCGAGCATGCAGGGGCAGGGGCTGTCGCTTAGCCTCAGCACGCACGTCCCCTTGCACGTCCCATACCAGAACGAGGGCGCTGATTTCTCCTCGATGCTGGGGTCTAATGCATTGATGCAGGGTGAAGACAGGGGGAGGAACACATCTTTTGAGAATGAAGATAATAGCTTTGCTGCTGGCTTCGCGGGGGGTAATAATGGGGATGGAGCGAGTGACATGTCCTCGTATGGAATGCCGAGTATTGCAAGAGCTGTTCCTAACTCCAAGTACTTGAGAGCTGCTCAGGAGCTGCTGGATGAAGTTGTGAATGTGAAGAAAGCCATCAAGGAGCAGAATGCTCGGAAAGAGTTGAGGAGAGAGGGTGAAGGGGAGTTGAAAGATGGAGGGTCGGACCCTTCGTTTTCAGCCATGCCTAAGGAGAATGGGGCCTCCCGTGTCGAGATTTCAGCAGCCGAGAAGCAGGAGTTGCAAAATAAACTGACTAAGCTTCTCACAATGTTAGATGAGGTGAGAACTAATTCCTTCTTTTCATACTATATGTTTTATTTTGTTAAGGTTGCTTTGTCTTATAGTATTAGTAGTACATTGCAAGATTTTGATGAGGTGAGAAACAATGTTAAGGTTCTTTTATTTATCACATTAGATTAGTATGTCTAGTCTACTGGTCTAATTGCTTGTCTGAAAATTCCTACAATAATTTTGGTAAATTCTTGGATTTCTTCCGGGCACGTTCTATGTATAACCGGGACATTGAGGAATATCGAGCAAGGCATTTTGAGAATACATGGGTTCTCAATTCAAGATTTTGATGAGGTTGCAAACAAGTGGTTTTTTTCAGTCATATGTTGTAATTTTTGTTAAGGTTGTTATGTTCTATGACATTGGTTTATCATTTCAAGATTTTGAATGACTCAAGCAACAGTTGTATTCATATCTTAAGGTTGATTTATTTTACCACATTGGTTTCTCAATTCAAGATTTGTGATGCAGGTTGACAGGAGATACAGACAGTATTACCATCAGATGCAGATTGTGGTGTCTTCGTTCGATGTAATAGCAGGATCCGGAGCAGCCAAACCTTACACTGCACTCGCGCTTCAGACCATTTCCCGTCACTTCCGCTGCCTACATGATGCTATAAACGGGCAGATTCAAGTAGCACGAAGGAGCCTCGGAGAGGAGGATGCTTCCTCAAACGAGAGGGGGGTTGGGATATCCCGACTGCGCTATGTGGATCAGCATCTCCGGCAGCAGAGAGCCCTGCAGCAGCTCGGCATGATGCAGCAGCACACGTGGAGGCCACAGAGGGGACTGCCTGAGTCCTCTGTTTCCATCTTGAGAGCTTGGCTTTTCGAACACTTTCTCCATCCGTAAGTAGCAGAAACGATTCTTGTGTTCGTCTTTTCTTTTCAGGGGATATCTGTGATGAATGTGTTCATGTTGTTTCGTGCTGCAGCTACCCGAAAGATTCGGAGAAGATCATGCTGGCGAGGCAGACTGGATTGACAAGAAGTCAGGTGCAAATAAAATTCATTTTTTGATTAACTTATTAGTCATTTACTTATGATTGGGAAGTTGCAATTTCTATTTATTAATTTCTGATGATGGTGAAATTAAATGTTTGGTTTTTTATGGAGAGAATTGTTGGAAATTTTAAGTAAATGATGCTGGACATCATTGGATGTTAATGTAATTTCTCTCCCTTTTTGAGTTATTATCAAAAGACAATCATAAGAAACATGTTGAGACAGAAGAGCTAACAACTAGTCTTTTCTTGCCTTGTTTGCTAATATATATGACTATATATGTGGTTGGTTTAGGTCTCAAACTGGTTCATCAACGCTCGAGTGCGTCTCTGGAAGCCGATGGTCGAGGAGATGTACAAAGAGGAGACAGGCGACGCTGATGTTGACTCCAACTCCTCATCCGAGACAAACCCACGAGCCTCGAAGCCCGGTGCAAAGGCCTCCGAAGACAAAGCAGAGGATCTGCAGCATGGCACGGCTTCCGCAAGGCAGCAGCTCATGGAGCCGAAGGGCGTTGAGATGAACGACGTGGAGATGATGGGGTTGGACGCCAATTCCATCTTCCAGAGCGAGTACGGAGTAGGGAAGGGCGAGAAGGCCGAGCACGAGACAGGCCTCTTCCTAGACGCAGTAGCGGAATCAAGCTGTGGGAGTGAGAGGTTCATGGGTGCCGGTTACCATATATCGGAGCTCGAGAGATTCAGTAGTGTTGGTGGAGGAGTTTCACTCACTCTAGGGTTGCAGCAGTGTGAGGGTGGTGGTAGGATGACTATGCCTAATAGCAATCACAATGCATTCATTCCACTCAGAGAAACTGATGTATATAACACAGCAGCTTCGGCTATGGGGGGTGACCCTGCAGATTTTGAGTGCATGGATTCCGGTGGCCGGCAGCATCGGCTCGTCTCGTCGTTGCTACCTTCTTTTACCTGACTCTGCCCGGAGATGATTCCGGGCAAAGTTCGAGGGGGTGGATCTTGATATTTTGGGAAGAAGGTCTAACCAGGTTTTATCTCCTGTTTTGTGAATCCATTGTAGGAAGAAAAATTGGTTGAAGGGTTTATTTGTAAAGAATTTACTGTGTTTGGTCTGTGTAGAAACCAGAATACGATGATTTTGTTGTATCAAGGAAATAAGGTTAACTGTTGCATCCCACGAAAAGAGAGAGAGATTTTAAGGTTGTAACTTTTTTAGTACAGAATTGACATGTTATAGTGGAACTTCATTAGTTGTACTACAATATACTACAACTGATCTCATTGTTTTTCTTTTTTTAATCTTGGCATAAATCTATATTATAGATTAAATAAAAGAGACTGAAACTCATGAGAATTCAAACTTTGAGTTGTGTGTTTTGCAGACACAGAATTTTTTTATAGTACCAAACAAAAAGTCCAGCAGACAAAGCTATATAACATGTACCATGAGCCATATTGAGAATGGTGGAAGTGAGACATCCATCGGGGAGGGGGTTCACTCGCGCTACCTTCTATACACTTTGACGACGTCTTCCCTCAGTCGCGGAGTCTCCAGAAAGTCATCTCCACAATTGCTGACATCGTCAACTTCCTCCATCTCAAAATTCAGCGGACCACTGCCCTCCTCCCATTCAAACCACAGCTTTGCAATGGACTCCTTCTTGAAGCATGAATTGTGATCCTCCTGTTCAGGTGAGTCAGATGCGACCAACCTGTAAGTGTAGACTTTCTTGAGCTGGCCAGGTCTAAATGCTCGCCCAATTGCTTGGCGAGTGACTGATGGATTTAGATGGACGTCAAGTATAATGATGCGAGATGCCCCCACCAGAGATATCCCCTCCCCACACGCTTTGATGGAGCCAAAGAAGACTCGAGCTTCAGATGAACTGTTGAATTTCTCCATTGAAGAATCACGTGTCTCTGCATCTGAATCACCCGTGATCATGAACATCTCCTTGCCAATGCTGTAACCCTTGACTTTAGCTGTTATTCTCTCCAAGAATTTCAGGGGTAGGAGATATTGGCTAAACACTAGCAGTTTCTCTCCACTTGATTCACAGAGCTGGAGAAGATTAAGGTAGAAGTTGAGCTTCACACCTTCTTTCACATTTAGGCTCCCCAAGATAGCATCAATTTTCCCCTCATCAACTCTATCTTTTACCCCAGAACTCTTGGCAAGCGTCTTTAATGTTGGGTGCAGATAAATAGCACTTCCTTGTGCATTAACTGAGAACTTCCTAGCCACTGTTTTCGTCAGCTCTTTAACGTCAGCCTTCTGTCTGGGGCTGAGCTGAAGATAAACTGAAAATTCCACGAGCCCAGGAAGTTCATCTAAGTTGTCACCCTTGTAATAATGCAAGACACTTCTAGTCATTTCCCTCAAGTCTTGTATCACAGTCACCTTCCGGAGTCGGTTTTCATCTTTGATCAGCGTATGCTCTATAAGTTCATAGAACTCATTGTCTGTGCCATGCTTCATCAAATTCCTTCTGCCAGATATCTCGGCCCTGCTCAAGATACGCCTCCTTATGACTTTAGAAGTATCCATCTTCAGAAACCTTGGCCGCACAAGATTTAAGATGTTAAAAACTTCTTTCACTTGGTTCTGATAGAGTGTCCCAGAAAGAACCACCTTTCTAGGAGTTGCAATCCTCTCCAGTGAGGTCAAGACATCAGTGTCTTGGTTCCGAGGAGTGTGACCTTCATCTAGGATGAGAATATCTGGGTCCTCCAGCAAAATAGTTTGGCATGCCCGAGCAACATTCCCGCTGTCAGAATCGCAGATAATAGAGGAGAACTGTTTGTATCCTAGAAACAGTATGCTCCTTTCTTTCTTCCATTCTTTCAAAACTTCAAGCTGCTGTATGCGGCTGTCAGCTTTAACTGAGTAGAAGTCATGTAAAGGTATCACCTCGACTTGCCATCGGAGGAATTCTTTTTTCCATATCGACAAGAGGCCCCTCGGCAACACAACCAGAGGTCTTGCATTTGGATATTTGGCCATAAAACTCTGAAGGAAACTGATGATCATGAAAGTCTTACCAGAACCAGGAGCATGTGCCAGTATACAACCTCCAGGTTTATCTGCCACTAGGTTGCTCAGAAGAAAGTTAAAACCCTCAACCTGATGGGGTTTCATCTCCCTTTTGTGACGTGGATGTGGGTGAATTTCAGCAACAGTAGAATCACCATCCGATAATTTGAATCGATCAAGGGGGATATCAATATGCTCATACTCCCTACTGGTTCGTCCTTCATATTTGTAAGTTCTTGTAGTCCTTGAGGTCTGTATTTAGAATAGAGCAAGCAAAGCAGTTCTCAACATCAAGTAGTCTTTGCCACAAAATTCTCCCACTATCAACAAATTACTCGTTCACCCACTCATAAAAAAACATACAATTTTGATTGTAATTACAGGGGGGGGAGAATTTATGCCATGCAAGTATCAGAACAAGGGAAACACGCTTTGCAGATAAAAAGCCCTTCTCCAATACAACAAAAAACTAGCCATCTGTCAGTTATCAGGGTAAACACATAAAACCTGTTCCAAGTTGGCATTTGCAACATTATTGCACCTAAAATAAGCAAAAATGATATTTTTCTCTATAAATGCAAAAAGAAGATACATGAATCTTGTTTCTGATATTTTTCAAGAACTGAAGATTTCAAAGCTCTTATTATGCCCATTGCTTTTACTAGCTTGAAGACCTACTTGCCTAGAAAATTGTTCCAGTAGCTTGACATGAGAGGCTCCTAAAGTGTAATGCATGGTTGATGTGGATGCACTTTTCTTGGAATAGTGGTTATCAAGGAGCTGGGAAGATATATATCAAAAACAACCGCATAAATAGAAAAAAAGGGTGATGAGATACATCAATTCCAACACATACAAACGAGAAAAGTGGGGATGCCAATCTTCATTCGCAAAACGTGAAGTCTGAAAGTGTGAAGGTTATAAAGGCATAATTCCACAAGAAAATGGACTCTTTGGTAAAAGTGTATGGAATATGAAATCCACCTTCAACAGTTATTATTTATGCTTGATTGAGACCTCAATTTTGGCTACACGCTAGATAAATCATTTAAATTAATTTTCTCAATACCTCATATTCCAATAAAACGACAACATAGTTTGTAGCATAAAGAAGCGCAGGCCATACCTTTGAGAAGTTATATTCAATAATGGTTTCAATTCCTCTCTTTATAACCCCACAAATCCGGCATACATCACCAATGTCATCTTTAAAAATAAAAGAATGCTCACAGTCTTCTTCATCCCCAACATCATATTGATCATGTAGAGCTTCTCCAGGAGCATCCTGCCGCATATCAACGGAAGAGTTGTTAAACACCTGTCTCTAACTACAGTTTTAAAAGTAGGCAGAAAAACTAGCAATTATATATTCTATATGCTAAGAACATATACAGATTAGTGAAACAATGTATTGAGCATATTTATGAGTCTGTGAATGGAAGTAGGAATAGTTTATGAATAAAAAAATTTAAATCACAAAGGAATGGGTAAATTTCATAATTACCCAACCATGTTATGATAGTTCACTGAGTATATTACTAACTAAGAAGGATTATATCAAGATAGCCCATATAGGACTGAAAGCTAACAAGCATAAGAAAATCTATTATGTGCAGTTCCTGCAGAAAATACTAAACTACATTCAAAATATATGTAGAATGAAAGATGTGATGATCCTCATTGTCCTTCGACATATTGGAAAGGAAATTTCAACATATCAGAGGTCCCACAAAATTTTCAGATATACATATTCCTGATATACTCAAGAGGTGTAATGAACAAGTTTTAAATTAAAGACCTACATGATGTCAACTAAACTATTCCTTGAACTCATGTCTCCCTGGATCACTTGATTCTTGTTATTCTATATTACTATGTGAATGAGACAATCAGTATACTTCAGGATAGCTGCATCTAACATCCAGAGAGCCTCAACAGTTACCTATTTCCATAATATCTCTTACCTAGGAATTAATTTATGATGAGACAAGTAACAAATTACAGTACATTATTTTATCAACAAAGTTGACATGCTAACTGGATAATCCTTCGTATGGGAAAATTTTAAAAAGATTACCACAGAGCCAAAGTATAATATTCATAAGGAAACTAAGAATAAGAGGATACCTTTGAATCCACTAAAGCCTTTGTCATCTCTTGCCAGATATCATCCAGACCATCTGAATTGGTATTAGACAATTCATCATCCCCCTCTAAGTCATCAGTACCCACATACACTCCTTTATCACTTGTGGTTCCAGTTTCAGCTTCGCCTGTAATATGCATTTGAGTACCTGCTTCTCGAGAATTTTTGCTTTTGCCAGAATTCCAGTCCTACATAAAGTTAACGCACAATAAGTTCAAATATAATGAAGCCATGAAGATCAAACCATAAGAAACTACACAAATAGTGCAATAATATTTAGGACGTGTTCACTATGATAGAATTGCTCAATTCTTGGACCAATTAGTGGTATTCCTAGTGTTTAGAGTACAAGAATTAACATATGGGGGCCTGCCAAATGGAGGTCGGCCCGCACTGTAGCCAAGAATTGGGGCAGATTTCAATTCTTCCGATGTAGGTAAGAATTGGAACGACTCCTCCAAGAATTGGAGTTTGAATGACTCATTTGCCCCACCCTTCCAAAAAGAATTAGAAAATTTGAAAAACTTGGAAGGGTCTTTTGGTCTAAACATATAAATTTAGAGAAACAAGTTGGTCAAATAAGGCTCACTGAACGTTCAGATACAATTAAGAATTGGTGGACCCCACAGCAATTATTTCTATCTAGATTTATTTCTTTCCAATTCAATTAGTGAAAAGCGAACACGTCCTTAATCATAATGGAATTATTATGAAATGCTCCAGTCAGGAGTACATTTTTTAGCACCCCAAACCCATTGTAAAAGTTATGTAAACATGCCACCTAAGAGTAGCGTAATGAGTTTCATTTGGATCAAAATTACTAGTTCGAAAGAGCCCGTCACAGGTAAGTAAATTGATAAGGCTCCAAACATAGGTGAGTCGAGAAGTGCATTACCACATAATCTTTCATGAGGAGATTTGCTGTAGGTTTATCCTTAATGAGAAGATTTGCAGTAGGTTTATCCTTAATGAGAAGATTAATAGAAGGTGGCTTCAAATCCACTTCCAGTGGACCACATGTGGCATCATTATCATCATCTGAATCAATGATAACCACTGGGGCAGCATGATGGGAAAGCTGTGATTCTGGAATCAACCTTTCCATTTCCCCATCATTATCATCATCAAGGTCAATGACATCAGGAGCAACTAGCTCCATCGGCTTTGACACCACTGACTCTTGCACATCAGGACATGTGGTCAATGATAGTTCAGGATTCTGTGCATAAAAGTAATCTAACACCTGCCGTCTCCGCTTGATAAGCTCTTCTATCTCCTTCGTCACACTCCCAAATCTACCAGAATCCAATTGGTTCAGCAAAATCTTTGTGGTGTAAGGATCCGATTCATTCAGAGCTTGTGTATGTGTTTGGTTTCTTCTCTGCTCAACTACATATCGCCATGAAGCAGGAAAGGTACCATAACTATAATTACTTCCTTCATCTGCTTTTATCCTTTTGCGTCGTTTTGAGCCCAAATCTGGCAAACAATAGATCATATTCAACAAAGTTTTAGATATTTTATAATTTGATTGGGAAAATTAAAAATTACTGTTCATATATAGTTGTTCTGGGATATAATCAATGTATGTGAAACTAGTGAAGACTAACAATTTAAGTATTAACAAACAGAAATAATGTGGTTTTTGTGGATTTCCTGGTGAACTGTAGAACCTTAGTTTGAAAAATGCCCATACCATCATCAATGCATCAAATAAGTCGACAACACATATAAAATTATTCGAACCATCTACTGAGAAAGGAGTTGCTTTAAAGTCTACATAACATCTCCACAAATACAATTGCGCCACAAAACAGGAATAAAAAATAACAAATGCACCGGTTAATATCAATTTCATAAGTTAATGAAGTTTTTTCAGGTGTAACTAGTCAACAATCTAAGCCATCTATAAGCTCGTGAAGGTCAATGCACCCATGGTTAACGTGGAATATCATACTGATAGGAGTAAATTAGAAGCAGCATACAATCGCCGCATCATTCATCCGACACGTCAATGAGTATCTACACCCAATTTAATAGATGCTCCATTGCATCTACCAATAAATTTAACAATGAGCATTGATAACCAAACATAAACCTTAATGAATAAGGCCGGCTTTCTCTTTCCATTTTTGTACTTTAAATCAGAATACATAAACAAGAGTAACAATGAACAAGAATAAACATTTCCCCTGTTGAAAATCACATAGAAGTTGTGTGTGTACGGGAGTTGTGCTAGCTTGTACAAGAAGAAACACAAAAAAAAGAGCGATAAAATTATTACTGTTTGAAGAAGTAGCCGGAAATCTCTTCATAAATGGACTGAGATAATTTCTGTCGGTATCAGCATCCATTCTCCGGCTAAATACAAAAAAAAACAGATTATGTCGACTCTTTCCAAACACAAATGGCAAATGCATGTACCTCAAACAGGAAAATCGTTTGCATGCCATAACATAAGAATCGTATAGCTCTGGTTAACAGAAATATAAAAAATAAGTTTAAACTACCCAACAAAGATCCGAATCCCCAAAATTGAGCCCTTATAAAACGAAATTGTAACCATAACTGATAGTGGAAATGCAAATCCTCCTGACCTACGACCATAGGATGAAATATTGAACGAATTGCAGAATCAAAACTTACATGTCTCAAATTGGTTTGTGGAAAATGAGATGATTTGCAGAAGAACGTTGAGCTCAGTCAGTAGGGGCAACTCTAACCAGTTGGCAAATGCAATTGAAAAATAAAATAGTGTATACTCCGTAAAAGGGGAAGGACAGTCTACCCCTTTCCCTTTGCGCTTTCCTTAAAATGAAATTAACCCTGTGCTTTGTTATTTATATACTCCTTCAATATTTTAAAAATATTGCAAAAGTCTTTCTTGTAATATTACATGAAAGTTCTGAAATTTGTGCTATTTTTAAAGTTTGGAATCAAAATATGCAAGGGCAAACTACATGGACTAAAATACACTTCTCTCTATACTATAAAAAGACCTAAAATAATATAATCCATAACTTAAGAAATCCACATTTAATGCATAAAATAGATATTTAAAAATAAAATAAAGTAGGAGAAGACAAAATAGTTTATTTTCCTATAAAATTAAATGACTTGTTTAGTTTGAAAGATAAATGAATAAAAATTGATTAACTTGGGATTGACTCCTTAGGGGCGCACTGTTAGGGCTGGCTAAATATATCGAAATACCGCACTTATCGTACCGAAAAAATATCGGAAATACCGAATTTGCGGTATACCGCAAGTTGCGGTACGGTATGATACCTTACCGATAGATTGCAGTACGGTAAATGTATAGATTTTCCTATACCGCGTATACCGCAATATACCGTATTTATAATATTTGTCAAAAATTCGATATATATGTTGTATTTAAAATTTATATAAAAAATAGTTAATATATTAAAATCCCTAACCCTACTTCCATATCTTAGTTAAGCCGCCCCCAACCCCAAACACACTCACGCAGAGATGCAAATCAAGTCCACTGTATAGATTTCATTGTGGTGTAGTTTTAATCTTTTGACATTATTTAAACGGTGAAATTTTATTTTAAATATTTGGTTATAATAGATATTTTTGGTATGAAACACAAGGTATAACAGTATGTCATACCTTATTTTGGTATACCGTACTCGGTATGCCATACCTTATTTCGGTATAACGTAAAAGTATGGTATACCGCATAGACGGTATGGTAACGGTATCAGAAACAATCATACCGAATTTTCGGTACGGTATGCGGTATGACATTTTCACATACCTCATTTGTGGTACGGTATGCTGTATGACATTCTCGGTGCGGTATACCATACCGTGACACCCCTAATCACTGTACCCCTACACTGATGTATAGATATAACATCCATCTAAAATAGTGGCCATTAGATATAGAGGAAGATGGTGCTGATTTCATGAACTCGAGTTGCATCGTTTGTATATTTTGTTGTTTCGGAAGGGTAAATCGGGCATACATAGCATAATCTGAAATAGTAGTTCCCATTTTTAAGGCGCGAGATTGCTGAAATGGTAGTTCCCATTTTTAAGGCGCGAGATTACTGTGGACATTCAATGCACGTCTCCACCAAATCTCATTCAATTCAAAACTTTTCGACTTCCCACCCATTCTTCGCAAGAATCTGCAAACCCTAGTTGCATATCTACCAACATTTCCTCTCTCCACTTCTGAAATCTTTGTTCGTAATCTTTCACGAATCTCTACCGACGTTTGCCCTCTCCGTTTCTGAGATCTCCCATTGCAACTCTCCCAAAAACACATTCCCCAAAATTCAAACCGGAGTTGCATCTTTCTAAGGTTCTAACATTGTATGAACTCTTCTCCCGACTTGGAAGGCGATTTCTAATGTATTGATTTGAAAGCTAGTTTTTCAAAGCTGCGTTTTTTTATCATTCTGTTTCTATAGCATATGCTTCGATTTTGTCTTCTTACTATGTTTACCCTTCTTAGTTTGTTCAATGATGGCTAAGAAATGCAAAAATTCGAAAGCACCATGCCGGTGGAGGTCGGGGGATCGTCTTGAATGGGTAAGCATGTGCTTGTTTTTGCTATGCGTTGATTCCTTCTTTTTCAGGGGTCGCGAATTGGGGATCTGCCCTGATTTATTCTTCTAAATTGTTGATGAAAGGTAGAATCAGTAAGTTGTTTCAACCGCTCCGAAGTTGTTTCATCCACTATGAAGGCGATAGCTTGACCCTAGGATTGTTTGATGGATGGTGTTACAATAGATGGCGATGGATGGTTTGCTGGATGACGTTATAGTAGGCGGTGACGATGAATTGTTTGATGGATAGCTTGATTTAGCCTTGGCTTATTCTTCTAAATTGTAGTGACACAATTTTATTATCTCTCCATTTAACGCAATAAATAACACTTTTTAATATTTGTGTTCAAAAGATACGATTGGAGGGAGTATTAGTTTAGGAATATATTTTTGATGGAGAAGAATCTCAAAATCATTTCATTAAAATTAAGTTATTCTTTTGGCAAAATTCAATATACTTATTTTTTTAACTTTACTTTATCATCTTATTATTTGTATTTTTTCTTAGATTCTATTATCACTACTTAATTCACTAAATATTTATTCATTAATTTCTATTGACAAAAAATGCCACTAACACTATTGAAATGGAAGAAGCAATACTAATATTACTGGATTTAGTAAGCATAGTTAACCTCTAAAAATTGAAAAAAAAAGAGAGAAGATGATGTGATTTAACCATATTTGAAATTAATTCGGCTAAAAAGAAATTAAATTGTCTTCATGGATATTTATATTTCATGAAGGACCCTAAAAGTTTTATCATCAATCTTATTTTCCACTTCTAAATTACTACTTTGTTTAGCTAAAAATATCTCAATTCTTATTCATAATGTTTGAGATAATGTCCCAATTATTAGTATTAAATTTTCACCACTCCTCACGGATTACGAATAGTAATGCAACATTGCAACTTCTTTTCATTTAAAGTTAAGACACCAAATATTTGACCATATATGTACACGTTATAGATTTTAGAAATTGAGATGAAATAACCCAAAATAAAGACCTGATATAGTGTTCACAAGTATCTACCATCATGTAACTACGACCTTTTTTTTTTATCATATAATTACGACTTCAGAGTATTAAACGAGTGCCATTAATAGTCCTAAGTAATAACTTAATGAAAATAAACACAATATTTGCACACGACGACTCTTCGGCTACTTTTCCAAGCAATGAATGTGAAAACAAAATAAAAATCTAAAATCCAATCACGACGTCAACAAATTGTAAACCGGAAATTACTAAAAAAGAAAAAAAAGGCTAAGTAAGAGCGAATAATAAGATCTTCTTAGCGCAGCAAAACTCACTTCCTTCTACCATAAAAGGAGTAAGAGTAAACCATTTTTCATTTCGCGCCCATTCTTTGATAATTCCCCCCTAAATTTTGCTTCCGAGATTCTCTCGCTGCTTCACTTTCGAGAAACGGGTCTTCTCCAACATTTTATGCAATAGTTGGGCGCAAAGTTGCTGCCGTAATCTGCAATTGCTGTTTTATTATTCATCGTTTTTGTGTCCAACAATGGATTCCGAGCAGCAGCAATCCGCAATAGAGGTAGTTTTTTTACTTGATTTTGTTTATAGATAGTTATTAACTTTAATTGGAATGAATTATTGATTTAATTAAAATGCTGTTAGGGTGCAAAAGTGCTTATGGTGGGCGCTGGCGGCATAGGGTGCGAGCTACTGAAAACCCTCGCTCTCTCGGGGTTCAGAGATATCCATATCGTGAGTTCTGTTTTTTCCCTTTTGAAATTTGATTTCGTGTGGTTTTGAATATATGATATAGTCATGGCATTTTAGGGGTCTTTTACTAGGGTTTAAGAAAGTGCTTATTTATTTGGTCGGAGGCATTGGTTATGCAGATTATACGTGTGGAAACCCTCATTCTATTGGGGAATCCGTGTTTGGCTTAGCTTATCGTGACCCTTGGCTGATGGAGAGGGGCATTATGAGCGTTTTTTGCACATAAGTAGAGATTTTGAAAAATAGAGGGTGCTTTAGGAGAAGGGAGGTGGACAGAGATCTGAGTTGAAAATAATTAGCTTCTAATATTTGAATTACAATGGTTTTTAGTCATGCCTGATTATTCAGTTTTTTGTTACTTGATGTCTCACAACTTAGGATGTGGCAGTTGTACTCGAGCATCCATTTGCTCAACTATGCTGCAGGTCAAGAAAGTGGATTATAAGTTACTGTATTTGTTTATTTAGTATCCCTGAAGGACAAAATGAAGTTTTGTATTTGTACTCTTACTTTTGGATTCAGTGTCCCATATTTCCTATCTGCTGAAATGACTCTTTTGAGAAGATGGGCACTCATGTACCTATTTTTTAATGCATTATTGGGCATATAATGATATAATGAATAAAGTTTTGCCTGCCTTGAGCAGATTGACATGGATACAATTGAAGTCAGCAATCTAAATAGACAGTTCTTATTTCGACAATCACATGTTGGTCAGTCGAAAGCCAAAGTGAGTGTAAAATTCAACCTCCTTAATCCTTGTCTGTTTGGTTTAACATGTTTCCTGATATTGATCTACATAAATGGCAATCCAGGTTGCTCGAGATGCAGTATTGAAATTTAGGCCTGACATTAGCATCACATCCTACCATGCGAATGTGAAGGACCCTGATTTCAATGTTGATTTCTTTAAGCAGTTCAATGTTGTTATGAATGGGCTTGATAATTTGGATGCCAGACGGCATGTCAACCGCCTTTGCTTGGCATCCGGCGTGCCATTGATTGAAAGTGGTACCACTGGCTTTCTGGGACAGGTGGTGTTTTCTTATTTGAAAAAGTTCATAGAATTTCTATCTGTTTTGTAGTACTGTAGCTGTTCCTGCATTATTCTCATATATTCAGTTGCACAGTTTTTTGGTTGCTTGTGCTGAAATATAATGGTACTTGTTCATGCTTTGGTGATATAAACCTACTTTATTTGATACTCCATTATATTTAATGGATTAGCCTGGTGATCCATATTACTACTTACTAAAGTAGTTTTGTGCTTTTTTAATGAATTATCATATCTAATTTTCTGTTCTGTTTTTTTCGTTAAACCTTCTATTTGGATGATTGGATGCAGGTGACTGTTCACATAAAGGGTAAAACAGAATGTTATGAATGTCAGAATAAGCCAGCTCCAAAAACTTACCCTGTTTGTACTATTACAAGTACCCCTTCAAAGGTACAACAATCTCTTACCACAATACTCTTGTGTCTGGAGGGTTATTTTTCTAAAAGGGCGCTAGTATTGCAAACTACAGCGATTTTGGTTATCTCAATCATAGTTATGATGCATGAGAATAAATTTCTACCAGGACTATTGGTCTAAAATGCCTTCATCTGTAGAGCAATTTATCCGGACCATAGATGTTTTCTAGTACTTTATTTCTACCACGTTGCTTGTGGAGTTAACTTATGTGGCTTGAGTTGATAAAAACCATTCTCTATCAGTATTTTTAAACTCCTTGACTTCTGATCCAGTCAATTGATTATTATTGATTTGTTTTTTCAAAATTGCAGTTTGTACACTGTGTAGTATGGGCGAAGGACCTGCTTTTTGCAAAATTATTTGGCCCCAAAAATCAGGAAAATGATTTGAATGTTCGTTCTAGTGATTCTTCAAGCTCATCCGAACAAGTTGAAGATGTTTTTGAACACAAAAATGGGGAAGAAATTGAACAATATGCAAGGAAGATATTTGATCATGTATTCGGTTATAACATTGAGTTAGCTTTGTCGAATGAAGATACATGGAAATCTCGTGGCAGGCCAAGGCCTATATATTGCAAAGATGTCATTCCAACTGAGCATGTTCACCAAAATGGAAATCAAGGTAGAGGCTCAGCAGCTGGAGATATGACATCAGTGTCTGCAATGGCAACTCTAGGTCTGAAAAATCCACAGGATCTTTGGAGCTTGAAAGAGAACGCAGCAGTATTTCTTGAGGCTCTAAAATTATTTTTATTGAAACGAGAAAAGGTATGAGGCAACTTCTGAATATGTAATATTCTTGGTCATGTGATTCCTTCTTTGTGCCTGATATCTAATGTTTTCACATCAGGAAATTGGTAACTTGGGTTTTGACAAAGATGATCAGCTGGCTGTAGAACTTGTTACTGCAGCGGCAAATATCAGAGCTACTTCATTTGGCATCCCCTTGCATAGCCTTTTTGAAGCCAAAGGTATTGCTGGAAATATTGTACATGCTGTTGCCACAACAAATGCTGTCATTGCTGGATTGATTGTGATCGAGGCTATTAAGGTGCTGGAGAATGATGTTAAGAACTATAGGTAGGTCTTATTTCTACTACATTCTATAGTAACAATTATTTATGACAAATGATGTCTTTCTAATCTCTTACACTAAATTTAGTTATGGGTGAATATTGTATTTCTAACAATGTTGCAAGAAGATAGATAAGTGATAAACTTGAATCCTTTTCTACTCATTCTTTCGTTGAATACTTAGAAAACGGCTTCAGTATATACTAATATTTTATTTGATTCTGCATGTAGAATGACTTTCTGTCTTGAGCATTCTTCAAATAAGATGCTACTCATGCCAGTCGAGCCCTTTGAGGCAAACAAGTCATGCTATGTTTGCTCTGAGGTTTGTGGTCTGATCATCTTTTCCAAATATGTGCTTTGTTTTGGCTGAGAATGTATTTAAATGAATTAGACCAATTAATTTCTAATACTGATATGTTTCTGTAATTAGACACCTTTGACGCTTGAGATTAATACACGTCATTCAAAGCTGAGGGACCTTGTTGACAAGATTGTGAAGGCAAAGCTTGGCATGAGCTCGCCCCTAATCATGCAAGATTCCACACTTCTTTATGAGGTTGGTGATGATCTTGATGAAGGAGAGGTTGCCAATTATGCAGCAAACCTTGAAAAGGTTGACTTATATTCCTATTCCATCATTTACATAATTGCGTTAGTGCCATTCTTTTTTAATCATGGTTTACACATCTTCTCTTAGGTGCTATCTGAGCTTCCTTCTCCAGTCCGTGGCGGGACAATTCTTACTGTTGAGGATCTTCAACAGGAGTTTAAATGCAGCATCAATATCAAGCACAGGTTTGTCCTGTGCTTTTGCGAGTTGTGGCTGCTTCGGTTTGATCCTCCATATCTTCTCAATTGGTTTTTTAGCATCTCTATAAAATTGTCATTCATGAAACTCGAGCAAGTAGATTTTAATCACTGAATAATCTGATTAAAATTTGTGGAACTCTGCAGTTCACATAATAGTATCCTTTCCCTTTCATGCTTTTCATCATCCGGACACCACCCCATGTAGTTTTGGATATACTACTATTTTCCGATCCTCCTGAAAATAGGCTAGTCTCCCGACTCTTATTCATACTTGACAACATTGCAGGGAAGAATTTGATGAAGAGAAGGAACCCGATGGAATGGTTCTCTTCGGCTGGACACAAGCTCAGGCAGCGGAAAAGAACAGCAAAGTATCAGCTGACAATGGTGCGAGCACCTCTGGTGCATCTGAAGCTGCTTCCACCGAGCCCGAGGACGACGATGACTTGCAAATCATCATTCCACCACCAGTATCAGGACGGAAGAGAAAGCTATCCGACGTCACTGCTACTTCAGGTGTTCCATCTGCTGCCAAGGAACCAAAGATCAAGAGAAAGGCAGAAGAGATCGAAGGCGAGAGCGACATAGTCATGCTTGACGACGGCAACAAAGTGAAGAAAGGAGAAGCATAGCAAGGCCCATTTGGGGTTGTTAGACTTTGACGAGCACCCTCGCCCTAACTTGGTAGAATACAAAGAGAAAGGTGATTCTTTTGGTGCTTGTTAACTTGTAGACTTTGGCTTTTTTAGGCACCTTCGATTTTTGATTAGGAGCTTTTGTCGGATCTAAATGTGAATGTGCAACTGATTTTGCCCTTCTCCTATCATGTATTCCACTCCAAGTGCCTAAATTAGGTTGAGGTTTATTTAATACTAACAATTGTAATATTTGTCTCTTCTCTTGCTACTATTTTCCCACCAAATAACTTGCAAATTTAGGAAAACATGTTATGATACATTCGTTCTACTACTTTGTCAATGACTGGTATCACCTACTTTACTCTCTTTTTTTCCTACTTTATTCTTCTCTCTTTTTAACGTAATTTCTTAATTTTCGTGCCTAAAAGTTATGACTCAACTTAGTTGGGAAGAAGATAGTATAATATTTGTGGAAATATATTGTAATTTTACCTATTGGTTAGAGGACACAAATTCTTATAACCTAAACTAAGCATCTTAGCTACTAAGTTGGATTTCATATTTAATCTTCAAACCACTAGTTGATATTAATCACTGTTACTTTATTCATCTCATATTTTATTTTATCATCATTTAATTAATATTAAACACAATTTCTTAATCTCTATGCACAAAAGAAATGCCTCAACTAAGTGGGAAAGATAGAGTATACTAATATACTGTGTATGAGACAAATCAATAATTTAATTTAATCAAAATTGCTTATCAGAAAAAATAAAATACACTAAATTCGTATATAAAAATTTAAAAATACTCCAAAATTGGGCCACAAACATATTAAACTACAAAAACAGTAATGCAAAATGGGCCACAAACATATAAAAAGGCCCAAATCCAAGAACGCTCTCACATTCTCAGACTACAAAATTGTAGGAGTATCTTGCTTCGGTAGCAAGCTTGAAATTAATTTCTTCATTGTTTTTTTGATATCAAACCAGAAATCTATTGATCTTTCCTTTTTGAATCGGAAGCTATGAGCAGCGAGAACGACGATGCTGCTCGCCGCAAGGCGGCCATTGCTGACTACCGGAAGAAGCTGCTGACTCACAAGGAGCTTGATGTCCGAGTTCGATCTGGTAATCGAGCTCTTATAACCCTAAATTTGTGCATTCATTTGTCCAGCATTTAATCTGTTCGATGTCAAGTTCTATACTTCTAATGTGAGAAGTATTAGTTTCCATTACACTCTTTTTTCTCCCTTGTCCTGCGAAATTGTAAATAGCTTAATGAATGTGGACTCGTTAGCTCTTATTATGATTGACTATGATTTCGTATGTTTTCCTTGTTTGAAGCTGTGAATGCATGTTTTTCGTGTGTTTGGAATTGCCTTGTTTGTTTTGCTGTGGTATATGACAATTCGGACTCAGCGGCATATGTTTTTTTAGTTAAACCAGCTGAAGAGGGTTTTTGGCTCAATTTATTTATCACTTGGATGTAATTGTAGTTGAATGATTGAATCCGAAAACTGTTCAAGTGTAGGAATCTGCAATCTGCATAATATATATAGCTAATTTGCAGTGATTTCATTCATGGATTAACCATTTGTCTAACCTGGACAAACGGAGTACTGTGTAATTTTCGCTATCCATGGGTAGAATGTGAAGATTACACGCATTTGAGATGCGTCTTTTTCTCAAGGTTTGCATCAGATATGATATCATTTACTTTCTCGTTTCTTGTTTTCTCCGTTGGTGGGGCCTAAGTTGGGGGTTCTTACTGGTTGTGCGAATAATGTTTTCTGCAATTTAACAAAAGTGGCTGAGAAATCCTTTTTTCCATAAAAAACTTGCTTTGCTCAGTCTTTGATTTTGCTATATCGGCTGCATTTTTGTGTGACCCATGCTATTAGAGTGATGTTATATTAGTCTATTATTATGCCTGAAAATTTGTTACGGTTACTTATGGTTAATGGCAATATATGATTTGTGCAGCAAGAGATAATCTAAGGGCTACAAAGAAGGAGTATAATAAAACAGAGGATGATTTAAAGTCACTTCAGAGTGTTGGACAGATAATAGGCGAAGTTCTGAGGCCCCTCGATAATGAACGCTGTAAGACATTTCTGTTACCTTTTTTTTGTTTGCATTCCCTTCTTCATTGGCATTTATTTCCATTTATGTGTTTTGAAATACCAAGTGCTGTAATAAAAGTAACTTTCTTGCTGCCTTTCTCCGAACTTTTGCACTGGTAATACCACCAATGTAATTTTAGTTGAGCGCATATATTGAACCTGCAATATTCAAACGAAAGGTCTGCTTAAAGTAGTTTTGTAACCAACATTATTGTTCCTGCTTCTGAAGTGTTTTTACATGACCATATTTCATAGACGTTTTCATCATTGATTAGATTCCTAGAAGTTCTTGTCTAACTTTCTAGTATTTGATACGCAATTGTTTTTCATATGCTAGTGATAGTTAAAGCCAGTAGTGGCCCAAGATATGTGGTTGGGTGCCGCAATAAAGTGGATAAGGACAAACTTACTGCAGGCACTCGGGTAGTTTTGGATATGACTACACTTACAATTATGCGAGCTCTCCCTCGTGAGGTATGAAGATGTGTTCAACATTAATGCTTGATTAACTGGATCATTTAATGATCAACTGATACTTGGTTTCAAGTGGTTATGGCTTGCATTGCTTATGCATTATTATTTGATTGTACTCCGCAGGTAGATCCTGTTGTCTATAACATGCTTCATGAAGATCCTGGGAACGTTAGTTATTCGGCTGTTGGTGGGCTGTCAGATCAGATCCGAGAACTGAGAGAATCTATAGAATTACCTCTAATGAATCCTGAGCTCTTCATAAGAGTTGGCATCAAGCCTCCCAAGGTAAAGTGACAAGGTCATTTATCGAAATCCCATCTCACGCTGCTTTTGGATTTTAGCAATAACTTGTGAACACGTCTTAGGGTGTACTTCTATATGGGCCTCCTGGAACCGGAAAAACGTTATTGGCCAGAGCAATTGCTAGTAACATTGATGCCAATTTCTTAAAGGTAGGAAGCTACCAACACCTCTTAAATAGTCCTCATGTGAAGTGCAGTTGTTGATAACTATTAACTGCAGGTAGTATCAAGTGCTATTATTGATAAGTACATCGGTGAGAGTGCAAGATTGATTCGGGAAATGTTTAATTATGCTCGTGATCACCAAGTAAGCAATATACAATACAATTTATTTTTCTGGACATATGAAGATTTAGATGTAAAGAATAGGATGGAATTAACATAGATAATTTCTCTCTATGAAGCCCTGCATCATATTTATGGATGAGATTGATGCCATTGGTGGACGCCGTTTCAGTGAGGGAACAAGTGCTGACCGTGAAATCCAGAGGACACTTATGGAGTTGCTAAACCAACTTGATGGATTTGATCAGCTGGGGAAGGTCTTTATTTACCACAATTGTGAATTATGGATATATTATTTTGTAGCAGGATATAAGTATACATCATCCCATAGTCTTGTATGGCTTGCTATATTTTTATATAATGAATTGTTAGTGCAGGTTAAAATGATAATGGCGACCAACAGACCCGATGTCTTGGACCCTGCACTTCTTCGTCCTGGTCGCCTAGACAGGAAAATAGAGATACCATTGCCGAATGAACAGTCAAGGATGGAGATTCTGAAAATTCATGCTTCTGGGATAGCCAAACATGGTGAAATTGATTATGAGGCTGTTGTTAAACTGGCTGAAGTAAGTTAAAAATACTATACTTTCAACACCTCCATCAGATTCAAACAACATCGATCTTTTGTCTGCGTTTGAGAACTGATATGTTGCGTGGTTCAGGGGTTTAACGGGGCAGATCTTCGTAACATCTGTACCGAAGCTGGAATGTCTGCAATTCGGGCAGAACGTGACTATGTCATTCATGAAGACTTTATGAAGGTAGATTTCCTATGTTTTTGAGGAATCAGTTCAATTTTATCTTAAATCTCGAACTTGTCCAAACATAAATAATCTGCAGAAGTATGAAATCATTTACCTCAAGTGTCTGTTTCAATAAATAAGATTTGTGATTGCAAATGTGACAATTTGATCCTTGAATTTAGAGACAGTATTTTTTGTGTAGAAAATTGAGTTGGTTGTGGGTGAAAATGTTTGCAGGCTGTAAGGAAACTGAACGAAGCGAAGAAGCTGGAGTCGAGTGCTCACTATAGTACTGATTTTGGGAAGGAGTAGATTTTGAAAGAGGGTAGACAAGTATGATTGTTCATTCGAAGAAACCAACACCATTGACCAAAGTTCCCTTCCATATTGAATTTGTTGCTCTTAATTTGGATATGTATTAGATTTTAATCAAATGCTTGAAAGAACTGCATGAATTCCAAGTGTACCATAATGTTAATGCAAATCCAATAAAATTAGGAAAAAAAATAAAAGATGATGAGATTGAAGAGGTCAGCATGAATTTTCAGAATATATAAGAATAATGTCATATGGAATTATGTCATTTTTGTCCATCCCTCAAAGTTTGTCAATCGTTACATTTTAGGGATTCTACATTTCACTAATTCCTTCTCACTCACATTTTATTGCTATATATAAAATCAATACTCCATCCTTTCAACCAAGATAACCTTATATTAAAATTAGAAATACTTTTATACTCCGTTTACTCCACTTAATATAGAATAACACTGCATAAGGTCATTTTCCTTACAATAGAGGGAGCATATAAAGATAGAACTTATGTATAACACTAAGTTTTTCAATTCATTTTCCATTATATTTGCTAAACTCAATATTTGAGGGGATTTTAAAGTGAAAATTGAAACAATCATTCATACAAGTACACTAAAGCCGGGACATTTTCGTTGCGAATATTTATCCGTATAGTTTTGCTGTATATTTTGATAATCATGTATAAAACCTTGAATCCTTTGATAGGTCTGAAATGTCAAGTCCCCACAACATGTAGGTGGATGTGATGTACTAATAATGATTAAAAATGTAGGTTTGGAAATGCCGATTGAAAACATCAGAGCCGGAAACCTAATAGTAGTAAGATAAAATTGATAAAAGGAATCGATAAATAAAGGGGTTGTTACATATAGTACAGCCAAATGCTACAACACTCAATTAGATATGACGCCATTTTAAATCCATGCGGCACATATTATTTCCTCTGCGTGTTAGCTAGGGTAAGCTGAAGACTACTAAACCAGCACTTCCAACGTCTCCAGAGCTTCTTCGTGAACCCTTTTGTCCCCTGCTGCCACTACGTTAAAGCCTGTGAAACAGAGACGACGTCTCTTACGCATATGTTATCGGCTAAAATCATAAATTTGCAAATCACTGTGTATAGAAAGGCCATACTTGGAGGAGCATGTGATATAGAAGAAGCCTCCCATTTCAGTTGATTCCCTTCCCAGTCTGTTATAACTCCACCGGCACCTTCGATCACAGGTATCAGGGAAAGGAAATCGTATGGCTGGGAACATAGGTTCAAAACAGAGATTTTAGCATCATGCATTTTATGAGCAAATTAACTGTTGCAGGGCTAAAAGGTCATATTAGTAACAAGGTCACAAATTATTGTCGATCAGAGCTGCGAGCATTCAAGATATCAGATGAAGAACAGAAGCAAAAAGAATAATAAATAAAAGCACGACCCCCAAATATCAAATACTACTAGCAAACTGATCAAATACCACCGCAAGGATGCCAAATCAAATACTACATTATTGAAGATTGTAATGCATCAAAATACACACCTTGAGGCCTGACTCAACCACGAGGTCCACAAAACCTGACGCCAACAGAGCATAAGCATAGCAATCACAGCCATAAAGTGGCACTTTCACCTGTTGAAGCAAACAAAAATAATATCAAAATAAGAGAACCATGTGTATATTTTTCATGAAAAAAATGAAAAAAACATAGTATTAGAAATAAGACTAAATTTATGAAGTTTAGCCAACAGAACAGGCAATTGATCGCACTATCGAGTAGTACTAGATCGGTAGTGCACAACAATAGGATAGAAGGGTATATAGTAGATCCCATCCCACTGAAGTATCAAGATGTTAAAAATAAACAAACTAGTGAAATATTTCTCTAGTAATATGAATCAGAAGTTTATTTTCAAACAAATCCACTATACCATCAAGTAAGAGCTATAGAATGATTCTGCCAAAAACTATCTTGTTGACATATATTTCAGTTAGAGAACTGTCCATGCACAACTGAAAAGGAGTAGCAAGACTACACATGCTGAAACTATACTGACTAAAACTAGATATACCTTACTTCTAACCCGAGCGAATGCCACCTCAGCATCCCCAGTAAATAAATGAGGGCTAGTTGTATACCTGAAACAGAATCCAACAACCCATCACCAACCTAACAAATGAGGTGAAAAGCAAAAGCATAAGATAATAGTATCACGGACAAACAGCTAGGATCAAATTTGCTAAAGTGACTAATATCAACTGGGTTATGTAGATGTGCATAAGATAAGATGTTTCTCCTGATATGGTAAACATACATATATGCTTTTGACAGTTGTTCACAATAACGTGTTGAGATCTCTTGTCCATTCAAAGCAGTTCTCCTCCCAGTTATGCCAATCCATCTTTCTTTAAGGATAGGTTGATCAATAATGCCAAGGATCTGTTTAAACATACACAAAATAAGTTCAATAACTGGACTCGAAATACAAAATAAGGAAAGCCAAAGAAGCAGAACATAATTCTCTTCACAGCCTTCCTCACTGGAGTAAATATCTGCAAACCTTACCGGTTCTCCCTTGTGGAGTAAAGAAATTAGAGTTCCAAACACAGGTTTACCTGTATAAGTATACAATTGTAAGCCACCACACAGATAACAAGGAAGTCATACTTATTATACAAAGCAACAATAATTATGTTGACATATACCAGTGATAAAACTTTTAGTGCCGTCTATAGGATCCAGAACCCAAACAAAATCTGCAAAGTCTTCTTTGCACATCCATCCATTCTCCTCTCCATAACTGAAATTGACAATCAGTTGTTTGTTAGACATCAAAAGTGAACAAGCTTACAAGAACTTTGATAAAAAAAATGAATATACAGTGCATCTTCTACCATGCTTATATTTAAACATCCTTATCTGATGAGATGAGAATTCAACTCAATAACATACGTGTACATATGTGTGTCTTGTGTGTGTGTATGTACGTCCAAATATACCATATATATGACGCGTAGCAAGATTACATTCTTTCCTGATATATATTCATTTAACAAAAGCTATACTAAGTGAGGAAAAACTACTAGCCAAAAAGTAGGACACGGTTAGGATACAATTAGCTAAGTACAATCACAAAACAATGGGATAGGAAGAAAAAAGCATTAATAATGTCTGTGTAATTTAGCATTTGGTGCCCGATTTTACAAATTTTGTCACTGATTAGCAGTTGAGAAACAAAAAAAATCCAGAATACTACATCTTAAATCACATAAATAGCTTCAATTCCAAAATAGATCAAACAAACAAACCGACTAACCAAATTTGCAGATAAACTAGACAAGAAGAGGCGAAGTTCAGAAGTCTTATAGATGGAACAATTTACCCAATGCAGAAAACGCACACACTCACATTGCATGAGAAGGAAAATTCTCCTGTATAATTTTCACCATTGACTCCTCCGCCGCCTGATCCGCAATCGTCACAGGACCTAATGATAACAAAATCAACTTAAGACAATCCAGTCTACTGGAGAATACTACCTCTAAACACAACGAAACGCTCTTAACATAACACAACGAAACGCTCTTAACATAACACAACGAATTGTATAGAGAGTGAGAGAGAGAAACAGACTTAAATCAGGTTTATCGAGTATGTCGAAGCTCTTGCGGAAATAGCGGCGGATGACATCGCCAGCGGCGTCTGCAAGCTGGTTGCCGACGTCAGCGAAACGGTCGAGGTCACAATCGTCAAATTCAAGGGCAATGGCTTGACATGTACCTCCGTGGCCATTAGAGAGAGAGCAACGAGCAGAATCCATCTTAATCGAATTCAATCGAATCGAGCCGAGATTCAGGGCTGAAGGCTTACGATCGGAGGAGAGAGCAAGAGGAAATGCAGGCGGGGGAGATAGAGAGAGAAAGGTGGAGCGAGAATGGGGGGGCAGCTGGAGAGATTGCATCTGCATTGATGGGGGCGGGAAAGAGTGAGAGAGGAAAAGTGTTTGAGGCAACGATGGGTGGTGACTGTGGGAGAGAGAGAGGGGGGGACGCGAAGGAGTGGAGAAGGGACGTGGTCTCCACCGTTGGATTGGTCGGCCTTTTTGTGGTGAGAAACCCAAGATAGTTCACCGTGACTCACTGACTGTCAACTGAGGGCGGCGGTGGCGCGTCGTCCGCAAATGAATTGAAACATTAGGTTTACTCACCCGAATATAGTGTGACAACAAAACCACGTTTGATATATCAACTTCTACTAAGAGTATCCACCGTAGGAATAGCCCAGCAATAGCCCAGTCATAGCCTAGCCACAAACTCCTCCTGCCATATCATCAACACTAAAAATCCTCTTGCCACATCATAAATAGCCCAGCCATAGCCTAGCCACATCATAAATAGTCCAACCACATCAATAGCCACATCACTCAAAATTATATAAAACAAATAATTAACAATCACACAAAATACGCAATTTAATTTACGAGACATATACGAGAAAATTCAATAATATTAAAATTTAAAAAGTACATTAATTAAAAAAAATTACATAATTAACAAAAAAACTACTGCCGTGCAGTCCTCCGCGCCCATAACTCTTCAATTAAATCCTTTTGGAGTCGAATATGAGCCTCTGTTTGGCGCATGTCGGCATGTGCTTGGAGACGACCGTCTTCATCGTGAGGTACCCCACTCCGTACGTTGGGGGCGGCCATGCCGTGGCTTGGACCGGCTTCATTATCATCGTTGGCCCAATCAGTCAGTTGTACACCTTCATCTTCGACAATCATGTTGTGCATGATAATACATGCGTACATTATATCTGCAATGCAGTCGACATGCCACAAACGCGTTGGCCCCTTAACTGCCGCCCATCGAGACTGAAGCACACCAAATGCGCGCTCCACGTCCTTGCGCGCCGACTCCTGCCGTGCCGCAAAGTAGGCATTCCTCTCATCTGATGCGCATCGGATCGTCTTCACAAAGACGGGCCACCTAGGGTATATCCCATCCGCCAAGTAGTAGCCCATATCATGCCGGTTGCCGTTGGCGACAAAACTGATGGCCGCACCGACACCCTGACACTGCTCGTTGAAAAGTGGTGACGAGTTGAGGACGTTGAGGTCGTTGTTCGAACCGGCTATCCCAAAATACGCATGCCAAATCCACAGCCGGTAATCAGCTACGGCCTCGAGGATCATCGTGTGATTCTTTCCCTTGTAGCCGGTCGTGTAGAACCCCTTCCAGGAAGCGGGATAGTTCTTCCACTCCCAATGCATACAATCTATACTGCCTAACATTCCCGGGAACCCATGCTTCTCCCCGTGCATCTGCATCAGATCCTGGCAGTCTTCGGGGATAGGGCTTCGAAGGTACTGATCACTGAATACTTCAATCACGCCCTGACAGAAATACTTCATACATTCCAGGGCAGTCGTCTCACCGATGTGGAGGTACTCGTCCCACATGTCTGCCGCGCCTCCGTAGGCCAATTGTCGGATGACCGCAGTGCACTTTTGAATAGGTGTGTGGCCGGGTCTGCCAGACGCATCGTGCCTGAAGCGGAAATACAGATATTGTTGCTCCAAATCGCTAACAATACGCATAAACAGGGACCTGCTCATCCTAAAACGGCGCCTGAAAAGGTTGGCGTTGAACCGCGGCTCCTGTGCGAAGTAGTCTTCGTATAGGCGCTGATGTGCAGCTACGTGATCACGATCAATCACCGCTCGGCGGTGTACCACTGGGCAAGGTCGAGGTACCGTCGACTGCAAGGCCCTCTGCATCCATTGATCAATCTCACGGTTCGTATAGGCCTCTAGCGCTTCGTTCATTAAACGCTCGTACTCCTCAGCATCCCCACCACTACTACCACCGGCGTTACTCATTTCTAGGTGTTGATCTTGTACAGAAATTAAGATAGAGAGAGTACTCGTTAAAACAAGTGGTGCGAATGAAAATGACGTGCAAAGCGCGTATATATAGTGTTTCAAAAAAAATCGTGCTAGGCGGTGCGCTAGGCGATCCGGACGCTGCAATAGCGCCGAGCGGATCGCCCAGCGCACCGCCTAGCGCTCGGGACCGCCGAGCGCTAGGCGGTTTTTAAATCCGGAAATGGCTGGGCGGTTGCAATAGACCGCCTAGCGCCGGCGCTCGGCTAGGCGGTGCACTAGGCGCTATTGTGGATGCTCTAAGAGCATCTCCAATAAGAATAGTCAGTCATAGTCCAGCCACAAACTCTTTCTGCCATATCATCAGCCCTAAAATTTCTCCTGCCACATCATCAGGACAAGCAACTGGACAAGCAAATAGCCCAGCCACAATAAACAAAATTATTTAAACAAATAATTAACAATCCCACAAAATACGGAATTAAATTTACTACACATATACGGGAAAATTCAATAATAATATTAAAATTTTTAAAAGTACATTAATTAAAAAAAGTACATTAACAAAAAAAGTACATTAATTTAAAAAAAACTCATACTCCACGCACGAGCCCCCCGCCTCGCCGTCGTCGTCGCCATCGTCGCCCTTATCGCCGCTATCCGGGACCCCCAAATCTGCGGCATCTGAGCCCGCGTCTTAGCCCCCCACCTGTGCCGCGGCGGCAGTCAAATCGGCTCGCATACTCACAAGCAGTGCGTGAAAAAAACTCTTCTCCTCAGGGTCAGTGGCATTCTTCCAGTCAGATATGACCTTGTACATCTGAGCCCGCGTTTGTTGACGCGCCAAGAAGACGAGGTCGGCTGTCGGGCTGCCAACAGTGGGGGATGGCGACTGGACCTCCTCGGACCTCTAACGAGCTCGTTGCGCCCGCTTTTGACCAACCGGGCGAGTGCGGCGAGTAAACGCGGGAGGGGACGGCGTCTCCTGCGCATCTTCGGGGAGGTCGTGGGAACCGTCGCTGCTGCCGCCAGCGTAATCACCGGTATAGTTCAGGTGCTGCTTCTTCGGCCAGCCAGTATCGACTCCTGCCCGAAACATCTTGGAGTCCATTAGCACCAGGTAGCAGTTCCAGTAGGTGAACTCCTTGTAAAGCCCGGGCACCGGGAACTCTTTCTCCGCCATCCTCCTGCAGTCCTCGTCAGTTTGGACACTGGACTGCATTCGGAGGGCGTTAGTGTACAAGCCCGAAAATCAGGAGACCCCTTGCCGGATTCGGTCCCACCCCTTCCGGCACTCCTCCCCGCTGCGTGGCCTCCCCTCCGGGTAAAATGCCTTGTAGGCTGCTGCTATCTTAGCCCACAAGTTGATGATCCTCTGATTGTTCGAGGCGAGGGGATCATCACAAACACTCACCCACGCCTTGGACAGCGCGACGTTCTCTGCTTCCGTCCACTTCCTCCGTGCCGAGCTGTCGTCACCAGCTGGCTGCGACGACTCGCCGACCACCCTCTTCCCCTTCTTCTTCTTGGGCGCGCCCCGACCCTGCCCTACTCTCCCCGTGTGAACGGGAGTGTTCGCATCCCCGAGATCTAGTCCCAACTCCTCTAAGGAGAAGGTCTCAAACCCAGTGAACTACGTCTCCGCTGGGGTCGATGTGTGCGAAGCAGCAGTAGCAAAATCAAGACTGGGGCGATAGACGTTGTCCCCCCCCCCCCCCCGCGTCCCCTGCATCCCTGGGTACCCTGGCGTCATCTGCATCCCGGGTGTCCACCCCGGCATCATCGGCATAGGGGGTTGCATCCCCGGTCCCCCCTGCCCGCCTGGACCCCCCGGCATCCCCTGCCATCCTGGCATACCACCCCCGGATGCCACCCCGGGCATCATCTGCTGCCAAGGGTAGTAGTACCCGGGCATCAGACCCCATCCACCTCCCGCGGGTACCGTAGGAGTTTGAGACCCGCTCGTCCCTGGAGTAGGCTCGTTGTTGTGCTCCATTTCACGTTGTTGATCTTGTACAGAAATTATGATAGAGAGAAAACTCGTTAAAACAAGCGCTCGGGAATCTAGCGCCTGTAATGGCGGCCAGGAGATCGGCGAGCGCATCGCCGAGCGCTCGGGAATCTGCGTGCGCTCGCCGGCTGCAATGGTTCGGCGAGCGGACCGGCGAGCGCCAAGAATCGGCTAGCCGGTGTGCTCGCCGCTATTAGAGATGCTCTAAAACTCAAAAGAAATAATGAAGCAATTTTGTCAAAAATAAATTTGTTTTGCAGTCATATTATATTTGATTTAATTTAATTATATTAATATCATATCACGGGACTATTGCGAAAAATTAAATGGTTGTGATTTTATATTCAAATTTTAAAATTTATGTAATTGAACATAAGTTGTCTAAAAGTTGATTTAAATGGCATTATCTCTGTGTTAAAATGTCAAAACTACTAGAGTAGTATTTCGTAACAAAAAAATCAATGGAATATGATCGCCGGATTATGATATGTTCTATATACAGTATATATAGGGGTGTTCGGTTTGTAAGATTATATCCAGGATTAAATTTGTAGTGTGTTCGGTTCTTGGGATTCAACCTCACAACTCAATCCTAGATGGATAATCATGGGATAATTAGTCATAGCTAACCCCCTATAACTAAAATAATCTAACAACTCAATCCTAGATTGTATCTTGGTATTATTTTATCTTGCAAACCGAACACCATCATACATTATTTATTATTATTAGTGTATTCTTACTAGTTTTGACTTTTGAATATACTTTTAATATTGTTATAATACCTCGTTCCAATTATATAGACTGATTAAAATGTGTACAATAATAATAAAATAGAAAAGAAAAGTATACAATAAAATTCCTAATATGGTTGCATTTATTTTAATGATCTATTAATTTAAATAAAAAAATATAGTTTTAGTTAAAGGGAAAAAATAAATATTTGGCACCTAAAACTTTTTATGAGAAAATATTAATTTATTAATAAAAATTTAACACTAGTATAATTTTACTTAATTGATCTGTAAAAATCATTTTAGAAAATTATTATTCCACTTGTTCAAAAAAGTAGTTTCGTTTTGCCATTTTAGCTTGTTCACCAAAATTAGTCTACTTCTATTTTTAGAATTTTCACCAAACATTACACTATTAATACTACTTCAACTAATTCTCTCTCTCATTTACAAATTTCTCAGTATAATTCATGTAGGGGTGAGCAAAAAAACCGAAAACCGAATATCCGAACCGAACCAAACCGAAATTTTGAAATTCGGTTCGGTTTTGTTCAGTTTTTCGGTTCGGTTCGGTTTAAAAATAAAAAAATTTCGGTTTTTCGGTTCGGGCGAAGAAAAAACCGAAAAACCGAAAAACCGAATTATATATATATATTCTATTAATTTAATATATTATATTATATATAATATATATATATATTCTTTTAATATATTCTACTATATAATATACTCCCTCCGTCCCGCACTACTTGCACCTTTCCTTTTGGGCACGGAGATTAAGGAATAAGTGATAGACAAAGTCAACAATTACGGCTGTAGGTATAAATTGTTACTAAAAATGGAAAGAGTGCAAATAACTTGGGACGCTCAGAAAGGAAATAAGTGCAAGTAGTGCAGGACGGAGGGAGTATATTATAAGTATTATTAATTTTATTATATATATAAATATTATATTAGTATATATAAAAAAAATAAAATACACATATATAAATATATATTTATATTATATTTATTTTTTTCAGGTTTTTCGGTTTTGTTCGGGTTTTTCGATTTTTTAAGTTTGGTTTCGGTTTTTCAGTTTTTCAGGTTCGGTTCGGTTTGGATTTTGAACTAAATTCGGTTTTTGTTCGGTTTTGGCAAAAAACCGAACCGAAACCCGAATGCACACCCCTAAATTCATGTAGTCCCCAAAGTCTATTTATAAGGAACGAAGAAAATATGAGAAAATAGTTTGTGAGATTGTCTTAACACAACAATATCAATAGATTGTGGTGGTGGCCGGCCGGAAAACTTCTTCTTGATCTTCTCCATTATACTCTTCTTCTCGTGCTCCAGCACACCGTAGTCGTCGCCATTGCATGCGAATCATGCGATACTGCCATCTAGTTGTATATTCTAGTCTTTATACTATCCATCTCCATAATTAATCTTTTACTTTAACTTTTATAGCCACACTTGACCTTTGAAAAAGACATACTTACCCTTTAGCCTTTATGGAAATATGTATCTGATACAATTTTACACAGGACTCGAAAGCTTCAACCTTCAGACCCCGGACAACACTTGTAGCGATCTCCACATCCTGACTCGAAGAAAAGTATCGTCTTTATCAATGTATTTATAAGAAACCGGACCACACTCGAAAGCTTCAACCTCCAGACCCCGGACAACACTTGTAGCGATCTCCACGTCCTGACTCGAAAAAAATATCGTCTTCATCAATGTATTTATAATAAACCGCTAAATTACTAATATACTCCATACTGTCTATATATGTTCAAACATGGTCTTTAACCAAGTTTCATATTACAAACCATATTGTTGAATAACACCAAACACCATACCATTTGTATCTAAGAGAGCAATATGGTAATTAAATAATTTAGAATATTTGATAATTTAGACCAACTTCAATACACAAAACCCAACGGATATTATATAAGGTCATCCACTACGCTGTCTCTATACCGTCCCTTAACTACTATTTGACTACTATTTGAGGGCCCCACTATACTTTATTCCTCCATCCCTTAACTAAGGGACGGAACCTGCAACGCTCCGTCCCTTAACCGTCCCTTATTCCGTCCCTTAATTACTATTCATTCAATTTCATTTTTTAATTTTTTTTTCCAACCCAATTCAATTAAAACAAACACACTTCATTAAAATTAAAATAACATTACAGCATAAAATAAAAATACAACTTAAATTTTTTTAAAAAAAACATAATTAAAATCTTAAAAAAATAAAAATGACATAATTTAAAATACAATTTTATATGGACATCCTTGAATGTTTTATGTTTATAGAGACATCCAAGAATGATTTTGTCCCACATCGAAAGTGAAACATAAAATATTCAAGGATGTCTCTATAAAAGAGAAACAACCAAGAATGACTTTTTCCCACATCGAAAGTGGAACATAAAATATTCACGGTTGTCTCTATAAAAGAGAAGCAACCAAGAATGACGTTGTCCCACATCGAAAGTGAAACATAAAACATTCAAGGTTGTCTCTATAAAAGAGAAGCAACCAAGAATGAGTTTCATAAATTCGCAAGCCCATCAAATATATGTGGACTATTACGAATTTCTTGTATTTATTTATTTGTAAAATTATTTTTAAATATAAAAACAATTTTTATAAATAAAAAGTATTTTTTTTAAAATTCGATTTTTTTAAAAAAAAATTGATTTATTGCGTCAGCACGTGACGATGCCCACTCGCGGGCCGGCTAGTGGGCGTCACGCACGACGCCGGGTCACGCCACGTCGCCTAGGCGCGTGGCGAGACGGCCCGTCGCTTGTCTCGGCGACATGGGACGCGGGACGCGGGCGCAGGACGGGACAGGGCGGGACGGCGAGCTGCAACGCGTCGCGACGCGTAGAAGCATATTTTTTACATTCTAGAATTTTCTATGTTATTCATTTACATATTATAAATCTAATTTTTTCTATATAAATTTTATAATATCTATATATGGTGAATTTATATAAAATTATATTTAGATAAATCTATTGATACTCTGCTAGCTAGAGAATTCTAAAACATGTTGATTTAAATAACATCTAAAACAAAAATCAAGTATTTTCTGTCTAGAGTAAGTTGTTGGACTCTAAAATCATCTCATTACATTGATTAAGATATGCGTACCACTCACTTTGGCGTATTGTTCACTCGCATTAAGATTAATAATCTTGGAATACCCAAAGATCCATTCTTGGTACGCACAACATATATTCTCTCCTCTATTGTTGGATCACGACTTCAAATTGGCCATAGATAATTAAAGCATAACTTGATTAGTATGATGCTCTCCTCTATTTAAACTCATAAAAAGTTGGGCGTAAACGAATATAAACCGTTATTAATCCTTATTTCAAAGAAAAAAATATCTCCCTTCTTCGAAGAATAGGTTATGCTACATATAAAATACTTAACAAGTACCATAAAACAAAAACCAAATTTACTAATTAATCACGCAACAACCGAATCGTGAAAGGTGAGACACGAATGCATAACAAATATCCCACAAGGTTTCATGTGCATAACAAACTCCAACATACATGTAAATAATCACACAACCAACATAACCAAACAACAACATGGAGTATATACTTTGTCACACCATATATCACCATTTATTACCCACTACTATTATTTAATGATTCCCCTTCCCTTAGGGATTGTGGTGGTGACCGGGGAGCTTCTCCTTGATCTTCTCCATTATACCCTTTTTCTCCGTCGTCGTCGTCTCGTGTGTCACGTCTTTATGCTTCCCTCCGCTAAAGCTCTCCTTTATCTTCTCTTTCACCCCTTTCTTCTTCCTTCTCCCCCCTTGCCCATCATCCTCCGACTACAATCAAATTAATCCATTACAAATTAGTAATCCGTCCCTTAAGATACCAATTTTACCATTTTAGACAATCCCTTAAAATTAGATCTATTCCAATAAGCACTTTTTCCTCTCTAATAGAGATCTCATTCTCCCCTAACAATTACTCTAATCACTTTTTTTTATCTCTTTCTTATTTTACTAATTAAGCGTTAAAATCCACGCGGTTCAAAATTACTAAGTAGTACTAATGATTTAATTTCAGGAAATCGATTAAACAAATCAATTATCCAATTAATCTTGTAATTTAATGAACTAACCGAGCTAGAGCTAGAGCTGGAGCTGCCGGAGCGAGGTAATTGCTCCTGCAGAGACTGATGCTGCGGCTCCGGTGGTGGGGCGTGAAGCGGCTCTGCCACAGGAACCGGAGGCACGTCGGGCAAGGCGGAGGCAGCGCCGTGGGTGGTGGCGACGCCGGTAATGTACATGGGGTTGCCGTGCTCGTCGGTGAGCTGAACCGGTTTGCCAAACTGGTCCGCCAGCTGGATCGGGTTGCCGTGCTCGTCGCGCAAATCCGCCATAATGTATTGATGGCCGATAAATCCGCACAGCTAAAGTCGAGCTAGAAAAGTGGAGGAGGAATTTGTAAGAAAAAGGATAATTTTTGGTTTGTTTTTATCTGTGTTTGGGAATTTGATGATTTGGATGAGCAGTGGGTTATATTGAGAGAGAAGAAAGAGTTGTATGTATCTGCATGTTGATGAGATCTTCACACGTACGTGTTGGATGCGGATTTGCATGACGTTGTAAGCTGCCACGTAAGAGACATGGGGACACGTAAGATTTTTGCTGATATTTAAAATGTTTGTACCCATGGAAATGTGTGCTTTTTGTATGGTGATGGTATTGGATATTGTAGGAATATGATGGAATCTTTGTAGTAGTACTTACTTAATTGGCGGTAAAAGTATAAAATCAGGATAATACTCTTATTTTTTGTGAAATAAGTGGCGCTTAAGGGTAGCATGGTATCTTTCACATTCAAGAAAATTAGGGCTCTAATTACCTTATGCATCTTTTTGGATACGTACGCATCGTTCATAGTGATTATTTTCTAAATAGTATTATCAGCATATAAAATAGAAGAAAATGTAAATAAGAATTCATAACTTGTTAATAAACAGAATCTTGAACACAATTGTTTGCTTTAGCATTTTTTTTTCTTAAAAAAGGTTTATGAGGTTATCAGATTAGATCCTTACGTTCCACTGCTTGATGTTATGTGCCAATAACTCTAAATCTCCTTACAAATCAACTGCTTATCAATAACGAGGCGTTTGAAAATTTTATTGTTACCCCCAATTTTCCTTGGCATACGCCCATTATGATTTACATAAAAGTATATTATTATAGTCAAATAATTAAATACAAGTGGCGATATTTAGAAAAAATATAAACCTACTATAATTTCGTAGTCGTGATCGGGTATATATCCCAGAGTTTAAATGGGCACGTTAACGGCTCAATTACGGGCCAGTTGGCCCAATGAAACTTAACCAATGGGTAGGAACGTAAATTCAGTTTCTATACGCGTATCCATATTCCAATCAATCACCAATTATGGGTGCAGATTGCAGCTGTAGTTAAGACAAGATATATGGTGCAAAATTTCCAAAAAACTATAAAAGAGATGTCATGCTTCGAGCACAGGGGGCAAAACACAAAAACATATTAAAATTATATGACGAAAATAGCAAACAAACATATGATCCATTTTCATAAGAATCTCCTTTTTCTATATCACGATGAATTGGAAACTTCACTTAGTATTTAACGACCTTCTTTACACTGTCTGCAGAAGCTATCCTATGTTGGTGAAGATGCCAACCACTTTCTATCCCAATATCTTCTTACTGACTGTCCAATGGAGAATTTGCTGCAAGCCAAAGTAATGCATCTCAGAAATATATACTGTATATATATATTCAAAGGAGAAGGATCAAATCTAGTCCACAGATCTTCATTCATTATTTTCCAAATGGCATGTGCTTTATAATACACATAAGATTATGCTTTCTCTACGACTATGCTTTTTTTACACATAAAACAATGTTTTTTGAATAATACAAGTATGCTTTGTTCACAGTTTTTATGGACAGCATCCTTATTCAGATCCAAAAACAGCCGAACACCATCAAAATTGTAAACAAGTGCACCAGACATGGCCTTGAATTCACATATGGATGCCCGGGGGTGGGGTAAGTTGGACGCAAGTTTTATGATACATAGGAGATGAAAATTATATGATATTTAAAATGAAGAAATGCAACCTGTTTTCTGTGAGAGATGAAAAGTGGTACTTACATTGGAAATCCATGATGAAGCTCAGCCCTTGCTAGGTCTTGTCCAGAAAAAGCTCCTCCTAGGTGCAGATTGATTTGCAGACATCGATCTACTTATTTTGGAGCCGAATGAGAAATGGCGTTTCAAGAAAGGCTTTCCAGCTGAGCTCTTCATGCTAGAACTTGAGCTCATCTTCAGACCCCTTCCATCAAGTTCACCACTTTTATGACGACCAAACATAATTTCACTACTCAGATCACTGTCAACAACGCGTTTCCTAGAGCGTTTTCTTGCTTTTGAATCCAGTTCCGCTTTCAAAGCCTTCTCCAACATCTTCAAGACCCGTTTTTCCCCAAAAGTACAAACTGGACAAGCTGGGTCATACTTGTTGATCTCAGGAGTCATAGATTCCAAGCATTCAGCATGGTAAACATGTCCACAATTTAAAACAGAAACCACAGAAAGTTCATTGGTGGATACCATTGTTTGATTGCTCCATCCCCACGAGGATCTCTGGGTACAAAGCTTCGTACAAATGCCACAAGTTTGAAGATCAGAACAAAAAGATCCTGAATCACGACCACTTCTGGAAATTTTATCTCGGCTGAAGCCTGATATTTCGCTATCAAAAGACCACCTCTCCCTACGAGTACTCATGAGCTCAGAGAAGGCAGGGACTGACCAACTATCTGAAGAACCGCCATTAGAACTCCTAGATGATCCGTTGCCCCAACCAGGGGGCATAAATATAGACGGCTCTTCAGATATTGAGAATGTGGGCGACTTGTACTCAGGAATTCTGCTATCAGATACTTGCCGTAATAACCGACATCCCGGAGATCTATGATGCCGTCTTGAAGGAGTCGAGCTCGGAGGAGGCAGGTGGCTCTGGTAGGACACAGGAGAAGCTGACATTGAAGAAACAGAAGGCACTGAAGGGGATAGCTTTGTTGGTGATGGGTATGATACAGATAATGAGTCTGTTGACCCCTTCACCTGAACAGCAAACAAAGAAAAAGACAAAACACAAACTATGTTTAGCTGCGGAGGAGTTCCACATTACATAGTGGCATGTTCAAATGGACCAAAAAAATAAATATGGACTTTCTATGCCCTCCACGTACCTCTACAATATTCTGTGGCATAGCTTGATCTGCAAAAGAATACATAGAAGTGTAAGTATATGAAAAAAAATTCCAGTCTGAAAAGTATATCCATTAATATCATTTTGTATTTATAAGCGAAATGTTGAAGATTTATTGTAACACACTGTAAAAGAATAAGCACAAGTCTCATGGTTCAAATTCATCAAGTTCTGAGCTATCCAGATATGCCTTGGCATTCAAGGAGAGCCTCCTATAGGAAACATAAATGATTGGATCAATATGATATAACTTGAGATAATAAAAACCATATATGGTTAATTGTATAGTTTGAGACCTAAATATTAATAGACACACAAACAAACACAGCTTAACATTCTCAAGTTTGAAAATTACTGCAAGCCTCCTATTACAAGTGCAATAATTACCATGACTAAGGTATGACTGAGTTCAGCACACCAGAAAATCACATCCCCAACGTGGCCTGAGACACCCCCTCCCACAAACCAGAAAAGCTTAATGTTTTTGTACATAAAAAGCTCATTGTTTTGGATCTCAATAAAACAACTAATCCTATCCTTCAGCAATTATAAAATAGTATCAAAACAGCCCAACATTAACATTTTTTAACATACCTATATACTCAAGCACAGATAACAGCGAAATGCTTACAAAACTGAAAATACATAAGGGGGAAAACTTTGTGGGATATACAAATCTGTAGCAGTTGGAGTGATAACGCCCTTACTCTATTTTGAGTACGGGGGCACCATTACTGCTAAATGCTAATGACACAGTATGAAGGAACTCATTATACATTTACTGAATGTGGTATCTCAGCACTCAGCAGTGGATGCTGTACACAAATTTAACTCCACCCTTTTCTTAGAACAAAAGGCACCCAAAGAGAATCCTAAATTTAGCAAACAAAGTTTCCAGTCCGTTACACTAAACATCCATAATATTCATGTGTAGGTAGTTCCAATCTCATTGCAACTTGAACTTATGCAAGGCGAAGAAAGATCCACAGCATATAATTGCAAACATGTTTTACACTAAAGTAACAATCCTTCCATCCTCATCATCCAGCCTTCAACATGCCTTCCTCCTACGAGACATCCCATTTTTCTAATTCATTTGATGATTCTGTTAATAGAAAATAATGACCCTCTATCTTCCTTATCCAGCTCTCAGCACTCATTTTTCCCATACAAGAAATCCAATCTCTCTCTACTTCACTAGAGAACTGTTTATTGAAGGATTCTCTGGTTGGTACTACCATTGCTGAAGATAATTCTTAGTTTTACCTAAAGAGTTGCACATACAAGTCTTTTTTCAGAATATAGTTCTTAACCTGGAAAGTAGATATACTACGTCCATGGGAGTTGGGAAGAATACTATCTCAATCACACATAAAATAGCAGTCAAAAAAAATTCTCTCAATCACCATTTCATATTTTTAGAATGTTATAGTTGGAAGACAGGAAGTGCCATATAGCAATTTACCAGATGACGGAAGTCTCAAAATTCCATCATTTCCTTCAGATATTGGGGACTTTTGCCACACAACCGATCGGAAACTATCAATTGGACTACCCTCCTCAGAAGCAAATGCAGTTTCAACCGTAGTACCAGATTTGACTTCTATTCTATCATCGGGACAACCACCATCATGGGGCCAATTCCCATGTGTCTCTTCCCCAGCTACCCGCCCACGATTATCCCATCGAAAGCTCCAGTTTGGAGAATAGCGGATATGCCTCTGCAACGAGTCACCAGGTGATCCATCTGTAATAGTTCTGTCCTTAGCAATAACACAGCAAGCAGCCCCCATTCTCCTTCACAGATAGGTATAAAAGGTGATAATTGTGATCGATTTCCTTTCACATTGATGACCAAATAAAATTTATTTGCATGGGACCAGAAGGATACAAATTACCTGCAACAGTAAAAGAAAAAGAAAATATCAACTATCCATCCAATGATTTAGGAAACAAAATGATAAATCCTACTCTAAACACTAGGGCTTAGAAAACCATAATTAAAACATGAACATCTCAATTATCTTTAGGCTAACAGACACAGATGAACTACATTGAATACCATTTCAATAGATCATTGAAAAGGACAAATCAGTTTACACCTTGCAGAAAATGAAAATCACTACGGACAATGTGATTATCATAGAATGAAAGAGTAAAAGGTAGAACTACTGTGCAACAAGCCTTCACCAAATTATACTACCAATCAAGATTCTCACAAAGTGCACATGGCTGTTGTAAAATACTTTCCAGAGTCAAAAGCCTTACTTTAAGATCAAATAATCTCAACCAAATAGTAAATGAATGAAATACTACACTTTAGAAATCAAAATAAATGAAGAAGCCTGTACAAAAACCTTACTTCGAGAACAAATAGGGTTTAGGTAAACACATCAATAAACTGAGTAAACATTCAACTAATCGAGAATCCGAATACACTTTACTTTAGTAATCCACCCCTGCTAATTCACACTCCGAAAAACTGGTAATCAGCTATTCACGCACAGAACACAAAACGTGTAACACAGTCCACAATAAATCGAACATTTAAACTATATATTGGATAATACAAATAATATAAATATAAATGAAAAACTGATGCAGTTATGATCGAGTTTTAAGAGCTATATTTGGAAGAAGACTCGCAAAAACCCTACAAATACGAACAGTCGAGACTGGCGGAGGTCAACAGAGATCCGAAACTCATTCCTGAATCCAACTGAAAACCAATTCTAAACTATTTTACCATTATTAACAATTTCCAATCCACAAACTTCCAATTTCCATCTCCGATTAACCTAATTCTCCCAAAATAAAATAAAATAGCAATAATAACAAATCCACATAGCTCGTTGCAAATTAATTCGCATAAAATAAACAAACTTACGTGATCGAACGGTGCCCTTTCACCAGTGAGGAATCCTAGAGAAAGAGGCGAAAGGAGGAGGCTGTATTCAGATTGCAGAGTATGTTAAAAGTCATTAATATATAAACGGCAGTGTGTATGTAATTGTAATGTATGTATGAGATTTGTGCGTGCGTGTGTGTGTGGTGAAAGAAATACGTGGAAAGTAGAGAGAGAAAAAGGGCTCTGATTCTACCTCTTCAACGACAGTGCTATTATTTTCAGGAAGGCAACGAGTAGACGGACATCTGTTTGACGGCGTTAGTTGGCGCAGTGTCTTAGTTCCATGGGGTTAACGGCGCCGTTGTTGGGGAGGCTTCATTCCAAACGGCAAATGAAAAAAATTTACGGATTAAAGAAAGCGTGCAAACACCGAAAGCAACTGACCCATGCGTATTTTATTATTTTTTGGGAGTTTTGTGAATTATTTATTAATCTTTCTTTTTTCTGTAATATATTGTCGGTAAAATAATTCATAAATTTGGTGCTCGCGGAAGATTCTGTGCTGTGTAGAGTTGCACTTTATGCCTGTCAAGTTGTACATTTTGACTCTTGACCTTTTGTGCGCGTAGGAGTTGACAATATTTTTGTTGATTTATGCAACATATATGTATTTATGAATTACATAAATAATATCTTTAAAATTTATAGTACAACTACATAAAAAGAGTGAGTTGAGCGGACTCAAAAGTCATTCGAGTGTTTAAATTATTAAAATTGTGAAACAATATTCATACACCATGAGAAAGAGAATGTACAAATAATTGAGTCAAATTTGGCATATTTGAGTTATGTTAAATTCAAATGTCTAGTTGGAGCTAAATTATAAGTTATCGGGTCAAGCTCGAAAATACTTTATTCTATTTTAAATTATAAAATATAGCTCATCTATAAATATATACTACTTCGTCTCTTAAAAATAAAAACTAGTACTACTATTTTCATTTTTGATCGTTTCTTAAAAATAGAAATTTTTAAAATTTTTTACTTTTCGACGTGGATCCTACAATCTACTATCTTTCTCACTCTTATTTTTCCATTTTCCTTCCTCTTTCTCTTATTTTACAAATTTTTCTCTTTTATTTTTTTAATTGTGCATTCAAACTCATGTTGTTTCAAAAATTTCTATTTTTCAAGGACGGAGGTATTAGTATTTTATATTAATATAGTCCGTGTTGTTTGTAAGCTTTTGCTTTATAGGATTTCGTAAATATATTAAACAAAATGTGAGTGATCTCTATTTAGTATTTCAGTGAATGATTTGTTTAAAAAATAAACACCTTACGATTTACAGGTTGATTGGTAGATTTCTTATCTCTTAAACGAATAATTTTCTAGATGATTTTTTAGGAAAGATGATTTTGACAAAGTTTGTACTCTCTAATACTTCATTCTTTATTAATTCTATGTTAGAGGATTTTAAGAAAAAAATCATAATCCTATTTTTTATTTCTTATTTTGAGTCAGATTTTGGATCCTAAAAAAGGTGTCAATTTCTACATTTGATTGGGGGTATTAGTCTATCTAATTATTTTATTATAAAATATTAATTATTAATTGACTTCGAAACATTCATGAAAATTGAAATATATGGAACTCGAAACATGAAATTATCTTGGATCAAATTATTTTTCACGCTATTGCCATATCAATCCTATATCATACATACTATTATACATCCAGTAATGTACATGCCCATACAATGATTGTATACATACATGATACATTAGAAAATTAAAATGCCAAATTAATCATGATATAGGAACCATATAATTATAAAATTTAAAACCCAATCGAAAGAGGTGACTTGTGTCTTTTGGTACAAAACTGTGTTTCTTTTTTATTGATCGTCAAAACACACATGTCAAACCTAGGTGAAAACGATAAACAATCTATATAGACCGATAGATAGATAAATACAAAACAAAATTATTTAAAAAAACATTACATATTTCAGAGGAACAATCGCAATCAATCCATACATAATTTTATAACCTTACATACTGAAAAAAACAAAAAAAAGAAAACAAAGGCAGTTGTAATTAATTATTGAAAGTTGAAACAGATTTCGTGGTCCTAAAAAATAAGGCTTTTCAATCGGGCCCATTTTGCAATTTGTAGGCCGTATTTCAGGAAGGTTTGGCCCGACTATTTGAGGCAGAAGCGGAAGTGTCTGAAAAGGGGAAAGATAAAGGAAGTAATCAAAGAAAAAGGTATGTGATCATTTGAAACTCTCTCTTTAATTTTTGGAGCGTTGATGAGAGAGAGGAATAGGAATAGGAATAGGGAAAGGAATTGGAGTCAGAAAAGCATTGGCTTTAAATAGGAAGTCTTCGAGAATAAGAATTACGAAATCTGTTTTTTTTTCCCTTTCTAGTGGATTATAGTAGTAGTATTGTCTTTGTTACTAGGCCTTATTAGTATACTCTTTACTGTGTTTACTATGAAATTTACTTGGGAAAGGGAAAGATATAACACACCAAATATGCAAACAGTCTCTTTTAGGCTTTACTTTAGCTTCAATTTGTCCTTTTATCAGAGCAAAATGTTTGAAGAAATCGGCAATGTTTCCTTCCTAGTTCCTAGTATTTAAAATTTGTACAAGTAATTTCCTATTGATAAATGAGTATAAATTTAAAGGCTGCATCACGATGGACTCGAAACTCGAACTTGGAAATTTAGTCTCAGACATTACCACTCTAATACTAGACCAACTCATGCACACTTTTTATATCTCTTTTAATTATTTCTTTTCATAGTGGAAGGCCTTGTTGAAGTAAAACAAATCTCTTTATTTTAGTGACACCTCTCTATCTCTATCTCTATCTCTATCTCTATCTCTATCTACACCAATGATAACCTAAGTCAATTATTACCAATCTAACTCACATTTATCTAAATACCGGATCACATATATAGAAATATTCTCCTCATAGTATTGTAAAAACCACGCATACTTCTTATACATACAATAATTAATTTATATATCTATTTGCATATATTACATACTAATACAGCTCTTTGATCATGCATATACCTATATACAGATATATAATCAAATATAACATTGTGCTTTGATATACAGTATACAGCGAAACGCAAAATAGAATAAGGAGTACTAATATAAAGGCGATCTGAATTCACTAGTTGAGAGTTGAGAATTAATATTTGTTCTATCTAAAGTAATTCTTAACATTTCAATAGCAAAGTTGATTGATTTCCTAGTCAAATGAAATTAAAGAACATGAGTACTCATTCATATATATATATATATATAGGTCCATGATCAATTGAGATTTTTTAGGCTAATTGAGAAATGAGATGCAACATCAGCCACTCATTTTTATTAAATGAGTGGTCCAGATTTTGCCACAAAAAAATATTTTTAGATTAATTTATTATGAAAGGGTATAATGGTAAATTTAGTTGAAAACAAATGAAAACTAACTTCTCCCCTCCCATTCTTCTTCCCTTACGCCTCCACCTTCTGCTCATCTCCTCCCCCACTCTTTTCCGACCCTTCACGCTGATGCTCCGCCTCAAATCACGGCAGCGCTCCTCCTCACCCCGTCACCAGCTCCTTCCTCGCCGGAGACGCCGCTGGAGGTGGAATCCCTAGCTCGTCGTCTGACGCCTCGAGCAGATAGCCTAGATCCGGCCGCAATTCGCCGGAATCCGACACCAATTCGACGATTCCTTCCTCAACCTCTCCGGATTCGCCGCAATCTGACGCCGATTCGACGATTCTTTCCTCAGCCGCTCCGGATCCGTGACTAGAAGTGGGAGATGTAGTGATTTCCTCCTCGAAACTCTTCATGAACGAGTCGAGGTCGTGGATGGAAGTGCAGAGATCAGAATCCTCGTCGATTCCGTCCAACAGATCCTCCCTCAGCCGCTCCACCTCCGGCGAGTCAATCTCTTCCGACTCTGTCTCCGTTTCTGTTATGGAATTATCAATTAAGCTATTGCATAGTTGTATACTATGATGCTTAGAGAAGATTAAGTCAAATAGTTGTTATTTTTTAATTACAATAATTGTTTTTGAGTTGTTGACAATATATACAAGCTTTTGACAAGCGGTTGACATTTGATATACAAACTGATACATTTTACTATAAGTTGTTGACATTTGATATATAAGCCGGTGACACTATGACAACTATGGTGCATATCGTGTCAACGGCACATACATGTCATGTCAACTTCAGTACATATCGTGTCAACTACACATACAAGCCATGTCAACTGTGTTACAAGCTATGTCAATTACACGTACAACCATGTCAACTGCACATAGAAACCATGTCAACAACAATTATAAGTCATGTCAACTAGACATACAAGCCATGTCAACAATCCGACACATTAAAACACGAAATGACACTTATACCCCCGTGTTGACATAATGTGATAGCTGTTGACATTTAGTTAATCTTGTGGATTAGTGGCTGATATTGCATCTCATTTCTCAATTTAGCTAAATAATCTCAACCTAACAAGGACCCTATATATATATATATATATATATATTGAATTATTTAGAGTTGCACTTTATCGTCACTCAACTTATAAGGTTTCCTAACTTGTGATAGAGAATCATTGTAGGCACATATATAAATACATAATAAAAAAGAGTAGGCCAATAATATGATACCCCTATAAAATTTCATTCATATACCATTCTACACACACATGTATTTTATAGATTGAAAAGAGTAACATACAAAACCCAACATTCATGATACAAGTACATGCGTAGGCATACATTTTACAAGACAAGAAGGGATTCATCATTACTATATATAGTATATATATATTTGTGACACACTAACTATATAGATTCACATTACATAGGACATTATAAGATGATGTGGGTGGAGAGTGGAGATGAGTTTGAATATTAGAACTAGTTGGGAATGAGTTTGAAAGGAGGCTTAACGAAAGAAGGCGCAGGATCATATCTTCCATAATCATTTGTTTTCACTTTTAGAACTCTTCCATGAATTTCACTCTCTTCGTCGTGCCTTACTGCCTCCCACGATTCCAAATCCTGCCATTTTTTTACACTCCAAAAATCCTGCATCAACACATACATGTCTATAATAATTTTTTAAGTGTTTCACCCATGTCTCAACTCTTTTCCTTCAATTACAATCTATAGTGCTTTGATTTATTTGTACAATATTAATTAGAGTTAATAACATTTAATTTACAACTTTAGGGTGATTAATTCTTTAAAATTTGAATTTTTAATGAAATGTTATTTGGATCAATAATATACGTCATACACTCATATTCGTGAAAGAAATTAATAGAGTAGTAAAATTGTGGTATATATAGTAAATACTGCCGTAGTAGGTCGACAAGAGAATAGGATAAATTTGGAACCAATCCCAAGATAGAATTCAACCAATTTCAAAAAATTAATTTGTCAACGTTTCATCAATCAGTTTAGAAATTATTTAGGTAAGTTTCTGTCGTCTTTTAATTTGTCATTTGTCCTAAATAAGAAGAGATTTCATTTTAAAGGAACCTACATAAGAATAAAAATTCAATGATTTGGACTATTCAACCAATCATAATTGCAGAAATCACTTCTTCCCTCTCTTTTTTCTCTGTATCTTGGGTCACTGATTTCTCCAAAATCAGAAACGTAATCAAATATTACCACTCATTTAAAAATTAAAAGTAACCTCAGAGATTATTACCTCATAACTTGTGCTCACTACATTTGACACCAATGACTTACGAACTCGGCCTGCATGAAATATTTTTAGCAAACAACATTAATATCAAAACACAGAAAAACAAAAAATCCAATCCATGCATGGTAGAGAAATGAGAATAATTTGGTATACACAAAAAATAAATGAATGCATAGATAATAATTACCTGCAAAAGAAGTGGAAAAAAGAGGTGCAGAAATGATGAGGAAAAGGAGGCTGATTTTCTTGTAGCTCATTTTGTTCTTCTTCAATTCTTCATCAACAAACTTTTTTCTGTTTCTTTTCTCTTAGTGCAGAGAAGAGGGGGAGTTTCTCTTTTGGCTGCTCTATTTAAATGCAAACCAATAGAAATAGTGAATTGATTAATTAATTTATTCTTCCATAACAGTACGTTATATCATATTTAACGCAGATAAACTGGAATTATGTTCTAAAGAAGCAATTCTTCAGCCTTTTGATATTTAAAATTGGAGAAAATAGGCATAAAGTTGAGGGACAGCATTTTGTTGTTGTTGGGGCACTAAGTCTAATTAGCAGTTAGTGGAGAGATAAATTATTTTAATCCAAACAGAGAGTATTATGGTTTGACAACGCTATGTGTAACGCTCAATTTTTTTTTCCAGTTTTGAATGTTATAAAGTTTAATTAGCCCATTTAATTTACCTTTCAATTTCTGTTGTTAAGTCCTAATTGAAATGTATGGTTTTGTATTAGGTCCGCATAGATGTTATTATCTTGTAATTGGGTATTTTTAGGAAGATTACAGTATTTTAATTTTTAAATAGTAATAGTAAACTCGATCATTGGAATAAAAGTCTAAAATGGGATATGAAGTTTACCAGTGAACTTCATATAATGTAATTAAGCATTATTGGACACTGTAAAGGTGCACTATCGGCGAATAATGTAATTAATTTATCAATCCTATATGTCTTTTGTTAAAGTTAATTGTAGGTTTGATGCATGGCATGTTCAAGTATTATCCAAACGGCAGGAAAAAATATAGTACTCCTAGTAAGAGATAAATTTGAATATGCATTAACGCAAAAATTTGATCATATGATAATTACAGATTAATTTCATCGAATTATTCTTTGGGTAATTTTAGTTTACAAAATCATGCATATTGTACAGAGAATTTCCCATTATTTGCTCATTTTATGAACCATTTCTAAAATCTCCATCTAAACAAATTGAAACTCTTAACGCAAATGCAGGTGACCGAGTTGATGTTAATCAATTACTACTTTACATGACTACATGTCTGTTTAAATATTGTTATAAATTTAAGTGAATAATACATATCTTCTCTGTCCTTAAAAACTTTTTTTTATTATTATTTCAATTCGTTCCACAAAATTAGTTCATTTTCTCACTACACTACCAAATTCTCACTCATTTAATAGTAGAATATGAAATTTTGGATACCAACCAAATTATGTTCTCAATTCAACCAAATTCTCACTCATTCTAACAAATTATACATTGATTTAAAATATTTAATAAGATAGTTTCTTTCTTTATTCCTCCACAAAACACAAAATTTCGTAGATTCATCTTTGCTTTGCTCTTATCTTCGTTCACATAGAATATGTTGTTGAATTATGGAGCTTAATTAGTTATTTCCACACCACAACACACATAGTATATTAGTAGAAGCTAAAATATGTACCACTAGAAAAATATCAAAAGGGGTAAAAGTGTCATTTCAAGCGGGTGTTTGTGGATAAATTAGGTAGGGTTTGAGGAAGACTTGGAAGATTAGTGGGTTTCATTAATCATTCAAGAAGACAAAAACAATCCACCAAATGCCACTCCAAAAGACAATCGTGGATAATAAAGATCCAAAGCACTATCTCTCTTCTTAATTAAATAATCAAAGTACAATTTATTTATTATAATCACTCACTTCTTTTCTTTCTCTTTTTGACAAAAAAGTGGTGTTACGAAGTTTGGACATCTCCCCTCAAAACCAAGTAATCCCATACATGACCTAATAAAACCCTCCATTATCTCCAACTTTATTATTTCACAATTATTGGTTGTGTTAAGATCACTTTTTCTTTGCTAACCAACTTTATTTCTTCTTTTAATAGATGATATATGAATTAAATTGTTAATGAATTGACAATGTATCGATAAAGCAGCCTATCTTTGTAATTTATTTATGAGAATTCTCACACCTCTGTTGATAGGAAATGATATAAATCCACTACATGAATGTATGTGAAATGGACGTCTTCCCTATCAACAATCCACTTTCTACCGTACATTGATAAGTAGAGCAATAAACATCCTATAGCAAGACGATACTAAGTGTCAAATATATTTTCCAACATTAAACATAGATGATATCATGTTTATGAGTTTATCCATCCAAATTGAAGATGCAGATCGAGTTCGTTATGTAGGCGACGTTGTTGACGCCAAATTGCCGATACAGAAAATTGTGTCGGAATGGAGTGAGATCGCACGGTGTTTACGATGAAATTTGGCCATCAAGCATCGTTTTGAGGGCGAAAAAGATAATTCTGAAGTTATTTTTTTTTTCTTTGTATTTCTTTTGAGTGTTTCCTAACCACCTATAAATATAGGTTTTATTGTTTTGAAGTCCGATTTTGATTAATAGATATATTTTCATTTGTAGGAAACTAAAATTTCTATAATTACTCTCTAATCCATCCATTCTTTATACGTTTTGCATCACTTTAACTTCTTATTAATTAATTTAGTGCTCAAATTTATTAAAATACCAAAAGTTAATTGCGAAGTTAAAGTAACATTTGATATTAGTTTTATTTATAATAAATTAATAAGCACTTCATAATAAAAATCAAGAAAAATATTTTTTAATATATTAAACTGAAAATATTATAAAGTAGGAGAAAGAGATAATAGTAAATGAAAAGAAAAGAAAATAAAATAGGAGACATTATCTTTATTTAAGTATTTTTATCAATTAAATTGAAAACATCAAAATTTGACATAAGGCCCAACAAATGAAAACACAAATGTTGTGAATCAAGCGAGAGAAAATTGCATTGCAATTCAAAGAACACTTGTACATGCATAATAACTATGCTAGAATATAACTATTTTTTCCCTGTCTATAGTTGCTAGGAAATTCACTTAACTTCACATCTACATATTATATAACAACACTCTCCATCCCAACAGAAGATCTTTAATGCATCTGTCACATTTTCTTGCCTTTCTACACTATATACCAGAGAAAAGAACTTCCTCCTGAAAAAAAAACATATACTCCATATAAGTTTGAGAACAACAAGTGGTAAATAATTTTCAACAAAGTATTACTCCCTAAATACTTATAAGGATAGACCGGGGATACTAGAAACGTACTTGGAAAATTTTACCAAATGTTTTCAGTGCACGAGCCCGTTTTCTCAGAACATCCTTGGAAGCATTGTTATCTCTGAGAACCTGATGTACACAATTTCCAAAAGTCAAGACAAGGAAAGAATCCATAACTGAGAGTTGGGAATGATTTTAACATACAACGAGGGCAAGAAACTTACTGCTTGGCTTACGTGAGACAAGGTCGTCTCAATATCCACCACGTTCATTTGCCAGAAGGAAACAAAGATCGCGTCCTTGATGTTTTCTGCTGTTTTCAGCGTCTTCTCGTTCTTGACCTGCTCCTCATTGCACTTCTTCCATTCCTCGCGTAGATGGATGTAGGCAATAGCAGCTGAGACAACGAAAGGGGAATAAGAGCTAGAGCTCATCATATACTAAAGAAATGAACAGAAATGTGAAACTTGAAGTTGATGAGTATTGGCACCTTGAGCTGCTGCAGATTGTGTATTTCTCGTGTGTCGTTTATCCCTCACCCATTCTGCTAGAAACGGGACCTTCATGTAGCGCTTCCCCTTCCCGATTTGTCGTGCAGCTTGCCTTCTGTATATGTATCCAATGGTATGCAACAGCACCTTGCCAAAAGCTAAAAAAGTGAAATTAAATGAGTGAAATAGCATCATTGTCCAATTTTGCTGTAAGTGGTAATCTGCAGCTAATAGATGTGAATCACTTCTGAAAATAAAACACGTCCATAAACTAAAAAAGACATACCGGCTTGACAGAGACGTTTGGACTCCAATTTCGCTGTTTCAACAAAAGCATCCCTTTCGCCTTTGATGTATGGCTCGAGGCGATCTTTAAGAAGCTTTACGAGCTTCTCTTCCCTCTCCTCTTGCATTGTCTTAATGTGAAGAGACGAAAATGTCTCAGCTAAGCATCCACACGAAAAATGAAAATTGATTGCACAAATTAAGAAAAAGGACTAAGCAAACCTTCATTATCTTCTCGAGTTTGGGTTTTTGAACCTCGGGGGGTTCATCTGGATCAAATTCAGTAGGCGTCAAAGAAAGCAATCTAAGCTGCCCGATATAATTCTCAAACATCTCATTTCCAAACATCATCCCAAATAGAACTGTAGGCTCAACCATTGAGTCCCTAACATCAAAAACCATAAGTTAAGAACTGATTTCATGTTTAATTTGTATGAAGAAGAGCTAAAGCACAAGGTCTGGCTAAATACTTACATAACATAACCAATAATGCTGGATACGGTTCATTTAATCAAATCTGACTCTATAAATTTCCTGATTTTGAAAAAAGTTTTAGCTATGTTTATCTTAAGTTGTTTCTATGTATGGTCTCAAGAATATTTACATTGTATTTCTAACACATTTATCTCTGTCACGAGTTAGCTGGACTGGAAACGAGGAATCTTAGAAGGAGTTTCAGTTACAACATAAAAACTTCAAAGATTCAATTTCTTCAATAAAATTCAAACATGTTTATTAGTATATAGAGACTTACTTCATTACTCCATCTTTCCCACATCTATCATATGCTTCACGTTGCACAGGGTTGCTTAGTATCTGATAAGCCTCTCCCAGTGCCTATTTAGAAGAAACATAGCTATAAAGAAAAAGCAACAAACTAGAAGTTGGGAATGTCGAGAATATCATACGCATCCAATCCAAGACACACTATGACACTAAACTCAAAAAAAGTTCCATAACAGAAAGAGAAATAAAGAAAATCATGAAAGGCTGTGAATACAATTTTGGTTAAAAATCTCAAATCAGAAATTACTTACAATGCGATTTGTTCCGACAAGGAACACACTTTATATAACAGAAACAGCAAGACAGGTATACGAAGAAGAAACACACACACTTACTGAAACTGACATTGCATATATATTTGAAATCCTTTAGCTCTGAGATTGGCTTTGTTGACACTCAAACAAAATCCTAATGCCATATACCAAATGTTTCTTCGGCAGCTTATATCAGTAGATTTTGGAAGAAGTTCACATCATGTCAAACTATATGCAACATCAGACGACCAAACGTATAATATAAATGAAAAAGCCAGTTCCCTTACATTGAAATCTTTGGCTGCTGCCTCAGGATCTCCATGATCTTTATCAGGATGCACATTTCTTGCCTAAGAACAAAAAATAAAAGTCAGAAATCGAAACAAACTCCAAAAGTTCCAAAGTAAACAAAACAATGTTATATCATTAGATACTATTCAAACCATATGTTAGAGCTGAAGAATAGTAGTAACGCAATATTTAAAGCAAGAAGAATAGATATATCCAGTACACTGCAATCATAAACATACATCAGAATGTCTGGAATTGGTCATTTTAATCATATTTTCAAGACAAAATGAAGATTATCATGGTCTCTCTATTTGTGCATATGCATCAGAATTAGCCAATTAACCAAATCTTGAAATAGCAAACTTAATGTGAGAATAAAAAAAAGAAAAAAACCTTCAAAACCTTTAACCCCTTAACAAAAACATGGATAGTACAACTGTGATAATCACAAAAATGTACTACTCCATAAAAAAGGATAAGATTAGATAAAGATGAATATAGATATATATAAAAAATATTCAAATATTATTGTAGGGAAACCTTTTGGTAGTAAGCCTTGCTGATATCTTCATCAGAGGCATCAACTCCAACTCCCAGCTTTTCATAATACTCTTTGTCCACAGCCATGTTTTCCTAACTATCAACCCTACTAAATAATTAATTACAAAATAATAATCTCAAAATTTTATCCAGCAAAACCAAAAAACTATAGAATATACATGATATGATACATATATATAAACCAAACACTCTGCTGCTTAGCTTTTTTCAGCTAATTAAAGCAAAAAAAAAGATAGAGAAAGAGAGACTCCATAGAATGTGTACCTTTAAGAAAAGAATAAAAAAAAGAAAAAGCGAATAAATGCAAAGAATTTGAAGCAGGGCATCAATGGGAGGCGCAGGATTCAGGAGAAGCAAAAAACGACGTGAAATTAGAGAGAGAAACCTCACGTGATGAGACATTGAAACGAAGAATTCCGGTTGAATTTGAGGTTCCTCGAAATTAGGTTGTTGAGGTGAATATTTTGAGATAATTCAAGATCTTATTTTTGAAGAGGATCAGATTGCTATATGTTGCGATAAATTGAATAAAGGCCAAAAAATAGTCTTAAACATACAGCGATTTTACGATTTTGGTCCAAAACATTATTTTTTGAATTATTAGGTCCCGAATAAATAAAAATGGATCAAATTCGATCTATTTATGACAGAATCGTTTATTTTAACATTCAATGCCAAATTAAATGACATTTGACTAGATTAATTTAATATTTCTAATTGATAATTTAATATTTTGTAAATGATAATTCTAGCTTTTTTTTTTACTCGCACTTCATCTTCTCCTTCATTTCTTAGAGCATCCGCAACGGTGGCGACGGTCGCCACCGCCGTCCGCGCCGCTGGCAAGGCGAAGCACCGCCGCCGCTGCGCTCGCGCCAGCGAGCAACTGACGTAGCGGCACGGGATTGGGCAACGGCATAGCCGTTGCCTTCAATTTTTTTTTATTTATTTAAAATCGGTTTTTAATTAAAAAAACCGATTATAAATAAAAAAAAATTCACTTCCCAAAAAAATTATAACCGTTTATTACCGTTTTTTACACTTTTTTTTTATTTTTTTCCCCCAAAAAATACACACTTTCATCTATAAATACCATCACTTTCACACCCAAAAATTCACATCAAACTACACAATTCTCATCTTCATTCTCCAATATCCATTCTCATCTTCATTCTCCCATATCCATTTTCATCTTCATTCTCTCATACCCTAACAATGTCCGGCCAAGGCGATGACAACCCGCCCTCTCACGGTTGGAACCCCCAATGGTTCGGGGGGACAACCGTTTCCTAGTCCGGAAACGGAATATTCAGCCCCTCCTCTCACCCAAGATTCGGCCGTTCCGGGTGGCTACCGGCCATACCCAATCGACGACCAAGGTGCCTCCGAAGGGCGATACGGGTGGACACCGGAGCCTAGGTCGACCGCCCCTTCCCAAACTCCGACTCCTCCTACTCGCCCCGGTGTCCGCACACCGTACACTCCGGCGGAGATGGATAAATTGTTCAAGGCGTACTTCGAAATCTCCGAAGATGCGGCGGTTGGCACGAACCAATCCGGCGATCACTTTTGGTGGCGCGTCTCTCGCCGGTACAATGCAAACCGGCCGCCGGGAACGATCGAGCGCAACGAGAGTATGGTGCGCAACTGCATCGGCCGAGCCAACGAAGAAATTGGCAAGTTCAATGGCTATTTCCTCCAGGAGTCGCGGAATGCCGGGAGCGGCCGGAGCGAGGTCGACATCATCATTGCCGCGCTGAGCACCTACCAATCCTTGAACGGTAAGTAGTTCAAGTACCTCAACGTTTGGCAGGAAACGCGGTTCCACCCGAGGTATATGGGAGGCGTAACATCCTCCTCTAGCGGCTCCTCCAAACGGTCAAGGTCGGTATCCCTATCCGACTCCGGCTCCGAAGAAATGGCTAGCCAACTCGCCGGAGCTAACTTGGGTAGCCCCGACGCCGGACCAAGCGGTTCCCAACGCCGACCGCAAGGAAGGAAGAAGGCGGCGGCCGACCGCCGGCGCTCCGCGACTCCATCGGCCCCCGCCCCCGAACCCGCACCCTATGTTCCACCTCCACCCCCGAACAACTCGTTGTGGGCCCTTTTGGCCCAACTCAATATGGCCGATAGGTCAACTATGACCCCCACGCAACTTCAAACGCACGAGGACATGATATTGGGTCTCAAAAAACAATTGGGGTTGGTGCGTCCGGATACGTAGTCTTCCTCGGGTAATATTAGCCAATAATCATGTATTTTTTATTTTTAGGAGTTTAATTATATAATTTTTAATTTTTAGGTTTTTAATTATGTAATTTTTAATTTTTAGGATTTTAATTATGTCTTTTTTATTTTATTTGTAATTTGTAATATTTATTGTGGTTTTTTAATGAATTTTAGTATTATGGAAATGTTTTTGTGTAATTGAATTTTAAATTAATTGTGCTCGTTACGGAAGAGCACAGCTGTGGGTGTTGTGCTCTTGCCAGAGAGCAGGCAGAAAAAGTGGGGTCGGGCCCACAACCGTGCCGCTGGCAAGAGCACGGTTGTGGATGCTCTTAGATCTGAAATCTCCCTCGGAATTATTACGGACGGTTGCCGCCGCCATAACCACCATCGCCCTCACGACAGGCCATATCCACTGCCACCGCCGCTGCCTCCATAGCCTCCGCCATCATGGCAAGGGCCACGGAAACCTCCGTCGCCTCCTCCACCGCTGCCATGAGACAGAGCCTTGTTGGCGGTGATGTCGTCCAATTCATGGTCGTTCAATCCCTAAAACCCAATTCAGTAAACCCAACCCTAAAGAAGCCGTAGCAGCAGTAGCTTCATATGCAAAACCTTAATCTTCGATAATCATCTCGTCTCCGTAGGCTTTGGCTTGTTTGATTAAGTTCCGTTAAAGCTAGATTGATGATTTTGTGATGAACTTGTTTTAGAATTTCTTGTTATTTATATTGTATTTTGATGTAGTGTTACTGCATATATAATTATGGTATTCGAATTTTGAGTTAATCAAGAGAAAAAAATATTAACCTAATCAAATGATATTTAATTGATAGTGGCCGTCAAGATAAACGGTTATGTTAAAAATGGACCAAATTCGATCCATTTTCATTTAAACATGACTCAATAATTCAAAAGATAATATTTAATACTAAAATCGTAAAATCGTCGTATATTTAAATGTGTGCATATGTTTGCGTGTATCTATATACGCGTAACAACTCCAACTATCAATCAAAGAAAGAAATTTATTCTATTAAAGGATTTGGTATTAATTAAAACATATCTTAACTTAAATTATAAAAATTAATTATATTTAGTACTTTCTCATTATAAATAGAAACTTATATTTATTGAAATTAGTGCGGGAAAATAGAAAACTTTTAATTATGGAAAGGATATACGGAGTGCTATTATATAATAAATGGAGTATATTGTAAATTAGAGAAAATTGAAAGAAAATATAGAAAGATAATATTGCATAAAATGAAATTGGATGAACTAAATTATGAAGGCCGTGTTTACAATGATATACAAAATTCTACAGCCTACATGATAAAGTCTATATATGTGTATTTTGTAACAAACTTCAGTTTCCAACTTAGGAAATAGTATAAAATTTAATCTTGTTGTCCTTATACGGTACTTCAACAATTTGCATTAATTTAAGAGGGCCATGGCCCAAAGATATTATGTACTAGCTAGTGTTATTTTTGTTAGTGTTAAATTTTTATATCATTGGAACTTAATAAATCTATAAGATTTTTTATAGAGTCAAAATCATAACTCCACTATAACACCCATTTCTCTTTGCGGAAAATACTTGGAGTCCGTATAATACAACGTAATTAAGTATTAATATGAATTTAGAATTTTAAATTTTAATTTCAAATTTAATAGTAGTATTTCCTATTGTAAAAGTATTTGAATTTGGATTCAAGCAAATATGAAATTGAAATTCAATTCGTATTCAATTTTACAATAATAATTCTTTAGTCAATGTAGATATTTGGAATCCAAATATCTATAATTCCAAATATCTACAAGATTTGACACCTTAATACACATGCAATACACACCCATGAATTGCACACACTTGCATTGCATACAGACAATCTTCACATAAAACTACACACACTGAATGAATGGTTAAAATGGTCGAGGGATGATGAAATCATTGTTATTCTAGATGGGGACACAATTTATTTGTCATCATCGTTATTCTAGATGGGGACGCAATTTATTTTCAGAGTGAACTACAAAAACCATCCTTGGATTATGGGTTTATCTCGACATTAGTCTCTGGACTTTCAAAATATCCTCAGACAACTTTTGACTAAGCGTTTATCTCGAAAATGATCCATTTTCACTGTTTCGGGACGAAAATACCCTTTATGGGGGTTTTGGGGTTGAGCAATTTGGTCTTTTTACACTTTTAACATTTTAAATCTGATATTATTTCAGTGATGTACTAAATCTGATATTATTTTAAAATTATCATTCTTTCTTCCCTTTTGTCATCCTTCACTTTGTTTCTTTATTTCAATATTAGATTTAATTTTATAAAATTAAATTTTAAATTTTGATTTTTAAATATCAATAAATTTTTTTAATTACAACTATTAATTCATTGACACTATAAATATTGATTAAAACTATTAATTTCTGTTATTTAATATAATATTCAGCTGAATTGAAGAAGTATAGATTAATCATGATGTAAAAATAAGAGATATTCTATTTAGCCTTCGTTCGGTTGTTATAATTGCTTGTGATTAAATATTATGAAGTTGACTAAAAATTTGACACTACTAAAAATTTGATATTGGAGAATTTTTGTTGGAAATTTCTATTTAATTTTGATTGTTTTCAAATTAATAAACGAAAATTATATTAGTCATACATTAGATGCATATTTATTTCAGAATCAACCGTGTTATATGATCTATTTATTAGGGGTGGTAAATAGTGCGTGTCGGGTTGTTATCGTGTCGACACGAACACGATAACAACAAACACGAACACGACTTGTTAAGAAAACCCCAAACACGACCCGCTACCCTCAGACACGAACCCATTAACGACACGAACCACTTCGGGTCAACATGACACGATAACAACACGTATTGGAAAGTGATTAAATATTTAAATGATTTAAATGAGATATGACCATATGAGACTATGAGAGTCAATTTAATAAATATTGAAAAATAAAAATAATAAGAATTAATAATATTAAAATATTATTTGTTAACGGATAACACGAACACGACACGAACACGTATTGTTAACGGATAACACGAACCCGACACGAACACGACACGAAATTTTCATGTCCTTAATGGGTCGACCCGATAAGGACACGAACCCAATAAGCTCTGACCCAAACCAATTAATTTCATGTCTGTCGTGTCAAAAATTGTCAGCCCTACTATTTATGATTAAAATTATTAAATATTGATTAAAACTAAGGCGTCGTCGTACCTTATTGATTAAATATTAGACACTATCAAATATTGATTAAAAATATTAATTTGTTATTTAATAGTAATTTTAATAATTAATAAAAATTTATTGATATTTAAAAATTGAAATTTAAAATTTAATTTTATAAAATTGAATCTAATATTGAAAAAAAGAAACAAAGTGAAGGATAGTAAAAGGGAAGAAGAATGATAATTTAGAAATAATATCAGATTTAGTATATCACTGAAATAATATCATATTTAAAATGTTAAAACTGTAAAAAGACCAAATTGCCCAAACCCCACAACCCCCAAAGGGTATTTTCGTCCTGAAACAGTGAAAAATGACCATTTTTGAGATAAACGCTTAGTCCAGGATTGTCTGAGGATATTTTGAAAGTCCAGAGACTAATGGCGAAATAAACGCATAGTCCAGGGACTGTTTTTTATTTTTAAAGCGGGTTGTATAATTATATATTTCAGTTGCATAGTATACGAAACAGATATGATTAAATTTTAAAATGTGACAAATGAACTTTCTTTCTAGTACAGCTTGAGTAGAATATAGTAATATAACTATTTTTTAGTGTACGACTATGACTATGACTATGACTATGTTATGGAGTGTTATTATTATACTCCACCACTATTAAATTAATTATCGCACCACAAAAATAAAAATATCGTAGCAAGTGTAAGGAGTCAACTATATTATGGTCTATGGAGTTTTAATATTATCACGACTATTATACTCCAAAGCACCACAAAAATAAATAAAAAAAATATCGTAGCAAGTGTAAGGAGTCTAGTAACGAGTTGATGTCGCCAGCTATAAGATTTTTATTGAATTTGAAGGGTTATGTGACATTTTTATCGTTACGTGGAAAAGAATCAAAATGCACTCACATGCTGACATATATTCTCTCTATTTTTCTAAAGGATAATATTCTTATTGAAGCCTACATGTGAGCATTGCTTTCATATGTTAATTTTAAATCTAGTGTATATAATAGTAGAATTCGAAAAGAAAAAAGGAAAAAGAAGTGATAAGTTACAATGGGCTTCCACCAACGGCCTAAATTTTGGAGCAGTATCGGCCCAGTTTAAATAATTTTTTAATTTCTCTAATGGCTTAAATGGATATATAAGAAGACTAAGGCCCAATAAATTTAGATGTGTGAATTTGGATTTTTGAGATTCCAATACATAGTTAGCCTAGCTTCCTAGATAAAATTATTGGACATACACCTAAAGGGTTGCGAAAATGGGCGTAGTTTGGAATCAATAATTTAAATTTCATGTTAACGTAATTATAAACATAATCCTCATTTTACTCATTATAGATTTTCATTTACAAAATAAGTATAATAACAAATTAAATCACAACCAAATCAGTAATAAGATGCAAGTCCTGATTTTAAATTGGGAAAATTTCTACTGAAATCACAAAGTTTGATTAAATTATAGTATAATATGTACCTTTTGACAGGTAATTAACGTACGTTTTCTCTCTATTTAAATCTCAATATATGTTAGTGCGTGTTGTGTGTGTTTTATAGTACTATATCTTAATAGTAGTAATATATTAGAATCAAACAAAATCCGATTCTTCAATTATGTCAGTTTACAATAAAAAGTGTAGATTAATATTCCCTTAAGTTCTTTAGCTTCTATTTATGAACAAGCCAAACATTTTGAGTAGATGGCCATGCGTGGTGCATATTATAGCAACAAATTGAACTATTCGATTTTATTTTTATATTAGTAAAAAAAATAAAAAAAAAGAGTGCATTTCATAGGAAATTAATAGAGTTGTAAGTTGTAACAGATCTTTTTCAGTAATATCTCCGCACTTGCCAAAAAAATTCACTAATCCCATAGTTTGGATTCCTGTTCCTCGCAAAAAATTCACCTAACATCCACAATATCCCAACACTGCATAATCTTCCTTTAGTATTAAGTCTCTGTGAAAAATGAAATTTGAAATCGAAAAGGATTTTACTTCATTCTACACTAAGCAAGATGCATCAATGGGAAAACATCCAATTAATTTGATTATACATATATAGGCGTATTGAAAGGATATGGGCTAGATTAGATTAATATGAATTAAATAATTATAGTTGGGCTACAATTATAATTAGTCCATAAGCCCAACAATCTAATAACCCTAATGACTCTTTGTCTATATATAATGGTTATTTATTCTCCATTGTGGAAGAAGAGAAATAGCGTAACATTAGAGAGAAAATACGTAAAGCTTTGTAGAGAATTCCTAGCTTTCTCTATAGAGCGATTGTACCGAGGAATTGTTCCTACATCGGATCAGAATACACGTGGACCTCGATAGTAGTGGATTCAACTTGCAGGACACAATCGTAGAAGAAAACAACACAACAAGTAAGATTTAGTTCCGTTGTGTATTACGTGCTCAACTTGCAATATGATTATGAATCTAGATCTGTTATTCTTGTCTGCAATTTCCGCTGCGCTCATTAGATGAATACAAGAATTCCTAACAGTGGTATCAAAGCCCGGGGCTTGATTCATAATTCGTTTTATAATTTGGTTATATGTGGACGATTTCAGAAATCAAACCTTCTGTAATTGGTTTAATTGTTTCGACAAAATTGAAATTGGATTTCAACAAATGATAAATAAGATTACAAAACAAACTTTCAGAACGATTGACGAAGAATGATTAACCGAAAAGTCACGTGTGGCTTTGAAGGATGGTAATTCTTTCTCCAAATTAAAGTCATGTAATGATTAATTGTTAATAATATATTGTATTTTCTCTTGCGCCACCTGTTGGGAGAAATCTCCGGTCTCTTTAGCGAGATGTAATCATTACGTGTGCACCTAGCCTTTTTGCTTAATTTGCTGTTCTCCGTGATGCGTAATGCGTACGCGAGTATTGGAGCGAAATCGTCGCGACGGCAGTTCAGCGCGGAGAGGCAACAACGCAGCAGCCGCTGCGAAGGCAATCGCAGCAGCGATTAATAATAAGTGTGTTTTTAATATTATTTTAGAATTAATATTAAATATCTGTTTATATTATTTTGGAATTGATATAGATCAGATAATAAATTTATTAATTGGATTAATGGATTAATGAGCAAGAATTTGTTAATATTATTATTTTGGAATAATAAATAATATATGTGTGCTTGATGATGATTTGGAATTATCACTTGATTTACAAATTTATTAATTTAGAATTAATATAGATTGGATTAATTTCATTAATTAGATTAACAAATTGGGACATAGTTATCATCTGGAAATGATAATATATACTCCACAACACAATATTAATTTGGAATTAATATTAAATATATATAATTATATTAATTTAGAATTAATATAATTAAATCCACATTTAATTAGAGAATAAAATTTGATTTTATTTGTTGAGCATTATTTGATATCTTATGTGATAAGCATGCTATTTGATTTTATGCTTATTTTTTTTAACTATAGTAGTTAGAGACCGTTTTATTGTCTGGGTAGGCGGCGCCCAGTATGTGTAGTCCGTGTTATATTATGTCTGGGTAGGCGGCGCCCAGTATGTGTAGTCCGTGTTATACTATGTCTGGGTAGGCGGCGCCCAGTAATTGTTTGAAGTTTAATATTGGATATTATATTCACAGAACTAGTATCACACTTTTCCCCACAAAATATAAGTCTTGTTTTGAAACAAACGCATCGTCCATCATAATTGTTTGATGTTCCCAGCCTTTTCGACCACGAGTTTTACGCCAAAGTGTTTACTCTAAATCTCTAAGGCCTAGGCTCATTCATAGATGCATGGTTGGCATCGTGTGATGGGGTTGACTTGCTTAAATTGTTTAGTGACGCCAAAGCGACCTAAATAGTTTATGGATGCATATTAATTGGATTAATGAACCAAGAATTGCAAAATAGTTGTTGCAATTGGCTTGGAGGCCTACCTTGTGATATTATTGTAGCGATCAGCCAAAGCAGGGGCTGCAATAATATAGACTTGGATCTTGGACCACTGAAATTTATATTTGATATAAATTCGTATTTTATGTTTGGGGACATAATATATGTTAAAATTAGTGGGAGCTAATCAATACAATAAACCCTTGTTTGATTAGTGATGCGAATGTGATCTTTATATGTTTTTCTGATTTGCTTTCATTTTAATTTATGTTCAGATAAAATGTCAAACTTGGCTTACAAATGTTTGATGGAAACAAACAAGTTGACTGGGTCAAATTTCACGGATTGGCTCCGTTGTTTGCGCTTGGTGCTAAGGCATGACAAGGTTGAGTATGTCCTGGACAAACCAATCAGTGTCATCCCCGATAAGGAATCTCTTGAGTTTGCTACGTTTGACGTTGAAGCTCATCAGAAACACATTGATAATGCTTCTGATGCTCAGTGTGTCATGTTGTCATCTATGAGTTTGGAACTGCAAAGACAACATGAACACATGCTTCCATATGAAATGCTAAAGCACCTGAAGAGTTTGTATGCTTCACAAGCTCAAACTATGGAGTATGAAATACTTCGCGATCTCTTCAACTGCAAGCTTCATGATGGAAGCAAGGTTTCTGAGCATGTGCTGAAAATGATTGGCTTGATTGAGAGGTTAGCATCGATTGGAACGATGCTCCCTGCAAATGTCTCAACAAATCTAATTTTGCAGTCTCTTCCTAGTAGTTTTGAGAATTTCATTGTGAATTTCAACATGAACAACACGAAGGTTGGGCTGCCAGAGCTGCACAATAAGCTTAAGACTTATGAGTCTTCCACTGCTAAGGTAAAATCTGTGCTCATGGTGAGCTCTTCTGCGAAATCTTCGAAATGGAAGAATAAGCAGCAACAGAAGAAGAAAGCATCTAAGGATGCTGTTCTAAAGCCTAAGAGTGGAGGGGCCAATAAGAAGTCGAAATTATCAAAGGATGAGTGTCTTTTCTGTCATGAGAAGGGACACTGGAAGAGAGACTGCCCAAAATTCAAGGCACAAGGTGCAGAAAGTGGGAGCTCAGGTATGTTTGTCATTGAGATAAATATGTCTATGAATAATTCACAATCTTGGGTATTAGATACAACTTGTGGCTCACACATTTGTAATAATGTGCAAGGGCTAAGTGACTGCAAGAAAGTGAGACCTGGGGAAGTTGATTTGCGTGTTGGAAATGGAGCAAGAGTTGCTGCCAAACGCGTGGGAACTTATAGATTAGATCTTCCCTCAGGACATAGACTAGATTTACATAATTGTTATTTTGTTTCAGTTGTTTCAAAGAATATTATTTTCATTCCGATGTTAGACATTGAAGGTTTTTCCTTCCATTTTGCAAACAGCAGATGCTTATTTTCTTTTAATGGATTGTTTTATGGAAATGCCACTTTTGAAAATGATTATATACGCTTGAATACGAACAAAATATTCTCAATGTGCAAAACAAGAGACCTAAGCTAAGTAATACGAATAATGCAACTTATATTTGGCATTGCAGACTTGGTCATATTAATGAGAAAAGAATAGCAAGATTGAGAAAGTTAGACTATCTCACTTCATTTGATTTAGAATCCTATGGAGCTTGTGAATTCTGTCTCAAAGGAAATTGACAAGTAAACCATTTTCTGGGAAAGGAGTGCATGCCAAAGATTTGCTAGAGTTGATTCACACAGTTGTGTGTGGACCGTTTCCAACTCAAGCAAGAGGTGGTTATTCGTACTTCATAACTTTTACTGATGATTTATCAAGGTATGGATATGTGTATCTTATGAAAAATAAATCGGAGGCCTTCGATAAATTTAAAAGAGTTTAAGTGTGAAGTTGAGAAACAACTTGGAAAAGTATCAAGACTCTTCGATCAGATCGAGGAAGGGAATACTTGAGCCGAGAATTTCTTGATTACTTGAAGTCACATGGAATCCAGTCGGACTGAACACCTCCTGGTACACCTCAAATGAATGGAGTATCTGAAAGGAGAAATCGAACATTATTAGATATGGTTCGATCCATGATGAGCTTCGCTAGTCTCCCTTTATTCCTATGGGGTCATGCCTTACTAACGGCTATATACATTCTAAATAGGGTTCCTTCTAAGTCAGTCGAGAAAACACCATATGAGTTATGGTGTGGCAAGAAAGCCAGTCTTAACTATATCCGGACCTGGGGTTGTCCAGCTTTTGTTAAGAAATGATGACTGATAAATTGGAAACTAAAGTGAGAAATGTTATTTTGTGGGATATCCTAAAGAAACTAAAGGGTACGATTTATACTGTCCTAAAAATCACAAGGTGATAACATCAAGGAATGTGACGTTCCTTGAAGACCATTATGTCTGCAAGGAATAAGGTCAAAATACAGTAGATCTTGAAGAAATTCAAGAACCACAAGTTAACAATGAGGATGAGGTATTATCCACTGGATTGGACAATAACTCAGTGGGAGTTTTGATGATCTATTGGGAGGGGAAATTACTCTTAGAGAGGACCTTAGAGAGACTATCGAAAGACCACCTCAAGACAATGAGATGCATCAAACACAAGATGATACAATAGTTGCATCACCTCTACCTCAAGAAGATCATAGTGATATTCCTGAACCTTCTCACATACAGAATGAACAAGCCTGAACCATCTATGGACTTAAGCAAGCTTCGAGGAGAGACAACATGATCTTCTTACGTAGACAAGTTGCTAAGGCGCTTCTCAATGGAGAACTCTAAGAAAGGTTTTCTTCCTATGGGACATGGCATGGTATTGTCAAAGAAGGATTGTCCTTCTAATGACAAAGAAAGAGACAACATGAAAAGGATCCCGTATGCTTCGGCTATAGGATCTATTATGTATGCCATGATTTCTACTAGGCCAGATGTGGCCTATGTGCTTAGCATGACAGGCAGATTTCAGCAAAATCTCGGTGAGGAACATTGGAAAACTGTTAAGACTATTCTTAAGTACCTTAGAAGGACTAAAGAATATTTCTTAGTCTATAATGGACAACCAGAGTTATCAGTTACTGGGTACACTGATGCTAGTTTCCAAACAGACCATGACGACTATAAGTCTCAGTCTGGATATGGTTTTGTCCTCAATGGTGGAACAGTGAGTTGGAATAGTTCCAAACAAGGTACAACTGCCGATTCCACCACCGAAGTCGAGTATATTGCTGCATCTGAAGCTGCCAAAGAAGCTGTTACTTTGTTAGAGTTCGTTAAAGAACTGGGTGTCATTCCGAGTGCCAATAGTGCAATACATTTGTATTGTGACAACACTGGTGCTGTTGCGCAAGCAAAAGAACCCAGAGCTACGAACAGGAACAAACATGTTCCTAGAAGATATCATCTGATCAGAGAAATAATTGAAAGAGGTGACATAAAATTAGAAAGAGTACCCACTGATGATAATTTGGCTGATCCTTTCACCAAACCGTTATATATAGCAAAACACAACAAGCACTTTGAGAGCTTAGGTGTTAAGCATCTTGGAAGATGACTTTGAATCAGTGGGAGTTACAGTTTTATATGTCTTAGAAACATTTTGTGTTGGGACAATATTACTTGATCACATTATATGAAAATTTAATTTTCTATGGGTTTTGTGCACTTATTGGAATAATTGTTTTAAATGTTTGATTTTATTCTAAATATTTGTTCCCTTGAATTATGACTGTCGTTAATGGTGTGAGACATTAATGATATAGTATAATTCTAAAATAGCCCTAACCAATGATCATCAAGAATGGGATATTGATGATATGTTATAGGTTAGCATGTGGTTTGCATCACATTCTTCGAGAATGTAGTTGTTCTCACAACTATGAGATATTAGATACTCGTGATGGACACATGGTATACTTTAGAGAGTATTGGTATACCCTACTATTAAACTGTTTTGTTTAGTGTCTACAGTTTATTAGTACATGAAGTATGTAATAGTCCTTGGATCTGAGGTCATTACACATTTTGTTTGTTGAGTGGTGTGCTTTGACCTTGTACAACGCTTTGCCTCCCCTCGGAGGATTAAGACACGGACTTGTGTTGGGTACATCATAAGATAAATGGAAATGGTAGTTGAGCCAAGAATGAGATTCATTCCTCGATTAGAATTTCGAGAGAACACTCAAATTCTCTATATTACTTGACCATTAAGTCATTGGCCAATGCAAAGATATATTCAATTAAAGTAATTGAATATGATCGAATGGGTCATTTAATAAAGATGAGATAAAGTGATTGAGCTATTTGGATGACACATGACAAATCTTAGGCTCAATCGGGTGGTTCGTGAATGAAAGGATGTTACTATAAACTTTGTGTAAAGGCTTGTTTACCGGATTCACGTAAACGTCCTTCATATATCGAGCTACGCTGCCAACGCAGTCTAGGAGTTTTGTGCAGACTTCGATTAGATCGTCGTCGATAATGAGGGCCTAAAGGGTCACACTATAAGTGTATTTTGGATCCGCTCAAGGGTACAAAGTTGGAACCGCGTATTATATCTAATGCTAGTCCAAGTGGGAGATTGAAAGGATATGGGCTAGATTAGATTAATATGGATTAAATAATTATAGTTGGGCTACAATTATAATTAGTCCATAAGCCCAACAATCTAATAACCCTAATGACTCTTTGTCTATATATAATGGTTATTTATTCTCCATTGTGGAAGAAGAGAAATAGCGTAACATTAGAGAGAAAATACGTAAAGCTTTGTAGAGAATTCCTAGCTTTCTCTATAGAGCGATTGTACCGAGGAATTGTTCCTACATCGGATCAGAATACACGTGGACCTCGATAGTAGTGGATTCAACTTGCAGGACACAATCGTAGAAGAAAACAACACAACAAGTAAGATTTAGTTCCGTTGTGTATTACGTGCTCAACTTGCAATATGATTATGAATCTAGATCTGTTATTCTTGTCTGCAATTTCCGCTGCGCTCATTAGATGAATACAAGAATTCCTAACAACATAAAACATTTTCAAAGGTCTAAAATCACACCCTAATAAAAAAAGGACACCAAATTGTTGCCTGAAAATAGGAATTTGATTAAATCCAAGGCATATATACCTATCTCACTGTTCAGCTTGAGGAATAATTATATGACACTCTATTTTCAACATCAATTTTATTATAAAATAAAAACAGTATATAATATAATAATATTGAATTAAGTGGATAGAACGCCTCTCTTTTCACTAATTCTTCTACACTCAATAATTTTTTTGGGTACGTAAAATCGAAAAGTATTGTGTGGTCACATGCTACGTACCCCTAATTTAATTTATAATAAAATGTCATTGAATATTATATACATAGACTTAATTACTATATACGTGTATAGCTGTCAGTATTAAATAGGTTTGAAAATTTAAATGCCGAAAGTCTAAGGTGAGAATAGAATAAACCGAAAGGGCTTCATAATGGAATTGTTTTCTCTAAATCAAGCTTTGTTTAATTTAATTTATTATTATAATTACACTTAGAATTTTCATACGCTGTTTGCAATAATACTCTTTTTACGTGACCTGCCTTTTATTATTCCACGGGGCTTGGAATCAAATTTTTTTTATGAATAATCAATTTTATCTATAGGATGACCATCGATCAACTAAGGTAGATTTGAAAATTAGTGATAAAGTGGATTTAAAATTTTTAAAATACAATTTTTTTAGGTCTTGATATTGTCACACACACACGAAAAGGATGCTTTATCATATTATATAGTTGAGGAATAATGGTTCCTATTCAACGTAGAACGATGCATTACATAAAAAGTTAGACAAAGGAAAAACATGTTTAATCGCCTTTTTGTATATTAATGTTTTTGATTTTTGGTCTATAAGATCATAATAATAATCAAGATTAATTAAAGGTTAAAGTTGCATTAGCATGGATTAGTGGCTGGCTTTTTTCGTATCATAAAAAAAAACTTTAGGGGATGCATCATATCTCTATCTCATCTCTCAATGCAAGAATATATTACACAAAGATCACTCACATTGGTAACTCGTTTATTAAAAATCAAATTGATCAGGCTGACCCATTCTTGAGATTAATTGTACACAACAAATCAAGTATTACGAACAATATCTATGTAGTAGCTTACCGTACAAGATTATTTAATCAATACTCACAAAATAATAATAATAATAATAAATTAATAATTAATTAATATTCAAGTATTTTTTACATATAATTAACCTCTCCCAGTCTCCCACCATTCGAAATTGAGTTGATGGTTATTTATTTATTTTTCATCAATAATATAACCACCAAAATTAGTTAGAGGCAAAAACCAAATTACTATTTCATTTTAATTAGTAGTTTGCAATATAAAATTTTATCTAACAAAATTGAATCGAAAAAATAATAAAATATTTTCAAATACTATTTTTTATTTACACTTTTAGAAGTGTATAGGCAGCTACCGTTTAGGATCAATCTATTATGAAATACGATTTAGTAGGCAATTCATCAAACATCTTTATGATAAATGAAATCCCCTTTGTAATAATCGAGTGTATAGTAAATATCATAACCCTTTATCTACAACTACAATAACTTTTTACTCTTTAGGAAAATCAAGCTGTTGCCCAATTTCTCAATCTCCATATATCTTTATTTCCTCAATTCCTACTTTAGAGTTGCACCCACTTTTTTTGCAATTTCAGGCTCACATCCAAATTATTTTCTGTTTAATGTCCTAACATTAATTGTCACGCTGTTTTGACTTAGCTGGATTATTTCTATTTTCTAATAGTAGAGATAAGTTGTCATGTGATATTTTCATGCGATAAAAAAAAAACTTTAACTTTGCTTTAGCTTTCTTTCTTGTCTTTGCCTACCCTCTCTTGATAGTTTTCTTCCTTTTTTTTGTTTCCTCAAGATATACACCTAGTTCAGATTCAAGATTACTTTAAATAAATCACTACTACTACTTATGAACATGGAAGCTAGAGACATGCCTAAAATAGTAATCCATAATCATGCATGGGATTCTCATTGTGATCAACTGAACTAACACAAATGATCAAATGCCCTTTATTGCTTTTCGATCTTTACTATTCACTTGTTAGTGTAAGATACATTTCTCTTATGAGTTTATTGATTTGAGTGTCAGATGCCCTTCTACGAAACCTCTATTGGTCCTCTTAAGAAGACTCTAAATTAACGTTATTTTTTTGGTCTCGAGTCACTAGTGTCCCAACAATCTTGAAAAGGCTGATTGTAACACAAGATTCTCTCATTCCGTGTCTACAATCAATACATCAAATGCTCTCCATTGCTTTTCGATCTTTACTACATTTCTCTTATGAATAATTTATTGATTTGCGTGTCAGATCAGGCCCTTCAAATGATATTTCTACCCGTCCTCTTAAGAAGGCTCTAAATTAACGTTATTTTTAGGTCTCGAGTCGCTAGTGTCCCAACAATCTTGAAAATGTCTGATTATATCACAAGATTCTCTCATTTCATGTCTACAATCAATACATCTTCAACACGTGTACCGGCATTTTGGTAATATTGAGGTTGCTTTGGCTTAGATAGGTTAGGCTTGACCGACCACCTTACATAGTACTCAATGCAAAGGTTAGGGAAAAGGTAAGCCACACATGGGTTCCCACATCCAAGATTGTGCCTATATGGCAGCCTTTCTCTTATTACAAATGTTTATTTGCTTTTCCACGTATATATATACGCATGAAATCCAATTGTACAAGTGCCTCAGATTTTTTTTCTTTCAACCTAAGCATATATTTGGACACATTTTATTAATTTCTCTTTTTCTTGAGACATCATTCTTGTAGATCATATTGGAATGTTAAGCATACGTATTCATTTTTCCCTCCACAAGAAAAAAAGTTACTAGCATTTTCTCAATTCTCATTGGGAAATGTACTATATATCTATACGTTTCATTTCAAATCTATCGATTTTTTCTCATGTATCATGTAATGTATAAAACTTTATAGCTCAACAAACGAGAGAACATAGTAAGATTTCCAGTGTCAATTTAAAAAATTACGAGGGAGGACAGGATTTTGATTTAATTTAAATTTGTTACCATCCTAATTTATTAATTGAATTCTTTTTTTTTTCACAAATGCTTGGATGCATTTTAGAATATAAGTTTGGAAGGAAAAACTATCCGACACGACATTAGTTTTGCTTTTTTCCTCTTTGATGTGCCTTGAGTGGTTAGTGCTTGTCAATTTTTTGAAATATGATATGATGGGTTACTATGTTTTCTTGCCATCAATTGATGATGCAACACTATTTTAAATACTCCCATCTTTTACTTTTTGAGTTCCACTTGTTATGTGACAAGAGTTCTATTTACTTGGGTTAAATTACCAAAAGCATGAAAATACATCATGAGATCTAAAGGTGAAATATATATATCTTCTTTAACTTTTAATTCTTTTTCAATTTTGGGATTTTCTTTTGATCAAGTGACCTTTCTTGTCAATTACTGAACTCATGCCAAGAAAAGGTAATTATCAGTTACCTTGTGAGTAATCTTCCAATTTTCTAGGGTTTTATGTTTAGATAATAAAAGCTTTTTTTCCATCGTTACTAGCTAGGTAGCTGGTAAATATATCGTACTAATAACTATAAAAAGAGATAACGTCATATCGAAGCAAAAGGTGAGTTTAATTGTTAAAATGGAGGATGTATGATGAAGAAAATGGAAATATTAAAGCATGGGATGTGGAATAAATTAAATGAGTACAAATTTTGTGTACTACTAGAATAGTTTAGTACAATATATAGGTAACGTGTCGAAATATAGATCTAACAAAAACATGCATGCACGTATACCTTTAACAAAAGTGGGATAAATTAGAAGATTAATTTACAAACTCGATTTAGAAATTCATGTATGATAAGTTTTCTTACTACTCCACTTATTTAGCAAGACAGATTTGATTATTTAGTTGGTTTAATTTTTAGATTTACAATCGTATAGGTGTATTATATTTCGAAATAAATAACTTATTTTAAATAAATATGCGTATTATCCCACCTGCTACACCATATAAATAAATTTTTTTATTCATATAATGTTAATATTGGTGACTCGAATTGTTAGAGCTAAGTTTTCTTGTTAAATGTACACAATATTAGTACTAAGTTTTAACAAAACCTCATGAATTAAAATGATTGCATATTTCCATTATTACACTCTAACATGAAGTTTCCACCACATTAAGGTACATTCTATGGCGAAACAAAAAAAATATTAATAATAATTTAATTTAATTAATCTTTGATTCCCACTAAAAACGTGAAATTAAACTAAAAAAAATAAATTACAGCCTCCCACATATCCCAGGGGACACTCAAATTCATGTTGTCACGAGTGAAATCTGATTTACCTTTTATTCGAATTAATTAGAAATATTCACAGGCCACGATGTGAGATTTATGAGTTGGGAGTTTTAATAATCAATTATTATGATAAGACAGACTGTTTTGTCTTTGTACTAAGAGTGCTTGGCTCTGCACGTGCGAACTGTATTAACTTAATTAATTTCTGTCATACTATTAATTTTCTATTTTTGAAAAAAGTTCTCTATTATATTAATATAAAAATATTATATATCTCTTTTCACCTAACACATGAAACAAAACCTCCTAAAATCTCGTACCGTTGCACAAGTGTGACATCTTTTATGGGACGGAGAGAATACTGTAAATAAATGGATGTATTGAATAAGTACATGGTTTAACTATTACTAATAATGTCGGTGTTACCGGCTTGCGCTAGATCTGTCGAGTCACATGTAATTTTCATTAGTGGTACTGTAAATTAAAATTTATGTAAATAGATCCCTTTTATTTTGCTTTTTCTTTTTAAAAGTGATTTTAATAGTAGTACTATATAAGATGTTGAGAAGCATGTTTTTTTAAAATTCTAATACAAGATTAAATTTGAAATTATACTAGTTTATAAAAAAAATAATTGCGGACTGTTAATTTAACTTGATCGATTTTGTTGAAGTAGAATGTAGGATGGCGGCTTTCAAAATATTAGGTACACATTTTTGCCAATAATACAAGAAAATAATATTAAGAGAAAGTGTTCTTAACTCTTTAAACAAGACGTTGGAATCTTTATAAGCATCTAGAAAAGGACACCCTAACTTTCTAGAATTAATATATCTTAATTAGTTTGACAAATTTCTTAATTTATGACGATGTCTTTTTTTTTTGTTGAAGAAGTCGTAATCTCATTACCTTTAGTTCTCTTTTTAATCTTTCCATCCTAAATGTAACTTTCATTTTCTTGGCGATCCATGATGATGTATATTTTTCAATATATTTTTACTATTGCAGGTGGTGTTGACAATCATCCTTTGATGTAAAAGTTGGAGTGGTATACTACTATATATTTAACTATCTCTCTTTATAAAAAGATTTCATATTAATTAATTAATTGCAGGAGTTTCGTTCATGTAATAATCTTTAACATGACAATGTCGAAATTATGTCATCTATCTTCAATTTGATCAAAATTAAAGTTGTTGATGTGACATGCCCTATATCGCCGTGGCATTCTAAATTGCTGAAAATTTATGGGAGTATTAATTTGCAACTACTTAATTGAAAAACCGTGGCATGCTAATATCAATAAACCAAACCAAAGCAAGAATCTTTAGGCACAAAAAAAGAAGAAGAATCTTTTAGGAACAAAAAAGGCAAAATAAAATCAACTTATTTTTTAAATGTTTAGTATTTAATTTTTACACTAGTGTTGATATCTGTTACGGGTCCCCCGTCGGCGAGATTAAAGGAGCGCGAGGTGTCACACGAGGCAGAACTAGACGTCGACACAAACGTAGCGACGGAGCATCGACAAGCGGCACCGTCGCGTCGAGACCGATCGGAGCAGAGGATAACGAGGAGACCCGCGCGGTATGGTGAATTTGTCCCTCGTTAAGTAGGAGTCCTTCATTAGTTAGGATCCTTAAATTAGTTAGAATCTTTTTTGATTAGTTAGAATCCTTTTTGGATTAGTTAGAATCTTTTCATTACCGTAATTAGTTCAAGAAATTAGTTATAAATAGGGCGTCTATTTCATTCTTTTCTTCAAGAAATAAAAATACCTTTTTACGCAATTTATCGTTATTCTCCTCGTGCACCAAGCACGAACCCTCGAATTCGACGCCGGATTGATCGACGGGCAAAGCTCCCGCGACGTTCGACGCGATTTCATATCGTTCCGGAACTTTATTCATAACAAGTGGTGCTTTCATCCTGAACTCACGGAAGTATGTCGGACCGCACCGAACCAATGACTATCCGCGGTCTGGAGCCGCTGCCTCCGCCCACGCCACCGTTGGACGCGGGGTCTCTCGCGATGGAGCACATGCTCGCGTCGCTAGCGCGCTTAGAGGCGGAGTTGAAGGAGTTGAAATTGGCAAACCAACGTGACCGCGGCCCCGTCGCGGCAAGCGCACCCCAGCGACCTGATCCAGAGCCTCCGTCTGGCAGACCCGTGCAGCCCCTCCACGCACCTGCGACCAGCGCGTATCAGACAGGACCTGCGCGATCCATGCTGGGGAATTCAACCGCTGGTGGCTTTCTAGGGTTTCCTTCAAACCCTAGCCATGTTCTTGGAATGCAGCAGCCATCATCCGGAGCTCATCCAGGGGTCCAGCCGAACACTAGCCTCAATCTTGGGCAACAAGCGACATCTACTTCGAATCCTGGATTGAATTCTTGGACGGGTCCGCGCACTACATCGTGGGACCTTCCGAGGCCGAGCCCGGAGGAGCCTTTCCACCGTCAACCGACGAGTTGGGATAATCCGGCGTTGCGACAAACGTATGGCCATCAACCCGAGTTCACAAAGCAATTTAAGATGCAACAACCACGCTTCGATGGCTCGGATGCGGCAAATTGGATTTCACGAGTACAATACTATTTCGAGCATTTATTGATGCCCGAGGATCAGCGACTACACTATGTGGTGATGTTGTTCGACCCACCTGCTTCGGAATGGGTTTTCAACTATCGCGAGAATAACCCGATGGCTCGGTGGCCAGATTTTTTGGAAGACGTGCGCCGACGCTTTGATCCTCAGTATTTTCAGAACTTCATTGGCCTGATTGCCAAGTTATGTCAATCGGGGTCCTTAGCAGAGTATCATACGGCCTTCGAGACGATGCTTAACAGAGTTCGCGGGGTACCGGAATATATCCTGCTGCCAATTTACGTCGAAGGCCTCCAGCAACCAGTTAAGAATCAAGTTAAACATCAGAACCCATCAACGGTTGCAGCAGCAATGGCCCTAGCGACCGAGTACGACAGCTGCTTGGAGCGGCCTCCGCCAACGTCAGGGGGACAGCGTCGTAATTGGCAAAACCGTGACCCGCGACCGCAGTCACACCCTCAGCACCAACTGACATTGCCGGCGCCTCCCGCTCAGCAGAATCGACCCCCTCTGACCAAGGGATCAGAGTATGGCAAGTTACCGGTGGTGCGTTTGACGGCAGCTGAGCGGGCTGAACGTTCTAGGCTCGGTCTCTGTTGGTACTGCCCTGAAAAGTGGGTAGCAGGCCACTCCTGCAGGGGCCGTTTTTTGGTATACATGGGGGCGGATATGGAGTCAGACGAGGAGTCTGAGGGCCTACAGGAGGGGCACGATGAGCCGCCAGTAATATCAGCAGATTTGTCCCACATCTATGCAATGGATGGGCGGCAACGGGAAGACGACATCGAATTGCGGGGGCAGATTGGCGACAGACCCGTAAGGATTCTGGTGGACACAGGGAGCTCCCACAATTTCTTGCACCCCAACATCACGGAGAAACTAGCCCTTCCCCTCCGGCAGATCCGGCCCTTCCGAGTGTACGTAGGGAACGGGGAGTCCTTGCTGTGTTCCTTCGCCAGCATCCAGACCAGAGTGGTGATTCAGAAGCATGTCTTCTTGGTCGACCTACACATCCTCCCCGTGCATGGCCCAGATATGATTTTGGGTAGGATTTGGCTCAGACAAATGCGCAGAGTGACAAGCGACTATGTCGATGGCACATTAGAGTTCACCAGGAATGGGAAGAAGGTGTGCCTTAAGCTCGTTCCGCCTTCAGCGGAAGAAGTTTCCTTGAAGACACTCTCGACTCTCCTAACGCTGCAAGGTGGAGCGGAGATCTATGAGTTGATACAAGCACCAACGGCGGATCAGCAGGCGAGCGAGGCCGACAGCAACCTGTCTTTTCCACGGGATCTGCCAGCCGAGGTTCGGAGCGTGCTAGAAGCGCACGGCGAGGTTTTTGGTCTGCCGACAGACATGCCCCCCAGACGGCGCTTCGACCATAAAATCCACCTATTACCGAACTCCAAACCGGTTAATGTGAGGCCGTACCGTTATCCCTATTTCCAGAAAAATGAAATAGAGAAGCAGGTGAGGGAGATGTTAGAGTCCGGATTGATCCGCCCGAGCCAAAGCCCGTTCTCTTCACCGGTGCTGTTAATCAGAAAAAAGGATGGGTCCTTTAGGTTTTGCATCGATTATAGAGCACTGAATGCCGCGACCGTCCCCGATCATTTTCCCATCCCAACGACGGACGAGTTATTCGATGAATTAGGGACAGCAAGATTTTTTACAAAGTTAGACTTACGGTCAGGCTACCACCAGATTCGCATGAGTGATGAGGATATTTTCAAAACCGCGTTTCGTACTCATGACGGACATTTTGAGTTTTTAGTGATGCCATTCGGTTTGACTAACGCACCCTCGACATTTCAGGCGGCGATGAATGAAGTTTTCAGACCTCTCTTGCGTAAATCAGTGATAGTGTTTTTTGACGATATACTTATTTATAGCCCCTCGCTGCTGGCACATGCCCGTCACATTCATGAGGTTCTGGCTATCCTCAAGACTCACCAATTTTTTGTGAAGATGTCAAAGTGCACTTTTGCATGCACCACGGTGGAGTACTTAGGCCATCTTCTTACGGAGGGTACTTTGAAAGCCGACCCGTCCAAGATCGAAGCAATGGTGGCATGGCCGGCGCCAACGACAGTAAAGCAACTGCGGGGGTTCCTCGGCCTGACAGGGTACTACCGTCGTTTCGTGGAGCATTATGCATCCATCGCTGGACCGTTGACAGAACTATTAAAGAAGGATAATTTTGTGTGGACTCCAGCAGCGGCCGACAGTTTCGCGGCACTGAAACAGGCAATGACGTCTGCCCCTGTCCTCCGCCTTCCGAATTTCGAGCGGACTTTTTACTTAGAAACTGACGCATCTGATTTTGGAATCGGGGCCGTTTTGCTCCAAGACGGACATCCGTTGGCATTCTTCAGTAAAAAGTTGGGACCGAGGCGACGGGTCTCGTCAACCTATCATAAGGAATTATATGCCATCGTCGAAGCAGTACAGAAATGGCGACAATATTTGTTGGGCCGGGAATTTGTCATTCGCAGCGATCAGAAGAGCCTAAAAGAGCTGCTGCAGCAGATAATTCAGACTCCGGATCAACAGTTTTACGCCCGGAAATTGATGGGTTACAAATTCCGCATTGAGTATAAAACCGGGGCTTCCAATAAAGTGGCGGATGCATTGTCTAGGCGGGAGGTCGACGTTTCTAATGATGATACCACGACCCCAGTGGACGAGGGATCGACAGTGGCAACAGGGGTGAACAGCGAACCTGCAACCTCGACAGAAGAAATGGGGCAAGCTCTGCTGGCAATTGCGCATCCGATTCCGGATATTTGGGCACTTCTTCGACAAGAAACGCAAAGCACGTCGGACTTGATTGAGTTACAGGCGGCTCTACAGCACGGAAAGGCGGACCGAGCAATTTCCTTAGTAGACGGATTACTGTACTATAACCGTCGCGTTTATGTGAGCCGTGATTCTGAGGCCAAAGCAGCACTAATGCACGAACATCACTCGTCCCCAGCAGCTGGTCATCCGGGTGTGGACAGGACGTTTAGGCGCTTGGCATCCTCGTTCTATTGGAAAGGGATGCGTAAAGATGTTAAAAAGTTTGTCGGTTCCTGTTACGATTGCCAGACTACAAAATACTCTACTCAAAAACCCGCAGGTCTATTACAGCCACTCCCGATTCCTTTACAAGTTTGGGAGGATGTGTCAATGGACTTCATTACGGGGCTTCCACCATCTCGAGGTTTCACGGGCATCATGGTGGTGGTAGATCGTCTTTCGAAGTACGCTCACTTCGCCTTGCTACCAGTTCGCTACAATGCATTGAAAATTGCAAACTTGTTCATCGAAACGGTGGTCAAACACCATGGGTTTCCTAAGACCTTGGTGTCAGATCGGGACCCTGTTTTCCTAAATGATGTTTGGAAGGACATGCTGCGTCTGAGCGGCACTAAGCTTCATTTTTCCACGGCGTATCACCCGCAAACGGACGGACAGACTGAGGTTAGGAATAGAGGACTGGAGCAGTATCTCAGGGCGTTCACCGCGGATAGACCAACTAAATGGGCGAATTTTTTGCCATGGGCTGAGCTCGCCTTGAACTGCTTCCATCACGAGGTACTGGGAAGGTCGCCCTTCGAGGCTCTGTACGGGCGCGAGCCCCCACCATTGATCATGGCGCAACCGTCGGCGACGACACCGCCGGATGTGGTGGCGCAACTCCAGCAGCGCCGCGAGACGCTTGCGTTGCTTCGGCAGAATTTGGAACGGGGGCAGCAGCGAATGCGCAAGGCGGCCAATCTGCATCGTCGCGACGTGGAGTTTGGCGTGGGGGATAAGGTGTTACTCAAACTACAACAATACAGACAACATTCGGTGGCGAAGCCATTATCATCAAAGTTATCTCGACGCTTCTATGGTCCTTTCGAGGTACTGGAACGGATTGGCCAGGTGGCCTACCGCTTGAAACTGCCCGAAGGGAGCCGTGTCCATAATGTGTTCCATGTTGGGTTATTAAAGCCATTTTTGGAGAGTGACAGTGGGGTCTACTCGGAGCTACCACCAGTATTCGCGAAAGGTATGCCGGTTGCGCGACCGGTACGGGTTACGGATAGGAGGACGGTTTGGCGTGAGGGGACGGCTGTCGACGAGGTTCAGCTAGAATGGTCAGATGATTCGGGAGATAGCCCGACGTGGGAGCCTGCCGAGTTGGTGCAACGGAAGTTCCCTACTCTCCTTGAGGACAAGGAGCATTCTAAGGAGGGGGGAGTTGTTACGGGTCCCCCGTCGGCGAGATTAAAGGAGCGCGAGGTGTCACACGAGGCAGAACTAGACGTCGACACAAACGTAGCGACGGAGCATCGACAAGCGGCACCGTCGCGTCGAGACCGATCGGAGCGGAGGATAACGAGGAGACCCGCGCGGTATGGTGAATTTGTCCCTCGTTAAGTAGGAGTCCTTCATTAGTTAGGATCCTTAAATTAGTTAGAATCTTTTTTGATTAGTTAGAATCCTTTTTGGATTAGTTAGAATCTTTTCATTACCGTAATTAGTTCAAGAAATTAGTTATAAATAGGGCGTCTATTTCATTCTTTTCTTCAAGAAATAAAAATACCTTTTTACGCAATTTATCGTTATTCTCCTCGTGCACCAAGCACGAACCCTCGAATTCGACGCCGGATTGATCGACGGGCAAAGCTCCCGCGACGTTCGACGCGATTTCATATCGTTCCGGAACTTTATTCATAACAATATCTTTATAATAACACTTACTTTATTTCACTTTATTAATAATTAATTATGAACTGTGATATGTCATTTAATACTTAATAGGTACTACTCCATATATATGTTGTCTGGAAAGAAATATTACTAATAAAATACTTTTTTTTTTCTAAATAAAGTCCGAATCGTAGGCTTTTTTCCATTTGCAAGCACAACAAATAAGTTGCACGCTTATCCTTGAATTTAACAGAGTACAATATTGAATTTTATGTGTTTGTCTTGACCAAACTTATTGATATTTTCACAAGTCTAAACTGTCAACATCACACGAAGATAATTGAGTTCCACTCTAATTAGTACTCAATTAAAGTTATTTTGATTAAATTCAAACTTTAATTAAACATTAAACAAACAGTACAAATTTAAATAGGTAGTAGAAGAGAACTATCATTTCAATAAAACGGAGCATGTTACAATTACAAAAGTCCTTGATTAATAAACCCTTGATCAAAACTTACATGCTAATACAACATAAGCCTCGATCACAAGAAGCCTAATCTACTAAACTCCTTAGTTTTATTTAACCAATTACCGCTAATTATCGGAACTCAAGCTAGTAATTAATTACCCCCATAATACAATAATTAACCATTTTAATTAACCACCACAATTCAGCACAGAAGTCTAGGCAGATCCACACAGGCGGGGCCCGCATCAGCCGGGAAAGCCGCCATCATCATAATCGGCTGGCTCAGCTGATTCCACGAGCCGCCGACATCCATATCCCCGTACGCGCCGCCGCCGGCGAATTCGATGATCTCGACGAGAGACTGCAGGCGGTGGCCGAGCTCCGCCTCCTGAGCGCGGAGGACGGCGTTCTCCGACTCGACGGCGGCGTGGTGCTGCGTGGCGGCGCGGAGGCTGGTGAGGATCTGGTGGTTCTGGCGCCGCAGCTCGGCTACCTGCGCCATCAGTTCCTCCATGTGCTTCTGCTTCCGGAGCCGGCTCCGCCGCGCCGACTCGCGGTTCGAGATCATCCGCTTCCTCTTCCGCAGATCCATCGTCAGCTGCAGATCTTCCTCCGACGCCGAATTCGCCACCGCCGACGACGAATTCGACGAGATTCCGCTCGATGAATAATCCATGGCACCAGATTAATTTTCAATTCAATTTCTTTTTTCTTTTTAATTAAAATTTGGGAAATATTTATTGGGATATATGATATGATATGTATATATATGTAGTAGAGCTTAATTAAGTAATTAGCTAAACAGAAGCGAGATTAATCATGAAATACAGTAAAACCAGTAGAGAAAAACGACGGAGAATGATTGAACTAAATGGGTCCTGCGCCTGTATGTGGAATTTATCATAAACCCAGAGAGAAAGAGTTCACTAAGAATTATTATTGCAGACATGAATCTCAGAAATCCACAACAATAATCTTAACATTAAGAACTCTTTTAGAGAAAAAGAAAACAAAAAAATCTCAAAACCCTAATTTTGGGAGGGGAGAGGGGATGATGATGATGATCTTCTATGTTGCTAGTGAGAGGAGGAGAGGAAGGGGAAGTGATAGTGTGGGATTGGCTGAGATTTTATAGAGAAAAAATGGGGGTGAAAATTGATGGAGAAATTGAAAAAGTGGAGTTGTGTAAGAGAAAAAGTGGAGTTGTGTAAGAGAAAAAGAAATGAAGTGAGTTTGGAATTTAAAAAAGTGGTTGTTATGTGGGGTAGGGAGTGGTGGGACCGACCAATTACAGCTGGGAAGCAACTTGATGCACTGCCACACGTATCCCACAGAAATACAGAATATTCTAAGAGTGTCCACGATGGGGGAGCCACGGCCATCGGCTCGGTGCGCGGCCCCCCATTGCAGAGAGCCGGGGCGCAGGGCCGGGAGCCGAGGGTGAGCCGCGGCTGCGGCCTTCACGCGGCTGAGCCGTGGGAGCCGCGGCCCTCCACTGCAGTGGGCCGCAGGAATTTTTTTTTTTAAAGTTTCGAAAATTACTTTATAAATATACACTCTCATTTCCATTTTTCCAACTTCATTTTACTTCCATTTTGCTCCAATCTTTCCTTCCAATTTCTATACAACCTTGGAACTATGGATTCCGACGATGAACAATTCCAACAAGCGGTAGATCTGGAGTTCCAAAACCTTGTTGCAGCGGTGCAACGTGAAGCCGACGAGGCGGAAGATGCGGCGGAGACCGCGGCTGAGGCGGCGGCGGCAGTCCCTCGGCCATTCTATCATCGGCGATTTTTCGACCGTGATCGTACCGGGGCTGACCGCCGGTTGATGGAGGACTACTTCAACGAGAACGCCCGTTATTCGGCAGAAATTTTCCGTCGGCGATTCAGAATGTCGCAACGTCTCTTCGTCCATATAGCGACGTGTTTGGCGCAGCGGTTCAGGTGCTTCAACTTGCGATATGATGCCTCCGGCCGACCCGGCTTGTCGACATACCAGAAGTGTACCATGGCAATTAGACAGCTTGCATATGCCGGGCCTGCTGACATGTTCGACGAATACCTACAGATGGGTGAAACGACTGCCCTACAGACGTTGAGGCAGTTTTGCAGGGGCATTAAGGATATCTTCAAAGGGGAGTATCTACGGAAGCCATCGGCTGATGATTGCCAACGTCTGATGGATATGCACGGGACTGTACATCATTTTCCAGGGATGTTGGGGAGCATCGATTGCATGCACTGGGAGTGGAGGAACTGCCCGGTGGCTTGGAAGGGGCAATTCACTTCTGGTTTCAAAGGCTGACATCCGACGATGATTCTTGAAGCAATTGCTGATAACCGCTTGCGAATCTGGCACGCGTATTTTAGGGTCGCTGGATTGAACAACGACATCAACGTCCTACGATCGTCCCACCTGTTCAATGACGAGAGCTGGGGTGATGGTCCGCAAGTTAGATTCATGGACAACGGCACTCGGCACAACATGGGGTACTATTTGGCCGATGAGATATACCCTCGCTGGCCCGTGTTTGTGAAGAAGATCCGACAACCCGTTGGACCGAAGCAAACCTACTTCGCGAAAAAACAAGAGGGTGCTAGGAAGGATGTGGAGCAAACTTTTGGTGTACTCCAAGCGCGATGGGCAATTATACGCTGCCCGGCTCGACAATGGCACGAAAATGATGTCGCAGACATCATGACTGCATGTATCATATTGCACAATATGATAATAGATGACGAAGGATTTGCTGTAGAGCGGTGGACACCGGAAGATGGTGCTAGTTCGAGCTCGGGTACTGCCATGGAGCCCCTGCAGATGGGTGTACCACGTAGTAATGAATACTTGATCCAGCGGTACACCGACATGCGGAGCCAAATATCGCATTCATCACTGCAGGCTGATATGATTGAAGAGGTCTGGAACCGTAGAAGTAGCGCCGCAGAGTGATTTGGGTTTCCCCCAGTGTTTTTAAACTATATTACTTTCGTTGTATAATTTTCCTATTTTAATATAATACAACGAAATTATAGTTACATTTTTTTTAGGTTGTGAATTTTTTTTGTTTACAATCCAAATTATTTTATTTTAGTTAAATTTATAAATATCATAAATTTAAAGACTAATAAAATTTATTAGACATAAATTAAAAAATATCATTATAAAAGCAAACAAATTAATTTTATTTTTTGGAGAGGGCCACATTTCGTGGCCCTATTGTTTTTATCCATTTCGTGGCCTTTACCATTGTGAAGGCCACAAGAGAGCCACGAATGGTGGCCGGGCCACATTTGGTGGCCTTCAAGGGCCACCATTGTGGACACCCTAATGTGCATAACCACAAAAAAAATTAATTTTATTATTTGTTTATAGTCATCTAAGTATTAATTGCGGTTTGTAGAATTCAGTTTTGGACTATGATTGGAAACAGGTCGGTTGGCTATTTCCAAAACGTTTGTTTATGTAGCTTAATCGGGGTAAGGTAGGATGAGAGGATCCCATGTTAATTTTGTTTGATTCATATTCTACTAAAAAAGGTGATATGTAATGATAAAAATCGATGATCTATCTTACTATTAATTATGAGAAATAAAAAATATTATTAAAATTAATTTATACATCCACAATTATATTGTGTTAGCCATTCCTTAACGATTTCTTTCATGAAATCACATCCTAGATTTGAGTTAATTCAACCATAACATATACCACATCAAAGAGATGATTTACCAACCTCCATCCATAGCTTTTATTTGATGTAGGGTGGAATTCCACGAGTTGATGTTTCCCCTAAAAGCTGCGGTTGATGTTTGTCCTTTCTTTGACTGAATTCTCCAGTTGATGTTATCCCCTCTTTTACCTCAAGCTTTTAATGATTCTTTTAATGGATAAAGAATCAACTTTAATGTATACTATATATATATATAATACCGTGAACTTTGTATATGAGAGACATGTAGATTTCTGTCATGCAACTCACGTATTGTGCATGTCTTTTCTTGTGTCTTTTTATGTGCATGGATACACATATATATAGTAATCACACGCCTCTATGAGAGATTGTGTCTCTTCATATATAACTCCAATTATACACCAACCGATTCTTTTATCAAAAGACATAATGGTTGAAATTGAATAACTAACTTGGTGGTGGTTGTCATAAGTAACCGCCATTCAATTTAATCACGGCAATGTATATACATATATACTAACTACCATTACTTTAATATATATATATATATACATACTATATACCTTACGTACATATCATATATATATATATATATATATAGTAATGAGTTCTTTATATATCCATGATAATAATAATAATAATAATATTAGAATTAGAGGTAAGAGAGGAGGGTTATCAACACACCCGATTCTAACTCTTTAATCGAAACCGATCCATCACGGTATCGTCTTTTATATTAGAATCCAACTTTAAGTATGAACTTGAACTTTAATATTAAACCAATATCTACGTAGGTCACATATATGAATATAAATATTCCTACATTCTCCCACTTGACCTTTGTATCTTTTAATGGTTTAATAACTTTTTCTGCGCATTTTAATATCAAGTTCATATATCCTTTAAATACCTATAAAGTTAGACTTGATTGAATCATGGCGGTCACACAATCATTTAGTCGACATGATCCCTTCCATGTATCACAAATCAATTCCAACTTCATATGATCCTTCCATTGAGATGAACCTTTATTCTCAATTCAACATATGTTATCTAAGAACCATACTGTATACAAACCTTAATGATAACATATCAATAAACAGAAACAGACTTTTATTGAATTCCAAGTGTCTTATTCCTTATGAGCACAATATAATTCATATAGCAAGACTTTCTCTATAATAATACCCATATACTTTTCATGGCCACTTGGGTAATCTTTCATTTAACGTAAACGTTCTTATTATATTGTTCTATTCTGCTCAAAGACACTTTATGTTTCTGTACTTCTTCCTTTACAAATAAGTACTCGCACTGCATGTGTGTATCACCTTTTATGTACCTATCTTTCTTTTATGAAGAAGATTTCTGCGAAATCATCACAACAAAATCTTAGTGACTTGGCCATAATGTTAACAATCCCAAGTCTCAAGATTTATGTTTCGCAATTACTTTTCATGAACTTTGGCCTCAAAGCGAACCAAAAATCAACTTTCATAATGGAAATAGCAATGACAAACTATTTTCCATTTTCCATGATATTGCTCCCACTAATTAAAGGAACAAATAGCCAATCATCAATTTCTACCATTGACGCATCAGGCATAATCTGAATCTGAACCAATGACATTTAAGTCATCAGATCATCTTTAAATAAACATGTGCTCTAGGTGCCTTGCAAGTACCTGAGGACTTTCTTTGTAGCCTTCCAGTGGTCCATACCGGGATTACTTTGATATCGACCCAGCATCCCAACCGTGAAGGTGATATCTGGTCGCGTACATGTTTGAACATAGTTCAAACTCCCAACCACTTATGCATAAGAAATCCTTTCCATCTCCTTACGCTCCAATTCATTTTTTCGGACATTTTATTTTACTGAACTTTTCTCCCTTCTGAATTGGAGCTATCCCTACGGAGCATTTATCCATTCTATATTTCTCTAAGACCTTATTGATATATCCTTTCTGAGACAAACTTAACAATCCTTGTGATCTATCCCAGAATATCTCTATTCCGATCACATAAGATGTCTCACCCATATCCTTTATGTTCAAAGAGAGATATTTCTTTACATTATGTAATAAACACATGTCATTTGCGGCTAGCAAAATGTCATCAACATATAGGACCAATATGATAAACTTACTCCCACTGATTTTAATATAGGTACATCTATCAACGATGATCTCTACAAAACCATATGAAACAATGATATCATTAAACTTTATATACCATTGTCTAGAAGCTTGTTTGAGTCCATATATTGACTTTCTCAACTTACATATTAACCCTTCTTGTCCTTCTATCACGAATCCTTCGGGTTTTTCATATATACCTCCTCTTCAAGTACTCCATTAAGAAAAGCCGTCTTTACATCCATTTGGTGAAGCTCTAAGTCATAATGAGCCACCAAAGCCAACACAATTCTTAAAGAATCCCTTTTTGAAACTGGAGAGAAGGTTTCTTTATAGTCAATGCCATTCTTTTGAGTGAAACCTTTGGCTACAAGTCGAGCCTTGTATCTTTCAATGTCACCTTTTGAACTACGTTTTGTTTTAAAGATCCATTTAGAACCAATGGCTTTAAAACCTGTAGACAATTCTACTAAGTCCCAAACATTGTTATCGCTCATAGATTTCAACTCATCCTTTGCTGCATTTAACCAATTTTCAGAATTGTCACTTTCCATGGCTTGTTGGAATGAGATCGGGTCCTTATCAATGCTCAAACCACATTCACTTTTCCACAGAATATACCACATAGTCATCCGATATGGCCGATCGACGTTCCCTTACTGATCGTCTTAAAGGTTCTATTGGTTCATTATTCTGTTCTTGAATTATGACTGGTTCATTTTCAATCTCAACAAGTGGGTTATGCACTTCATGTTGTTCAATAGGAACAACAACTTTAGGTGCAACAATAGGTGGATGAACAACTTTGTCTTGAACTTTATCAAAGTCCACTTTACGAGGTTCATCACTCCCACTAATTTCAATGAACCTAGCATTACCCGTCTCATCTATCCTCGTACTATGGTTAGGACAATAGAATGTATATCCTTTCGACATATCTGGATAGCCAATGAAATATCCACTGACCGTCTTTAAATCCAGCTTCTTTTCGTAAATTACATCCACTTAACATGCATCTAACCATATCCAAAAGAGTACGATTCCGCCTTTCCGCTACACCATTCTGTTGCGGAGTACCGGGCATTGTATACTGTGCACAAATGCCCTTGCTTTCGAGGTACTTTGCAAATGGACCCAGACATTGTCCAGATTCATTAAACTTTCCGTAGAATTCATCACCTCTATCTGATCTCACAACTTTGACTTTTCTATCTAGTTTCCTTTCCACTTCATCTATGAATATCTTTAAGACATTCACTGATTCAGCCTTTTCACGCAATAGATATATATAACCATACCGTGAGAAATCATCAATAAAGGTGATAAAATAATTTCTACCATCTCACGAAGGTGCATAAAAAAAAAAAAAAAAACCACATATATCAGTATGAATTAACTCAAGAAGTTGAGAACTCCTTGTGGCCGATTTCTTTACTATGTGTTTAGTTTGCTTCCCCTTTATGCAATCGATACACATATCTAGATCACTAAAGTCCAATTGAGGAAGAATATCATTCTTTACCAACCTCATTATCCTTTCTTTGGATATGTGACCTAGTCTTTGATGCCACAAGTAAGCCGAACATTCACTTGACATACTACGTTTTATGCCTCTACTTTCAATTTTAAACAAGGATTCAGAAAATTTTTCATCAAGATTGAAACTGTAGAGTGAATCAAACAATGTACCACTTCCATAGAAGTAATCATTTCTGTACAATGTAAATACACTTTTACAATCTTAACTTTAAATCTATGTTCAATATGAGACACATAAGTAGTAGCACCAGAATCTAACCACCAAGTATTATCAGGAACTTCATTAAGATTTGATTCAAAGCAAACGAAAATGTTATGTTTACTTTTCTTATCAAACCATGCCTTTTTCTTTTCGGACAATCCTTCTTGAAGTGTTCCGTTTCTCCACAGAAGAAACACTTCATTTCCTTCTGGATTTTCTTTTCGAGGCCTATCAGAAAAGAAGAATCATTACATTTGTCCTCCTTACTTGATTTAACCTTACTGGTGCTTGTTCCTCCATGACCTGTTAGATTCACTACTTGGCCATTTATCTTCTTTAGTCTCCCTTCCTCTTGAACTAACATGGCCTTTAGTTCTCTAAGGTCCCATTTATCTTTTATGGTGTTATAATTCACCTGGAACTGGCCAAATTCATTAGGAAGAGAGTTTGTGATGAATTGAACCAAGAACTGTTCGTGAACCTCCATTTCCAAGGTCGAGAGCCTTGCTGTCAAGTTTGACATGTGTGTTACATGCTTGTGAATAGGTTGAGACCAGTCAAACTTTCTTGTAGTGAGCTCACTCATTAAGCTCCCTACAATTGACTTATCAGCCAATTCAGATTGTGAACACTCCTTCATCTTTTCTATGAATTCCCTCGCATTCTCTGTCTTAGGCATGGATGGCTTGAAACTTTCTGCCATCGTCATCTTCATAAGATTGAGACTTAGCCTGTTAGAACGCTCCCAAGTCTCATATCGAGACTGTTACGTTTCGAAGCTCTCTTCTGTAATGGCTAAGGGTTCATCTTCCGTAAGTATGGCATGGTCAAGCACCATAACACCCAGTGAAAACCGGATCTGCTCTGACCATTTACCATAGTTCTGCCCGTTGAACTTAACGACAGAGTTTGCAGATGCATACATATTTTATGAGGCTACAACATTTATACATGTTTTCTATTAGTGCTTTGAGACTTTAACACATATTCAGATAACTGTAATAAACTTTAAACAACATGCATTCAAGCAACCTTTGGGTAATACTTAAACACACATACTTTCATTTGATGCTTGAATATACTTTAATGATCAATCACATCATACACATATCAAATAAGCATGTTGCCTTTGGGTATACATACTACATGTGATACTGTAGACAAAATTGATCCTTTTCGTTTTATTAACTCATATACAATGATCCACCTTTGGGTGATCTCCAAGTATATAGATAATAAAGTTATTGATCAATCAATTTTCATGTCATTTAGCATCCTTTAATCATGATCAATAAATAACCTTTCATCCTTTTCCATAATCATAATATCATATAACAAGACCACTTTGGTGATTAACAAGCTATATAACATTAACATGCATATTAAAAGGATTAAAAAATAACACACTCGGAAATTCCAGAGAGTTTGCCCGGTCGGGCGATTTTATACCTTCTAAATGCCCGACCGGGCGTTTGGCATAGGTGAGTCCAGAGAGTTCGCCCGGTCGGGCGTTTTTGTTCCGTCTAAACGCCCGGCCGGGCGTTCTAACGCCATGCATCGTCGACTCCAGAAAGTTCGCCCGGTCGGGCTTTTTGAATAACTGTAATCGCCCGACCGGGCGTTCACCAACGGACGTTTCTTTTGAAAATGCCCGGGTCGGGCGTTTTAAACGCCCGATCGGGCGTTTTCTCTGTACTCGTTTTCTCCCTTCGATTTTCATGTTTCAACATTTCATGAAACAATCACCCAATGCGCAGCGGAATCAAATAACATCAAAATGAAACAATGACATTCATATTTCAATTTTTAACACTTAAAATGGTGAATTAACCAAATCTAGATTGGCTCTGATACCAACTGTTAGCCATTCCTTAACGATTTCTTTCATGAAATCACATCCTAGATTTGAGTTAATTCAACCATAACATATACCACATCAAAGAGATGATTTACCAACCTCCATCCATAGCTTTTATTTGATGTAGGGTGGAATTCCACGAGTTGATGTTTCCCCTAAAAGCTGCGGTTGATGTTTGTCCTTTCTTTGACTGAATTCTCCAGTTGATGTTATCCCCTCTTTTACCTCAAGCTTTTAATGATTCTTTTAATGGATAAAGAATCAACTTTAATGTATACTATATATATATATAATACCGTGAACTTTGTATATGAGAGACATGTAGATTTCTGTCATGCAACTCACGTATTGTGCATGTCTTTTCTTGTGTCTTTTTATGTGCATGGATACACATATATATAGTAATCACACGCCTCTATGAGAGATTGTGTCTCTTCATATATAACTCCAATTATACACCAACCGATTCTTTTATCAAAAGACATAATGGTTGAAATTGAATAACTAACTTGGTGGTGGTTGTCATAAGTAACCGCCATTCAATTTAATCACGGCAATGTATATACATATATACTAACTACCATTACTTTAATATATATATATATATACATACTATATACCTTACGTACATATCATATATATATATATATATATATAGTAATGAGTTCTTTATATATCCATGATAATAATAATAATAATAATATTAGAATTAGAGGTAAGAGAGGAGGGTTATCAACACACCCGATTCTAACTCTTTAATCGAAACCGATCCATCACGGTATCGTCTTTTATATTAGAATCCAACTTTAAGTATGAACTTGAACTTTAATATTAAACCAATATCTACGTAGGTCACATATATGAATATAAATATTCCTACATATTGCACTTCATTAGTTGACTTATACTCTCTCGTTCTATTATATTAAAGTCATTTTGCCATTTTAATATATTCCATAGCAGTGGAGTCAACACATTTCTTCTCACTTACTTTACTATATCTTACTTTATTCTCTCATCATCTCTCTACATTTTTCTTTTCCTACTTTATTATTCTTTTTCTTAACTCACTTAACACAATTTTTCTTAATCTCTGTGCCCAAAAAAAATGTCTCCATTACTATGAAACGAAGGGAGTATTGTACTCCATTTGTAACAATAATTCATCTTTCTATTTCAATTTGTCCATAAAAACATAGTAGTTCCATTCAAAAATGAAAATTTTTCTCTCCAATTTTATTCTAATACTCCCTCTTTTCAATAGTAGTAAAGTCATTTTATCATTTTGGCACGTTTCATAGTAGTGGAGTCATTTGCGCTTTTAGTAAAAGTCAACATATTTCTTCTTACTTACTTTTCCATCTCTCTTACTTTCTTCTCTCAACTTTCCTCCCTCTCATACTTTATTTTCTTTAAATTTAATACATTACACACCTTTTCTTAATCTTCGTGCCGAAAAGAAATGTCTCAACTACTATGAAACGGTTGGAGTATTACTTATTCACAACTTATACATATTATTTATCTACTTTTTTCTCTTTCTCTTTCCCATTTTATCTACTTTTTTCTTTCTTTCTTATTTCAACCAATTTTTCTAATTCACTTACATATTTTGTCAAAAAAATTTATTCTCTCTTACTCTATTTTTTCACCATTTAAAAAGCCATTTTGACTCGTCACGAGTTTTAAAAAATTATTTGATTTTGTGAAGAAAAAAATGAGAAAGTGAGTCGGATTGAGACCATTTTAATATTATAATTTTATGATGAATTATGAGTGTAAAAAATTAGTAAAATGTGAAATTTGCATATTAAAAAAAAAGAATAGTTCATAAATCGTGATTAATTAAAATCACTAGAGTGAGTATTTTATTAATTTTTATTAAAACTCATATAATTGACTCATGTGACATTTTTGATTGACGGATGGAATAACATTTACTAGTACTATGACTTCTACGGTAAATGCTATTAGAAGAAGCCAAAGAAAAGTAGTACTTGCTTCATTTATTCCATTGAAAATGTTCATTATTTTATTATTTTTTTAGTTTATATTCATTTAAGGTATATTCTATATTTGAATATAAACATCTCTCCTTTTTTTCTCAAAAAATGTGACGGAATTGAAAGCATTAGAAGAGAGAACAAATTTCGTAGCACTGAATACTATTCCCTCCGTCCCGGCAAAGATAGAAACATTTTTTGGCCGGCACGGAATTTTAGGAGTTATTGGTTAAAATGTTTAATTGGTGAGAAAAAAAGGTGTGGTGTAAGTATTAAAATAAATAGAGAAAGAAATATGAATATTTTAATAGCAGTGAGAAAAAAATGGTTGGGTGTGTTAATTGGAGAGAGAAAATTTTCAAAAAGGAAATGTCTCATCTCAATTGGAACAAACTAAAAAGAAAAACGTGTCATCTTAAGCGAGATTAATGGAGTAGTTCAACTAATTGAATGCGTTAGGAGAGATAACGCGTAAACGACGTCGTGAAGCTTCTCCGAAGTAACAGACAAAATCTTAGGTGGGCTACGGAATTAATTATGTTGGTCTAAGTTACGGGTCTGTTGTCGTATATACCCCTGCTTTGGATAAATGAGGACCGCTGCTTGCGTGATTTTGTGGTTATATCTGTAATTTGCTGAATAGGGAGATTCCATCTATTTTAAGGTTTTTTATTAAAGTGGGGTAGTAATTGTACCGTACAATTGTCACTTAAATAAGCTCTACCTTTTAGAGTATTTAAAAGTGGGATCTTCTGAGTCATTAATTATTAAATTTATTTTTCAGGATCTTCTCAATTTATACAATAATAAATTAATAATATTGGGTGTTTCGAAAATGTTACAGAATTCGAAAATTCAAGTGTTATTGCTTAACTTTACGAAATATTCTAGAATTTTAAAGCTATTATTTTAACAATTCAACTTAACATTCTTGAATTGTAAAACTGCGTATATAACTCGCCGCAAAATATTCAGTTTAATATGAATGCATATTTTGCCAAAAAAAGTGACCGTCTACTATAATCTATTGCATTGAAATTTGTAGGTTTGTACACTACAAATATTAATGGGGGAGGGGGGAAGATTTAACAACCTAAAATAAGAACAATAAATTACTTTTAAACAAAAAATGGCTAAATTTTATATTTCTTAATCTAATACTGTTGATTTTAGGCGATTGCAACAAGAATTAAAACAAGAATCACAACACCGAAATTACGTGGTTCAACGTAAAAAGTATACATCCACGGGAAAGTACTTCTCACTATATTGATTCTTGTTCGAGGTGAAGATTACAAAAACAAGGAAGGAAAATAGTAATGACACTAGACGAAGAAATTAAGAACTCGAGCTCACAAAACGCAGTGTGAATCGATCAACTCTAACACTATAATCTCCCCTTGGACCGAGTTGCTGATCTCTCTCTATTTTCCCTCTTTTCTTCTCTCTGGTTGCAGTTTTGGGAAAAAAAACGAATCAGCTCAAAATGAGCTACCCCAATTCTTATATATGAGATCAACGATCCAGATTATAAGATCTAATCCGCCGCATCTGGACCGTCCATTTCCAACAGCCCTCAGCCAACTTAGCTGTTGGAATTCTTCCAGAATAAGCTAAGCTTTGACGCTTCCACAATCAAACCATTTTGTGATCACTTCCTTAACAATCTCCACCTTGAGAACTAAATGGTTGATCATACTTTCCACAACAACGACTCCGCCTTAAAGAGAAAGCACACTCACCAGTTTCAGACAATGTCTGAATTTTGAAACTGGTAGTGCCTTTGTTAAACAATCAACAACATTCTCCTTAGTCCCTACTTTCTCCACCTTGACTTTTCCTTTCTCGATGATGTCTCTGATGAAGTGTAGTCTGATGTCTATGTGCTTCGTCCTCTCATGGTGAATTTGTTGCTTAGTAAGGCAGATAGCACTGTTGCTATCACATAGCACAGTGACTGATTCTTGAATCAAGCCAAAGTCCCCCTAGATCTCTTTTAACCACACGACCTCCTTTATTGCTTAAATCAAAACAATATACTCTGCTTCTGTAGTTGATAAAGCCACAACAGACCGGAGTGAAGATTTCCAACTCACCGCACTGCCATAAAGGTTAAAAATATATCTTGGTTGGCATTGAAGTGGTTGTTGAAATACATGAAGTGTTCTAAGAGAACAAGTATCTTGTACAGAAAAGGCAAGGGGATGCAGGAACCTCTTATTGGCTACTGCGATTCAGTAGCCGATAAGAGGTTCCTGCATCCCCTTGCCTTTTCTGTACAAGATACTTGTTCTCTTAGAACCCTTCATGTATTTCAACAACCACTTCAATGCCAACCGGTGTTCCCTTCCATGCTCCTTTATGAATCTGCTGGTGACACTAATAGCATGGGCTAAATCAGGTCTGGTGCATATCATGCTATACATGATACTGCCCATAATATTTGAATAAGGAATAGCCTTCATCTCTTCTTGCTCTTGTACTGATTTTGGGACTTGATCTTTTGACAGTTTGAAATGCTGGGCAAGAGGGAATGACTTTTCTTCTGAGTCTTGCATCTTAAATCTGTTGATCACTCTCTGAATGTAGTCACTTTGGTTTAGCCATAATTCCCCAGCTTCTCTATTTCTGGAAATATCCATCTCCAATATCCTCTTAGTCTCTCCCAAGTCCTTCATCTCAAAACTTTGCATCAATTCTTCTTTTATCTGCTTTACCTCACCCAAAGTCTCTGCAGCTACTAGCATATCATCAACATACAACACTAGGTAGGCTGCCTTCTTCCCATTTCTGGTCCTTACATACACACAATCATAATAATCTGATTTTAGAAAACCAATCTTGGCCAGATGAGAATCAAACTTTCTATACCACTGTCTAGTGCTTTGTTTCAAGCCATAAATGCTCTTCTTGAACAAGCAAACTTTATCTTCCCGTCCTTCAATAACAAAACCCTCGAGTTGCTCCATGAATATAGTTTCCTCAAGATCCCTATAGAGAAAAACTGTATTTACATCAAGTTGATGTAATTCCTAGTCTAAATGAGTCACAACAGCTAGCATTATTCCCATTTTAATATTATAATTTTATGATGAATTATGAGGGTAAAAAATTAGTAAAATGTGAAATTTGCATATTAAAAAAATAGTTCATAATTCGTGATTAATTCAAATCAATAGAGTGAGTATTTTATTAATTTTTATTAAAACTCATATAATTGACTCATGTGACATTTTTGATTGACGGATGGAATAACATTTACTAGTACTATGACTTCTACGGTAATTGCTATTAGAAGAAGCCAAAGAAAAGTAGTAGTTGCTTCGTTTATTCCATTTAAAATGTTCATTATTTTTTTAGTTTATTTCATTTAGGTGGTGTTCAGTTTCCAAGATAAAATAATACCAAGATACAATCTAGGATTGAGTTGTGAGATTATTATAGTCACAGGGGGTTAGCTATGACTAATTATCTCATGATTATCCATCTAGGATTGAGTTGTGGGGTAGAATCTCATGAACCAAACATACTACAAAATTAATCCCGGATACAATCCTGCAAACCGAACACCCCCTTAAGGTGTTCACTTTCTATATTTGAATATAAATATCTCTCCTTTTTTTTTCGTTACCTTTATTATCTCCTTATTTATCTAATAATTTCTTTAAAAATTTCATAGCACTCAATAATATAAACATTTTGAATGGGACGGAATTGAATGCATTAGAAGAGAGAACAAATTTCGTAGCATTGAATACTATTCCCTCTATCCCGGCTAAGATGAAACATTTATTGGCCGACACGGAATTTTAGGAGTTATTGGTTAAAGTGTTTAATTGGTGAGAGAAAAGGTGGGGTGTATGTATTAAAATAGATAGAGAAAGAAAAATGAATATTTTAATAGTAGTGAGAAAAAAATGGTTGGGTGTGTTAATTGGAGAGAGAAAGTTTCGAAAAAGGAAATGTGTCATCTTAGTTAGAACAAACTAAAAAGAAAAATGTGTCATCTTAAGCGGGATGGAGGGAGTAGTTACTGCAACTAATTGAATGCATTAGAAGAGATAACGAGTAAACGACGTCGTGAAGCTTCTCTGAAGTATTCACTCTGTCCACGAATAGTAGTCTTGTTTTTCCATTTTAGTATGTCCGTGAATAGGAGTCCCGGTGCACTTTTACCATAAATGGTAATAGAGTCTCATCTTCCACTAACTCATTTCACTCACATTTCATTTAAAATTAATATATATAAGTGGGACCTCTATTTCATTAACTTTTTTCCATCCACTTTTCTTAACATTTCTTAAAATTCGTGTCATCCATGAATGAGACTCCTAATGGCCGACGGACGGAGTAATAAACAAAATCTTAAGTGGGCTACGGAATTAATTATGTTGGTCTAAGTTACGGGTCTATTGTCATAAATACCCCTGATTTGGATAAATGAGGACCGCTGTTTGCGAGATTTTGTGGATATATCTGTAATTTACTGAATAGGGAGATTCCATCTATTTTAAGGTTGTTTATTAAAGTGGTGTAGTAATTGTACCGTACAATTGTCACTTAAATAAGCTCTACCTTTTAGAGTATTTAAAAGTGGGATCTTCTGCGTCATTAATTATTAAATTTATTTTTTCAGGATCTTCTGAATTTAAACAATAATAAATTAATAATATTGGGTGTTTCGAAAATGTTACAGAATTCGAAAATTCAAGTGTTACTGCTTAACTTTACGAAATATTCTAGAATTTTAAAGCTATTATTTTAACAATTCAACTTAACATTCTTGAATTGTAAAACTGCGTATATAACTCGCCGCAAAATATTCAGTTTAATATGAATGCATATTTTGCCAAAAAAAAGTGACCGTCTACTATAATCTATTGCATTGTAATTTGTAGGTTTGTACACTACAAGTATTAATTGGGGGGGGGGGGGGGGGGGGGGATTTAAAAACCTAAAATAAGAACAATAAATTACTTTTAAACAAAAAATGGCTAAATTTTATATTTCTTTATCTAATACAAATAGCAAAATGTTTATTTTTACTCCTTTTGAGCTAAATTAATATTTTGACACATTAACTCCAATAAAAAATACATTAAATAAAAATAAGAGTTAAAGACAAATTTGTCCAAATGAGAATCTAGCAAAAGTAAAATTTCATCCATTAATATAAGAAACAAAATGTATCCACATTTATTAATTTGCCTCATAATTCATAACTCTTGATTGTGAATTATTGAATTTTACTATTTTAGCATTAGATTCACTTGATATCTTGTACGGACTTTGAATCAGGGTTCAAATGTTCCAAATAAAAGATTAAATGGGTAAATGACATTTTGTAACTTTACATAAAATTGTTTTTTTTTTAAATATTTCAGTGAATGATTTTTACTTTATTATCTAATAATGGACCCTTATCTCTGTTTTCTAAAAATAATATAAAAACATAGTCACCGGACGCCGCTTGGTTAGGCTTTACGTCCTGTATGTAGTGCCAATATACAAATCAAATAATTGAAATATATGTTACCAAAATAACTTTTTTACAAAATAAAATAATTTATTTGCAACAGAAAATATCATATCATGTTATTTTCGTGTACAATCACATATTTGCTGTAGCCAAATATACAACAACATGTGTGCGGCAATCATACACTTGAAATTCATCATTTGCTTCTTACGTCTATTTTTCTATAATTGTACAATAAATTTAAATTTGTCCCGTTTTTTATAATGATGTAAAATATTACTATTACCACTATTTGTTAATTTCACGATTTCACTTTTGAAAACCAATCATGCCATTCCAGCAAAACGTAATGTTCTCACACATCGGAAAAAGTCACAAAAGTGGCAATCATTTATAGGACTTTTACTTGTTTGATTTCTCACTCGAAAAATATATACTCCTAGTATTTAGATTTTATAATTTTATTTTAATTAGTTTAAGTAAGATAGTAGTTTTTTTAATCAAAATCGCCCTTTATGGGCGAGGGGTTTAGGCAGACCCCCGACCCGTGAATAAGATCAAAAATATAATATTCCAACACGTGATCTTAGCCCAAAAGTGACTAAGATCCAAACAAGGATATGAAAATGCAAAGTAGAGGTCCCAGAAGCCGGGATCCTCAATGCTATCAAGAGAAAAAAATGACTAAATACACAAAAGGAAGATACGAATATAGATCAAAACCAACCATCATGGGAGCAAAATCAATCCACATCTCTACGTCGCAAACGGAAGTTAGGATATCCCAGCTGGTCCATCCTAACTAGCGCCTTCAGGTACCGAGGCGCAGAGATTGGATTGTAGTACGTGAGGGTAGGGGTCTGGGCCCCCTACCTGCCAGAAAGTCGGCAGCCCGGTTCCCTTCTCTGAAGATGTGTGAGAATCGAACATGCCGCTGAGCTGTCATACTCCGGATCAAAGCCATGTGATGTCTAAGATCCGTGGATCTAAGCTGTCCAGATGACAACAAGGTAACCAGAGTCGCTGAGTCTAGCTCTATCCAAATGTGAGTCGAGAGCTCCATAGCCATCTCCAAACCCCGAATCAGAGCCAAAAGCTCTGCCTCAAAGCTCGATGATGCAGCAATCGGACGAGTATTATTTTTAATAATTTATAAATAAATTATAAAATTACAAAAACATTCATACATGTTTTAAAACTGAAGGCCCCGTGGGCCATGTGCACCAACATAAGTGATGCTATGCAACAATTCAAACTCTTAAATCGGATTCGTATTCATCAATACTTCCTTATACCTCATTATTTTAGAGCGAATATGAGAAATCTATTACTCTTATATTGTATACCGTCGCGAAATTAATAGGAGTAACAGTTATATATTCCACATTATCTAAAAAATTAATAATTACAATGCTTCCTTTTCATAATGTTTTTTTATACAGTACTCCCTCCGCCCGCCATTAGGAGTCCCGGTCACTTTCGTGCATTCGTTTTGTAAAAATGATACTAATAAATAGTTAAAGTGGATAAATGGTAAAGTGGAAGAGAGAATAATGATAAGAAGACATTTGTCAACATTATTCTCTCGCTTACTTAACCATTTCTGCACTTTAATTATTTATTATCATTTTTACAAAATGAGTGTGCAAAAGTGACCGAGACTCCTAATGGCGGACTCTGAGAGTACTAATTATGCTTTCTTTTCATATTGTTTTTTTTGTATACAGTAATTATCTTTGCTCGTTTCTGCTTGGTAGTTTGTATAAGTATTTTTTATAGGAGCTGCTTGTGTCAGTTTTCTGATTGATTAGCTTTGTTGGCTTTTCCTTTAGATTGACTTAGTTGTACATTTTGGCTAGTTTTCATCTCTGTATTTTGGACTTCTTGCTGGCTAGGATGGCTTGAGCCTGCTTCTATATGCATTAAAAAAAATCTTTTTTTTGGGTGGTAAATTACAACCTTTGATCGATCAAACAACGTCGGTAAGTAACAATATATATTTGCAGCACATGTATGATGCATACCAGCACGACAACATATATACTCATTTTTTTTTTTAATTTTATTACTTATATATGCATAAATGCAAAATAGTCTCTACGTTATGGGTATACAACATTGAACGTAGATTCTGAGATACAATTCATATGGTAATTTTATAAATAACTTATGGTAAAATACAACAGAAAATAATGAAAGGGATGATTAATAATTTTGTAACAATTTTCCGTGTGTATGAAGACAATCACTTTCAGCATTTTAATAAATATGTTTAACTCTTGAGTCGTTTAGTTATCATGTTATACATTCGATTTGACTATGAATAGCAATATAATGATAGAGCCATAGAGGCGTGGCCAAATTGATCTTTATTAAATTAATCAACCTCAGAGTACTGTTATATATTCCCCTAAAAAGGTTCACATTTTTTTTATCACTATTGCAAATCGGATAAATTAAGTGTGAAATATAGAAAATAGTACTTAATTTGTGAAAGGTTCATCAAATAAAAAGGGAAAATATACTCAGTTTTGAATGGACATATTAAATTGAAACCCAGCATTTTATTAGCAAAACATATTTTATTTATTTTTCTTTTACGGCGCACCATGAGCACATGTAAAATACAATAATTTATGTTTAAAAATGAATTTAACACATTTAAAAAAACAGTGACGATATTCTTATAAGTTAGAATGAGGGAACACTTGACTTTATTAGGCGGAGATTAAAATACAATTTGATACTACTACTTATTTTCAAACCAAATACTTAAAATATAAAGAATGCCGCGTGATTGCTTTTCGGCCATTAATATCAAGAAAAAACAAAATTTTGAAGCATCATTTTACATTTTGAAAATATTTGTTTTATTGTGTTGGTACAATGCATGCAGACCTTTTTTTTTTGAGCTTAGTGAAAGTGGGCTAGTGGGTAGTTTATATTTATTAAAACCATTAGTAATTTTTTAAATATCAAATTAAGGTGTCAAGATTGGCTAAGATATGAGCGCATCTTATCCACTAATATAATGTTAATAGCCTAATAGGTAAAGTGCATTAAGTATATGTTGATTTTTTCTTTCAAAAAAAAGAAAAGGCCTATATTGGTCAGAAGACTAAGCAAAGAAGTACAAAAATAGAAATAAACAAAATTAAACAGAACCAATCAACGAACAAACTAGTCTAAGTGAAGCATCATAAATACAAAACATTTACTATCATTCTATCAACAAAGTTGAAGAAACACTACTTAGAGGAGGAATATGATGGTCAAATTTGCTTTAATCATCAAGAAGGCAATCGTATCCCAAACATCTTCTAATTTTAGGTATGTTTTTACATTCCTGACGAATAAAGAAACTCACTTTTCAAAATATGAACAATTTCGTACGAACAAACGAACATAAATTTAAAAACGGTATCACGATTGATTTAAACCTAAGATAAAGGTACCTGTCATTAACTACACTATCACTAAATCAATACACCTACATAGGGCCAAAATGATAAGCTATTGTTATTTTACTTAACTATGATATTGGACATGGTGATTCATTGCGATATAGTAGTATAAATAGTGGGCCCAAAGATAGAAATTTGTTTATAATCTTTGTGGGCTTTGTGATCAATCTATTTACATATTCACAATATTATTTTGGGCTAGAATAGTACTTACTCGACCAGTCATATATATAAAACAATGGACTTAACGCTTCTATATTTAGATATCATTGATTATTATCCACTCATAATTTACTAGAGATTATTATAACGTATTTGTTACGATTAAGTATATATTTATGCTCAATTAGCTAAAATCAAGTTCATTGCGTGAAATTTGAGTTTTGTGTCATATTTTTATGCTACTATTTGGATTTTGTTTATACATAAATAAAGTATACTGGCTTTCTTTTGTAAAAGAAAGTTCATAGACTCAATTTAAGTGGAGTTGAAAGCAATGTCTTTCAACAGGAAGGAACATAGGGGCTTAGTTAAAATAACAATATACACCTAAATTCGCTTTAGTCCAAATTTATAAGAAATATTTATATTTATATTTATTGCATTCGAACTCAAGCATTAAAAGGAAACATCCAAAAAATAAGAAGTTTTGGACCCATAAATAATAAATAGTTCTTGTAAAGTTTACAATGTAGACTATATTTGACTAGTCCATTTGCGACATACTCGATGATTTGGATCAATTAAATTCCTTTTTGGTCATTTCAATGTCGCATCGCCACGGCTAATTTTGCTATTTCAATTCATTCAATTATTTCGGTTATAGTAAATTGGTAGTATGATTTTTATTTTCGTCAATTATTGACGAAATTGATTAACTAAGGAAAGGTTGGTGGGATTCCTAATTTAAAATTTTCCCCGGTATTTGTGGTCTATTTTACTTTTATGGGTTATTGATTAGTACTTTTAAGTTTAGGAACACAAATATCGGGTTTAAATTTTTTATTTTTGTATTGGTGTGATATGTGTCGGAATATGAATATTCAAAACTAATCAATATCATTATTGTAATCGCACACATAATAGTACTCCTATTAAAAAGATATAAAATTAGACCTGATTGATTTATAAATATTTATATACATTTGCAATTGTTATAAATACAACTATATATGCTCCAACTGGACTAATTTCTCTAAAAATATGTACTATAATCTATAATTATTATATTTGAGTCAACATGAATATACAGACATTTTGTGTCCAAGTACGATGAATTTTGTATCCTTAACTCTAGCAGAACATTGATTTCATGAATCATGACTGACATTAATTTAATTGAGATAATTTATTTTTCAATATAAAATTGGATTAACCGGCAGCGATTCCGTTTATACTGAAGGAAATAGATATATGTGATGAAAAAATCGAATTATAACAAGATGTCCAAAATCAACATATGTCTAATAATATAAGACTAAAGTCTCAAAATGATCCTTAACATATTGCGTTTTTTTTTTTATTTTAGTCCAAAACATCATCTTTTGAATTATTCGGTCCCTCACATTTGAAATCGGATCACATTTGGTCTATTTTGGACGGTTCCGTCAATTTTTTGACGGTTTTAATTACCATGGTCACAAATCCGTCACTAACTGAGAGAAATTGATCCGTCACTAATCCGTCACAAATCCGTCACTAATCTGACTGAAGGTTCAGCCGAACCCTTCATTATTTCTCTCTCTAGCCAGACTACTTACGAGATGTCTACTCCGGCTGAGCCACCGGTCACCACCACCAGCTCCGCCATGTTCCGGCCGTGGCCTCAGTTCCTAGACCTCTCCGCCCTCAGCATCCTCGTCTCCCTCTCCGAATCGACCTACCGCGTCACCCAAAACCTCCGCTATTTTCTCCCAAACTACGTCGTTCTGACCTTGATCATCTTCCTCCTAACCCTCCTCACCCGCCTCCTCAACCACAGGTTGAAATCTTGTTCCCCTCAATAATATAATAATGTAATGTGTTTAATAATAATTGAATAAAGTAAAAGTACAAAGAAACCCTCGCATTCTACTCTTTCTCTAGCTTAATCAACAGTAGCATTTCATTTGGTATACACCTTTGCGTTAATTTTAATGATTGTGTTGTAATCAAGATCATTTAACGTAAACTTCACTTCAATAATAAGCAAACTATTGAAAGTGAAATATGGCCATATTAATTGAGTGATGATAAACAACCAAATTTTGTACAATTAAAACAAGGTTATAATAATAATTTGATGTATTAATTATATATTAAAAAGACTTATTAGCCTTTAACCTCATTTTTTATTTTTATATTTGAATTTCCTTTCTATTATTTTTAAAATTTGAATTAAAGTATGCACTAATTACATTTATGGTTCCAAAAAAAAAAAAATTATACACAAATCATAAATATATGACCACAATATTATGCACTTTCCATGTACTATATATGCATCCATATATTTTAGAGTAAACTATAAAAATTATCCCTAGACTATGGGTTTACCTCGCCCATAGTCCTTGGACTTTAAAAATATCCTCAATAGTCCCTGGACTAAGGGTTTATCTCGAAATTGATCATTTTGCACTGTTATCAGACGAAAATATCCTTTTGAGGGTTTGGGTAATTTTGACATTTCAAAATTCGTACTGTTCACTGCGTCAGCACATCATTGATTTTGTACAGGTTTTGTAATGATTGTTTTCTCTCTCTCTCTCTCTTGCCTCTCTTTTAAATATGACCATATTCTATCTCCTATCTCACTTCTTCTTCTTCTTCTTCTTCTTCTTCTTCTTGTGCCAACCATTCCCTCCGTAAAATCTCGACGCATTATTCTTCTTCTTGTTGTTCCTGCTTCCCTCTGCAACGTCGAGCTTGTCTTCATGTCTTCGATGTCCGTTAAAAATTCGGCTGATGGATGAGGAGGGAATGGTTGTAGGTGTCTCCGGTTTGAGTACGAAAATTATATGTGCCGGCAAAGAGCGATTCTCAAAATCGTTGTCGACGCAAGAAAGCCATCAAATGGAATGTTGTATTTCGTTTGCGAGAAAAAGGACAAGGTTGGAGGCTGCAATTATTTTCGGTGGTGTCATCCCAAGTGTGTGAATTTTGAAGGCTGCAATTACTTGGTTGGGAACAGTGGGCGTGAAGACGAAGTTGATTCTGAAATATATCCAAAGCGGTGTGTAGGTGAAAGTAAAGTGAATGATTGTATTTTGGTGTTATTTGCTGGGTTTTCATTATTGTTAGTTTCGTTTGTAGCCATTCTGGTGAGTTTGATGAAGTAGGTTTTGACAGGTAGATTGCAGTGTGTGGGGGAAACATTTGGTGAATAAACATTTTACGAAGAAGAATTGTAATTTGAAGTGAGTGATCTTGGTGAAAATTTTGACGTGTTTAAATCGGTATAATTTGATTTTGTTTGATTTATGTGTTCTAAGTATGATTTTTTTGAAGTTGAAAGTTTTAGTTTTTGTGATTTGAATTAATTAATTTGGCAATGAAATTAACCATGGCGGAAATGGGTATTCTTCGATGGGTATGAAATGGGTAAACGAAGGTACCTAGTAAGGAGTTCTATATCTCGTTGGAAATCTTACTGAGTTGTTGAAATATATCAGATGTTGTATACTATACGGCTAAAACAACACAAAAAAATATCAAAATTGGTTATTAGAGGTGGTTCCAAAAATAATATCAAATGTAGTATACTATACAGCTAAATCAACACAAAATAATATCAAAACTGACCATCAGATGTAGTACAAAAACTAATATCAGATGTAGTACAATAGTGTACTATACGCATAAAATAATATCAAATAGGATAGATACTTCAAAAACTAATATAGTATCGGGTTTTAAAGAAATATCAGATTTAGTCCCTGAGTATTGGGCATTTTATCGACATTTCAAAATTCTAACTTTTTCAATCTGTCAGCCTCACCCAGATTTGCATGTACTCTCATATATACACATATGGGGTATTGACACGTAGAGAGAGAGAGAGAGGAAAAATTGAGTGACTTTCGATAAACCCTTCCATCTTCCCACCATTTTCATCCGTTCATCTTTCTTCCCTCACACCAACCCTCCATTTTCCCTCTCATTTTCCTCTCACCTGCTTCTAACATATGCATTTTCGCACTCTCACTCCTCTCTGTCGTGGCTGGTGACCAAGCAAATCGCCAGTGTCCACTCTCCAAAAGTTGTATCGCCAGCCACAATCCCGAAGGGGACAAATCAGTGACCGTGATGCCGCTGAAAAAAGGGGACGAAAGAAGAAGAACGATGATGGTGCTAGGTCAAGTCAAAATACGCTGAACAATGATGGTGTTGGGTCAAGTCGAAATACGAGGAACAATGGCGGTGCTCGCCCTAGCCGTCCTCGAGTGATAATAGACCTTGAGCAGGAGAAATGGCAACTCCGTGGTGGACATATTGAAGGGAGGATTTTTACATGTGTGTCGTATGCACGTGTTCCCCCTTTCAACAAGATTTATAATTTTCCCACTAATGCAACAAATATTACGAAGTATAAGAGGCAAGAGTGAGGTCGAACCACAGAGACTAGGGACCTACTCGAGATTGTTTCTACGACACAAACGGAAAAGGGGTCGGTTGATGCCACACATTCATTAAGGGCTGAGTAACTACTAGACCTGGGAATTTAAACCTAATCTATTCTATCTACTGGATCCAGAGAACTGAAGGTGCTTCAAATGTAATTGCAATCATGATTTGAAACTGAAAATTACTTTAGATCATTCACCAAATTTCCTGGGTCAAGCAAATAAGTTTCCTAAACCAGCCAGACATCAGAGCGTAAGAAAAGCAACAGAACAGATTTCCCTAAATAGCTACTGACAAGAAAGCTGCCACTAACAAACTAAAGCAGATCTGATTCTAACTACTAGCAAACTTCATCTTCTTCATGAATCCAATGGGAAATACAAAACAAAACAGAGCATTAAACACCATGAAAACAAAGCAATCTCAGATCTAAATTTAAACATGAAATTAAAGCCTAAGCTAACAGATCTACGCTACTGGGTCTAGCAGATGCGAGATCGAACAACAAACAACCATAATCATGCAGAATAGAAACAGAGAACTTCAGATCCACCAACACAGATTCAGATCCACCAACACAGATTCAGATCCACCACAATCCAACATCGAAAACGAAACGTAAACACGAAATTCAAGCTAGAACTGCCAGATCTACTCTCCTGGATCAAGCAGAAAGCGGAATAAACACAAATTAACCTTGCATGCATCACCTAAACTAACAAATCTCAGAAATCGAGCACGTGAATAACTAGATCTCAACCTCTAAACTATTGGAAATCGTGTAAACATCATGGATCTAAACATCTAAGCCACCAATTGCGAAAAACGTCCAAGAAACATGAGTAAATAGCATCATCAACGTGAAAATAAACACCAAAGCTTCATAAAACCAGAAATAGGTCGAGATCCAAAGGCGGAGTCGTCAATTCCTCCGATGAAACTCGAGATCCAACTACATCGTCTCAAAAGTGGTAAAGAAAGCAAGGATCCAACGTCGGAGTCGTCAATTCCACCGTCGAAACCATTGAACTAAGCTAAGAAATCAGCAACTAAACTAAACTAAGCTAAGAAAACGGTGGCGTTAAGCGCCTATGAGAGTTTCCTACCTAAACTACGAGAATGGTAGCGTTAAGCGCTACCGAGAACTTCCTACCTAACTACCATAGCGTTAAGCGCTCCCCTTCTTCATACATGTTGGTCCCTTTATATAGGGAGGCTTCAAGCTCGAATCCCTAGGACATGCTCTTCATGATTTGACGTTTGTACCCTTAAAATATGATCTTTTAAATCTGCTCATTTCTTCACCTTTTCTGCTCCATTTTCCCCACCCCGGGTAATTTATGTGCATTCCTAGGTCCAGCAGATTTTTCACACACCTGCTCTCCTGATAATTCTCCTTGACCTAGTGGATTTTTGACACTTTTTACTTATTTTCTGTTCATTTTGCATCTGCTCGGTCAATTTGCAGCATCTACTTGACCCAGCCAATATCTGCACACTTAATCTCAAATTTGCGCATTATCTCCCCAAAAAAACATGTAATATTACCAAAAACCAATGCATAACGAGCCTTATCACATATCTCCATCTTCCACCCGGAGCTTGAATATGGTACGCATTTTATCATTTAAAAGTGTATTGCTATGTACTTGAAAAAATGAAGAATTTGTAATTATGTAATGTTGAGGTTAGGGTTCTGTGAATATTGATCGATTTTATGCATCCGAAAATGATAGACATTTTTGAACTAATGGATTTTGTTGTTTTGCGTAACTTTGAACAGAGAATAGGCCAAATTGTTTTACAATTGCCCTTCACCACCATGGTATGTTCCGCGCTGGAGATTACATTACGGGATTGTTAAACTACATCGACTATGTGAGCATATTGCAGTTTGACCAGTTCGAATTGGCAAGTATGATGGTCAGAGTTGGGTATCCAAGACACACTATATGTAAGTCTTATTATTGTCATCCCCATTTCAATGATGGATGCGTGGGTACTCAAATTGGGCATCCACCTGATCCGCTCATCGAAGAAGACGATGTCTCTCGATTTACGAAGTTGCTATAGCTCGAAATCGAGGCTCATTCACGTTTACGTGGTTTAGATGACAACTACAGACGCTTGGGCACGACAGCAGGATGACCAAATTGAGTTGTTTGAAAAAAATTTGCAGTCAAAATCGTCTAGTAGTGTTGTGATTGAAGAAATAGAGGAGCCCCCTTTGGTTGTACCGAAACCGGCTAGAAATAAGGCAATGACTATTCCACAAACACCTTTGTTAGGGTGGTGTGAACGTGACATCGAGTTTGACGTTTACCTCGTTGATAGCTTGGTGTAAGCACGTGAGGAATGGAAGGCGAAAGAAAGGGAAAATGAAAGCGTTATAAAAAATCTGATGGATGAATTTGTTGTGGTTCAGGTATCATATTTGGTGTTATATTTGTTTGTGTTATAACTATAATAACAACCATATCTAAATGTGGACATTTATCTTCTAGGATGATGTTGGTGATGTTAATGCTGGTGATGCAATGGAGGAAGATGATGTTGATGTTGTACAACATGTATTAAATGTGTTATTTGTCCATGTAAGTTAACTGCTTACTTATTGCTATGCATGTTGTAGGTTGACAAAGCTCATGGGGTAGGAGGATTACAAGGACACGTAGACCATGCAGTTGGACAAGCCGATGTAGCACAAGCGCAAGTTGATGAGGTACCGTGATTACTGACTTTGTATGTATTTTGATATTAGTTTTCATGCATATTGATTTTGATATTATGCATTGTTGGTTTTGAGGAGAAGATTGATGTGGTTAACAAATGCATTTTTGTTGACTTTGCAGCCAACGAAAACAATTGAACAAGCTGTTGAAGTTCAAACTTCATCTGATGTAGATGTGTCTCATGTTGATGAGGTACTGTCATTGATATTGAGATTTAATTTTAGGATTGAATTAATGTTATGGTTGCATACTTACTAATTTGGCTATTATGTTGTGCTGATATGTGTGTTGTGTAGGTTGATAAAGTGGTTGGAGTGGGAGTATTACAAGATGAAGTTGGAGATGATGTTCAATCTGTTCATTGTGCATCTGATGAAGCCCAATGTAATGTTTATGATGTAATGTTACTGCATCTGTCATTGATAATGAGATTTATTTTTGAATTGACTACATTATGATATGATGTTATGGTTGCATAGTTACTAATGCAGACTGTTGTTGATATTAGTTTTCATGCATAACATATTGATTTTGATATTATGTTGTGTTGGTATGCATGTTGAAGGTTGAGAAAGTGTTTAGAGTGGGAGGACTACAAGATCAGGTTGGACCTTCGCATAGAGATGAGACTCAGGTTGGAGCTGAGATTGAAAAAACATCTGATGAAGCTCAAACTCATGCTCATGGCGTACTGTCATTGATATTGAAGAATTGAATTTTCTTTTTTCTTTTGAAATTGAATTGTATTTTGTTTTGTTTGTGAATCACTGACTTTGTATTTATTTTGATATTAGTTTTTATGCATATTGATTTTGACTTTGCAGCCAACTATAGCAGTTGAACAAACTGATGAAGTTCAAACTGCATCTGATGTAGATGTGTCTCATGTTGATGAGGTACTGTCATTGATAGATATTCAGATTTAATTTTAGGATTGAATTGAATACATTATGATTGTTATGGTTGCATAGTTACTAATTTGGCTATTATGTTGTGTTGGTATGCATGTCGTAGGTGGAGAAAGTACTTGGAGTGGGAGGACTAGAAGATCAAGTTGGAGCATCGGTTGGAGATGAGGTTCAAAATGCATCTCGGGATGCCCAACCTAATGTTGATGAGGTACTGTTACTGTCATGTGATTGATTTTGAGTTTTGTGTTTGAAATTGAATATTGTTTGGTTTCACAATGATTTTGTATTAATTTTGATATTAGTTTTCATGCATAGCATATTGATTTTGATATTATGTTGTGTTGGTTTTGATGAGGGGATTGATGTGGTTAACAAATGCGTTTTGGTTGAGTTTGCAGCCAACTGGAGTAGTTGAACAAGCAGATGAACCAGAATCAGTTGCATATGTTGGTAATGCACGGACAGAGGATGATGTGTACAAGCCAATTATGGAGGGCAGTGTACAGAGGGCAATTTGTGCCAGACTTTGTTGAAGCAGCTGCTGTGTTTGAGAAGTATCTTGTGCGGCTGACTGAGGCTGAGGAGGGGAACAATGGAGGAGGAACAAGATTTCAACCTGTGGTTGAGGAGGTGAAAACAGAGGAAAACCAGGGAGGAGAAACCACAAATGGTGCTAAGGATGTGAACAATGGAGGAACAAGAATTGCACCTGATGAGGCTGTGAACATAAACTTGCAAGACGGCCAAGTCGAGGACGACGATGACGACGTAGACATAGACGATTGCCCTCTGCACAACGAGGGTTTTGATATGCATAGTGATGATGACTGCGAAGACTTCGATCAGTTCATTTCTCTGGCAAGCATGTGACGGGGTGAGCAAATGTTTGCGTCTTATTTCGAAGAAATGACCAGGCAACGCGAGGCTGAGAGAGCCGCAGCCGCAGCCGCAGCCAAATCTTCCGCTGCAGCCGCATCCAAATCTACCTCGAAGACAACTAAACGCCGCAAATTCTGTCCTGTGGTAGATACTCACAATGATGAAGCCCAACGGATGGCTGAAGATGCTGACATGCTAGATGGCATAGCCAATGCCGAGGTGAGAGATGTTGATTCAGACGATGAAACACCTAAGCGTAGTCCTGTGGTGAAATTGTCGTTCATACTCACTGATCAGTTGCCACACTTTCGTGCTGGACATATCTTCTACATCCGAGACTTCTTTAGAGAGGTTCTCCAACAGTATGGCATGATGTCGAAGAGGTCCGTTCATATCAAAGTGAATGATGATACAAGAATGAGAGCTGTGTACCGTGGCGCTGATGGTGAGTGCACTTGGTTTGTGTACACGCATAAGGAAAAAAATGGAGACTATATGGTGCAAACATTGAACAGGGAACATATTCACACATGTTCAGAGGTTCAAGAAAATAAATGGATCACAGCTAAGTAGTTGGGGAAACAGTTCACTGAGAAGATAAAAGTGCAATCAGAAAATGTGTAGATGAGTAGTTTGGTTCCAGACTTAGTCGGATGAAGTCATAAAGGGCTAAGGGACACGCACTCGAAGGCATATTTGAGGGTATCGACAAGCAATACAAGAAGCTCTTCTACTACAAGAATGAGCTGCTTCGAACGCATCCCGGCTCGACTGTTCAGATACATTATGAGAATCATAGACGTACACCAAGCTCAAGTCCAAGGTTCCTTAGAATTTATATTTGCCTAGGGCCACTAAAGATCGGATGGACACGGTTATGTCGACCTATTATCTTCCTTGACGCATGTTTTTTGCGGAGGACGTATAAGGGACAAATATTGACTGCCATCGGGATCGATCACAACAATGGTTGGTGGCCTATACTTTGGCCTTTTTGTGAAACTGAAAGCTATAAGCAGTGGAAATGGTTTCTAGATCATCTGGATGAGGACTTGCAGCTATCAGAAAACGGCCCTCGATATGTATTCATGTCTGATCAGCAGAAGGTAAGTATTGCAATTGGAAATTTTTTTCATATCATATTATAACTTGTTAGGTAACAACTTTCGTTTTTATATGGACATGGTTTGTCTAAGATAATTGCTGAAAAGTATCCGCAGAGTGAGCACATGTTATGTGTACAACATATGTACAACAACTTTAAGAAGCGGTTCTCAGGTAAAGAGTTGAAGAAAAGGATATGGCAAATATCTCATAGCACGACTGTGGAGGTTTTCGAGCAGAGATTGGATGAACTTCGGGTGTACAACCAGGCTGCCTATGAGCATTTGGTGGGTGCGGCACCAAAAGAAAAATGGGTTAAGGCATACTTCTTTGGACATGCAAAATGTGATACACTGGTAAACAAGTTTTAAGTGTATAACACATGTTTAAAGTATATAACACTATTTTGGGTTGTGAATCAAGATTTACCATCATCTAATGTCGACATTATTCTGCAGCTGAACAATATGTGTGAGACATTTAATGCTAAGATCGTCGAGGCACGTGAAAAACCTATTCTGACTTTGTTGGAGGAAATTCGAACAAAACTATTGGAGCGCATCCAGATAAGAGGTCAGTAGGTGAAGAACTACAACTACCCCGTACCACGTTGATCTAGGATTATCATTATTTAAATCGTTCTAGGATATTACTAGACAGAAACAATTCCATCATAATCCATACGATAAATAAAATCCAACCAACCAAGATTTATACAAATCTTAATTCTATTTAGAATAGATATCTAGAATATATCATACATTACTTAGGATTTCTTAGATAAATAAGTTTATCTAAATCCAATTAAATAAGGATTTTCTTTTATATTATATTTATCCTAATCTATCTAGGATATAAATCCAAAAGATAAGGATAACTTGGATTAATGCTTATTTTAATCCATCTAAGATTTGTCATAATAGAATTAAATCTATTCAAATCTATAGGATAAAATAAATTAATATTAATATTAATCCTAATCCATCTAGGATTTATTCTTGGAGTAAATCCATATAAATCCATAGAATTAGGTAATATTATATTATAATTATTCAAATCTATCTAAGATTTATCTAGGAATAAATCCTCATAAATCTATAAGGTAAGAATAAAATATTATATTATCACTATCCAAATCCAACTAGAATTTATCTATGAATAAATTCATATAAATTCATAGGATAAGAATAAAATAATATTATCATTATCTAAATCCAACTAGGATTTGTCTAGCATTAAATCCATATAAATCCATAGGATATAGATAAAAATTAGATTATTATTTTCCATATATAACTAGGATTCATCTAGGAATAAAATCCAAATAAATCCATTAAATAAGGAAATAATCTAATTAATCCGTGATTTAATTCATAATCAAATCTCATATAATATATAATATCCACAAAAGATATATTCAAATCTAATTTCATATTTATCTTGAATTATTTCCAAAATTGAATCCAAGGATTTGGAAATCCTAATCAAATTTGGAAAGCAAAGTCACGGAACGACACGATGCGACGTCGCGCGGGTTCCACCCGCGCGAGCGTCGCGCATAGGGTAAACCCTAATCTTGCGTCGTCGAACTCGAGTCCGGGAAACTGCCCGCGAAGGGCTCCCACTCGTCTTGCGAGCTTGCCGAGCCTGACGTCTCCGACGCTACTGCATCGACGTCGCTCCAGCCGCTGCTGCCCGGAATTCCGCTGCCATCGCGTTTGCAGATCGCCGCTGCAATCGTGCAGCTGCGTCGCAGCTCTCGCTGCTGTTGCTGTCCTTCGACAACACAGCTGCTGTCCGAAGATACAACAGTTGCTGCCGGAGCTGCTGTCCGTTGCCAACTCTCTCGCTTCCGTCGACTGTCGAGTCTGGGAACTGAAAGGATATGGACTAGATTAGATTAATATGAATTAAATAATTATAGTTGGGCTACAATTATAATTAGTCCATAAGCCCAACAATCATGAAACCCTAATGACTCTTTGTCTATATATATGGTTATTTATTCTCCATTGTGGGGGAAGAGAAATAGCGTAACATTAGAGAGAAAATACGTAAAGCTCTGTAGAGAGAATTCCTAGCTTTCTTCTACGGAGCAATTGTACCGGGATAGTTCCTGCATCGGATTGGATTGCACGTGGACCTCGATAGTAGTGGATTCAACTTGCAGGATTCAATCGAAGAAGAACAACACAACAAGTAAGATTTAGTTCCGTTGTGTGTTACGTGCTCAACTTGCAATATGATTATGAATCTAGATCTGTTATTCTTGTCTGCAATTTCCGCTGCGCTCATTAGATGAATACAAGAATTCCTAACAGTGGTATCAGAGCCCGGGGCTTGATTCATAATTGATTTTGTCCTCTAATTAGTTCGTGGAATAATTTTGGAAATTAAAATCATATGTAATTGGGTATACTTTGGAATCTGATTCCAAAACTTTACGAAAAGGTTAATGCTTTCGAAAATTGATTTTGAACAGCTCTCTCCGCCTCTCTGAAATTTTGTGGAAATTGGATTACGCATGTGTTTTGAAAGTTCAGCAAAAGTTCTATTGTATTTTGGAAATTCTTTACAACAATTTCGAAACTTCATGCAATCGAAAGAAATTTTGAACTGTGGATTTTGAAAATTGGGTTTAGCTATTCAAATTGCTAATTTGTTTCTAAAGTCGGTGGTACACAATAATTTTGGAGAATTAATGGTAATGGTTGGGTTATGATAATTTTGGAAATTGAACTTGATAAATTCTCAATTACATCACATTTATTGATTTGATCAATAAATTATTATTCACACAAATTGTTTCAATAATTGGGACGTGGGTTAGCAATTGTTGTGTTACTGGATGTATTGGTCCATACAGATCACGATGTCATTATTTTGGAAGTGATAATAGTGATAAATCCCAATATGATGATTAGATTCATTATTTATTGAAATAATATAGCATATAATAATTCGAGAATAATATATGATGATTAGATTCATTATTTCATAATCTGCTATAATATTAACAATGTGTGATATATTATTATTTGGAAATAATATATATTTAATATTGATTTGGAATTAATATTGAATATTTAATATATTAATTTAGAATTAATATGAATTGTTAGTCCACGTTTAATTTGTAATGAAATATTAATTGGATTAATAATTCTATTTGTTGAGCATTATTTGATATCCTATGTGATAAGCATGCTATTTGATTTATGCTTATTTATTTAAACTATAGTAGTTAGAGACCGTTTTATTGTCTGGGTAGGCGGCGCCCAGTATGTGTAGTCCGTGTTATACTATATCTGGGTAGGCGGCGCCCAGTATTTGTAGTCCGTGTTATACTATGTCTGGGTAGGCGGCGCCCAGTAATAGTTTGAAATTTAATATTGGATATTATATTCACGAAACTAGTATCACACTTTTCCCCATAAAATATAAGTCTTGTTTTGATACAAACGCATCGTCCATCATAATTGTTTGATGTTCCTAGCCTTTTCGACCACGAGTTTTACGCCAAAGTGTTTACTCTAAATCTACAAGGCCTAGGCTCATTCATAGATGCATGGTTGGCATCGTGTGATGGGGTTGACTTGCTTAAATTGTTTAGTGACGCCAAAGCGACCTAAATAGTTTATGGATGCATATTAATTGGATTAATAAACCAAGAATTGCAAAATAGTTGTTGCAATTGGCTTTGAGGCCTACCTTGTGATATTATTGTAGTGATCAGCCAAAGCAGGGGCTGCAATAATGTAGACTTGGATCTTGGACCACTAAAATTTATATTTGATATAAATTCGTATTTTATGTTTGGGGGACATAATATACGTTAAAATTAGTGGGAGCTAATCAATACAATAAACCCTTGTTTGATTAGTGATCCGAATGTGATCTTTGTATGCTTTTATAATTTGCTTTTCGTTTTATTTTCTGTTCAGATAATATGTCAAACTTATCTTATGAGTGTATGATGGAAACAAACAAATTGACTAGGTCAAATTTCACGGAGTGGCAGAGAGACTGCCCAAAACTCAAGGCACAAGGTGCAATGAGTGGGAGTTCAGCTATGTTTGTCATTGAGATAAATATGTCTATGAATAACTCACAATCCTGGGTATTGGATACCGCTTGTGGTTCATACATTTGTAATAATGTGCAAGGTTTAATTGACAGCAGGAAAGTGAGGCCTGGGGAAGTAGACCTACGTGTTGGAAATGGAGCAAGGGTTGCTGCCGAACGCGTAGGAACTTATAGATTAGATCTTCCCTCAGGACATAGACTAGATTTACATAATTCTTATTTTGTTCCAGTTATTTCAAAGAATATTATTTCCATTCCGATGTTGGACATCGAAGGTTTTTCCTTCCATTTTGCAAACAGCAGATGCTCGTTTTCTAATAATGGATTGTTTTATGGAAATGTCTCTTTAGAGAATGGATTGTATATGCTTGAATGCAAACGGGATATTCTCAATGTGCAAAATAAAAGACTTAAACTAAGTAATACGAATAATGCAACCTATCTTTGGCATTGCAGACTTGGTCATATTAATGAGAAAAGAATAGCAAGATTGAGAAAGTTAGACTATCTCACTTCATTTGATTTTGAATCATATGGTGCTTGTGAATTCTGTCTCAAAGGAAAGATGACTAATAAGCCACTTTCTGGGAAAGGGGTGCGTGCTAATGGTGTGCTGGAGTTGATCCACACAGATGTGTGTGGACCGTTTCCAACTCAAGCAAAAGGTGGTTATTCGTACTTCATTACTTTCACTGATGATTTGACAAGGTATGGATATGTGTATCTTATGAAACACAAATCTGAGGCCTTTGTGAAATTTAAAGAGTTTAAGTGTGAAGTTGAGAAACAACTTGGGAAAAGTATCAAGACTCTCCGATCAGATCGAGGAGGGGAATACTTGAGTCGGGAATTTCTTGATTACTTGAAATCACATGGAATTCAGTCAGACTGGACACCTCCTGGTACACCACAAATGAATGGAGTATCTGAAAGGAGAAACCGAACATTATTAGATATGGTTCGATCCATGATGAGTTTAGCTAGTCTTCCTTTATTCCTATGGGGTCATGCCTTACTAACGGCTATTTACATTCTAAATAGGGTTCCTTCTAAATCAGTCGAGAAAACACCATATGAGTTATGGTGTGGCAAGAAAGCAAGTCTTAACCATATCCGGACCTGGGGTTGTCCAGCTTTTGTTAAGAAAATGATGACTGATAAATTGGAAACCAAAAGTGAGAAATGTTATTTTGTGGGATATCCTAAAGAAACTAAAGGGTACGATTTCTACTGTCCTGAAAATCACAAGGTGATAACATCAAGGAATGTGACGTTCCTTGAAGACAATTATGTCTGCAAGGAACAAGGTCAAAATACAGTAGATCTTGAAGAAATTCAAGAACCACAAGTTAACAATGAGGATGAAGTATTATCCACTGGATTGGACAATAACTTAGTGGGAGTTTTTGATGATCTATTGGGAGGGGAAATTACTCTTAGAGAGGACCTTAGAGAGACTCTCGAAGGACCACCTCAAAACAATGAGATGCATCAAAGACAAGATGATACAATAGTTGCATCACCTCTACCTCAAGAAGATCATAGTGATATTCCTGAACCTTCTCACATACAGAATGAACAGCTTGAACCAGAGCAAAACCAACTCAATAGGCCTAGAAGGATTCGTCGTGCACCTGAGAGACTGAATCTAATGGTTGAGAACCAAGATGATGAAGTTGATTTAGATGATGATGAGCCTAAGACCTATACCGAGGCGGTGTCAGACACCGATCGAGAGAAGTGGCTTGAAGCCTTGATATCTGAAATGGACTCGATGTACTTCAACTTAGTCTGGGAACTAGTTGACTTGCCAGATGGGGTTTACCCCATAGGTTGCAAATGGATCTTCAAAAAGAAGAGAGATGCAGATGGCAAAGTACAAACCTACAAGGCTAGGTTAGTGGCAAAGGGTTATAGTCAGCGTGAAGGCATTGACTATGATGAAACCTTTTCGCCAGTTGCTAAGATCAAGTCCATTAGGATATTACTTGCAATTGTTGCATACTACAATTTCGACATTTGGCAAATGGATGTCAAAACCGCATTTCTCAATGGAGAATTAGAAGGCGATGTCTATATGACACAGCCAGAAGGTTTTGTATCGAAAGAAAGGCCGAATGCAGTGTGCAAGCTAAAGAAGTCCATCTATGGACTTAAGCAAGCTTCGAGGAGTTGGAATATTTGTTTTGACAGAACAATCAAATCGTTTGGTTTTGTCAGAAGCAAAGAGGACCCATGTGTTTATAGTAAACGCGAGAATGGAAACGTTGTCTTCCTCATCATATATGTTGATGACATCTTGATTATGGGAAGCGATCGTTCCATGATGCAATCCGTGAAAGAATGGTTGTCTAGTTTATGATGAAGGATCTGGGTGATGCTTCCTACATCCTTGGAATTAAGATCTATCGAGATAGACCAAATAGGATGTTAGGATTATCACAATCCACTTACATAGACAAGTTGCTAAGGCGCTTCTCAATGGAGAATTCTAAGAAAGGTTTTCTTCCTATGGGACATGGCATTGTATTGTCAAAGAAGGATTGTCCTTCTAATGACAAAGAAAGAGGCAACATGAAAAGGATCCCGTATGCTTCGGCTATAGGATCTATTATGTATGCCATGATTTCTACTAGGCCAGATGTGGCCTATGCGCTTAGCATGACAGGCAGATTTCAGCAAAATCCCGGTGAGGAACATTGGAAAACTGTTAAGACTATTCTTAAGTACCTTAGAAGGACTAAAGAATATTTCTTAGTCTATGGTGGACAACCAGAGTTATCAGTTACTGGGTACACTGATGCTAGTTTCCAAACAGACCATGACGACTATAAGTCTCAGTCTGGATATGTTTTTGTCCTCAATGGTGGAGCAGTGAGTTGGAATAGTTCCAAACAAGGTACAACTGCCGATTCCACCACCGAAGCCGAGTATATTGCTGCATCTGAAGCTGCCAAAGAAGCTGTTGCTTTGTTAGAGTTCGTTAAAGAACTGGGTGTCATTCCGAGTGCCAATAGTGCAATACCTTTGTATTGTGACAACACTGGTGCTGTTGCGCAAGCAAAAGAACCCAGAGCTACGAACAGGAACAAGCATGTTCCCAGAAGATATCATCTGATCAGAGAAATAATTGAAAGAGGCGACATAAAATTAGAAAGAGTACCCACTGATGATAATTTGGCTGATCCTTTCACCAAACCGTTATGTATAGCAAAACACAACAAGCACTTTGAGAGCTTAGGTGTTAAGCATCTTGGTAGATGGCTTTGAATCAGTGGGAGTTACAGTTTTATATGTCTTAGAAACATTTTGTGTTGAGACAATATTACTTGATCACATTATATGAAAATTTCAATTTCTATGGGTTTTGTGCACTTATTGGAATAATTGTTTTAAATGTTTGATTTTATTCTAAATATTTGTTCCCTTGAATTATGACTGTCGTTAATGGTGTGAGACATTAATGATATAGTATAATTCTAAAATAGCCCTAACCAATGATCATCAAGAATGGGATATTGATGATATGTTATAGGTTAGCATAGGGTTTGCATCACATTCTTCGAGAATGTAGTTGTTCTCACAACTATGAGATATTAGATACTCGTGATGGACACATGGTATACTTTGGAGAGTATTGGTATACCCTACTATTAAACTGTTTTGTTAAGTGTCTACAGTTTATTAGTACATGAAGTATGTAATAGTCCTTGGATCTGAGGTCATTACACATTTTGTTTGTTGAGTGGTGTGCTTTGATCTTGTCCAATGCTTTGCCTCCCAAAGGAGGATTGAGACACGGACTTGTGTTGGGTACATCATAAGATAAATGGACATGGTAGTTGAGCCAAGAATGAGATTCATTCCTCGATTAGAATTTCGAGAGAACACTCAAATTCTCTATATTACTTGACCATTAAGTCATTGGCCAATGCAAAGATATATTTAATTAAAGTAATTGAATATGATCGAATGGGTCATTTAATAAAGATGAGATAAAGTGATTGAGCTATTTGGATGACACATGACAAATCTTAGGCTCAATCGGGTGGTTCGTGAATGAAAGGATATTACTATAAACTTTGTGTAAAGGTTTGTTTACCGAATTCACGTAAACGTCCGTCATATATCGAGCTACGCTGCCAACGCAGTCTAGGAGTTTTGTGCAGACTTCGATTAGATCGTCGTCGATAATGGGGGCCTAAAGGGTCACACTATAAGTGTATTTTGATCCGCTCAAGGGTACAAAGTTGGAACTGCGTATTATATCTAATGCTAGTCCAAGTGGGAGATTGAAAGGATATGGACTAGATTAGATTAATATGAATTAAATAATTATAGTTGGGCTACAATTATAATTAGTCCATAAGCCCAACAATCATGAAACCCTAATGACTCTTTGTCTATATATATGGTTATTTATTCTCCATTGTGGGGGAAGAGAAATAGCGTAACATTAGAGAGAAAATACGTAAAGCTCTGTAGAGAGAATTCCTAGCTTTCTTCTACGGAGCAATTGTACCGGGATAGTTCCTGCATCGGATTGGATTGCACGTGGACCTCGATAGTAGTGGATTCAACTTGCAGGATTCAATCGAAGAAGAACAACACAACAAGTAAGATTTAGTTCCGTTGTGTGTTACGTGCTCAACTTGCAATATGATTATGAATCTAGATCTGTTATTCTTGTCTGCAATTTCCGCTGCGCTCATTAGATGAATACAAGAATTACCAACTCTCTCGCTTCCGTCGACTGTCGAGTCTGGGAACTGCCCACGAAGGGCTCCCACTCAATTCACGAAGAGCTGCTCTTCTGCGTCAGGCAAGCTGCCCAGTTCGTTAGCCTGGGCTACCGACGCAGCTTGGCCAGCCAGCGACGATCGAACTGCCGGCATAGCTGTTGATGTTCAGCTTCGCGCAAACTGCCCAGCTCGGGAGCTTGGGCTGCCGACGCAGACAGCCCAGCTTGACTTCACCGCACGCACGCTGCTGTACGCGTCGCACAAACTGCCCAGCCTTAAGGCTTGGGCTGCCGATGCATTCAGCCCAGCGTGCCACGCTCCGCAGCTTCCCGTCGTAACCGCACCTGCTGTGCTGCGTCGCACAAACTGCCCAGTACGTAGGCTTGGGCTGTCGACGCAGCCTGCCCAGCGTGCGATTTGATTCAAATCACGCACATGATGCACGAATTGATTCATGATTTATTAATTACCATGTAATCATTACATATATCAATAATAAATCATACATATCATCATTACATAGAGGTTTTGAACAAAAAAATGCGAATTATAATGAGAATCGGTTGATTCTTGAACAGCCATAATATCCACGCAATTTGATAAAACCATCGCATATGTAATTGACATCTTGCATTCAAACAATTCACCTTACATGAAATTAATCCACATAATCAGAGCCAAAAACTGGCTCTGATACCAATTGTTGGGGTTTTGGAGCCCCTTGCACAGCGGAAGACTTGTACAAAACAAATAAATCAGACGTAGGATCTATTTGACAGATTATGGGATTAATCAATTCACATGTTAACACATAATTGCATGCTAGAACGCAAATAATTCATGCTCATAGAATATAAATCCTAAACATGAATTCTACGGTTTAGAGTTACCGATTTGATTCTCCAAAGAATCGTCGATTGCTTGCGCCTTCTCCACGATGATCTTCAATACTAGACCACAAATCTTCTGACTGGTGTCCCGAACTGTATCTCGACATCAGGGTGGGCTGATCTTATCGAAACACTATGACTCGAATAAAGAAGACAGATCTTTCTCACGGAGGAGAGCTGAAAAACTCACGGAGGAGAAACTAAGAGAATTTTCGAGCTCCTCTTAATAATAGAGGGGACGAAAATTATCTCTCTAAAATTGATTATTTCTCTGTCTCTTTTATTCTCCTATTTATAATAGTTCATATTGGGCCCAGTCAGGGATCTATGGAAGATTTTGGATATGGGCTCCCCCAATTAGCTTTTTACTAATTAAATTGAACCCACAATTTAATATAAGCTTATATTGGAATATTACGAGCAGCCACTACAGACGTAATATTGACCTCCCCATCCAAATCCAAAATTACAAGTAATCCGAGTTTCCATTTTGTTTATTATTATTTATTTCTCGCGCTTAAGATAGAAATGTCCATTAATTAATTAAAGTCTGCTATGGACTTAATTAATTAACATCTTATTAATTCCAAGAGTGGACTTAGCAAGAAACACTTATTTATTAGTCATGGAATAATTAAATTCCAACTGGTCAGTTTCCGAATAATAAAACCTTGTTCAAGCTCCTCTTGAGGACATTATCAAACGAGACTCACCTCGCGCACGATTCAACATAAAAGCAATCCTAGCACCGCTAGATAATGATCACCACTACCCAATATACCTGGATCGTTGGGTGACGAAAAACCCGCACCTTTGGTAAGTCAAAGTAGTAGATACTCAATATCGTATGCTCAATGCTAACGTACATTGATTAAGAAATAGATATTTATCAAGACCTCGTCTTTCAGTAGATAGCATAAAGACACGTCTTGCTGTTAGATCCATTCAGTGCTATACCACACCAACGTCATCTTATTTCAATAAGGCTTAGAAATAATCGGACTGACATTGCAACCTTTCACGATAGGTAGCCAAAGCCTATCTAGGTTGTGAAATTCTTCTTTTTCTTTTGCAAAGCATTGCATAGAACCGACTGTAGTTACCTTAAAGTGGACGACGCCCACAATCAGTCTACTAAGCAAAAGACTTAGGCTTTGTTTACTTCTTATGCATTTAAATGTTTATAAAACATCTTATAAACGCACAAGCAAACACAATGTAATAATATACTGATTCTATTCGTGCGAAATGCTCGAATAATACTGAATCGGGTCAAAAGTGGATTGTAGAGTTTTTTTCGTACACAAGCAAGATTCTATTAGTGCGAACTCGCTCGAAACATGCTTTTCAGTATACTAAACCTAACAGCTTCTTCATCAACCCATGTACGGAAAACTCAGAGATGTGGTCGTCGGAAGACGGTTGATTGAATTGAATTGGCCTCCAATATGAAACTGTGTTTTTTGTGTATGGCATTGCAAATCTCTAAACTTAACTTAATCATTTTTTTTGTAAATCACATACAGTCTGTGTCTCTACCCTTTAATACTTGGGTTGCTACTCCTTTTTGTTTGTTTTTGCCCATGGACTAGTAAAGGGATGTGCAGACTAATGATGATTTTGGTATGCATTTATGTAGGATTGCATACATAAGTTAGGAGTACCTCGTATGTACTTAAACCTTCTACTTGATATGCTATTATTTTGTGGTATCCACTACCTCTCACATCTCAGATGACTATTAGTACGAAGTATGGTATTATTTTGCGTTGTACTCTTTGCCATCTACTACATCTGATATTAATATTAGTACCCAATTTGTTATTATTTTTTGTATTGTCATAGTTTGTGCAGTAGATTTGATATTAGTTTCGTATGACATGTGATATTAACTATCAGTAGCCAATTTGATATTATTTTCATATACTGCATCTGAAATTATTTATGTATAAGATCAGGCGTTAAGACGCATTGGATTCATCTATCTTCCAACTTCCAACTTCCAACTAACTCATTTAATGATACCCCATCAACCAATATAAAAACCTGCACAACTAAATACATACGCCTCAACACAACACAATAGAGACTACCACAAATCCAAATCCAGTCGTTGGTGGAAAATTGTCTGACGAAAAGTTGAGAAGTATCTAAAGCGACCCCAAAATGCAAACGAAACGAAGCCGACACTATCCAAAACTGAGTTTTGTTTCTCAGCACTGGTCTCAGAAACTGCTGCCAATGTCACAGTTGTCTCAAGCTCAACTATGACAGCGACGTCGAACAATCAACACCCATTCGAATGGGCAATGGAATGGGAACAATGGGTGGAAGATGTCGAACAAAATCCATTCGAGTAGATGTCCAACAACATCAATTTAAGTAGGATTTCCAACATGATCTGTCTCATTAGCCACTATATTATTACTAGGTACGATTAGTTTTATTTTTAGATTTCGTGTATTACCACACGTCAGACCTGTCGAATGAAAATTTAAATGCCCATTTTCATACTTCTACTTCATACAACGTTAATTTCATAGTGCATCAAATAAAATTTCAAATCAAATTTTCATTCACTACAACATCAGAAACTTCAAACTTCATAAAATTTGATTGTTATAGACCTTAGAAAACGCATAATCAAATTAAATTGACGGCAATCAAAATTTTCCCCAATAATCACGTACTGCAATCTAGTTATCAAAACACTTGCTCAAACCCACGATGATGGATACAAATGAAACAAACAACGGAAACCCAACAAATCAAAGAAATCAACTTCGTCCTCTCCTCCAACCAACCCCACCTTCACGCCGATTCTGCCCAACCAAATCAAAAACCGCACACTTCGGATAACACCACCATAAATAAACCTTGCAACATTTCATTTGCTTTCTTGTTACCGGCGACTGTTGCGGAGGAAACCAGAGGAAGAAGAAGGGAAGAAAGATAGAGGAGAGAAGGTGTAAAGAGAGAGAAATATACAGTCACGCATCAATTACACCACCTGCACAACTGACACCATTGAAAAGTCAAAATTTTGAAATGTCCAAATTGCTCAAACCCTCAAAAGGATATTTTCGTCTGAAAACAGTGCAAAATGACCAATTTCGAGATAAACCCATAATCTAGGGACCATTAAATGCATAAATAAACTTATTTTTTTCAAATAAACTAGTTTTTGGTTGTACAAAAATATTTGTTGATATTAATTTGTTAAATAATAGGCAAAAATTATAATTTCTTGACCATTTTTTAGCACATTTATTTGGGAAAATAAGATTACAATATAAAAATAGTAATGATCAAATTTATGAAGTCAACAATTTAAAATATAGAAGCTAAATCATTGAATAAAAAAAAGAGAATCGAAAGGCCGACCGACACAGTCTTCAAGTAAAAACACAAAAGAAATAAAAGCACGCGCTCTACCATGTGGCATTAATATTCAAGGGCTCCATTCTCTCAATTCTTCTAACCCAAGAATACTACTGTACGAATAATGATGACTTAATCACTGCTGGCCTTTGCCGTTTTGATCAAATTCCTCTTGCCACGCCCCACTATACACCTAAAAGTCGCCGTTGCTAAATTATCCGGCGATTTGCGGACTACGCCTTTTGTGGATATTTGAGAATTTTTGTTACTTTTCGGATTTTCTTGCTCTAACTTTTCGAGGTTTGCGTTTTGCTCCAATTGAGCTTTCTCTCACTTGATTTCTCGATCTGCTGCAAAATTTGAGCTGCTCTAGATTTTTGTTTACTTTACTGAATTGATGTTTTTTTTCCTTGGGGTGAAGAAATCCTGGGGTTTCAGTGCAGAGAGAGTCGGGATAATTGATTAGTTGTTCAATTGGTGCCATAATCTTCAAGAACTAGCTGCGTTGATCGAAATTGAAGATGTCTGGGCCTTTGGATCGATTCGCCAGGCCTTGTAAGTGAAATTGTGTTCAATCTCTTGATGTTCCATCTGCATTTGGAGATTATTACTTACGATTTTTTTCTGTTTGTGATTTTTTTATGTTTGTCTGTTAAATGTATGTGAAGATTACAATTTCTTGCGCTGTGTATGATTTATTAGTGGCAAAATTTGTGAGATTTTGGTTGGTTAAGTTTGGTTTCTATAAGAATGTGAAATTTAACTTGTCTGTTTGAAATTACGACCGCGGTTTTTCAGTTTTTTGCTTTTATTTTTAAAAATTGAAGAAAATAGAGCGGTTGGTTTTGATACCTAGACCTCTCTGCATATTGTCAGTTGGGTTAAGCCGTTAAGGTAATTCCTGTTTTTTAAAGTCCAATTCCTGGTTTTGATTCAGTTTCTGGACTGATGGAGTTTTGTTTTTTCCTTAAGCATTAATATCATTGAGAAATGTACTAATCACATCAGGGAAGCTCAAAATTACTACATGATTTGTACTGCCCTTTTATATTTTCCAGATGAGTCTTCACATGTATATCTAATTGCTTCTTGTTGAACAGGCTTTGAGGGTTCTTCTGGTAACGACGAGAGAAGAGAAAGAAAGTCTGACTTTGAAAATTCTGAGGATGAAAGGAAGACGAGAATGGGCTCCTTCAAAAAGAAAGCACTCAACGCATCTTCTAAGTTTAAGCATTCTCTCAAGAAGAAGAGCAGTAGAAGAAAGAGTGATGGCAGAGTCAGTTCTGTTTCAATTGAAGATATCCGGGATGCGGAGGAACTACAAGCTGTTGAGTCATTTAGACAAGCCTTGATATTGGATGAGTTGCTACCAGAGAAGTTTGATGATTACCATATGATGCTTAGGTAGTCACTTTTCTGTTTCCTTCGTAATTTAACTTATCAAGTAAAATCTGAATTTGCATGCTAGGTGAGGAATTTTGATAAAGGAAAAGATCTTTCACTTATTGTCATCCACTTTGAATGCCTTTATTTTGGGTAATTGATTATATTGACAATACATAAGAATGAGTATTTGAAGGATAACACGATCAAACAATCGCAAAAGTGTTTATTCCATCGAGGTAATATGTTGCGGGGTAGTGTTTATAAATGGAAATGGACTAAGTTTAGTGGACGTACCAAAATGGCAAAAATTTAGGTGAAGGGAGTATTATCTTTATCTATCAAAGCTATCACCAAAAATGAATATCTCCTGATTCCCAAGATATCTAGGAAGAGTGCTTAATCTTATTTACTGAAAATTAAAGCTAATATTAACTGCATCTCTGCATGCATACATGCCATCCATTTTTACTAAATATACTACCAACATTTACAGAACATCCTAGTCCAAACTCCAAAACTGTTTGCCTACACATTTGAGTAGAAGTAAGTTTTTGGACACCCACATTCTTTTTCTCTAAGGGAATCTTTGAACTACTCAATATTATGATTGGCAAGATTATCTTTTAAAGAATGTCTGGTATGGTTCCTTGGATTCAGGCTAGGACTGTTCGATATTTTCCTAAGGTTTTTCAAGGCTATAGGATAGTTTGATGGAAGTTCTTTCTTATTCGCTAAATCCTACTTCTTTCACCATTTGATAACTCGTCAACTTTCTCATAACACTTTTGACATTGTGCATGTAGGTTTCTGAAAGCAAGGAAATTTGATATTGAAAAGTCCAAGCAAATGTGGGCTGACATGATACAATGGAGGAAAGATTTTGGCGTTGACACTATTGCAGTGGTAACAAGACCCATAAATTTTCATCATATCTGCATGCAACTTGGCCACCTTGTTTCTATTTCACATTAAGCATTAATCCTTTATTTTTGTGGGTTCTGTTCACCATCTTCCTTTTCATCAGGATTTTGATTTTCAAGAGGTAAATGAAGTATTGAAGTATTATCCCCATGGATATCATGGAGTTGACAAAGAGGGACGGCCTATATACATTGAGAGGCTAGGGAAAGTCGATCCAAACAAACTTATGCAAGTGACCACGATGGACCGTTACATAAGGTACCACGTGAAAGAATTTGAAAGAAGCTTTGCCATTAAGTTTCCAGCTTGCACCATTGCTGCCAAACGGCACATTGACTCGAGCACAACAATTTTGGATGTTCATGGTGTGGTAAGTTGGGCACGTCCAGTGCTTCAATTATCATGACATCTGAGTTGGTTGTCCTTTTTCTACTCAAGGGGTTTACCTTACCATCTGTTAATGTTCCCCAGGGTTTGAAAAACTTTACCAAGAGTGCAAGGGACCTCATTACACGACTCCAGAAGATTGATGGTGACAATTATCCTGAAGTAAATTCCTGCATAATTGACTTGCTTTATTTCTGATATTTTATGTGGTTTTAGCTATTAATTTATATGTCTCTTCATTGCAGACACTCCATCAAATGTTTATCATCAATGCTGGGCCTGGTTTTAGGCTGCTTTGGAATACTGTAAAGAATTTCATCGATCCCAGGACTGCCACAAAGATTCATGTAGTTCTTACTTCTTTTCATCCTTAATATCAATTATGCTTTGCTGAGAGACTTGTTGTAACTTAAGGTTCTCTCTGTTTGTTGTGTTTGGCCCAGGTTCTTGGAAATAAATACCTTAACAAGTTGCTTGAAATCATAGATGCAAGGTGAAAGGGGTGGAAATTACATTTTCTTTGTTTTGATTGTTACTAACATTGATGTTCCTTTATAAAGACTCTTCTCATATTTTTTTGCATCTGCAGTCAACTGCCTGATTTCTTGGGAGGAACATGTACTAGCTGTGCAGATCAAGGGGGTTGCTTGCGCTCTGATAATGGCCCATGGAAGAATCCTGAGATTTTGAAGGTTCTCGCTTTCGCATGACTGCTTACTTGTGTTGGTCTAACATATTGATTAAGATGGTTAACAGCAAGAATTTGCTTTGCAGATGGTGCTTAATGGTGAAGCACGACGTGCCAGGCAGGTTGTGAAAATCATCAATAGTGATGGCAAGGTAGTATATGCAAAGCCGCAATACTCCATGGTATGACCGCTACCATTTTCTAATTTTTTGATATATATTGTTCTTGAGACATTTGATATGAGCTGATATATCTTATATTTATGGTTTTGTTAGCAGTTAAAAGGCAGTGATACTTCAACGGCAGAGTCTGGATCTGAAGCTGAAGATATAGCTTCACCAAAAGCCACTAGGAGTTACTCACACCTTCGTTTGACTCCAGTCCGTGAGGAGGTGCAGTTAATTCTATCTTTCTATCTTAATTGTTCTTTTTGACAGTCGCAACAAAAAAGGAAGGAGACATACTATTTGTGAACTCTCTAATATTATTATGTTAGTGGTAGGCCTTGGAAATTTCGAAGTCTGCCTCATGGCCCTCAGTAATGAAATTATATGGGCAGTAAACCATTATCAGCTATGTAGGTCTGACCAATCATAAATGCACCCCCCACCAATTCTACTATCTAATGTTTTACTAATAAATAAATCCGAATTTCTTTGATTCTGGTAACTGGAACAAATTTCTTTTGATTTCGCCCTATTTATATATGTCATTTTAATTATCTCTGTAAACGCTTATCAATTTGGAGATAACTTTATCGAGAATGTCAGGAAGAAGTGTCACTTATGATAACAAGAATGTTAAAGGGAATGTAACCAAAAACATATACTTTTCGTTGTAATTTTCCTCATAATAGCTCTCCATTATGATTTGAAGGAACATTTGATTTGTTTTTCAGGCCAAGGCTATTGGAACAGCTGGGTATGCTGGTCAGTTCCCAGGTTATGACGAATATGTTCCCATGGTTGACAAGGCTGTTGATTCTGGGTGGAAGAAGTCCCCTCAAAAGCTTTATGTTCCAAAAGGTTTGTTGCAACTGGTTTGGAAGCACACCATACTTTATGACCGTTCTTTAACATGTATCAGGCTTTGCCTAGAGATGCTAATCTGTTTTTAACTCATTTCAGAGATAAAAGCACCTGAAAACTCTCAAAAGGTGCCAGAAGGTGTTTGTGCTCGTCTTGTGGCAACTCTTATGGCTTTCTTTATGACACTTTTCATGTTCTTCCTCTCAATATCATCACGTGTTACCAAGAAACTTCCGGATGCATCACCCAATGAGCAACCCACTCAGGAATTCTCTTTTGATGCTATTGCAAAGGAGGAGTTTAGGCCACCATCTCCTACCCCATCGTTTACAGAGGCAGAACTCTTGTCAACCGTTGTTAAGAGATTGGGTGAGCTCGAAGAGAAAGTCATCACTCTTGAAGCAAAACCGTCTGAGATGCCATATGAGAAAGAAGAACTGCTGAATGCTGCTGTTTACCGTGTGGATGCCCTAGAAGCAGAGTTAATCGCAACCAAAAAGGTCTTATTCATTACAACTCCATATTTCTGACGGATCTTTATATATCCTTCCTGAGTTGGTAAAAAATTATCTTTATGGCTAGAGAGGTTTAACTAGTTTGGAAAATCATGAACTGCCCCTTGATTTTATGCGAAAACTGTGACCTCAAGAGCCGAACATTATTTTTTGCTTATGGTACACCATGCCTTATTAGCTTCCTTGTCTGGTTTAAATCACCAATGGAGTCTAATTTCATTGTCAGCCTAGGAGACCAAGTCTTGCTACGATTATCATGTGTTTTGAACAGTCTTTTCTTTTATGTATTTGAATTTAATAGAAAATTTCATATCCTTTCTTTCGAGCAGGCTCTGTATGAGGCTTTGATGAAACAAGAAGAACTGCTTGCTTATATAGACAGTCAAGAAGATGCCAAATTCCGGGTAAGTGAAGTCGATGCACAGTTGTCTTGAATTAACAGATAGACAACGGTTTGGTTGGTTCTAACACGCCTCTCGCTCGTTCTCTTTACAGAAAAAGAAGTTTTGCTGGTAAGCTGCATCATTTTGGAGATTTGATGGTTGAGTATGTCTTCGGCTGAATCGAGATGCTCACCACTACCACATTACCTTAATGCTTTTGAGTTGTGATTGAAGATGTGTATAATTCGTGGATGACGCATACCTTTTGTGTAACACACACCTAACATATATATACTTATATATTGATCTAAATCTTTTTTTTTTGGTGTGATTAAATATTTTCTAAAGAGATGTTTGTTTGAGTGATGTTTGAGACGCATGTATGTGAAATTATCTGAACTCAAACATTTTAAGAGTGGTATCTATGCTGAGTATTCTAAATACAAATTTGTCTATCTTCTTTTGACAAAATATTGAAGACTGACCTTTTTATAGATTCGAGTTTAAATTGTCAAAAAATAACACAAGGAGGAAGGATAATTATTACAGTTTGAGATGTATCTATGCTGGGGTCATTTTTTACAACCCACGCAATTCTTGAAAATTATTACAGTTTGAGATGTAGCCAAGAATCTCATTGCTAGCCAAGGACAAAAGCAACTGCGTGGTTTATTATGTTATAAACAACTAACAAGATTTTATTTTTAATAAGATTTTACTAAAAAAAATAATTAGCAAACTCCTTGTTGAGGATCAGCTGGTATCATATCTACAAGAACAATAACATTATTAATTATATTCACAGTTTCTGGAGTTAGAAAGCGAAGAACTTCTTCTTCTTCTTTTTCTTCTCGATGTAGGCGAGGAGCTCCTCTTGTTGCGTGAGAGATTGCTCGAGAGACTGTCCAACAACAAGACGCAGGCGCGATGAATTTGAGTATATGATGGAATGGCATTCGTAACGTTAAAAATGAGAAAACAGAAGAAAAAGAGGCAACCTTTTTGGCTTCTTGTAGCTCTTGCTCTAATGCATCGATACGAGTAATGGCGTTATTTAGCATCTCCTCTTTCTCAGGTGCCATAGTTGGGGGCTTCTGGCATTCTATGCTCATCTTCTCCTCCAACTCGTTCATGCGCTTCATCATGATCAAGTAATCTTCTCTGGAGACGCCTGCCTCTGGGGACTCGTAGACAGGTGCCCGGTTTTTCATCATGTCATCTGAGCCACGCATGGAGCTAGAGTAGAGAGTGGAATCCGTGAGTCTCCTAGGCATGTTGCGTGTCATACGGACCATTGTGACTACGCCCATGACAAAGGTCAGCACTCCGGTGAAGATCTGGTTGCTGAAGCCGTCCGCGTTCTTACAAGAATTGATGCCCGGGAAAAACTCTGCAGGCGGGTGTAGTAAGACAGATTTGATAGGTTATGAATTGTTAGCAAAACTTGAGATAAAGATTATGCACCTTTGACAAGCATGAGACTGTCTTGTTGTTTGTTTACTTTAGGCCAGGCTGCAATGGTCTTCTCGACCATGTGGACGTATTGATCTTGCTCTTGTGGGGCCGGTTCGGGCTGGGAACGGGATTGGGGGTAAGGATGGAGTTGGGGTGGTTGGTAGGGTTGGGATTCAACTACCTGCAGAAAATTCTTTCAAGTGTTAAAAATGGAATCATTGCTTGAGGTTTTAAGACAAAACTAGAAGTAATATGGTAGATATTTGAGTTCTTGAATATGGTAGATATTTGAGTTCTTGAATAACGACCATTAGTGGCTTCTTCGCTGGCCAAATTTAAAGCAACGAAAAACGGATTACATATTTGCTACTTGCCTCTTCATCAGGAGGAGACATCTGCTGCTGTGGCTGTGTAGTATTGTCATTCGAAGAAGTAGATCTGGGAGACTCGTTCTTCATGTCGAAAGACATGCTTTTCTTCACATGGCACGTGTCGTATATCAGCCTTAAATGATTTTAGATAAAGTTTGAAAAAGAAGACAAGGATCAACTCTTGAAACTTGGTACCTTGGACTTATTACCATTCTCATCCTCCGATATCGTTTTCTCATCCGCGGACGCAGAGGAGGTGCGCCTGTGCGCGCATTTGTGGTCACCGTTGCGCACCATCTTGAGATGAAAATCGAAATCATAGAATCTTAAGTTAGTTTTGATGTCATCTCAAGTGAAGAAGAACTGAAGATGACATCAAAAGAAAACCTTCATTATCTCGGGATCGTTCCAAGGGCCTCTATCGGAGACCATACAGCCACCCTTGTCAGCGCAGGCGCACGTCCCCCCCAAGAACTCCGGTAGCTCACTGATACAAGATCAAAATAATGTGACTGCTCTCTGTGGATTCCTCAAACGTTCGTTGCTTGAAAAGTTGAGTAGTAATATTTACCTTGCATCAATGACTTCAAGCAACTTGCTCTGGTATTTGTTACCAAGCACCTGAGATCAAGAAACACGCCAACTCGATTTTCATACCGTTGAGCTAAAGATCAAATGGAGACGAAAGCAGGGGGGATGTTGCTTACGTGGATCTTCGAAGTGGTCTTTGGGTCGAGGAATGACTTGACAGTGTTCCACAAGAGCCTAAAGCCAGATCCAGCGTTGATGATATACATTTGGAATAATGTCTACGAGATAAAATGGTAGTTAAGTCATAGAATAAGATCTCGGAGCTACAACCAAACAAGAAAACCTAAAGAATCCACATGTTGTACCTCAGGGTAGTTATCCCCATCAATCTTCTGAATGCTCTGAACGAGCTCCCTCGCAGACTTGGTGAAACTTTTCAGCCCCTGAAACGAAAAAAGGATTCGTTCGAGAGATCAAAGTAATAAAAATGGTTTATTTCTCAAATTTAGGTAGTTTGTTGCATACCACTCCTTGGACATCCAAGATGGTTGTGCTCTGATCAATATGCTTTTTGACTGAAATGGAGCAGGCCGGGAACTTATCGATGAAGGTCCTCTCGAACTCCTGAACATGGTATTTTAGGTAGCGTTCCATCGAGGTTACCTGCAAGAGCTTGGTTGAGTCAACCATACCGAGCCTTTCAATGTACACCGGCCTGCCCTCCTTGTCAACCCCGTGATGCCCTTGTGGGTAGTATTTAACCACCTCCTCTTTCTCAGTAAAATCGAAATCCTAGCAATCATATTCATATCAATGTCGATGTTAAGCTTAAAAAACTCGAGCCATTATGCAAAGGGTCGTAATCAACAGTTACCTCCATAATGGTGTCAGAACCGAAGTCCTTCCTCCACTGAAGCATGTCGGACCACATTTGCTTCGATTTTTCAATATCAAATTTCCTGGCCTTCAAGAACCTGTTTGGAAACATGCATTGTGAACATTAAATGATCATATATTAAAAAATTAGACTTATTTTTCTCTTTTCGTTGCTCATTTTAACCTTGTAGTCATTCTTCGTTGTTGAACACATAGACAGATGTAGACGAGGCTAAAGTAGACGATTCAAAGAATCTTATCTCTATGTGATTTAAAGCTGTTAAATTAAGATGATCAGTCTCAAATTCTTCCAAGAAACAATATATGTTACTACCTTAGTAGCATATGAAAGTCGTCGTGTTTTGCAGGTAACAATTCCTCTAGAATGAGCGCCTGGCGAAAAGCATCCACAGACTGCGCTTCTTCAGCATCATGCTCGTCCTCGAGCACAACAGACATAACTCTGCTGCTCCGCCTGCCCTTTCTAGAAATCGAGTCCCTGAACTTGTTAGAGGCAGTGATTGCCGCCTTCTTGAAGGATCCGATCCTAGTCTTCTTATCGTCATCAAGATTGTCCGCATCAACCTTCTCCAGGCCTTTAACAAATTCCACCAACAATCAATCTCAAAAAATTCAACAATTACAATCACCCCCATTCCATTTTCACCTAATCTTAGATTTTCCACAACAAAACTTTCCATTCCGTCATATCTTCATATCATCAAATCAAACCATTATACCAAATTTATTAAACATCAAATTCATCCATACAAAGGCAAATGACATGAAAAATTGAATCAGGAATCCAACGAATTCGCAGAAAGCAACGTACTTTGATCCGAGGGGCGGTCTAAATGTCCCGACATCCCGGCTGCAGCAGCTTGATCAAGTTAGACAGCACCATAAATCTACAAATGGCAAAATGCACAAAAACTCATTGATTGCCTAATTATGCCTTTTACATTGACAATCAACATATATATCTTGAATTTATACAACATAACCTAACCTAATCAATGTTCAAATGCACAAATCCAATCAACCGACATAAATTGCTTCAACATTCACAACATGATCTAAACCGACTAATATTCTAACAGCATAACCAATATTTACAAGAAAAGATTGAAAATTTAACAAATGATTGAAAATATTAAAAGGAGAACATTACCGAATGGAAGATGTGTTTTTTAGTTTCAAAATTCTAAGGAAGGTGAAAAAGAGAGAGAGTGAGATATTGGAATTAGAGACAGAGAAAAGAGGGAGAGAGAAAAATTAGGAAGAAATTATTTACCTGTGGAAGTGGTTAGAGAGAGAATGTGAGAGGAGTCTCTCTAACCGAATTAGCTCCGAGAATTTGTGGCTACAAAAATCAATGGCTATCAATTATTCCACTAATTTCTTCAATCATTTCTTACACTACCATGTGACCTAGCCTACAAATTTTTGGAGATACATTATGCATCAATTTAATTGAAAATGAGAGAGAGAGAGCTGTTGTAAACTAGGAATCCGTCAACTATTCACTGTGTGTGTGTGTGAGAGAGAGAGAAGTGGAAGCCATGTCGGAATCCAGGCAGAGAATCCCACCACAATGAGGTAAGGACTGTTTCTGTTTATTTTCCCGCGAAAATTAGTTAAATACAGTACGGTAGCATTACTTTTATTTTTGAGGACTTTTCATCATATATTTTTTTTCCATAATCAAATAGTAGTGTTCAACTTTTTTATAAAATACTGGGATTTGTATATTCAAGTTCGACATGAATCATATGATGTAATGATTTGTAAACACATTTACTAAAATTTGTATACTATCAATCAGCCAATTGAACTATTTTGATGCGAACAATTTCTTGATGAAGATAATATATCTGGTGCTCTAGCATTTAGGTGCAAGTGTGTGATCCTTTTGAAATAAACTGATGATATAACACGTGATGTTGATGAACAGTGTTATGAGATTCAATTATAGGCATTGACAGTGAGTACTTTTGAGTCTATGATATTGATGTTCAACACACCAAGATTCTTGTGAAAAGTGAGACATAGATACTAGAGGTTTTTCTTGTGACAAATTATTTTATCATTCATGCACCTTAACTGTAAATGGTTTTTTCTTTGATATTTAAGTATGCTAGCATTATGAATTATGCAAGACCACACCCAAAAGCTTTGAGGACAGACATAGATTATCACTAGTATTATATATGTATCTATAATTGGGTGAGTGGATGAGTGTCTGGTTTGATACATCCTTGGAGATACTGGTGTGAGGATTTTTTATTAGGTAATGATAGTGTTGATGTTAATTTAATGTTTTTTTTGGAGTATGCTGAGATTATTTATGATATAAGTATGTCTTATGGGAAATATTTCATAGTTTTGATTACAAATACACATATTTCTTTAGTTAAAAAGATGAGATATCAAAAGTTGACCAAATTAAAATTGGACCGAAAATTGTTGATTTGGGTTATCTTCTTTTGGTTTTTAGGCTACAGGGCATAATTGGGCTTAGTCCATCGTGTTAAAAAGAAAATCAATAACAAAATATAAATAGAAATAGAAGTAAAAGAATTGGGTTTGTGTTACACTGTTAGTCAATTCTGTTAATCTCATAGTAGTACTATTCATTTTCATTTGTCAATATGAATGAATATATACATATGGATATATGTCGAAGGAGAGAACAGTTCAAATTAGAACAATCTTTCTTGTATCAAGTAGTAAAAGTTAATACTCCATGCACTAGTATTCATCTTTATATGATTTATAGTATTGTAAAAACAAGTGTTATCATTTTTAGGCTTAAAAACCTTGTTATATACACATAAAAAACCATTATTTATACGTTGAGTGATGGGGTACGAACTAAACCCTAATGGCAAGCCCAATAACAGTGACGGCCCATCAGCCCAGAGCCCAAGAAAGAGTATCTGTTCGGCACCAAAGAGTTCGGCACGACCAAAGAGTTCGGACTCAGCCTACAGCTCGGTAAAAGCCGACCAGTCAAGCTCTCCTCTCAGATCGGCAAGAGCTGATCGGTAAAGTCCAGCAGTTCGGTCTCAGCATTCGACCGAACTAGGAGTTAGTGGACTCATGAAAGGCCTCCACGACCTCCGCTATACCCACGATCTATTTAGTGGTATGAAGCAGTTATTGAGCATTTATTGCTCACCCACGATCTTGTTAGTGGGGCTGCAAACCACGATCTTAGTTCAATGTATAAATAGAACTTAGATCAGATAGAAAAGGGTTAAGCTCTCTAGAGATAAAATCATATAGCAAGTCTGTGTTGTAAGCTGTAATCCCAGATCAAGCAATACAATCTTGCCCTCCCTTCTTCCCGTGGACGTAGATTTACCCCAGTAAATCGAACCACGTAAATTCACCGTGTCGTAATTTATTTTTACGAGCATTTATCATCATCAATAATTCGCGGATTCATCACTGGCGCCGTCTGTGGGAATCAGAGAACAAAATTTGTGATAAAGCGAATTTTTGATCCATTTTTTCCATCCAAAAAATGCATACCAGATCGCAGAATACCCGTATTCCAGCCCGTGAGAACCAGGAGGAAGCCAATCCATCCCATAGGTCGGGAAAACAGCCTAGGGATAAATCCACCACCAGTTCTCATGGCGAAGGAACAAGCCGCTCCAAAAATCGTCCCACTGAGTCTTCCCAGCAGCCCGATTTGAATGAGGCTGTCAAGCAGTTTTTGGCTGAAAAGCAGGAGGAATTCTTAACCTTCCTGCGAAAAAGCCAAAAGCAGCCGGAGACGAAAACGACGGATTCTCCTTCTCCCTCCGCACAAGAAAGTCACTACCGCAGTAGTGTCGCATCTCCCAGGAGAAAGAATCCTCAACCCCGACATATTCCTGTTCCTCCTCGGTACCGGAATCACAGGAGAACTCAATCTCCTCCATACCGACGAGATATCGGATTCGCCGTGTACGGAGCACTGAAGACTCCGTTCTCGGACGACATCACACGAACTCCCCTACCACAGAACTACCGAACTCCGTCGATGACTTACGACGGGCTCGTGGACCCTCACGATTTCTTGGGGCGCTATCAATATAACATGGCGAACCAGGGTCTCAACGAGGTCCACATGTGCAAGCTGTTTCCCGAGCTGCTCATCGGGAACGCGAGAAGGTGGTTCGATAGCCTCCCCCAGGGCAGCATCAGATCTTACCGAGATCTAATGGATGCCTTCCACAGGAGGTTCTTTCAGAAAGCGGAAGCCCGAATCACTTCGGCTCAGCTGCTTTCCATTCGTCAAGGTCGCGACGAAAAAATCAGCGACTTTATGACAAGATTCCACAAGGAATGCCTGCAAGTAGACGATCTCAACGATCTGCTTGTCATCTCGGCATTCCAAAATGGAATCTTGCCCGGAGCTCTCTACAGGAAGCTCGTTGAGTGCGGTCCGCAGACAGCTCAGGAAATGTGGGACATTGCGGACCAGTACTCCCGGGCCGATGAGGCAGACCGTCGCAAACGGTCGTTAGACAGCTCATCGACCCGAGGAGACAGAAGGAAGCCCGATCATAGCGATCAGGGGCATCCTCGCCGGACTCCATTTGAAAGAATTCAAAGGGCTCCGGTGCAAGACAGATTGGGACCTCGTCTCAATCCCGAGAAGCCGCCCGCCCAGTTCGTACCGCTGAACAAGCCGAGAGCGGAAATTTTCGAACTGCACTCTGACCTATTCGAAAAGCCAAAGCGGATGACGAAATCAGCCGCGCGCCGACCACAGGATAACTACTGCTCCTACCATCAAGACCACGGTCACGATACTGAGGAGTGCAGAAACTTGGCTGCAGGTATCGATGTTCTTGTGAAGGCAGGGACATTGAAAAAATACCGAAGTAAGCAGCCAAAGAAGAATAAAAAACAGAGTGGTGCGAACTGCGCTCCTCAGGATCCGAAAAGGCAGCCGGATCCCGAAGACGATGACGAGCCGCAATATGATGGAGTAATCCAGACTATTGATGCGCTTCCTGCCGGGAAGACCAAGTCGTCCCTAAAGTCAGAACGCAGAGGCTCCAATCGAGAGGAGCCAACGCATAAAAGGCTGAAGCAGGACGAAGTGATTACGTTCTCGGCTGCTGATCCCGTCCCGGCCATCTCTCCTCACCAAGACGCCATTGTCATCCAAGCCGGAGTGGCAAACAAACTGATCCACAGGGTGTTTGTGGATACAGGAGCGTCGGTTAGCATTCTTTTTAAAGAGTGCTTCGACAAACTAGAAGTGGACCCAGCTCGGCTCAGTCCGGCTCCGCTTCCCCTGAAGAGCTTCACTCAGGAGGACACCCGCCCTGAAGGTATTATCAGCCTTCCGATCACGGTGGGGAAAGCGCCTACTAGCTCCAGTACGATGATTGAGTTTTTCGTGGTGAAAGCTCGGTCCCCGTACAACGTCATCCTGGGAAGAGACTGGCTCAACACAGTTCGGGCCGTTTGCTCCACCTATCACCTCACCATCAAGATCCCTACTAAAGGAGGGATAGCGGTCATCCGAGGTGACCAAAAGAGAGCAAAGGAATGTCTGCAAATTGCGCTTAGAAGTGCCGAGCAGTCAGATCGGCACCACCAAGCATAGCAATCACAGCAGCCGGAGTCAGAGGCGATGACCGAAGTCATACCGGAGCCGAACTCGATGACAGTTCAGCTGTACGAAGACGATCCATCCAGAACGGTTAAGATCGGCTTCGCGGGAACGCCCCTACTTCGGGAAAAAACCATCCAGCTCCTCAAGGAGTATAAAGACGTCTTTGCATGGTCTCCGTTGGACATGACCGGAGTGCCCCCCGAGGTAATCACTCATCGGTTAAATATTGATCCTTCAGTCCGGCCGATAAAACAGAAGCAAAGACTCTTTGCGGCAGAACGAAGTCAAGTCATCCATGACGAAGTCCGTCAATTATTGAAGGCGGATGTGTTATTCGAAGTGAAGTATCCTTCGTGGGTGGCCAATCCTGTCATGATCAAGAAAAAGGAAGGAGGATGGCGGATGTGCATAGATTTCACCGATCTAAATAAGCACTGTCCCAAAGATTGCTATCCCCTTCCGAACATAGATAAAAAAGTAGAAGCTTTGATAGGCTTTGAAATTTTTTGTTTTCTTGATCTGTACAAAGGATACCATCAAGTTTTAATGGATGAGATTGACGCTTCAAAAACGGCCTTCATTACTGATTTCGGCATTTTCGCTTATAAAAAGATGCCATTCGGTTTAAAGAATGCCGGAGCCACTTATCAAAGGATGGTAGACAAGCTTTTTCGGCACCTGATTGGAAAGGAGGTCGAAGTGTATGTTGACGATATAGTCGTCAAAAGCAAAAGCACTTCGGAGTACGAGCACAACCTCAAGTCCACTCTCAACGTGCTCAAGAAAGCCAACCTCAAACTTAATCCCCAAAAGTGTACCTTTTTGGTAGATTCGGGAAAGTTTCTGGGTTGTTGGGTTTCAAAGGACGGACTCAAGGCAAACCCCTCAAAAGTTCAAGTCGTTCAGAACATGGCAATGCCGAAGTCCATACATGACGTGCAAAGGCTAACCGGATGTCTAGCCGCACTGAATCGATTCCTTTCCCAAGCAGCCGAAAAGCAACTGCCGTTCTTCAAGGTGTTGAAAAAGGCACCAAAGTTCGAGTGGGGAGCCGAGCAGAAAAAGGCCTTTGACGAACTCAAAAGTTATCTAGCCGAGCTTCCTATTCTCTCTGCTCCAACCGAAGCCGAAGTAATATTCTTATACTTAGCGGCATCGGATCAAACCATCAGCGCGGTGCTTGTACGAGAAGAAGGCCTAAAGCAGCTTCCCATCTACTTTACAAGCCGAGCATTAAGAGGTCCAGAAACAAGGTATCAACCTCTGGAAAAAATTGCTCTGGCATTAGTAAATGCAGCAAGGAGACTGCGGCCATACTTCTATGCTCACAAGGTATGCGTCCTAACTGATCTGCCACTTCGGCAAGTGTTGACCAAACCAGAAGCATCAGGCAGAATCGCCAAGTGGGCTATAGAGTTGGGAGAGCACACAATTGAATATCTACCTCGGAAAGCCATCAAGGGACAAGCCTTGGCAGATTTTCTTGCGGAAGCAAAGTTCGATCAAGCAATTCCTGTTATTGCCGAACAGAAGAATTCTGCCAATGCCGAACTAGCACAGCCCTTGGAATCCGAAGTAGAGCCGCCAGACTGCTGGAGCGGATTCGTAGATGGAGCTTCAAACAAGATGGGAAGTGGAGCTGGTATTTTACTTGTCGCTCCCGACGGACACGAGGTAACCTACTCACTTCGGTTCCTATTCCCCACTACTAATAATGAAGCCGAGTACGAAGCTCTCCTGGCCGGACTCCAGTTAGCGCAAAGTCTGCTCGTCAAATCTCTCAAAGTCCATTGTGATTCACAAGTCATAGTAAATCACATGTTGGGTACAAGTGAAGCTCGTGACGAGAGAATGAAGAAGTATTTGGACAAAGCGCAAAGCATCAGCCGAAGTTTCTCCTATTTTCGGATAATCCGCATTCCCAGAGCGGAAAATAGCCGAGCAGATACCTTAAGTAAGTTGGCCTCAGATCCGAGCTCAAAGGCGGAAGAATTAATGCATCGAAGCATTGATGAAGCCGAGGTACATTCAGTATCTAGCTCGCCGAACTGGATGACGCCGATCTTGCAGTATCTGGATCAAGGACAATTGCCCGAAGATAAGAGAGAAGCTCGGAAGATCACGTGCCGAGCACTTCGGTACGAACTTCATGAAGGAGTCCTCTTTAGAAAGTCTTACCTCCAGCCGTTATTGCGGTGCGTAGGACCAGAAGAGACGGACTACATCCTCAGAGAAGTTCATGAAGGATCGTGCGGTAGCCACATCGGAGCCAGAGCTTTAGCTAAAAAAGTTCTGAGATGGGGATATTATTGGCCAACCATGGTACAAGAGGCAGTGCAGCTCGTCAAGAAGTGTACGAAGTGCCAAATTCATGCAAATGTCCCAAGGATGCCGCAGACCGATCTATACACTATGCAAAGCCCTTGGCCTTTCATGCAATGGGGCATAGACATAGTGGGACCACTTCCTCAAGCTCCTCGGCAAATGAAATTCCTTATCGTTGCCGTGGACTACTTCACGAAGTGGGTGGAGGCTGAACCATTAGCTACGATAACGAGCTCAAAGGCATTGGACTTCGTCTGGAAGAACATAGTGTGCCGATTTGGCATACCCCACATCCTCATCTCGGATAATGGGACTCAGTTCACCGACAAGACGTTCAAGAATTGGTGCCAAGAGCTGAACATTCAACAGCGGTTCACTTCGGTCTCCCATCCCCAAGCAAACGGACAAACGGAAGTAACGAACCGGATTCTGGTGAAAGGGTTTAAAAGCTCGGTTAGAACAAGCCAAAGGACAATGGGTAGAAAATCTCCCTCAAGTCCTATGGTCCTACCGAACTACGCCCAAAACCTCCAACGGTGAAACTCCGTATAGTCTGGTGTACGGCACTGAAGCCGTAATTCCGGTGGAGATCGGCGTACCCAGTCCCCGAACTCTAACTTTCTCCTCAGAAATGAATGACGACGGACTGAGAGCAGAACTAGATCTCGCCGAAGAAAGAAGAGAATTGGCGTGCATAAAAGCAGCCAAGTATAAGGAGCAAGTAGCCCGGTATTATAACCAAAGGGTGAAAAAGCTTCAATTTCAAGTGGGAGATCTCGTCTTGAGAAACAACGAAGTAAGCCGAGCAGAAAAGCTGGGCAAACTCGAACCCACATGGGAGGGTCCGTATCGGGTGTCAGAAGTCCTCGGCAAAGGGTCTTATAAATTGACTCACATGTCAGGAGAACAAGTACCCCGAACATGGCACGTCTCCAACCTCAAGAAGTTCCACTTGTAAGAGACAAAGTCCGGTCAGTCTGTCTTGTGTCTAGTTCGGTCATAGGGGTACATGTTTTTATTTGTTTGTTTTTACTTGTACCTTTTACTTGTTGTTTTATAAAAAGTTTAAAGTTTTTTTCTTTCGTCTTTTTCATTTTTTCTCTATGTGTTTTGTCTCTATGTGCTTGTCGTCTCTTACAAATGGTACCAAGGTATATCGTTCTTTAAAGACTGATCCCCTTTTTAGATCGATTATTAAAGACTATTGTGAGTCCAAGCTTCTAAGGAGGATATAAGACCACAATTCAGCTTAACAAGCAGTCCGTCTGAAACGAACTGCAATAAGCCAACGATTGTGAGTCCAAGCTTCCAAGGAGGATACAAGACCGCAATTCAGCTTAACAAGCACTTCGTCTAAAACGAACTGCAATAAGGGAAAGTCCGATCCACGCGATAAACCTCGCCGAATTAGGACGACCAAGTTCGGTCAAAGAAGTTTACCTCATAAGACCGGGGACGACCATGTCTAGTCAAAGAGGTTTACTGCATAAGACCACTTCGGTTAAATGGGAAAGTCCGATCCACGCGATAAAACTCGCCGAATTAGGACAAGGGAAAGTTCGATCCCGGCGACAAAAATCGCCAAATTAGAACACAAACCAAGTCTGGTCAAAGATGTTTATTTCATCAGACCAAAGACGAGTCCGGTCAAAGATGTTTATTTCATCAGGCCAAAGACGAGTCCGGTCAAAGATGTTTATTTCATCAGACCAAAGACGAGTCCGGTCAAAGATGTTTATTTCATCAGACCAAAGCCAAGTTCGGTCAAAGAAGTTTACTTCATAAGACCGAGGACAAGTACGATGAAATTTTTTCGCTAAGCTGTAAATACAGTGTTAGAAGCGAAAACAAAATTTCATTTTTCAAATCTTGTTCGGCATACAACTCAGCTACCCTACAAAATGGCGTTACGCTATTACAAAGGACTACTCTACTGTCCAGGGTTGCTGAAGTTAAGCCACCTATCTGCAAAATCCTCTGGAAGCCGAGTTCGGTTGTTCCGAGCAGATGAAGAATAAGCAGGTCGACGAGATGCTATCCTCGACCCAACGCCTCTTCCCCGAGCCCGAGAAGTCCTAACACCTCGGCGATGAAGAGTCTCTGCAATAATCATCTGCTGATCTTGCTCGCTCATAGTCACCACTCCTCGGCGATTTTCAGTCCGTCCCTGTCTTGACGATTCCGGTTGCTCCTGAGCCCGTTCTCGTCTTGACGTTTCCGGCTGTTCCGGAGTTCGTTGTTGACTGGAAGTAGGATTTTGAACAAGGGAACCAGAGGCTTGATCTGGAGTGCGAGCATCTGTTGGCACGACATGCCGAAGGAATCTTTCTATGGAGGGGCGCCGAGAAAGAACAATGTCGTACCGAGAAGCCCAGCGCCGTAATGATTTCACAACTTGTTGGCAAGCCGAGCTCTCCAGCGCATTGTTCCTCCGGAGTACATGATATTCCTCCCACAGTTCGTCAACTCGACTCTGAACATCTGATATGGTCAAGCCCCCCGCGCACACGGATGTAATCCTCGTACGCGGTCCTCTCAGCAATGGTCGTATTCAGCTCGGCCTCCAGACCCTTCTTATCGGACTCTAAGTCCTTATTATCGGCCTCCAGCTTCACTAAACGAGCCAGAAGCTCGTCATTCTTCGTCTGATCGGCTATAGCTCTTTTCTCAGCTTCGTCTAAAGCCGAAGAGTACAGCCGTTTCCAGTGAAGTATCTCCATCTCCTTGAGTACAAAGCAGCTATATTAGTTCGGCAGCTGTACCGAGCAGATAGTAAAATACAACAGAAATAAAGGCGAGTACGAAAAGCTATACGAAGACAAGTGTAGAGAATTTTTCATTCGCAAGGAAAATTTTTACACTAGGAGGGCTTCAAGGCCATTTTACAAGGAAGAAACTAGACTAAGAGAAGGGAGACGAAATCATACTCCACCAGCTTCGTCTCCGGCTCCTTGGTCTGGTTCAGCTTCTCTCTCCTGAGCTACTTCAGCCTCGGCCTCGCCTCCTGCCGGCCTCGCCTCCGCCTCCTGATCGGCTTCCTTCTCCGGATGCCCGGCCCGCTCGACTTCGGCCTCCAGCTCCAGCGGCTCGGCCTCACCCTCTCCGTTGTAAGTCGAAGCGGGTGAAACGGGTCCCACGGAGGCAAAGATAGCCTCCAGGTTCTCGTCCCGATCAGCTCGACAACTCCGGACTCGGTCTGCAGAAAGCAGGACCGAGGATGAAGCGAGCTCCTCAAGGAGCGGCAGATTCTGAAGCCGAGCTGCTATCTCTCGGCTGTACAGAGGCAGCACGACGTCGGCCCCCTGCTCGCCCTTATCGGCAATTAGCCTTACCAGGCTACCGACAAAGGCCGAGAACTGGCTGCTCAAAAAGAGTTTCTCCGTGTAAACACGGAGAGCCTCCCCTTGGGCAACCACGGCAGCAGCATCGCTCCGCTTCGTCTGCTCTCGCTGGATGACGAGCTGGTTTTTGGCAAACTGAGCTTCATCCTGGGCCGAAATCCTAGCAGCTCTGGCTTTCTCAAAGTTAGCCTCAGCCTGTTCGGCCCGATGACAAGCAGCCGCCAACTTCCTCTGCATCTCAGCATAGTCATTGGACGCTTTGGAGAGTTCGACGGCGACGAGCTTGGAGAGCATATCGTTCCTCTGAAAATGGATAAAGAAAAAAGTCAACAAAGGGGCCACAAAAAATACAGGAAAAAAGCAAGGCCAGAAAATCAAGAAGAGAATTCACCTCGGCGAAGTCCGTGGGCCATAAAAACGGCTCACAGATATGTTCCGAAGGAGGCGCCAAGACCACGTCTTTCTCTGGCACTCTCGGGGGCTTCTGGGCCCTCCCCTTCCCCTTTGCCGAAGTCGACTCCGGCTTCTTCGGATCCGAAGAGGTTTTTTGCCTTTTCGGAGTCCTCTCGGCATCAGACGCCGAGCTGGTCGTTTTCGGCCTCTCCGGCTCCTTGGACTCCGAAGATTTGCGGCTAGCCTTACTCAGCATGTACACTGCCAAAAAGCAAGAAAGCAAAGTCAGATTTTCTTTGTTAAAGCAGTAGAGCATAAAGATAAAGAGAAATCCTCACCCTCGGCCTCTTCGTCCGAAGACGAGATGTCGAACACGACGTCGCCCTTGACGAGCTCAGACTCCGTGTATTGTTTCCTAACTATGGGAATCTTGTTGAGCTCGCCATCGAGCTCGTCCAACGGTTCAGGCCGAGGGTGACGGATAACGGACTCCGGCCCTCTCCAGGGAAAACTAGGAGCCGCGGTTCTATCATAGTAGAAGAAGCGATTTTGCCACTTCGGCCACTTCGTTTTACAAAAGGCTCTAAAGGGCTGTAAAGGGATCAAGTAAAACCAAGACCCCTTCCTCTTAAATTGAAAGAATTTAAGGATCGCCTTCAAAGACAAATCCCTTCCTAACCTACGGAGTTCGGCAGCGAAGGCCGACAAGTGCCTCCAAGAGTTCGGAGTCACTTGGCCTAAAGGAAGCTGAAAAAAATCTAGTAAATCTATAAAGGCAGAAGGGAGGGGGAAACGAAGCCCGCATTCTAAGCAGGCCTCGTACACGGTGGCGTACCCCTCCGGCGGGGAGTCAGCCCTATGATCACCGTCAGGTACCACCGCCTTCCCCCCAGGAAAAAAGTATTTTTCGGGTAGGGATATCACAGTATCCTTACTCAAAATACTAGGGAAATACTCTACGGTCTTCTCCCCGGACTCTTTCCGGCCAGAAGACCCCTTATCCCCTTTCCTACCGCTACCCGACTCCGAAGAAGAAGAAGACATTTTTCTTACTTTTTGAAGATGAAGAAAGTCTGAAGAAGCTCTTGAAAGCGGAAGAAAATTTCTCGAAAAAGAGAGAGTATAGAAGACGCAACAGCAAAAGTGTTCAAATGAGGAAAAAGGAGCATACTTATCAGATTCGGGAAAGATTTCGAGATCGTTGCGCCGTTTCGAATCCCACCTTTTCAGGATTCAACGGCCGGATTTTACTGTCGCATTTAATGCAGGCACGCGCAAGGCACGTCCCCTGACGTCAGCCTCCCCCTTACCATTATCCAGAATGCCGAAGTGACTCACCTCGCCGAAGTGATTCACTTCGCTTTTCGGGGGGGGTAGTGATGGGGTACGAACTAAACCCTAATGGCAAGCCCAATAACAGTGACGGCCCATCAGCCCAGAGCCCAAGAAAGAGTATCTGTTCGGCACCAAAGAGTTCGGCACGACCAAAGAGTTCGGACTCAGCCTACAGCTCGGTAAAAGCCGACCAGTCAAGCTCTCCTCTCAGATCGGCAAGAGCTGATCGGTAAAGTCCAGCAGTTCGGTCTCAGCATTCGACCGAACTAGGAGTTAGTGGACTCATGAAAGGCCTCCACGACCTCCGCTATACCCACGATCTATTTAGTGGTATGAAGCAGTTATTGAGCATTTATTGCTCACCCACGATCTTGTTAGTGGGGCTGCAAACCACGATCTTAGTTCAATGTATAAATAGAACTTAGATCAGATAGAAAAGGGTTAAGCTCTCTAGAGATAAAATCATATAGCAAGTCTGTGTTGTAAGCTGTAATCCCAGATCAAGCAATACAATCTTGCCCTCCCTTCTTCCCGTGGACGTAGATTTACCCCAGTAAATCGAACCACGTAAATTCACCGTGTCGTAATTTATTTTTACGAGCATTTATCATCATCAATAATTCGCGGATTCATCATTGAGTATCGAGAAAAAAAAGCTGCTCAAACGGCTCCTGAAAATAGTACCTAAAGAATAAAATATAACTTGAATAGAATGGGGAATAAGTACAAAATAAAATAATTTCACACCCCAAAATAGTTGATGGATGAGATGGACATCGTGACATGAAAGCATATATTCGAGCATTAATACTAATTGAAATTAACAAAAGGGAAATTTTAACTGGCTGATACTTCTCGCAACGTGACATCAAGAGAATAATATATGCTTATTTCCCAATAATTAGAATACAATTCCCATCATAATTATCCACAAATTATTAAAATCTTCTCCAGATTTTCTTGCTTTATACTCATGTATCTATTCACTGTGAATGTGATGAGATGACCATCCATCCAAATTACACAATCTCCACCCAAACAAATGATAATATACTTTATATTTTCTATTTTACTATATATATACTACTCCACAATTTATTTCGATTTTTAATTAATATGACCGTGAAGTAACATGCTCAATAATTTTATGAACGTGACTATTGATTCATCGATTATTTTTCTGTTTTCCCAATATTCACGTAGAAGTAGTATATTTTAAGAAAAATATAGTTCTGCATGGTGAAACTAAAATACGCAAAGAAAATAATTAGAAAATTAAATAGACATGAAGAAAAATAAGGCTTCAAAGTTCCGATATATACATGTAATTATATACGAATGATACAGTTTTATCATTCTATAACTATGTACCCCATCAGGAACTCAAAAAAGCTTAATAATTCTAGAAAATATTAACAAAAAAAGGGGAGAAAATTAGGCACAAAACAAGCGCGAATTGAATTCAAGCTTGAAACGAAACCATAGATGAGGCATCCCCTTCTTCTTCCCTCAACAGCCTCTGCTGCCGCGCGATGAACGCCTCCACCGTCTGCCGGAACTCTTCGCTGCTCATCTCCTCCTCCGCTCTCTTCCGGCACTTCTCGCTCAAGCTCCGCCTCAAGTCGCGGCGGCGCTCCTCCTCCCCCCGTACGCGCTCCAGATTCGCCGATCTAGTCCTGCTGATCGCCCCTCTCTCGGTGCGAGCTGATTTCTCCACCGATTTGCTCCAAATCTGCTGCTGGATCTGATTGCTGTTGTTACTCCGACATTTCTCCACCGATTTGCTCAAAATCGGCGGCTGGATCTGATTGCTGTTACTCCGGCATTTCTCGACGTACTCGTCGTAGAAATCGGTGCTCCTCTCGCCGGATAACCGCCGCGATATCAGGAAGAGCGCGATCACGATCGCGTTTCCGATCACGAACACGGATCCAGGGCTGATCAGCGCGACGACGGAGATTCCGCGGAGATACTCTCCGGAGAGCTTGAGAAAAACCGCGAATTGAGCGGAGAATCGCGTGACGACGATCAGAAAAACGAAGAGCTCCACGAATCGGAAAAGGCTCGTGATTCTCTGAATCCTGCGGTATTTCGCGACCGCGTTCGCTTTCTCCACTCTCACGTCTTCAAAATTGAATGCTTCCATTTTTAATATTTTATTTTTCCGTTTAATTATATGGATATATGCGGTTTGGCGTATGTGCAAAAAATTGAAAGCAGCTTCTTCTCTGTTTTTATTATGTGTGTGTGTGTGTGTGTGAATATCTCTCTAGAAAGAGAAGTGGTGAGAGAACTGGAAGAGAAAGAAGAAGTGGATTGCGATGAACATAATGTGCGGAAATAAATAGGAGTAGGATTTTCTGAGAATATGTGTATTAGTGTTGAAGAGTGAGTGTAGTATTATATTTGGTGTGGTGGTATATATAGACTAAATAAATAGGAGTAGATCTCCTTTTCTTTTAATATTAAGTGTGGAGTGGAGGACTATATAGACTTATGGTATTGGTATGCATATCAAATACTAATAATTTTTGTCTTCTAATTCCCACATAAATATGTATACCAAAACATAGGTTTGAAATCCTCTATCTCACAGTTTTGTACTCATTTTTTAACTATTACAGTTTTGACTAATTTAGTTTAAATTTAGAATATTAATTATCATTCGTTAATCTAATAGAATTCAAAATTACATTTAATGTACATTTTTGTTAATAATTTGATTATTCCATACTTAGGTATATAGTTTTCAACCTTCAATTATTAATAACTAATGATTAGGATTTATTATATAACCAAAATTTTTAGAATATAAATATTATTATAATAATAAATTTTTTATTAATGGGTACTATTGTATATAAAAAAAATTAAGGGCTAGAGAATCTAAAACAATAAATATAATACAGTAGTACTTATTCTAAGAGTGCCTAAATACTGCACAAATTCAATACAATGAATGCGGTGCGGCACTATATAATTTTCTTATTATTTAATAAAATAATATTGTAGGAGTATATTACAAAGATTTACTTATAATTGATGCTAACATAGTGCCGTTTTTGGGTGCAGAATAGTGTGTTTTGGTGGGGAATGATATACTACTACACTTTTGGTAGGTATTAATAGAGCACATATGCAGTTCTTGAAGTGGAAATCTCCAGCTGTTTATGTTCATGCACCCCTCCTCTCTCTAATGATCTGTAATTTGGATAAGGATCTATCTATATATGGCATAATTAAATGGACAATTAGGCAAAACACTAAAATAAATTAAAAATCTCAATTTCTCAGTCATTTATGACTTTCGAGATGTATATTAAAGGTCGCATTTTAATCTCACGTATAACACACAAGATTTTGAAGGATTGAAACTTATAGGCACATGGATATCTTCATTTTCATGTGTTGTTTAATACAACTAGTTTTATAGTATGTGATAAAAAAAAATAGATATATAATGATAGTGTTAAATACTCCTAAGGTAATGTACGACCATCACGATATTTCACCACTTCAATTGCATTGCTTACCTTATCATTACTCGTCTTTAATTTAAAATTATCTTTTACTCTATATATAGTATAATTATTTATTATGTATATTTATATATCTATCGTAATTAAGCTCATACACGAATAATCATAAATTAAGAATTTCATTAAAAAATGAAATAATTAAAATTAAACAACTACAAATCTAGAGTCTCGCTAATGAAACCTTGGACGTCCCATGAACCAATATTCATGTGTTAAAGAGAGAATATTGTTTTCATTTTGATAAATATATCAAATAGATTGTGCCGAAGGAGTATAGTTTGAAATGGAAAAACAAACAACGAATATCGTGCTAACTATGATCGATTAATACTGAAATTCAATGTACAATCGTCAAATATTAGCCCTGAGTCTGTTCATAAAAGACTGCTAATTATCCATATGAATAAAGTTGATGATTTGAACACCAAACCTGGGCAAACATCAATCTCATGCATGCTTTTATCGATAGTTTGGTAATATTTCCAGCTATTATTTGCTTTTTTCGGGAGAACATGACATTCTGTCATCCAATTTATCTCTACTCGTTATCCATAATATGATTGATTGTTGTCCGATTTTTCATGTGTACTTGATGGGATTTTCTATTATGTAGGTTATTTTTTTAGTGAAAAATACACACTAGTCTTTAAATTAATGATTTAATATCAAGCATGCAGGACTCCCTATTCATTTCTTCGATAAATATAGGTTCTTCACAAAAACTAAGATATTTCAATAAAGAACAAATAAATAAAAAAATATTATAGTACTAGTGCAATTATTAGTTTGAATTTAATTTGTGATTTTAATGTTGCTTCTTTCTTTAAAAAAATAATCTAATAAAATGTTCAATATTGTGCAATATTAATTGCTGATAAACATTATATTCAATCTACTTTGCCTCTACAATGAATTTAGCTACTATTTTAGTTTCTCTGTATAGTCTACTTGATTTTTTTTATCAAATTTCTGATATCTTAGGAATTGTTAATATAATGACAGCCAAATATGAAAAGTAATAAACATCAAATTCATGATTGGAACTTTAATTTTAATATGAGTTATGTACTTATTTGATTAATACTGTTACGGATTGATGTCGTAGAAATTAGTTTAATGTAAAATGTATCTGCAAGTGGAACATGTTTATTTATTTATATATAATTGTATTATTTAAAGATATTTTGGAGACTAAGAGAAGTGGTAGTCTATGAGTTTATTATTTATAATGCAGTTCCAAAATTTGTGAGCTTATTAGTATTATTGTAGGGCCAATTTGTATTTGCTTACTAGCTAAGAAATTGCCACTTGGCATTCGCTTTCCTTCGCCCCCCGCCAATTATAATGCTTGAATTATTTGTGTACATGGCAATTAAAGATGTAGGAAATTATTTTCAAGAATGGCCCTCCAAAAAGCTATGAAATTTTGGTATTTAGCACTACTCTCTTACAATTTTGTGGCAATTATGTAGGAAATTATTTTCAAGAATGGCCCTCCAAAAAGCTATGAAATTTTGGTATGTAGCACTACTCTTTTACAATTTTGGGACCTTCAAAATTCCCTTTTTAGGGCAACTCCAACCATACTAGAAAACCCATTTTTCCAATAAAAAACTGCCCCAACCATACACCAAAACGCATCTCAAATCCCCCATTTTTGCGTTTTTTGAACAGTAGGTACCCAAATATGCGATAGCACTGTAACTACTGCATAATTTGTGAAAAATTGCAAAACACCCCTTCTTATTTATGTATTTATTGGGGGAAGAAACATGCCCGTGGCCTGATGAAGAGGAAATGGCGGAAACAAGAACCGTAGAGAGATAGACGATTGGTTCTGTATTTCTTCGTATGAAGAAGACGATGGAGACTATTTAATTATTTTATTAAGTTGTATCTATATGGGCTTGACAGTTGTTGGCCTCAATTTAATTATGATCATCTAAATAATTAGTAAAAGATTAAGATAGTTAATTGCTAATATTGATATTTGGTTATGTTTAGTAGTACTAATTAACTATTTTAACACTACATGAATTTAGAGTTTTGAGTTTATATAATTAGGATTTGTTTAAATATATTTGAATTTTAAATTTATATTTGAGTATTTATTCAAGGTTAAGTATTTGTAGCATTTAGTTTAAGTTTAATTATCTTTCATCTATTATTTAGTTAAAAAGTCAAACAACATTAATTTTATTTTATATAAATTTCTTAGTATTAATTATTTATTGTGCATAATTTGTGATATTATATATAGTATTATATTTTTAAATTTCATACTATAAGAAAATAAATTAAAGAATATGATATTTAATTTATATAAATTATTATGGGGTTAATGTGTAATTTAAATAAATATGTAGGTAAGATTGAAAAAGTAAAAAGAAATAGGTGAATATGGAATATTCTTTTGGGTTTGGGTTTGGTGTAAATGGTTATAGTAAAATTAGTGTTTGATGTGATAGAACTGAAAAAATAGGTTTGAATTTGGTGTAAATGGTTGGAGGTGATTACTAAAGTACACCATGCAAACATCTTTCCAAATTCAACCACAAACATTAGACCCATTACTTATGTAGTTAAGATAGAAACACTTGAGAATAACAACATAAAAATTGAAACCAATTCTCAACCACATGTTTGATCCAATAATATTACTAAAGTGCTTTGTTGATAAATCAATTCAACATCCACATTCACGAAAAGTGTGCATAATTCATTGTGCCACCACTTAATAAGTGTATCGTTCTTGATTTAAAAGTTATATGCAAAATGTGTTAGGAATTAGATTAATAGTACTATCACCTAGCATTATATTCATCATAACTGGTTTAAACTTCAAATATATAAACAATGATGGCCAATCCATTTCCTTCGACTAAATACAGCGCGATCATGCCAAAGCTTTGTGACTGAGACATACCAAAGAGAAGATGTTGATGACGTACACTTCTCATGCATTGCTTCTCCTCGGCCCAAGTCTATATCATCCGCGGCTTCTAACACTGCCTTCACTACTTTATCCGCTCTCTACCACAACTGCTCGATGGAGTCTTCGCTCTCGATCGTCCATCCTTGATGGCTGTACCTCGCGCGTGGACGTGCTTGTTCAATGTACGAACGTTGGAATTAGTCATGACAATTTCATTGACTTAACTTAACAACAAGGTCAATCTAAGTAGTAGTAGTAGTCATATTTTTGTATTGGTTTATTAGACATTTGGGAATTCCAGATAAATAATCACTAATAAGAATCTAAAAGCAATGGACCACAGTGAACTTATGATTTTGTCGGACATACAAAATGTCCGAATTTAATTTATGGCTGTATAATTAACCCTTTACTCGCTCAATATCTCATGGGAATAAGTAAGGAATGGAGTTTTATTGGATATAATTCAAATGTGTCCCTACCTTAAAGGCTACATTGCAGTCTATGTCCCATCTTTTTATTTGGAGTACTACAAATATATCATGGACATTCATATCTTTAAAAATGTGTTGATGGATAAAAATACCCTAATTATAATTTGGATTGCGGCATTTAGGATATTATAGACCTTTATTATTCTCAAAATTTCAACTCCAATAATAATAGGAAAAATACTCGTATTGCGATTTGCGGTACATATGCTTCCAAAAAATGCTGATAATTCTATTTCAAAATCCCTCCTTTTTTCATCACAAGCCAAGCCCGATTTGTGATGGACTTGTGACTGAAAAGAATGGATGTTTAAACACGGGTTGGAAAATAAATTGCGACAAACTTTTTTTTTTGCCTATCACAAATTTAACGTAGTTTAACAGCACCATTGTCGTAAAAAATGGTCATCGATGACCATCACCGTCTGGATTTTGCAACAAAACCATGATGAACTCGCAACTAGCGACGAACGGTCTCCTGTTACAAAACTTAGCAGTCAACAAGGTAAGGTTGCTCCCAATGCCACCTTTTAGCAACACAACTTTTGACCGAATTTTCAATCAAAATTTAATTTTGGATCTTGAAACATAATTTCTGTTTTAAGTATATCATATGAAATGCTACACGATGTAATACAATTAGATCACATTAATTACATTCAATTTTACGTGATTTGATTCCAATGCATAGCTCTGAGTACATGCTACATATTTCCCAAATAACAATTGTATTTGTGAATAACAAAATACATGGATTAATTTAACATGCATAGCGTGATGTGTGGAATATTAGGAATTTTTCTTTCTTAATTTGGATTCACAGTTGATTATGAAGTGTAATTGCCATAAATGAAAATGATGGGACCGATTTAATTGAAGCAAATTAAGAATAATTTGAGTGAGCCACAGATCTCTGGGCTCCATGGTCTCACTTTGATTTACATTATCCAAGTAATAGTGCCTTAAGTGGGAGACATGCTTTTTTCCAAAGCATTAACCATCAACTCCAAATAATATATAGCTTGTCTTTGTTTAGATTTCTATTTTTCAATAAAGAAACTATAAATTAAGAGACATTATTGCTCTGTTTATAGTGATGCCCGAATATTGTATCGAAGATTATTAAATGGTTTTATTATTTACTTTTTACCATCAATAAGTCGAACCCAAATATATAAAGAGGACCTTGTAAAAAAAATTCTCTCTTTATTATTTAAATGGTAATTTTTAAATAAATCATGAAAGATGGATCAAATTCAAGTCAGTTTTACGTTTTTCAAAATCTGAAAATTCAATTTCGCAATTATCTAATTTGTCTCCTTGGCGGAAAAATATGCAATAATGTACCAACAGATTTTAAACATGCATCACATAAACATGTATCACCCTAAAAAGTGAGTTAACATAGTCATAAGACTTCCATGTGTTTAAAACCGGTTGTCATATCATTGCATATTTTTGCCGAAAATGAGGCGGGTGATATAATCGTGAAATTTTCATCTTTCGTGATTTAATTTTCAGATTTTTAAAATATATGATAGGTAGAATTTGGCCATATATCATGATTTATCTGGATTTTGCCTGTAATTAAAATTTAATTTGAACCATCATTATGTATCAAAGTAAGTTTATGAAGATAGCAAGATTATACACTCAAGTATATAAAGAATAAAAATATAGTCGATATAGTTCTAGTAAAATTTAACATCTTAATGTTTCAATTACATACGAACTAAACATATACTATGATTCAACATTTGTCGTAGTGGAAATAAAAGGCAAATAACTAATAAATAAATAATACTTTCTTTTTCTAACACCACTTTAGAATTTTTGATGTTATATTCCGGCACTAAATAGAAGTTATTCTATTCTCCCAAATAAAATAATTCCTCCTAATCCAAGACTAAATGAGAGAGTTAATCACGCTTTTAAGATCCTAAAGCAACTTTTTATATGCCTCTAAAAGCAGATAAGGATTCAGACATCCTCGTTGGTTTAATTAATTGACTTCGTGTTTCTTATAAATCTAGAAACTGTTCCTAGTTGGGAGATTCACACGGTGGATCATCTGATTTCTGACTCGGATTCCACCTTTTCCTTTTTTATTTAATGTTCATTTTATTTTCTAAAATAATAGTGTTGTTACTTATTTTTCAATAAGCATATGCATCTTTTCCTATGTCTCAAGAGTCGAGAATAACTAACTAGTTGCATTGTATTTATTCTGATCATTTGAGGAATGGAATATGGCTGCGTGCATTTGTGCTGAAATAATTATGCATATGTCTACTTTTATTTGGTTAATTAGGCTATCTGTCTATGTCATGATCGTGATATTATATATTTGGTGAAATATTTTGAGACCGACATTAATATTTATTTTATTCTTGTTGTCTACGTGTACGACGGTTAATGTATTTTTTCAAGGTGTTTCCTTCAAATTTTACTAGTACTAGATTTAGCTCGGTGGGAATATATTCACTACGATTTTATGCATATTAAAGTGTCCATAATAAAACGGAACAGTTAATCCACAACCACAAAAACTTATCTGTTTAGTTAGCATAGCCACAAAAAATTCTACCACCACATCATTACAGCCACAAAATAAAATCACATATTTATCACATTATTAATTAATAAAATAAAAAAAAGGGATCGGCGGCCGCCATGGAGTTCGCGCTGCGCGCAAGATCTTATAGACATGTCATACGCTATTAATTTAGTGATCGTGATTATAATTTTTACAGTATTGTTCCTTTGTATGTGGAATTATTAATAGATGAAAACAACGCAGAACTATATTACAATTAATTAATGTATTTTAGTAATACTCTTTTAGTTAAGACTACTTTCTAGAATACCATTTCGAATAAAAGTAATCAGTGATTAATACATGATTATATATTATTTCAAGTTTTACTATATAGTGTGATCAATGATTTTAGGTAAATTAAAACATTCTCGTTGGTATAAATTATAATAATATATTATTGTTTATTATTTCAAGTTTGACTAAATAACATAGCATGTTCAAGGTTATATTTAGTGATACAATAATATATTCTCGTTGGTGATATATTTAATGCAAACCATTGCACTAGGAATTATTTTTTCTGATAAAAAAATTGGAAATGGACTAAAAAGGATTGGAGTAAGAATTGGCTTACTAATTGAGCTTAGGAAAAATAAGGCCCAACACTATAAGCCCAAGCCCATCACTTGATAATCGAATAAGACGTGTTGAATGTAAAGTAGATATAAACCCTAACTAGGTCGTGAATTATTAAGCAGCCTCTCCTCTTCGCCTCCTGTGCTAAACCAACCACTCGCCCTCCACCACCGCTGTAGAACTCTCGCATTGCGATGGTGCGCCTCTGCTCCGATCATTAATACTGGATCTAGCTTAAATTTTAAATCCAATTTCGCTACTTACGCTTATTTTTTTTACTCCGTTTTTCGCAGGCGCCGAAGAAGGATAAGGCTCCTCCACCATCGTCCAAGCCGGCGAAATCCGGAGGCGGAAAGCAGAAGAAGAAGGTCGCCTTCTGTTCTTTTAGTCTCTGTTTTTCATTTTGTTTTTCAGGTTTTAATTAATATTTTTATTGAAAATTATTGGCGTGCAGAAGTGGAGCAAGGGTAAGCAAAAGGAGAAGGTGAACAACATGGTGTTGTTCGATAAGGCGACCTACGACAAATTGCTGACTGAGGCACCCAAGTACAAGCTTATCACTCCTTCCGTTCTCTCCGATCGTCTCAGGGTACGTTATTTTGATTTTAATCTTGATATTGTGTTAATTGTTTTCATCAACGATTTGTTTTTTGATAATCACGAACTCCTTTTTGGTTCTAGCTGGTTAATTGGATATATTGCTGACGAAATTTAGGGTTAGCAACTTAGCAAAATGTAGATTGTAAATTATAGGTTTCCTGAATTCGTCTTCTCTATAGTAGTTTCTGTAGTTTGCAGATTGCGCTCAATATGAGGTGCTTATAGTACATTAATTGTGATGTTGTTCAATAATTTTAATTGTTGAAAATTGGTTATATACATAATGCAATCTGGTTGTTTTCTCTGCTACATTATGCATCATTATCTACTATTGTGCCTACCCAATTCATATTTCATTCACTGCAAGTCAGATGATATTCTCTTGATTTTCAGTGTTGTGTATTGTTGGATACAGGATATGTATAATTATAAAGTAATTGAGTAGTAAATTCTAGCACTTTGAGTCCGTCTTTTTTGTTAGTTTTTAATATATAGCCTACTACTTGAATTCCATTTCAGTTCAATACTTTGTTTATGATATGGGATTTATTATGAAAGATTCGCTTGGTTGGACTGCTTGCTGATATCCCTTTCTTGGATATGAAAGGGCCACTACTGTTGGTTGCTGCTGATGCATAGTAAAATATCTTGTTATTTGCAGATCAGTGGATCGCTGGCGAGGAAAGCAATCAGGGAATTGATGGCTAGAGGTTTGATCAGAATGGTTTCAGCTCATGCAAGCCAGCAGATATACACCAGGGCCACGAACACCTAAGTATCTTTCCCTCTACTATGTAGTACAGGGCTTGGAATGGAATTTTTTAAATTAGAACCATGTTCTGTTTGCTTTAATTTTACCTCTGTGGAATGTTAAACCCATGTTTGTCAACTTTGCCAAATTTTATCATCAGTTATCAATTTTGAGCTTATTTATGCTTTGGATTTTGGCATTCCAACTCTCCTTTCTTCGTGTAGTTGTATCTCTTCTCTACTTCTTGGTTATACATTTATGTTAAATTTAATTATGATCTGTTTGCATCAAGCCATTTTCTCATGTGGTGTTTAATTTAAGCGATACTTTTGTTGATGAAACTTAATAGAAATGGTGTGAAATTGTGAATCTTGTCGCAATTGTCAATTGTCCATTGTCCAATAAAGTGACAAATGAAAATATAACTAAGTGACAGCATGTATACATTTTTCTAAGTTACTGTAGAAAAATGTCGGGTTACAAATTTGGTTACCGCTGAGAGCATCCACAACCGTGCTCTTGCCAGCGGCACGGTTGTGGGCCCGGCCCCACTTTTTTGCCTGCGCTTTGGCAAGAGCACAACACCCACAGCTGTGCTTTTCCGCAAGGACGAGCACAATTAATTTAAAATTCAATTAAACAAAAACATTTCAATAATACTAAAATTCATTAAAAAAACCTAAATAATATTACAAATGACAAATAAAATAAAAACGACATAATTAAAATCTTAAAAATTAAAAATTACATAATTAAAATACTAAAAATTAAAAAAATCACTAAGCGTTGCCGAATTTCGCCCACATGTGTTTGATTAGGTCTTCTTGCATAAAAACCGCGGCTGGTCGGCAACGAGCCTTTCGTGGGCTCCCTCCCGGTCACGATGGATGTAGCGGCGATTTGATCTGGTTCGTTGAGGAGGAGGAGCGGGGGTATTCACCGCGACGTATGCTTCGTAAGCGGCACGATGTTGTTCGTAGCATTCTTGTTCTTCGCGCTCCGCTTCCGCCATAATATGAGTGAAATCCATTTGAGGTTTTGAGTGATGGATGAATGTGTTGATAGTTTGTATGAGAATTATGAATGAGAGATGATTTGATGTGATAAATGGATGATGAATGTGTGTATTTATAGATGATTTTGGGGGGGAAAAAATATAAAAAAATTCAAAAAAATTCAGAAAAAACTGGAAAAAAACGGCCATATTTTTTGGATTTGGAAAATATTTTTTTTTATTTTTTTTATCATTGTATATAATTAAAAATCGAATTTTAAAATTAAAAAAAATAATTCAAAGGCAACGGCTATGCCGTTGCCCAATCGTAAGCCGCCACGTCGCCTGCTCGCTGGCACGGCGCCGCTCGATGCATCGAGCAGCGCCGTGCCAGCGGCGCGAGCGCAGCGGCGGCGGTATGCGTCCGTGCCAGCGGCACGGACGGACGCGGGGCCGCCGTCCACCGTTGTGGATGCTCTGAAACCAACATTAATTTTCGTTAGGTTCTTGAAATAAGGAGTCATAGTAGTACTATCTGAGTTTTTAATATATCAATAAAAAAAGGTTACTGTATTAAAAATTTCTAAGTGACTTCGATGTTGAAATGAAAATTCTTGATATTCAGTTGTGATTATATTTTGTTGTTTTAACTTTTAGAGTGTCCAATATGGTATAGTCGCGGCTATAGCCCCTGTCGGGGCGATCTCGGGGCGGTTATAGTGGAGGTGACGTCCGCCCCCGGGGCGGACGAGGAGTGTGGGCGCGGTAGGCGGCGGACGGGCATGCGGCGACTCCGGGGCGAGGACGCGGCGGATAGGCGGGGCTCCTATAGTAGAGCAATGCCCAGCGCGGCGGTAGACGGCGATTTTTTTTTTTAAATTCAATTTAATTCACCTATAAATACACCTCATTCCATTCATTATTTTCACGTCATTCCAACTCGATTAAATTTGTGAACACCTTTGTGATTTGCACTAGAATAAATTTTCGTTGTATAATTTTTCATGTACTTTAATACGACGAATATTTGTACTTTAATTTTAATTTCTTCACGTATAGTCGTTTTCTTCTAATTACGTAGTAGTCCGATAAATTTATTCATAATTGCTTGAAACATTAAAATAAAAAATTTGGAGCTATTGGTGTCCACCATAGCGACGGAAACAAAAATTTGGGGTTGTGGACCAAAAATCTGGGGCTATGGACAAAAATTGGGGCGGGGCTATTTGGGTGTCCTATAGTGGACACCCTTACCATTGGGTGCGATTAGTACTCCTTTTGTTTCGTTTGAAATGATCAACTTTTAATAAGAGTAGATATGTTGTTTTTTGGTAAACAAATAAATTGACCATTTGTATTAGGACATCTAAAAAAGAAGTAGCAAATCACGTGTAATAGCGCTGATGAAGTACTACTACTATAGAAGAGAATGAATGACTATTGTCACAATTCTAGTGTTTATTCGTGAAATACTAATTCTTATTTTGCATAATCACAATATGGAGTAAAAGTTACTATAACTTGCCAAAACTCGAAATTGTATCGTTATTTTTTCAAGCCTAAAAGTTTGTGCCTATTACAGTACTAGCACATTTTATTTGCATACAAAAATGTGATTTACAAAAAAATCAATAAGCACTAGTATAAGATAAAAGTGTGAATTGCACTTCATTTTCATATTCATTTAAGAACAAACCGATCACTCCCAAACTCAGAAGTAACCACAAAGAGAAGGATGAATTCATGATTAAAAAATTAAAACACTAGTTTCCATACAAATCAGACTAATTCCATAACACAAAATCAAATTTTACAGAGATTAAACCACAATTAAAATCTTCATCATCAGATCCCATCACGCCGTTTTCGCTTTGGCGAGCGCCTTTTTCCTCTGCTCCAACATGTATCCATAGAGATGAGGACTTCCAGGAACATAGAATCCCAGAACCAACACCGCATTACAGTAATAATCAAACGAGAAATTCCACCTATTCGGCATCCTGATACTGAATTTGTCCCCTGATTCCTTCAGATACGGCAGCGCGTAGTAGATCAGCCCTACCTCGCTCGTGATTCCGGTAGGGTACAACATCAGAAACGTGCTGTACCTCAGCCACAGCAGCCATGACGGCGTAGATCCGAACGCCTCCTTCAATCCGAAAAACGAGTACCTAATTATCTCAGTAATCGACCAGCTAATTACCAGCGACGAAACGAAGAAATGCGTCCGGATTTCGGGGAAGCTGTACAGGATTCCCCAGGTCACGTACAGCCGTGAGGCGACCTGCGGCAGAGTGGCGGTGACCGGAGATCTGACGATTCCGGCGAGGCTGTGGAGGATCTCGAGCAGCGCGGCTGACTGCGCGAGGATGAGCGGCTTCTCGACGGCGGCGTAGACCGATTCGTAGCCGGAATTCCGGAGAGTAGAGACGGCGAGGTAGAACACCTGGAGCCAGCCGAAGAAGAGCGTCCAGTTGTAGGCGGTGAGGTAGATTCGCCGCACGGCGGAGAACATTCCGTCCATCGGCGCGGCGGATTCCGAGATCGAGGGTTTTTAGATTTGCGAGATTGGGAATTGGTGAATGCGACGAATTTGGAAATGGCTAGATTTAATAGAGGCTTTGTTTTTAATACGTCCTCCGTCCCAAGCTACTAGCACTTATTTCCTTTTTGGGCGTCCCAAGTTACTTGCACTCTTCCCATTTTTAGTAATAATTTTCACCTACAGCCGTTATTTTTTACTTTCCTATACACTCATTCCTTAATCTCCGTGCCGAAAAGAAAAGGGGCGAGTAGCCCGGGACGGAGGGAATATAAAAATTATATTATATGGTTTGGAAAGGGAGAAATGAAAATAGGTTGGCGGATACAACTACCCATAACCCATTACTTGCTGCAACTATTTATATATAAAGAATTATTAATGAAATCACTTTCTACATTTTCCTACTTAATTATTTCTTTGCTTGTTTTTTTGGGATATTGGTGAAATTATGATTTTTTGTCTAATTCTAGTATTTTTCATAAATTTTAAAATTGGTTTAAAAAATGGTTGAAGGATGTATTCACAAGTAAAATGAAATCTTCATTATTCAAAAAATATTGTTAGAGCACGATAGTGAAATTGTCGACTCGTGTATTTGATTCTTTTGCATAATCAATAAGTTCGATTGATATAAATTTTGTAATGGGATAGTTTCTTAATATTATACTACTACTAATCTATCAATATCTAAAGGAACAGTTTTTTGGAGTCTATGTGGCACACTTTTGAGCGGGAAAATTATCTATTGGGCAAATAAAAAGGCAAATATTATTGGATAAAAGTTGAACCAATGAGATGCAAAAAAAATTGGCTTCTACGAGAAGTTTGACATTTATAAAGACACAACATTAACTGAATCTGCATATTTATGGACTAATTTCTCTCCCTTTCCCCCTCTCTCTCTCGCCTGATCTTTCTTTATCTCTTAACCTCACTGATTCTTGCAACTCCACGTCTTCATCTGCAAAAAAAAGCTCGAATTATCAGCGGAGAAAAAGCGGAGCCGAAACAGATCTGTTGATAAAAAACGAGAAAAACCAACCTGGAGAGTCTCTGAGGCTGTTGGTTCGGTGGCGGCGGCGGTTGAAGCCATTGGAGCCGACGATACTAGCTCTCCTGGCTTCTCTGTTTCTGTCCATCACTGGAATAGAATCAGAATTTCAGCTTGACCCAGATGAAGAAATCCAATCAGATACCTCATCAGAGGTCGCTATAGCATAACTCGCCGAGGCTCGCCGAAAATCAAGATTCAGAATGAATCCAGCGGATAAAACAACAATCTTTTTCTCCATACCTGCAAGATACAAGAAAAGTTAATTGCAGTTAACATATTTGTCATTTGTGTTTGTTTTCTCCATGTTTCAGCTTAGTGATTATTTCCTTTTTTGTTCTTGCTTTGTGATGCTTAGATTTTAGTTTGAATACTCATTTATTACTCTTCTAAAATCATTTAGAACTGAATATTGATCTTGGCTACAGCTTCATTACCTTATAATTCCTGAGATAGACTCCGATTCCTCTTATTGGAGATAATAATTTAGCACTCTGTAATTTCTCCTTGAATGGAATGTTGTCCAATGATCGGCCCATCTGCTGGTGGTGGGGTCGCCGCTGACGGTAGCGCTGGGTTTGAAGTGTGGTTTTATGTGGTGGCGGAGGGCGGCGAGGCTGGCGAGAAGCGGGCGGAGAGGCAGCGCAGGCGAGACAGAAGAGCGGAGATGATATCCACCGGGGTGAGAGAAAGGGACGAACAGAGAGGAGAAAGAGAGATGGAGGCTGAACATTTGTGTATGGTTTGTAGGATTAATTATCAATGTACATATTATTTGGGCTTTAGTTTAGCCTTTTTAGGTATAAAGTGTGTTTAGTGGGTTGGATCTAATGGAGGATTTTAGATTTAAATAATTTGTAATTGTAAATTTTTATTTAAATAGAGTTTTAGTTTGGGTGTTGGGTTATGCATTTTAAATTTTTTATGTATTGGGCTTTGTAAATATATAATTTTTAAATTAAATTCTTTTTCATTAACTTTGATTTAATTTATTAGATTCTTTAATATTTTTAAGAATCTTACTTGCATGTTTTTTAATACTCCCTCCGTCCCCCAAAATTCGTCACCATTTGACTCGGTACGGGTTTTAAGAAATATAATAGAAAGTGGATTGAAAAAGTTGGTGGCATGTGGGTCCTACTTTTATATATTAGTTTTATAATAAAATGTGAGTGTAAATGAGTTAGTGGAATGTAGGGTCCACTACCAAAAATGGTAAAAGTGAAAGGTGACAAATTTTTAGGGACGGACGAAAAAGGAAATAGGTGACAAATTTTCAGGGACGGGGGAGTACTTCTAAATTATTGAAATAAACATATATATAATATAATGTATATATTATTATGTATTCAAATAATAATGATGAGGAAAATTGAAATTCTTTATTTCAATACTTATTTCCATATTACTAATGAAGCTAAATGACAACACAAATATATAATCCTTTGTCTCATCCTATATTTACTTAATTGGAAATTTTAATATATTTTAGATAGTCGTATATAATTTCATAATATATTTTAATTAGTTTCCAATTAATTAAACAATACTATAAATTTTATAGAATAAATTATGAAATTATATGAAATTATAAATATTTAAAATTAAATCTAATTTATAAAGTTTGTATGAGTCCTTATAATATAAAGTGTAGTATAAATTTTAAGTGATGAACTGTTATCACTTATTTTAAGTGATAATTAACTTTTTATATGTATATATGGTGGAAATAAAAAAGTAATTTTATTCGTATACAAAATTTGCATTTAATCTTTGGTCATGCATATCAAGTTATTCCATGGTCTGAAATTAAACATAAGAAAATAAGTAGTCAGCTAAGATATGATTATTGGATGATCTCATTTTTTTTATCTTGGCTTCTCAAGGAGATTTTAAATTTCTATGAGCATCCTGCTGATATAGTGAGAGGAGCATCCTGCTGATATAGAAATGAAAAAATAGAAAATAATGGCACATTAACTATTATTTCAAAGAATGATAATTAATTAAGAATGTTCTTCTTAGTCTTTTTTGAACTTATCAAAAACAATGGCACGGAGGTTAATTCACCTTTAATTAATTAAACAATACTACTAAGTTTTTAGATTAAATTACGCAATAAGATGAAATTATATATATTTAAAATTAAATCTAATTTATAAAGTTTGTGTAACTTCTTAATTAAAGAGTAGGGTAAATTGTCACATTATTCAAAACAACCAAGATGCATAAAATAGTATTGTTATTTTAAGTGATAATTTACTTTTTATACGTATATGTGGTAGGAAGTAAGAAATTTATTTTTCCAATATTAAAATTCATTTAGTCTTTAGTCATATATATCAAGTTATACTATAGTCTGAAGTTAAACAGAAGAAATAAATAATCAACTAAAATGTGATTATTGAATAATACAAATTTTTTAACTTGACTTCTCAAAGAAGTTTTAAATTATTCATATATTTAATGTGTATATGTTTAATATTCCATATATTTTTTAAATTAATTTTTTAACTAAGCTATTAAATTTTAATTTACCTTCTATTTGGATTAATGACTACCATAGCACCGCCAAATATTTTTACTCACACATATTTTCTTTATTTGTAAATCTTATTCTAATTAAGTCATACTCTTTGAACATAGTTACACATCTTCTTTTTGTCATTAATTTTTATTACTCCACTTAGATTATAAATTAAAATTTTATAGATATTTCATTCATTAGGGAGTAGTAAATTATTCATTTAGAGTTAGACAAGATAAATACATTTTTGTTTTTTTAAATCTTTCACATTGATTTGAATTTATATTTTCTATATATTTTGAAATTATTAAAAGTTTTTAATGGATGATTTTTCAATTATGAATGCTTTTTTCTAGAATTGTTAATCAAATTTATAAATTATTAAAAGTCTCTTTATTGTTCTGTTTACTGAATGCTTTTTCAAGTCTTTGTTTTTGTTCTGTGTTTACTTTTTTTTCAGTTTCTTAGTCCAGGTACATTAGTATTAAGGCACATGAAATCAACAAGAATTTAAGCTTTTAAGCACTCATTCTAATCCAAACATCTCTTAATCTACTAAAATGAAAATAAACCATCATAAACAAACAAAATCCCATCATACCATCATGTTTTAAGAAAATATCAGCAAGATGTATTCCATTTAGATGAAACTATTCTCTTATACTAATAATCAGATAATCAAACAAGAATATGTAAATTGATTGACATGCACTTTTAGAACATTATGCATTTAATTCTACAACCGGATAAGCATTTTTTTTCTCATTTTGCATATATATATTTTTAATTTAGCAAACGATGAAACAAAAGAGATCTTCTACTATAAAGAGTTCTGTTCTCTATGAAAGCTTAAATAATCACTCAGGTAAGCCATCTATACCTTACATCATCCATTTTGTGTGCAATCTACATTTAATCATTAGCAATCCTTTGATGCTGTTTTAATTAATTAATTAAGAAAATATTTAAAAATATCACCTTTTTGTGTTTAATTTTTATTCTTACAAATTTGTAAAATCTCATTTTAGTATTATCTTTAGTCTAAATTACAAATGGAGTTTTATTTAACATTAATTGATCTCCTACTTTAGATGTAATTTGATGAAGTTAATTAGTTTATAATCTTTTTGGATAAATATGATGTTCGTGTTTATTTGATTGAGCTCTGATAGTATATCCAAGTTTGATACAATCTCTAATTATTTTGCTGAATAATTTGAAGTCGTTTGGTATTCCTAATCATGCATAGCTTTTGAAGGTTGGTTTTCATGTTTTGTTGATGAGGAACATTGATCATTCTAATGAGTTGTGTAATGGAACTCTGTTGATAATCACACGTTTTGGTAATCATGTTTTCGAGACGAAAGTTTTGATTGGTCATATCGTTGGTGAAAAAGTTTTGATTCCTATAATTTCTTTAACTTCTAATCCAAAATTGTCATTCAAGTTTTACACACTGTCATTTCCCTTTGACTATTGTCTCATGGGTGATTTAATTTATAATATTTTAGTACGCAACCGTTGTGATTAAAGACATTAAGGTTACTATTGTTAATATTTTAATTATAATATCCGTGTTCCAAATTATTCATCATTTTGTATTACCATTTGCATTATCGGTATATAAAGAGGATAATATGGAAGCAATTGATAAATTTTTTTTATGTCAACGTATAGATAGAAATATTTAAGTGTGCAAATGTGATTATAAGAATTTTGTTTAATGCTACATAAGATTACATAAATATATATTTCCACACGCATAGAATTTATTTTTTGAATACATATGTTTTGTTGATTAAAATTATTGAACTATTTATTTTTTATTTATTTAAATTATATGATTTTTTCGTCTCATATCCTCATTTACACATATATTTTTTTTGTATATATATATATATATATCTTATTCTAACTAACCCACTATTTATCATTAATCGGGTATTTCATGTTTGTCATTTGTTTTATTTTATTTTACTCCACTCATATCATTAATTAATATTGCATAAAATCGTTTTCCAAACATAAATATTACATTTCTCTTTTTGTTATTGTTTATAATATTTTTAATCCTTTATAATGTTATGAATACTTATTATAATTAACACATTTTTTTAATCATAAATATTATTAATTCTCTTTATCCTCTTTTTTTATTTTTCTTATTTTAAAATTTAATTTCATTATTAAAAAATCTTATGTCCCGTGCATAGCACGGGTGATAATACTAGTTGTGGATTAATGGTTGAGTAAATTGAATTGATCATGAGAAATTTTAAAATCACGAATATTTTGAGATTGGAGTTATGGTTTAGTTGATTAGTTTGTCACAACCTCATCAAAACTAGCATGTGGCTACTTACTATATATGATATGTTAGCAATGATTTTGGGTATTTTTCTATTGTATTATTATTGATATACTATCAAATTATGTAAATGTAGGCATCATTTAATATCCCATCTGCTAAATATGCTCTTGACCTTTTTATTGACATTAATTGGGACACTTTTTTGTTGAGATTTTTTTTATGGAGACCATCAATTTATGGGCCCATTTGCCTTTTATGGCCCGTTTATATAGTTGGGCTGCTATCTTTATTTATCCTAATTTGTTGATAATATTTTCGGATGTAAATATTATTCCGTGCTTATACAAATTTATAAGCCTAGTTTAATAATGGTTAAAGATAAATGTACATAAATTGTATATCTACATTTAGAATGATTACGAGTTGGAAATTTGAAGAATACAAACTATTTATATGACACTTAATACTTATAAATAATTATTTGACTTAGAAAGAAAATATCGTCATCATAGATTTTTACAATTACTCCTTTTTTACACAATTCGAGTTCAATCAGCTATACTGAGATTTTAATTTTATCAAAGATACACTTAGGCCATCCGCAATGGGGTGGACGATGGCACGCCCGATGGCGGGCATCATCCGCGCCCGCCATCGTCCGCCCCATTGCGGGTGCGTGACATAGGCTGCGGACGATCGTCGCGCCCTATACTAAGGGCACGGAGTATAGCGCGGACGATGTCCATCGTCCGCCCCATTGCGGCCTACGCGGACGATAGGCCATCGGCCGCCCCACTGTGGGCTACGCGGACGATGGTCGCGGACGATGGCACGCGTTTTTTATTTTCTATTTAAATCTTGTTTCTTATTCATTTGTACGTACGAACATATCGACTATCTCTTTACATATTCTCTCTCAACATCCAACCAAAATGAATCTCGGCGACGACACCAATAGTTCTAGTTCGTCTGAGTCCGGTAATTCGACGTCAGAAGCATTAGATGCAGCCGTTGAAGAGGCCATGGCGGCATGCTATGCGGCAATATAGCGCGAGGAGGAGGAGGCGGCAGCGGCGGCTGAGCAAATCCATAGGCCTATTCGACATAGGACGTATGTCCGACGCGACCACCCGGAAGCTCACAAACGTCTGGTTGAAGACTATTTTGCCGATCAACCACGATGGGGCCCGACTATTTTCTGCCGCCGGTTTAGAATGTCGCGGTACCTTTTTCTCAGCATTGTTCGGACACTGCCTTCACGTGATGAATACTTCACATTTCGGGAGGACGGCATCGGCAATCCCGACCTTACACCATTGCAAAAGTGCACGACTGCTATTCGTCAGTTGGCATACGGCACCACGACGGACCTTTTTGACGAGTACCTCCACTGCGGGGATTCTACTGGCCGCGAGTGTCTGAAGCGCTTTTGTCGGGGGATAGTAGAGGCCTATAGCGACACATATTTGCGCAAGCCGACTGCCACTGATTGCCAGGGTCTGATGCAGATGCACGAGACGGCGCACGGGTTTCCTGGGATGCTCGGGAGCATCGACTGTATGCACTGGCAGTGAAAGAATTGTCCGACGGCGTGGAGAGGCCAATTCACAAGTGGATACAAGGGCAGCCACCCGACAATGATCCTCGAAGAGGTCGCTGACCATCGACTCTGGATCTGGCATGCTTACTTCGGCGTAGCCGGGTCGAACAATGACATTAACATCCTCAACTCGTCCACCCTCTTCACCGAGTAATGTAACGGCAACGGCCCGGCCATCGAGTTCACTGCCAACAGACGCCAATACCATATGGGGTACTACTTGGCCGATGGCATCTACCCACGGTGGCCAGTTTTCCTAAAGACGATCAGCTGCCCAATTGATGAGAAGAGGGTTTTATTTGCGCAAAAGCAGGAGTCGGCGCGGAAGGATATCGAGCGGGCATTTTGGTGTGCTCCAATCACGGTGGGCAATTGTGAAAGGGCCGGCTCGTTCCTGGTACAAGGAAGTCATCGCCGATGTCATATATGCGTGCATAATCATGCACAACATGATAGTCGAGAATGAAGGCGGAAGCATCACCGATTGGAATGAAGATGACCGTGCATCTAGCTCGTCCGGCACGTCGACCGAGACACCCAATAGAGGGTTACCGATAGGCTTCAATGAGGTTCTATCTAGACAGGCCTCAATGCGCAACCAACAGGATCATGCGCAGCTTATGAGCGACATGATTGAAGAAGTGTGGGCTCGTAACCGCCGTCGCTGAGTTTGCGTTTTTTTAATTCGCATTGTAATGTATTAATTTTTATTAAATGAAATGAAGTTTTTGAAATTCGTATTTTAATTTATTAGTTTTTTTAAATTCATATGGATTTTGTAAATATTAGAAAAATGATTATGTGGCGCGCCTTAGGGCGCCCCACTGCAGGTGGGGAGGTAGGAGGATAAAACTGATGACGTGGCCTTAGGGCGCCCCACTGCTGATGCCTTAGTAAATATAGAGATGTAATTTAAGTGCAAAGGTTCTTTTGGTGGGCAATGGTTTCGTTGCCATCGATCAAGTCATTTTTTTTCACTTCATTCAGTTTCTATATAATACTTATCATGTTATCACTCTAGTCAAGTCTTTTTAACTATCTACAATAGTTCAATTATCTTATGGTCATAGTGATTTAAATCAATTTACTGATTGAAGAAGAAATTAATTGGTCATCAAAATTTATGTTTAGTTAAAGATGATGTATTTTCGTAATTTATCATAAGTTAAACATTAAATGGTAAAATCAAATAATCGAACATGCAAATAACCAAGCCGAATATTTTGGATTGACGGGTACTTTACATACTCTTAAGTCTTAATTATATGAATCATGTACTACAATGATAGCTCCAATCTATAGATTTTGTATTTTTTTTTGTATTTTATCAAATAAAATTATAAAATGACTTTTGAAAGTGGTCCCATGTTTGTAAAGTTTAGTAACAAAGCACATGAAATTTCATGTAACGGTTACTTATACTGGTTATATGTTTTTTTTTCAACAAAAACGCCCTTTGTGGGCGGGAGATTTAGGCAGACCTCCCACCCGTAAATAGAATAAAAATAAAATGTTCTAACAACATGATCTTAACCCAAAAGTAACTAGGATCTAAACAAGAACATGAAGAAGCCAAATAGAGGTCCCACAAGTCGAGATTCTCCGTACTATCAAGTGGAAAGAAACTGATTATATATATATACGAGGGAGAAACGAAAAATTATCAAAACCAGCCACCAAGGACGCTGGATCAACCCACATCTCTACGTCGGAAATGAAAGTTAGGATATCCCAGCTGGTCCATCCTAGCTAGCGCCTTCAGATACCGAAGCGCAGAGATTGGATCATAGTAAGTAAGGGCAGGGGTCTGAACCCCTACTTATATGGTTGAACACAATAGTATTTCCGTGCATCTCTAACATTCGGATACTCATCTTATTTTAATTTTTATAATATTTCATTCGAAACACTAACGCCCATATTTATTTTATCTCTTTTTCCTAGAAATGTTTTATGTAGAGAAAAGCTAATGATTTTGGGGAAGAAATATGGTAGTTGTGGAAAAGGATTAGCTAAAATAGATATTTCTTAGAGAAAAACCGAAAGTGAGTAAAAAAAAGTTGTGCATAGCTTTTGATATTGCGTATTTTGCATTCTTACATATATGGAGTACTATAAATCCATCTATTTATTCTTTATGAGTATAGAAAACTGAATAAGATTTTAAATATAGTAGCCATTATTATGTAATTGTAGGCCCATAGAGCCTCAAGAAAGGCCTATTATATAGAATTAGAGGCCCATTTCAGTACTAAAAACAAATCCCAAGCCCACAAATTCAATTAATTTTGTGATTGTGAGTGTTGGAGTCTCATTTGATTGAAATATTGTGATATATATATAAAATTTAGATGGCTGTAAATATATGTGTAGGAGCATACCTTATTTCAAAAGTGGCTTATCTGGGTCGTTTGCCCAATCAAAATATTTTACTTATTTCACTAAAAAAATACAGTATCAACCTTGTGTGAGATTTTTAGATGTTTCTAAGCTAAAATGAAATTTTGAGAAATTTCACAAGTTTAACGCGACAAATTCTCAGATTTAAGTCACCAAATTAGGTATGGCTCTTCAATGCTGTCAAATATATTTAACTAACATCACAAGTCACAACCAATATTTTTCATTTAGGACTTGTAGCTTCTTATTTTGTGAAATATAACAAGTACTACTTTTACAAGTTTAACTAATGAAGCAGTGTCATTGCACTAAAATTACTAGCTTAGAAATTCGTGGCCTTCCTTTTATTGAGGAGAGTGAGACAATATTACAAATCTCAATTCCCATCTCACATCTCCAAAGGGGAAAAAAATGAAATTTTTGCATCATTGCATTATTTATTAGTGGGTTTTCACATGTCTTAAATCTTACTACATGTTTTGCCCATCTTATTTGCTACTACGTTATAAGCTTCTTGAAATGACACGAAGTCACCTTATATTTTTTATACTATTAATAATTGTTTCATAGCACATGCACACATCTTACATTCTCATTGAGTCATTTATCTTTTTATTTCATTTTAAGCTAAATAATTAATTTATTTTGTAGTGAATTAATTTATGTCTTGAATAATGTAATTAACTAAACTATGAGCTAAAACGATCAATCAACAGAAATACAAGTGTATTTTTATTTCTAAAACACAACAATATTGTTTATTTTGTAATATTAGTACCATTAAAAATTTGCCACTTTTCTTTTATAGTAGTGAAGAATACATAAGTCAAACCTCACCACACCACCACTTTTATTTCTTAAGTTGAGATCTTTACTTCACTTACACACTATTACCCACTAACATAAAATCATGCTGCTTTATAATATGAATTTTTTTAATATGAACGAAGGGAATAATAAATTCAAGGACATTGTATCACAATCTCGAAGCTTTCGACCATCTTAAATTCTTAATACTACATTGTTGCAAGAATAAAAAAATATTGTTGTAAATTTGTAATTGCAATTTACGTATCCCACACTCAAATATTCGGAGTAATTTGAACATATCAACCTATTAATTTAGAGGTACAACATCTTATAAATGAAATTGAACTCGTCACAAGAATATAAAAAAAATACTCGTAATAAGTTCCATATTTCAAATGAATGAAGTAGCGACACCTGTGCGGACAGAATTTTTCATGCTTTAAATCATTAGAGCATCAGCAATGACGCCCGTTCCGGCGGAATTCCGACCGGCGTGCCGGAATTCCGTGGCGGACGTCCGCCATTGTGCATGGTATGCACGGATACGGAATTCCGCCGAGGACACCGTAGTTCCGCGGCGTTACGCGGAATTCTGTCGCGACGGGCGTGCGGACGTCCGCCATTGCGTTGACTCCCACGGACGTCCGCGCAGAATTCCCGTTTATTGCATTAAATTTTTTTAATTGTGGGAAGTCCTTCCGGATGTGCGCTACTGTGCAGTGGGAAGTCTTTATGACGTGGCAAGAGGTGTTTTTGGGAATTCCGCCGGGAATTCCGCGTCACTGCTGATTTATTGGGATTTTCTCTGCGATTTGTTTACTATCAATCTATGTCACTATCGTTATCTCTATGAATTTATCACTGCAAATTAAATCATTAAATACTTGATACTATATATAAAAATCATTGTATCTTGCAGATCGTTTGCTATAAAATAAGGCCGATATATATGTATTAACAATATTTGTTTGGACAACTGGTAATGAATTAGTCATTTGTTTTCGGAAGGAATTTTATTCTGCAACAACTAAACATTTATTCTAATGGTTTCTTCATGCGGTCATTTATCCAACAATGGTTAATTACTTTTCTTAAGTGATTGTGAAATCTTATTTTTCCAACAATGGTTTCTTTTCCAACCTAATTTAGTACTATTGGAAGGCTTTTAAATGAACAGCATCTACGTTTAACAACCTTTGTTTTCTTCTTATGTTGAACAAGGGAAACTATTTTATATTACTATATTTGGTATACATATATATAGAGAGAGTAGTAGTATAGTAATATGGTGTGATTTATGATAAAAAAAAATAATATTTCCTTAGAACTAACGATTAACAACTCATGGTTCTTATTAATGTAATAATTCTTCATTCATGTTAATATTTTCGATATACATATTCACTACTCTTTTATCAATTAAAGTAAATTACTAGAATATTTTAAATCTATTTGCAATTGGGAAAATAAATATATGGTCATGTCTCTCTCTTGAACAAAATATCATTAGTTTGATTAGGAATAAATTGGTTGATGTTAAACAAAGTGAAATGGACTTGGAAAAATATCTCTCTATACTAACTCATGAACCATGTGAAATGAGGTAACATTTAATCCCCACTGGTTAGTTGTAGCAATCATTTCCCAATTGCAATAATCTAGCATCGTTAATGTCTTTTTCTAGGTGGATAATTCTTAAACATGGACTAGGATATTAAATTGTGATTATTTTAAGTACAATCACATCGTTTTATGAATTTTTAGTTATCATTTTAGTTGGAAGGCCATTTTAGCCCCTCCATTTTGAGAGTATGCTACAATCCATTTGTGACCGCTAATTTAAAGCACACACCAGCATTTAATTTGTTCATTTTTTTATATCACTTAAATTAAGATTAAAATCATCAAATTTACAAGTTACTTAAAAATCAAAATCTATTCTCCCTTTTCATTTATTAAATAATTTAATAAATTAAACTTTGACTTTCATGTACTACCTCCATCCCAGAGTCACATTTTGTCATTTTTGTCCGTCCCATAATCAGAGTCACATTTTATTTTTACTATGAATGATAAGTAGCTCTCATATTCCACTAACTCATTTCACTCACATTTTATTATAAAACTAGTATAAAAAAGTGGGCCTCATATACCATTAGCTTTTCCAACCCACTATTCTTTATATTTCTTAAAACTCATGTACATACTAAATGTGACTAAGTGGGACTAAGATAGTAATATTTATATTCGACTATTATTATGGTTGTGATAGTGCTATGATTTACTCCCCCGTCCCACAAAGATTGTCCAAGTTTTTTATTTTCGTCCGTCCCACAAAATTTGTCTTATTTCACATTTTACCATTTTTGGTAGTGGACCTCATATACCACTAACTCATTCTTATTCACATTTTATTATAAAAATAATATATAAAAGTAGAACTCACATTCCCCTAACTTTTTCAATTCACTTTTCATTAAATTTCTTAAAATTTGTGCCCGATCAAAGTGAGACAATCTTTGTGGGACGGAGGGATTACTCCATAACTGTAAAGGTTGAAAAAAGAGAAGAAGATCTATTATAATTAGTACACGTGAATGTTACTCCAACCATCAATTTGATTGGATAGGAAACTAAAAACTTATTAAAGCTCTAAAATTTATCCGAACCAATATTCTTTCTTTGCCACAGTATGATGTTAATGTATTTGATCTGAATCGTTTGATTAATCAGTGTCTATATATGATAATATATTAAATTAATTTACTAAAACGACACACACTAGAAGTCATCTAGTAACTTGAGGTGGTTCGTGTAACATGGGTTTGTCTCAAGGCTATAAATTAAATTTCTCTATATTTAGATATGTTTATTTTTAAAATTCATTTTTATTGTTTTTACGCGTATGTTCATAGTCTTTTTTGTTCTAAACGATTCATACATAAAAATTCATAGATATGAATTAATAAGTCGTATGTGATCCAATTGACTTTGTTAAATTCTTTTGTCGATGTTAATAGTAATATATATGATAATATTAATATGTAAGGTATGATATCTTAATATGTACTCAGTAATTGGTATGTTCATAATAATATACTCCTAGATGGCTTAATGATATTGTACTTGAAGATTATTTTTAATTAATACAATATCGTTTCTTTCTTAAAAATGATTAACACAATTTACAAGAATAAGTATGATTCCCAAATTTCGTAGCTAGTTTCAACGTTTAGAAACGCATAAATTAGAAGATATTTTTCTTTTAACTAACTTATTAAAAGTTTGACTGTTCGAATCACATGTGCATTACAAAATAAGAATTGTGAGTGAAAAATATCATAGTAATATATTGGCATATTAGCATTAGACAAAGTAATGCGTAATTCATTTTCAAGTTATCAAAATTTGTACATTAAAATAGCGTTAAATCAAAATAATTCATACAATAGTAGTGTTAGTAAAAAATAGCCTCCTGTCAAATTACTAAATTAATTCTCTTATTTTATTAATTTTATATTAAAATTTATATATTATTCTTAAAGTTTTCATTCTTAAGGGACATTATTATTGCATATGATCCATTCTCTCTGCTTCTCTTTAAGAAGATTTTTTTTCAACAACATATCAACAAAATCCACAAAAATTGCTCGATTCAATCTCTGACTGTACATCATATTCACTATCTCAATCAAAAATGACACCAACGATTGTGAAATCGATTTTCATCATCCAATAATCAACTTGTCATATCATATGGCGTAGAAAATGCATATGTGCCTCACAACTGCTCGACAAAATGTCCCACTGAACCCCTTCCATTTTTCCGACTTCCCAAAATTAATTTACAGCCACTCGTGTAAAATCACCCAGATTTTTACAAAAGAATTTCCTAACTTTTTTATTTGGGATCAAATCACGACACACACAAAACACCAATTTTGGTTGTAACTGCAGATGAGAAAGGGACATGTGTTTCGCCCACTCTTGTCCAAACGCAGAGGGGTCTAGAAACGTGGACGATGGCCAAAAACCCAAAATCTTACACACTGAAATGGCTGCCTATTGCTGAGTTCACGCACTTGGGCGTGTTTATGTTTGTGGGATAAACAGGATCCTCAACTTGGGAGGCCTGATTTTTTTCCAATTCCACAAATCTCTCTCTATATATAGCAGTGAAGCTCACATTTAACAGAAATAAATTTGCAAGCTTTCTCGTGAAAAACTCACAGGCCAATAAAGCTACCACCTTTCACCTCCCCCACTTGATGCATACACTTCTCATGCATTCTTGTCAGCTATAAATCCATCGCCAGCTTTTCTGAAATAGATCTTCAAGTTATTGTTTCAAGATTCTTGTTTTAGGAATTTGTCCTCAATTCAGAGTCTTTACTTGTCTATAGTTCTGGATGATCTACTCGCATGAGATCTTGAGCTTGGAAGGTATACAATTTTTTTAGTATTTTTATGATGAAAGAGAATACTCACTACATTTGTTATTAGTTCGTGTAACGTTAATTCAAGGCTACCAACTGTTAGACTGCCTTTTCTTGTCTAACAATTTTTAAAATTTTTAAGATATATTGTGATCTATACTTTACGTGGTTATTTAGTTTACATTTTCTTCATTTCGTGCTTTACTGTATTCTTACACTTACGCGTAAACATCTGATTTATGTAGTTGATCCAGTGATTGTCTGAAAAGAGTGGTGATTGTTGAAATTTGGTCTTGGGGAGTGAGAGAAACTGCTATGGATGCTTTCTGTGCTACGTTGAAATCGGCATCCCATTTGGCGAATCCGACCAAAAGTGTGTTTTGTGGTGAAGAGAATGGGTTTTGGGGAGAGAAGATTACATGGAGTCTGAGTAATCGTGCTGGGGCTTGTAAAATTGGGAAAAAATTGAATCTTGAGAAAAGGGGAAGGAAGATCAAACCTGGGGTTGCTTACTCTGTTCTGACCAGAGAAAACAGCAATCAAACTCTGGTTAGCATTTGCTTCTCTCTTTTCATGTCCACTCGATTTTAAATATTGTTTGGTGATTGTTCTGATTGTATTCTATGTCGTGTTGTTATTACTAGAAATATTTAAGTAGTAGAATCTGTGATGAGTTTAGAACACGTGTGAGTGTATTTGATACAATGCCTTGATGGTTGAAACTGATATGGTGCTTCTTGGGGTTTAATCAGACAATACCTGCTCCAAGATTCGAGAGACAGAGGGCGAATCCAAAAAATGTGGCTGCGATCATTCTGGGAGGAGGTGCCGGGGCGCAGCTTTTCCCTCTTACAAGCAGAACTGCCACCCCAGCTGTAAGAAAAATGCCTCATCTTTAGTGAATCACTCATGATTAATGTTATGTTTTACCAGATGTTATCTTAGTTTCTTACTACAATTTTCTAAATTAGAGTGTGTGTATGTGTGTATGAGAGAGAGAGAGAGAGAGAGAGGGGTGAGTAATTTGCCCAGTGTGTTTGATTTGGTTTCTTACATAGAAGTTTATTAGTCCTTTCATATGTGTCTAGAGTGGTTAAACATGATCAAAGCAATTAATAAGAAATGCACTGAAACTATTGAATTCAGAGATAGATCAAATGTATCTGATTGAAGGAGAGTTTGTGTGACTGAGCTTGGGAACCAGGAGACTGGAATTATTTGATGAACTTGATCATACCTGCTTAGTTTTTTGCCTTTCATCTCTAAATCCAACATCTATGCTCAAATTTTCTTGATACATATTTTTGTGGTGTTGCACAATATGCTGCACACAGGTTCCAATTGGAGGATGCTATAGGCTGATTGACATCCCAATGAGCAACTGCATCAACAGTGGCATTAACAAGATCTTTGTGCTCACTCAGTTCAATTCTGCTTCTCTAAATCGACACATTTCTCGAACATATACTGGGAATGGCATTAGCTTTGGGGATGGTTATGTTGAGGTGAACACCTGTATAACTGTGAACTGGTAGTTGATTACTGGCTTGTGAATTAAACATGTTAATATTTTGTACTGGATAATATCTATGGATTACCATGATATATTGTAAAGTGGGAATTACCCATGAATCTATGGAGGAATACAAGCAACGATAGATCCTATAAAAAAGTGCTAATGGGTGGAAGTAGTCTCTGATTAATTTTTAAACCCAACACTCATCTGGAAGATGTATCCTTGTAGGTTTTGGCTGCGACTCAGACGGCAGGGGAAACAGGAAACCGGTGGTTCCAGGGTACAGCAGATGCGGTTAGGCAATTTATATGGCTATTTGAGGTGAGTCTTCATTTATTATGTAATTTACTCGATACCTACTCATCTAGCCTAGCGTCTCATTCTCAAACTGGGAATCAGACTCTTGACGTCGACCTTCTACTGGTTTTAGCAGGATGCCAAGGCAAAAGATATTGACAACATCTTGATTCTATCAGGGGATCATATATACAGGATGGACTACATGGACTTCGTTCAGGTATATCAATAATTTGGTATTAGCAAGTGTTGCAGCAAACTCTATAGTGCATAAAATTTAACGGGTGTTTCTTTAAACAGAACCACATTGATAGAAATGCGGACATCACACTCTCGTGTGCACCAGTTGATGAAAGGTTAGATTGACTGACTAACTAACCTGCTGTAGTTTGTTTATGTCTTTTTTTCAGACTTTTCTCTCTGTTATTGACAATGTGAATTGTAATCTCGATTTCCTCAGCCGAGCATCATCCCTTGGACTGGTGAAGATTGACAGCAGAGGTCGTGTATCTCAATTTTCTGAGAAGCCTAAAGGCGTGGATAAGATGGCAATGGTATGATGAACTGCATCTCGAACAATTTTACTATGTGAATTCTATATAAGATCACTTGATCTCTTGCGACATTACCTGTTGATATCTTCTAAATTATGTTGTGTTTTGATATACTGCAGCAAGTTGACACCTCTATCATAGGATTGTCCGCGGAGGAGGCTGTAAGATCTCTGTATATCGCTTCTATGGGAGTATATGCATTCAAGGCCGACGTTTTATTGAAGCTTCTCCGGTGGAGATACCCGACTTCAAACGACTTTGGGTCTGAGATCATACCATCTGCAGTAAAGGAACAAAATGTGCAGGTTCATTTCCATCTCTGCACCTTTCGATGATGTTCAAGACAAACAATGCCCAAAAATAATTCTATTTCCTTAATCTGTATTGATCTCTGAGGTTGTTAATACGAATCATCTTTGCAGGCATATGTATTTAGAGACTACTGGGAAGATATCGGAACGATAAAATCATTTTATGATGCTAATTTGGCTCTTACGGATGAGGTAGCTCTTACCTTCTTCTCTTGTAATAAGTCATCCAAGCTTACTACTGTATGAGGTATCTTGACATTTGCAAGCTTGTTTTCAGTTTCCGAAGTTCGAATTCTACGATCCAAAGACTCCGTTCTACACATCACCCCGTTTCTTGCCACCAACCAAAATCGACAATTGCAAGGTAGCTATGACAGTGTGGCGTCGTGATAAAACGCCCTATAGATAAATGTTTCTGATGCTTTTAGTTAAATCCTCTCCAGATCAAAGACGCGATCATATCACACGGGTGCTTCCTGCGGGAATGTGTAGTTGAACACTCTATAGTAGGCGAGCGCTCTCGTCTCGACTCCGGGGTTGAACTCAAGGTGAGCACATCATGCCTTCATTGTTAAAGAATCTCAGTTTGGTATAAGTGACATTTTTTTATTTTCATATTTTCAAAATTTTATTTTTTGATAATAGGATACATTTATGATGGGGGCTGATTCTTATCAAACGGAATCAGAGATTGCCTCACTCTTAGCTCAAGGCAAAGTTCCAATGGGGATTGGTAGTAACACCAAAATAAGGTGAAGAGACACAGAGTTTGCATTTGCTTTACATTTACAAAAAAAAAGTGAGATTCTAACACAACATACTACTATCTTGCAGTAACTGCATCATCGACAAGAACGCTAGAATCGGGAGAGACGTGATCATCAAGAACAAAGATGTAAGTTCGATTCACAGCTAGCTCATTACTTCTCTTATCACTCCGCGTATATAAGGTTATAGCATCGGTCATGTCCTGATATCATCTCTGGCATTGTGCAGGGAATCGAAGAAGCTGATAGATCGGAGGAAGGGTTCTACATTCGCTCGGGGATCACTGTAGTAGTCGAGAAAGGAACGATAGCTGATGGAACGGTCATATAGATGTGTTGCTCTTTGAACACTGCGATTTATACACATAACGCTTAATTTCTCTTTCCATATTACAGCGCTTGCTTTAAAAATTTTAATTAGTAAATTTAGATAATAATATTATATATATGTGGTATTAATATCGAAAAATGATCAACATTTGAAGTAGACGGGTGGTTTCACATTCTAAAATTTACGAAGTGAAGAGCATCCTTAATGGGTAAATATGGATAAATATTTAGGTATCAAGTATTAAATCTTGATTAAACTAATTAAAGCTTATAAATAAAAACCCTGTTTCTCATATTCCAAAATATATACTCCTATTAGTAACAAGAGGGAGGAGCTCCTTTGCTATTAGATAGAACATTCTTCTCAAATGAACATCTTCGAAATCATACAAATTAACAACCGAATAAATACTCCATATTTTACTACTATAAATCAAACCACACTAATATTATGTGGAATATTGGAATATCATGTGTTGGATTAAACACTTTATAGATCATGTGTTGAATTAAACACTTTATAGATAAGTGCATGGCAGAGGCAAAAATATACTACTTACATTATTCGTAACTACAATGGAAGGATTTTGATGAACTAATTCAAAGAAAAAAAGTTTAGAGAGAGAGGATAACCTTTTCGAATGTTTCACCTTGATTGAGAAGATATAGAAGCTTTTTGATGATCTAAATCAAACAGAAACCAAAATAATTATGTAGTAATTTTTTAATTAAAAAATGCTTCAACTGTAGTGTACAATTTGACTTTGCATAAAAGAAAAAGAAAAAAAAAGTATAGAGAAATATTACAGCCAAACATCTTGTTTTTATCAACACCAAAACTTTTCAATTCAGTCAAAACTTCATTTTTCTCAATCGCCACAAACCAATAGCGATCTGCTGAAACTTTAACACAAATACAAAATTTAGTATCTCTAGTATTTTAAAATAAAACTATACAATTCAAAAAATAATAATGGTAATATACTACCCTTTTACCACGACGGTCTTGGTCTCTTTTCTCAAACAGGCATGACATAGTCTTCAAAATGAAGAGAAAGTAAGTTTGTCTCTACGATAATCAGTTTACCTTAGATTTTTCTCACAATAATTGCTATTGAAGGGAATGATACGACTTATTAGTGCTAATATTTTGGCAATAAAAAGTAATATGGACTGATAATGATATCTTACATTACGAAGCCATATTCGTACATCATGATCCGTGTGAAACCAAAAACCCAAAGGATACAAACAAAAATTATATAAGATAATGTACGAAAATGATATAATAATGTACGTCGTCACTTTTAAACATAGACATCATAAGGACTTGATGTATTGGTTGATATAAAGATGCTGCAAAAATAATTAAGTTAATCAACTAATATATTCAAGATAATTGTACAAAATGCATGTCATAATGTATAATATACAAAATGTGTGGCATAATGAATAATGTAAAAAATGCATGACATAATGTTACTATGTTGTAGGTAAAAAAATACGTGTACATTAATATTTAGCATACATTTTTTATTACTACACAGAAAATGAAATCTTAATAAGGCGTAATGTACTATTATAACATAATAATGTATCTCTTAATTTATAGAACTAGTACTGCATATTAATGTAAAACTTAACTAAAAGTAATGTACAAGATTAAAAAAAAGGTACTAAAACATTAATGTACGAAATCCTGAATATAATGTCAAAAACAACTTCTAAACAAATGAATACTGGAAGCAAGTGTTTAAAACTAAAAGTTTGAAACATAAATTAAAAAATATCAACAACCGGCTTCAACTCAGGCATACACGTCATAAAAGGCAACAACGTACTGAAGTGATTTGACCCTCTGACCAACAACTGGAATCTACTCTTGAGGGCATTTGGGTACAACCAACACTGTAAACAAAACAAAAAAATAACATGTTAGATTCTCTACATTAATGTGTTAACCCGTGATACATTATACAAGCATAAGTGTACATAACTCCATACCATCTTTCACTTTTACATGAAGAAGCAATATCTCCACATCATGTTATGTTACATCATTCAGTCAGTTCCTTACATTAATGTGTACGATTGATACATTAACAAACCATATTCGTACATAAATATATGTATGAAACCAAAAACAGAAAAATACAAACATAAATTATAGGAAATTGTTGGTAATATGTCATAGCCCCATGTATTGCGAAACTCAAAGGGTAAGGATTCAACTAGACTCACACATTAAACTATTTCTTTCGTACATTAATCAAAGAACGCATATACATTAAAAAACGGATTTGTACATCAAATTCTATATAAAACCAAAACCAAAGAGTAAAAACATAAATTCTATGTTTTTTTAAAAAAATTAAACCCTATATAAGGGAGGAAATTACAAATAAACTCCTATACTATAGATAGGAGGAAATTACAACTGATGTCAAGAGGGCTCGAATTCTATGTCAGTGAAGGTAATATGCCCTAGCCAAATGGATTTATAAACCCTAGGGAAAAGGATTAATCTCTCTGGCCTTGGTGAAGTTTTCTTTAGTCAATCGGTACTACAACCTAACCCGAAGGGATGCTAAACCCAAAGGGTATGGATACAACTGCACCAAAACATTAAACTGTTTATTTCGTACATTATACAGAGAGAGCATGTACATTAAAAAATCATATGCGTACATCATCGTTACAAGCAAAGGACGAACAGTATTCATAAAACAAATGCAAGCAATACGAGAAATCTGAAGAGTATTCACAAATCATAAATATAAAATACAAAACTACCTTCTTCTATCGTCCACAACTGCAGATGAATTGGCAGGTTTAATAATGATTTCCTACACGAACTGACGACTACGACGAACAACTGTAGTTACTCAAATTGTTGGAAGCGGAAGGCGATGAAGAACTACAGTAATTCTCCTCTCCAGAATCGGCGCAAAGAAGATTATTAGTGGTGTTGTGTGATAATTATAGAAAACAAATCTCCCAGAATAAAAATATTACGTGAATCATGGGCTGTGAATAACTGCTGATTTTGTGCTATACCATCCATACCCTTTTCGATTTTTTTATTATTAAATTTAATTCCAAGTGGATCATATATTAACCATCAGATAACCACTAATCAATGAATGAAATTAGTTTTCATTTTTAACAGTTTTTACACATTGATCTGAATACATCTCATATATATATATATATATATATATATGTGTGTGTGTGTGTGTATGTATGTATAGAGCAATGATCTGCTTGGCGCTCAAAATGAGCGGCAGCATGAGCGCCACTCTTCAATACTCTTTTTTTTTCCTGTTTTTTAATTTTATAATTTATTCAATTCTCGTTTTCCTCTTCGATTCCTCTACGCTACCCTTCTTTTTCTTCTACAATTCTCTATGCCTTTCCTCTTTAATTATCAACGCCTCCTCTCGCTTTTTTTTCTTCTACAATCAATTCTCTATTTTTTTCTCTTTCTGCAATTCCCTCTTCCAATTTTGTGCCTAAATTTTCTTGCTCAATTCTTATTTTCTTTCAATGATGCTACTTGCAATTGCCAACTACAGACAACTTAGAATGCACATGGCTGTCAGATTTGATCTCAAATTTTGAATCTCTATTTTTGAATCTCTATTTTTTGAAATCATTATCCCCAAATCTGAATTTGATATTACACATAGATTTGTGTTTGGAGAGAAAAACGTTGGGGAATTTCAATTTCTCTGTGTGTGATTTATATTTCTCTATAAATATGAGATTGTGGATATATTAGAAGTGATAAATTACAATATAAGATGTGTAGTGAAATTCGATTTTGGAAAAAAAAATGTTATGGAATCTCATTTGGAGAAATTATTGATAGAAAAAGTGAATTGAGCAGATGAAATTGTACGGGATAAAAAAAACTGTGTATGGCTTTTTGAGTCAATATCGCTGGAGAATCAGGATTTGTGAAGAAATATAAAATAATTTCATAATGTTAAAGGAATTTAAATTAATTTAAAACTAAAAATCAAAAAGAGAAAATGAAAAAAAAATTATTAAAGAAATTGTCGCTCATGCTGGCGCTCATTTTGAGCACTCAGCAGAGCAATCCTCTCTCTCTCTCTCTCTCTATATATATATATATATATATGGGTCCTCTTATAATGGCTTATAACACCATAATCCAAAACTAAGACTAAATCTACACCCTTAGATTTTGAGATGAGTGGATGAGATTAAAGCTTCAATAAATAGTAGACAAAATATCAATAAAAGGGTAATATCGTCATTATGTTATCATATGATAATTTCCGTAGGTGTTTTATTATATCAACATAATGTATTACAAATATCAACAATATGACATGAGAATATCAAAACAAGTACAAGAAAATATCAACACAGTTTTATTGATATTTTACCTACATTATATTGAGATTTTGCATACATTATATTGAGATTTTTTTTTGCATTTGTTGATAAAATCTTCTTATCAACATGTATGAAAATTGAAATATAATTTAACAAATTTCATCACCCGAACATCGTCGGAACATATGCAATTCAGATCTCGTTGGAATCCTTATAAAATTATCTTTAATTTGATATATTTTTTGTGAAAAAATAATTTAAATCGAGAGAGTTATATAAATTTAAAGTTTTATGATGATTTTGATGAGAGAGAATTGACATTAATACCCTTTAAGTTTATTTTATAATTTTTTTAATTTAAAATATAATTCATGTGACATTATTTCAACCACTAGATCTCCTAATCTAATTACTAAGATTTGGTCTTTAATTTGTGATTGCTAATTAGTTAGCAATTGATCACTTCCATATATATATAAATATATGAGAGTGATCAATTGCTAACTCATCATTTAATTACTAACTACAGCTAATTTAAGACCATAGAATTTTAGAAATTTTATGGTCTAAAATTTGTCACGTGTAATTTTTATTTTTATTAATTAAATCGAAAAGGATTAAAAAAACTATCAAATTAGGGTTTTTGATGAAAATTTCAATATAGTGTTTCGAAAATATCAACACAATGATTTGAGAATGTTAACACAATGCTTTGAGAATGTTAACACATTGCTTATATTGACATTCTACATGTATTATATTGACATATTTTATATACTATGTTGACATTTGTTGTTGTACGAAAAAATTGAAAATTTTCAAAAAAAAAATTCAAATTTTGACATCGGAACATATGCAAGTGAGATTTCGTTAGAATCCTTATGAAATTATCTTTAATTTGATATATGTCGTGCGAAAACATAATTTAAATCGAGAAAGTTATATGTGTTTTAAAGTTATTGGATATTTTTCAAAAGTTAGTTATAACTAATTTATTGTAAATTGGCCTTAATACCCTTATTGACGTTTTTTGTTGATCGTATTGACGTTCCGAGGGTGATGATCTAGACCCTTGATTTGAATATCTAAGGGCTATTATTTAATTGTAGTTAACAATTAAGTATTGAGTTAACAATATAACACTCACATGAGGTGGTATATATAAAAAAATAAGTATTTTAGATAAATAAAAGATGAAAATTATATAAAAAATATTCATTTGAAGTGATAAATAAATATAAAATATATAAAATTATTATATTTAGATGATAGCATCCAATGTACCCAAATATTTTGTTCTTCAAATTTTGAGTGAGAAAAGCTTAAAAGTAAAAGTTAGATTGGTGGAGTGGCAGAGCATGGTGTCTGTCTGTCATAGTAGAGGTCCGACCGAGTACAAATCCCAGCAAGTGCAAATATAAAGTTTAATTTGGAATAGTAGTAGTAGTATATAATTTCTGTATCAACATCATATTTATTATTAACAAGACTAAATTAACACAAGCCAATGCTTGCTTGAGATTGAGATGGCTTCCATTTGAGGGGGTAATAAGTCACCCACCCTTCAAAGTTGAGGGAGTGTCATTATGTTTATATTTTTATTTTTCTCTCATTTAACCCCATCCATGAATGCCAAAATTTATGGTTTGTATTAAGAATACAACCAACCTATTCCAAATTTGACATTATCACCATGATTAAATGTATCACAATGCGACTAAATAAACATTTTATATATTAATTATATCAACTTCAATTTTTTTCTTTATAATAAAAAAATATGCTTACCTAATTACCTGAATTTAATTATTTAACTTAGATTGGGAGAACCGAAATGACGAAAAGTCCCATGCCATCATATAATCACCAAAAACGTATTTCGAAATTCGAGTGGTTTTCGAAGAAATCGTTGAAACGGAATCCCTCTCTCCAAACAGATCCAAACCCCCTAATTTTTTCATCTCCTAAAATCACTCAGGATTTTCTCTCTCTTTCACTGCTATTTCTCTCGCGGAAGGTAATCGCCCTATTCTACGGTCTTCTCTTTGATCGGAATATGAACTAATTTGTTCAAATCTGTTGTTTTACTTCCTTACCTGATGGCCTATGTTTTAGGTTTCTTGTTTGGGGTAGCATGAAATTGAATCTTTTTTTGCTGGATCTGTCGGCAAATATTGTTTCTTATCTTGGTTCCGGTTCCAATTTGCGTTGTAAATTGTGTTCAGTTTTGTTCCCTATCAATTGATTAGCTGTTTGTTATCATCGTGAGTAGATTAAGTTGAGAGAGAAGCTGAATTAGGGAATATGTGATTCGTGTTAGTTGATTGGGGATCAAAAGAAAAATATACACTTGATTTGAGGTCAACAGTGTCCTCGCCGGAAAAAGAATGTCACTGAGATATTCATGCATTTCACCGTTGCTTTGGCTACTCTGATAACGTCATGCTTGGATTTTGTGTATTTTTTGTAGGTAGAAATTGTTCATTTTCCACTTTCTAATCTTGTCTATATTGAGTTTCCTTGTTTTATTATTGATCCATCTCCAATGGGAGATAATATGCTTGTTAAAGATAATCAACTAGTCTTACTTTGGCTGCTAAATCAATAGCCCCTGTATTGATAACACATGCTTTGAGTTTCTTTTATGATTTAGATACTTGACATATCTTGGATGGTTCTCCTTATTGAACATTATGGTGGACTTGTAGGGTTTAGAAGTTGATTTTTCATGGAGGGCACCGGAGGTGATGGTCCCTCAGCAGCTGCTGCAGCACTTGACCAACGGAGGCATGAGTTGTCGAAACTTTTTCAGCATTATCTAGATAAATCTACCCCTCATTCTCTTTATCGGTGGATTGGGACAGCTTGTTTGGTGCTTCTATATGCTCTCCGGGTTTATTATGTTCAGGGATTCTACATTGTTACCTATGGTTTGGGGATCTACCTTCTCAATTTGCTCATCGGGTTTTTGTCACCTCTTGTTGACCCCGAGCTGGAACCTAGCGATGGACCTTCACTGCCCACTAAAGGTTCTGATGAATTCAAGCCTTTCATTCGCCGTCTTCCTGAGTTCAAATTCTGGTGATTGTTCTAGTCTTTTTATTTGTCTTTATTTGGGCGTTATAAGATAGTTTTCATTAACTTTCTGTGGCATGTTGCTTGATTATGTTATATCAGTTACTTACTTGCTTGGTGGAATCATGTATCATGATCAAAAGTTACAGAGGTCTGTTGATAAAAATATCCTATAACCACATGAATCATTAAATGCAAATCTTTCTAGATTAAAATAAAAGCATGCCAAAAACGTTGCTGATGTGCTGTGTAAAGTTCTGCTACCAGTTCTTTGGTCGGACCATTCTCCTATGATCTTGTCCTCTGCTGTGGGCAGTTTTGGGGAATGTGGTAGAAGAAGCTTGTCTTTTGACTATAGTAGGATAAACTGCTTGGATTTGGTATAGGGCATTCAATGTTCTAGCAGCTACTAATACTCTAATATCAACCTAACTTTAGACTCTAGTTAAGTAGAGGAATTTTCATTGTTATTGTCGGTTTGTCACAACTTTTATAGAGGTTTGTGGTTTCTTTTTAAAAAAAAAATTAGTTTGAGGTGGCAATTTCCCTATGTTTGTTGCTTAATAAAAATAAAAATAAACACGTGCCTTGTTGCTTAGACATCTTCTATGGCAATTTCCCAATGTTTGTTTAGGTTGTTCTTGCTAAGCCTATATGACAATATGGACACTGTAAAGCCTATAAGATTTTGATATTGATAAGTTTTTCATTTCTGATATTCCAGGTATGCCATCACAAAGGCTTTCTGTGTAGCTTTCCTGATGACATTCTTTTCCATGTTTGATGTGCCAGTATTTTGGCCTGTCCTATTATGTTATTGGATTGTTCTTCTTTTCCTAACAATGAAGCGTCAAATCATGCACATGGTCAAGTACAGATACATTCCGTTCAATTTGGGAAAACAGGTGAGCTGCTCTCCAAGGAAATTCCATAATGTCTTATATATTGCTTCTTCAGTATTAGGAAATTTTCAGCATGTGTCACCGAGGTGTTGTTAGAAGACACAACCATTTCATATACAAAGTATTTGCCCGTCCAATGATTTTTATTTTGCAACAGAAATATGGAAAGAAAAAGCCAGCTTCCAGCGGCAGCAGCCCCCGAGACTGAACTGGGGTTGGTTTGTGATTTGATCGGAATCTGAGACCAGGAGTAAGTGGGAAGATGGAATTGATTATGACAATTTACTCAATATGTTTCCGCAATTTGTACTTATAAATGACAGGTTTATTAGCATATACTAGTTCAGTTGCACACTGTTATTTTGATCATGGCAGCAAACTGTTGGTGGTGCTTGGAGAAGCAAAAGCTTCATTTTGTTTGACATTCTACAGTGAAATTATTGCTGTTGGTGCTTTGAAATTTAGGGCATTCAAACATCAATAGTTGATATGAAGCAAATCCTATATATATGTCATTTGGTAAAATTGTTTCATATTTTCAGTTCATACGCTACCGGTCTCCTCCCCTCCGTGCACCTACAATCTGATCCTGATCTCGTTTAATTGCTCGCACCAAGCTCTCGTTTTCATACATATCTCCTAAGCCTTTTCAATTAACCAAATAATTAAATTCAAATTCAATAGTTATGAATCTATAAATAACTGAAGTATCGAGCTCACATGTAGTATGAAATTACCAGCGGTAGCTTCCAAAATGAATTTTCTGATGTATCTACTGCGTAAGATCAGAATATTAATATTTCCGGCCACTCTGAAGGATTCGCCCGATAGCTGGAGAAAAATATTTGTTTGGGTGTGTTGTGATGATGCAAATTCTCTTTTCTGCAACCCTTGTAATTATTTTAAAATTAAAACAAGACTTAATTATTATTAGTTGCTTGAGTCCGTATGTTATTTTGATTAACAACTGATTCTGCCATTATGGAAGTAGAGAAAAATTATTTGAACCATGCATATATGATTGTATTATGTGTCAAATAATTTTATGTATGGGATTTTAACATGTGACTAGGGCCGGCAAAATATACCGAAATACCACACTTACCGTACCGAAAAAATACCGAAAATACCGCATTTTCGGTATACCGCATTTTTCGGTACGGTATGATACCTTACCGTTAGATTAAGATACGGCAAAGGTATGAATTTTGCATATACCGCGGTATACCGCATCATACCGCATTATACCGCAATTACGGTATATACCGCAAAATTGTGGTATATACCGTAATTTTGCGGTATATACCGTTAATAATTATATATATTTAATATATTTATTATTTATAAAATTATAATATTTAATATATTTATTATTTATAAATCAAACAAGTATGATTTGCGGTATACCGCGGTATACCGCAATGTCGGTAAGGTAAAGGTTTTCAAATATTGACATACCGAATTTTCGGTATACCACAATGCGGTATACTGAAAAAATCGGTAAGGTATAGGTATGACATTTTCTCATACCGCAATTTGCGGTACGGTATGCGGTATGACATTTTCGGTGCGGTATACCGTACCGTGCCACCCCTACATGTGACTAGGATTTGGAGTTTTCAAAATAAAAGTGTAAGTATATGGTTAGGTTGCATTTTTTAACGATAAATTTTGAAAATCTACATTTCTTATTGCAATTGCATTTTTAGGTGTTCCAATGCAAATACGAAAATTCCATTCCTCTAGTAGTATTAAAACTTCATTCCTCAACTTATTTAAAGCTCATTATTTTATATTCTAGTAGTACTTGGTAATTTTGAGAAGCAGTATTTACACTAAAGAATGATACCAGTTTCTGGAGTATAAGAGTACTACTCATATTTCGTCTGTTTCATTTCTGAAACAAAAATCTTCATATGCAAACTTTAAACCCAAAATCTCATTTTCTACCAAATCTCTGATTTATGAATCAGAACTCAACATTTAATCACAGCCAACTCATGGCGCATGAAAGAAGAGGGAAAAAATACAACTCCTCAGATATCAAAGTAGCAAAAACACAACCTTATAAGCTACACCAGCTTGTCTAAAAACTGGCTTACTGTAGTATATTCGACATGTGGATACAACTGAGTTCCCTCCACACCATTTGATGAGTTTATGTCGTAGTAAGTCTGGTCGCCCTTCACAAACACCGAGTATATGAAGACCATCTGCATGTTTTCTGGATATGGAGTTTCTGCAATCCAATGTGAGATAGTTACATAATCTTACAATCATGCTAAGATATATGTCAACATAGATTTTCTTAAGATGCGTCACGCTTTGAAGTTAGAACTCCGTCTAAACCACAAGCCAGTCAAGCAAAGTGTTAAAGGAAACTAGAGCTACTGAATGGTAGACACACATAATCTTACTATCATGTTAGGATAGTTACATAATCTTGCTATCATGCTAGGATATATGTGGATGTAGATTTTCTCAGATGTGTTGCACTCAATTAGAATTCCGTCTAAAGCAGTTGAGCAAATTGTAGCACCTGAAATGGTAGACACATCAAATAGCCGATATGGCGGCGCCATGGCGCTATGGCATGGCGTTCTGTGGTGGAAATGCCATAGCAACATGGCGCTGCCATAGCACCGCCATATCCGTCATTTGACAACATTGCGTGTGTACTGCATTTAGGAATGGGGCATTATGCAAGAAGCATGGATGTTAGAGCTGTATTTTATGCTTTATTAATTGTTTTAAGAGTTTTAGATATTATATTTTTGTTATTTTCCAATTTTTGAATTATGTATAAATAATAAGTATTATTTTATTTATTTAATTATTGACCGCCATATCCGCCATACTAATACGCCATATCCCTGTGGCGGTTTTTAGGCGAACCGCCATAAGCCGCCATACGAGATTGATAACACTGGACACATATCAACTTACTAGTATGTTAGGACTTGGATAGTTACATAATCCTACTATCATGTTAGGATATATGTGGATGTGTATTTTCTTACACATGTCAGAAGTTAGAACTCCATCCAAATCAGTCAATCAAAGTGTGCAAGAAAACTACAGCAACTGAAATGTAGACACACGAATAAAATGGTTCAACATGATACCTTGAATTCTTTTAAGAAGCTCTTCTTCTGAAATATAATTTCTCTCAAGTTTTTTCCCTATTTTTTCCTCCCAAATAGTAACCAGTTCATTCATGGAGACTGTATTCCCAGGTGGTCTTAGATACAGGGTTTTATTCAACGTGCGTGGATCATCCATGGTGCTAATCGTGAATGCAGCTACATCACTTTCCTTCATAAAGACGCCTGCAAAAGACGCACATATTACAACATTCAAACTCATTACCGATAAGGAAAGAATAAAAATAGCAGAATATGCAAAGAGGATGAATGGATCAATACATTTGTGACGTATAGTTGATACAAGCTAAGACAATGATAAATGTGAAGAAACCTCTAACATTTCCATCTCCGAAGATGGTGACATTGTCTTGTGGTGGGGCTTGGCAGCCAGGCTGGACGAGGGACGGAAGCAGGTAGCTTGTGTAGAAGTTGCAACATATGTAAGTGTAAGGAATGCCTTGGGATTCAACGAGACGCCTAATCTCAGATTTCCTTGAATAGAAATTGTGATCGAGATGGGAAACTGTAGTTCTGTCAGGATCTGATCCAAATTCTGATGGAATGAACCTCTGCACAATCCCAACCAACCAAATTCAATGCCATAACACTAAACACCTATTCTGAGTAGTATTAATCACTAAACGAAGAAAAACATTACCATTTCTAGTCCTGATTCGAGAAATTCACCTAATTACATTGTAATTCAACATAGCGTAGAGAGAACAATTATAATCAATTTAATACTACTTCACACTTTTGAATGTTTAAAACTGCAAAATTGAGAATAATTGACCTTGATGCAACCGATACGTTTGATGGCCGAAATCAGAGGCTTCTGATCATGAACTTGCTTGGATGCGACGGCGCAGATGACGACTTCAACTTGTTTTAGGGCTTCAATTAGGATCTCCTCATCGTGTAACGAGCCCTAGGATGTAACAACCCGAGAAAATGAGAAATCATGAGCCGAATAGCAACAACACAAGGGGGAAAAGTCGAGTTATCGGACATGCTTTAACTATTTTGAGGCCTGAATCGGAGAGCAGCTGAATTTTGTGGAGTTTTTTGGGATCGGAAAATGCGGAATCTCGGATCAGCCCGAGTGTTGGATGGGATGCGTTTAAGCTGGCCTTCGCGAGCTCGAATCCGAGGTTGCCAGTGACTCCGATTATAAGAATTTTGCTCTTGCTTTCAGCCATTGAGTTTGCTGCGGCGGTGGCGGGAGCGGCGGAAGGAGAGCTAGTAGCCTGTACGCCGCCGCTTGCTCTGGTAGTGATTATTGGTTTTTCAACACAAGTAAATGTTACAGAAATTAAAATTTTCAATTCTGAAAGAAAATAGTACTAATTGAGAAAAGTTGTCATAAAGAAAATAAAAATAAGATTAATTTTATTAAATCTATACTACTTAAAATTATTGGAGAAAAATTGGTCCAATGAAATGATAGCTTCCCAATCAAGATTTGGAACAATTATAAGAGCATCAACAATGACGGCGAGCGGACCGGCTAGCCGATTCCCGGCGCTGGCCGGTTCTCTCGCCGAACCATTGCAGGCGGCGAGCGGCAATTCGGCGAGAAAATCGGCGAGCACACGCCGATTTTCGGGCGCTGGCTGATCCGCTCGCCGGTCGGCTGGCCGTCATTGCAGGCTCTTGATCGGCGAGCGATCAGCCAACCCATTTTTTTATTTCTTTAATTTTTGAAACACTCTATATATACGCGATTTGCACGTCATTTTCATTCGCACCACTTGTTTTAACGAGTGGATGCTCATATTCGACTCCAAAAGGATTTAATTGAAGAGTTGTGGGCGCGGAGGACTGTACGGCGTTAGTTTTTTTTAATTATGTTATTTTTTTAATCTACTTTTTTTTAATTATGTAATTTTTTTTAATTAATGTACTTTTTTAAATTAAATATTATTATTGAATTTTCCCGTATTTGTGTAGTAAATTTATTTCCGTATTTTGTGTGAGTATTAATTATTTGTTTTTTATAATTTTGTTTATTGTGGCTAGCCTATTGCTTGTCCAGTTGCTTGTCCTGATGATGTGTCAGGAGGAGTTTTTAGTGCTGATGATGTGACAGGAGAAGTTTGTGGCTAGGCTATGGCTGACCTATTGCTATTGGAGATGCTCTAAAGCAACAAATGATAGCTTCCCAATCAAGATTCGAAACAATTATAATGCAACATTGAATTAGCAAAATGAAACGTAGAGAGAAGGGTGAGAAGAACAAAGAGGAAGGAGAAAGAGTGCATCGAGGCGGCTGTGCAGATCCCCAATCATCACTGGAGTGGCGGCGGACGGCAGCAGCGGCTGTAGCGTGATAATGAGAGAGAAAGGTGAGAAGAAGGAGAAAGAGAGAAGGGCGGCGAAGCGGCACAGCCGGGACAGCACAGTGGTGCGCTGGGTGAGATGGCGAGAGAGAAGCCAGAGATGAGGAGTAGGAGGCGGCGATGCAGCTTTGCAGGAGGGGTGACGACGACAACAAAAAAATAAATCTTGCTTCTATGGATATTTCTTGCTCTTGCTTTCAATTATCCAACTAAAACAAACCAAACTTTCAGAAATTGAGAAGGATGAGCTGATCGGGTCTTATGAATCAGGCGGATGGTGAAGCTGGGTGAAAGGAATTCCGGCGAGGCAGTATGGTGGAGCGACGAGGCAGCTTGCTTGAGCAACGCGGCATGGCGGAAGTAGCGGCGGTGGGCGTGGCGGCGAGGTGACGAATCCTGCCGATTGAGAGAGAGAGAGAGAGCCGACCGGGGACAGAGGGAAAGAGAGTGTGAGGCGGCACTTTGTATCATGCAAGGTTGTAGGGATAATTAGTTTATGTAGGAGTATATTATTTGGGACTTATTAGTCTATTGGATTCTATAATTTGAAAAGGTTTTAATTAAGAAGAGTTTTAAATTGGATGCTATGACTATAATATTATGTCTTCAAAGTTTGGTTTTATTTGACTACTACTATTTATTAAATTTTATATAATATGTTTTTTATAATAAATTTTTTGATTAAACAATTATATTTATATATTAATTTTCCTTCTATTTAGGTTAAAATTGGAGTTGTGGTAAGAGTATAATTTGCTTTTTTATTTGGATTAAAATTAAAATTTTATTCATTATTGCGATGCTTCTTCTTAGAAGTAATTCAGAAGCTAAACAACAATGTAAATATTTAATCTTTTAAAGTTTCATCTTATATTAACTCGATTAAAATATTTACTAAAGTATATTTTAATATTTTAATCAGTATTCAATTTAAAATATTTTAATTAATCTCCAATTAATTAAATAATAATACCAAGTTTATAGAATAACTTATGAAATTAGATGAAATTATAAATATCTAAAATGAATATAAACTTACAAAGTTTGTACGGATTCGTATAATATAAAGAGTAGTGTAAATTGTCACATTATTCAAAACAAATAAGATGCATAGAATTTTATCGTTATTTTAAGTGAAACGTGTTGTTGGGTTACTATACAACACATATAAATACGTAGGAACAATTGAAAAATATATTTATTTGGTGAATATGAATTCTTTTGGTTTAAATGTAGTGTTTATGAATGGATATTAACTGTTAAAGTGAAATCCTATACATAACCTTTGGCGCCTTCTTTTTGTTAAGTTGGAGCACATTAGTATCATTTTTTCGGTGTTATAGTTTTGAGAAAAATAAAAATGCGCAAATTAATAAATGAATTGTACATAACTTTTTACACCTTCTCTTTGTTAAGTTTTTTAAGAACAATGTATAGGATTACACTTTTTATGGAGATTCATAATTATTTATGTTAAAATTATGATTTATTAAAAAAATTCCAATTATATTGTGAACTATATCTCCATTTGATATGTTAGTTTCTTAAAAAGCTACAAATCTAAAGTGTTTGCGTTAAAATGATACTACTAAATAAATTTTGGTGTCAAAATTAATAAGCCACACATTTTTTTAACTATGGTATTTATGTCTATTTTACCCTTATAAAAATAATTTAATTTTTTTTTACAATTTAATGCATAATTAGTAAAGTACGAGATATATATATAGAAAGAAAAAGTTTTAAAGTATTGTTAATTGATAATAAGTCCCACATGATTAGAAAGAAAAAAGTTTCTAAAATTAGAAAGTTCATTATCAAACAAAGAACAATATTGCATAACATTAATTTTTGTTGTGTATAATAATATATAATTTTATATATAATATATTAGTTTAATTAAATATGTTGAAATTACTTATAAATATATATTTATATTCAAGATATATAATTTATAAATATATTTATATTTAAATTACTAGAAGTACACATAGTTATAATAGAGTTGATTTTGATTTATTCTACTCTAGATAAGATAATTTTGTTTATAACTTTGAGTTCTATTTCTTTTTTATAATTTTCAAAATATTATTATGTACTATTGAATTTAATTTTGATGAAAATAAATTTATTAATTGTGATTTTTTTATTCATTTTATCATGTCTACTAAATAAAAAAAAAATAAGTATGTTTTTAGTTATAAACAATTACTCCCTCTGTCCGCGAATAAGAGTCTCGTTTTTTCATTTTAGTCCGCCCGCGAATAGGAGTCCCGGTTCACTTTTACCATAAATGGTAATAGGGTTTCACATTCCACCAACTCATTCCACTCACATTTCATTTAAAACTAATATATACAAGTGAGACTTATATTCCACTAAATTTTTTCCACTCACTTTTCTTAACATTTTTTAAAACCTGTGCCGCCAAAGAATGAGACTTCTAATGGCGGACGGAGGGAGTATGTTGCAATTTCAAAACTTATGAACTATTGGTTTGTTATTGTTTTTCTTATGTTTTTGTTTCATTTATGAATACTTATGTTTTGTTAATCGAAACTGGTGAACTATTTATTTGTTCAAATAGTTTACTTTTTTTTCTTTTGTAAATAGTACTATTACATTTTTCTTTATTTGTATGTCTTACTCTATTTCATCCACATATTTCATCTTTTGTTATTTCTTTTATTTTATACTATTACACTCATATCAAATATTAAAATAGTATACAATCATCTGCTAAAATATGAAATGTTTCATTGAGAATGGATTGAGAGAAGTACAAATATCTTTTTGTTGTTGTTTATAATATTTTTAATTGTTTATAATATTACAAATACTAATTTTAATTAGTTTTATATGTATATTTTCATCCTTATTTATTCTATATTCTTTATTTTAAGTTAATATAACTTTATTATTTAAAAATCTTTTATCTTGTGCATAGCACATGTAGGTGTTAACACTAGTTATGTAAACGATAAAGTGAAACTATTTTTATTGAATGAGAAAGAGTATTTAAAATTACTGTACTTAATAAAATACCAGGAAATTTTCACCTTAAACACACCTAATCTTATTTTCATTATCTCTTTAACTAGAACGTTTAATTTGGTGGACAATACATAAAAGATAATTGAACATGAAGCGTTGATCAAATCATATTCGAATTTTATAGGATGGTTTGTTACGTATAGTACGTATGCGATAAATGTGATACATTTAACTAATTAATATCTGTATATGTTAAAATTTATGATTTATTAATAGTATGTAATGTTTTAATTCCTATAATGTCAATATATCGTTGAGGCATTCACCTAAATTATGATTTACTGGTATTTTTTACGCTTGAAATTGTATCGTCAAATTTGGTTTATACTATAATCAAGGATGAGCAAAAAAAACGTAAGGCTTGAATTATTGATAAATAAACAAATCCACTGAAAAAGATATTTAAGGAGAGACAAGTTCTATTGCAGGCAAGTGTTATGAGAGTTATTTTACATCAATTTTTGTGGGTGTCACCTGGCAAATCTATTCAACGAATGAAAAACAAATGAATTCCAAAAAAATCACCAGTAAACTGTGACATAATGAATATAGGTTTTAAGAAATAAGAAAAAAGTAGATAAAAAAACTAATAGAATATTAGTTGTATATAAGTATTACTTTTATAATAAAATATGTATAATAATTTAATTTAGTGTGACTTTTATTTATACAAAATGAAAAATACAAATAAGATTTTAAATTATGAATGTGCCAAATGAGCAGTAGGTCATGTGCCTTTCAAAATTTAAGGCACACTACTCAAAATAACACTCCATTCAATTATAAATAATACCCCCTTCATTCTATCAATATGATTCACTCTTCTTTTCTGTTTGTTCCAAATTTAAGATGACTCATTATTAAAAATTGAAACCCCTTTATTTCTATTTTATTTCACGTCTTTTACTTTTTTTATTCATCTGACACCCAAAATAAAATTGCATAAAATCCCGTATCGCCCAATAAATGAATTGGGATGAAGGAGTAGACATAATCAGTTAAATGTATTACGTGCTAAAATGTAGTAAAATAATAAAACTAGTTAATAATATATGAATCAATCTTATTATCCATCAATAATTCACGTTCTAAATTATTTAATGGTGATGTCACAAACTAAGAAATTAATTTACCCCATAATTTAACTTAGACTAGTACGAAATGACGAAAAGCCCATGGCATGGAAAGATATTATCGTAAAAAATGTGAAGTCGTCGTTTGTCATTTCGTGCAGTTTAATCGGTGCAAACGGAATCCCTCTCTATACACAGATCTAAATCCCCAATTTCTTTCACCTCCTAAATTCTCCGAAGATTTTGGTTCTCTACTGCTCTTTCACTCGCGGAAGGTAATTACCCTAATCTACTTCTTCTCTCTGATCGGAATATGGAGTAACTTGCTCAAATTTGTGTGATTTGTTGTTTTATGTTCATATCTGACGGTCTAGGTTTTAGGTTTCTGTTTTTTTACTAGAAATTGAATCGTCTGTTACTCGATCTGGCGGTGACTATTGTTTCTTATCTTTGTGTCGGTTCTAATCTCAGTTTCGTTTCTTATCAAGCATATGGGGTTTAGCTTGTTTTTAGCAATAGCGTTAGCTGTTTTAGCTATCATAGCGAGGAGATTAAGTTGAGAGAGAAGCTGAATTAGAAATTATGTGATTCGGATTGTGTTTGTTGATTGGGGCAAAAAAGCAAAATATATTGGATTTATCGTCAACCGTGATCCATGTCGGAAAAATATTGTCGCTGACGCTTTTGTGCATTTTAGCGTAGGTAGAAATTGATCTTTCCACTAATTAATCTTGTTTATACTGAGTTTCCCTGTTTTATCATCTATCTATCTCGAATGGGAGAAAATGTGTTTCTGAAAGATAATCAACTAGTCTTCATTTGCCAGATGAATTGAGAATTCCTGTATTGAGTACACATGTTTTGACTTTCTTTTACGCATTGGATGCTTGACATGTCTTAGCTGCTACTCCTTATTGAACATTATGATGGACTTGTAGGGTTTGGAAGTTGATTTGTCATGGAGGGAACCGGAGGTGATGGTCCCTCAGCAGCTGCTGCAGCACTTGACCAACGGAGGCATGAGCTGTCAAAACTTTTTCAGCACTATCTAGATAAATCTACCCCACATTCTCTTTATCGGTGGATTGGGACAGTTTGTTTGGTGCTTCTATATGCTGTCCGGGTTTATTATGTTCAGGGATTCTACATTGTTACATATGGTTTGGGGATCTACCTTCTGAATTTGCTAATTGGGTTTTTGTCACCTCTTGTTGATCCCGAGCTGGAACCGAGCGAAGGACCTTCACTGCCCACTAAGGGTTCTGACGAGTTCAAGCCTTTCATTCGTCGTCTTCCTGAGTTCAAATTCTGGTGATTATTCTAGTCTTTTAATGGTCTTTATTTGGAGTCATAAGATATTTTTTGTTAACTATCTGTGCCATGTTGCTTGATTATGTTATATCATTTGCTTGATGGAATCCTGTGCCATGATCGAAATAACAGAGCTCTGTTAATAAAAATGTCCTCACACTACATGTGTGATTAGATGAAAATCTTTCTAGATTAAAATAAAAGCATGCCAAGAAAGGATACTGAAGTGCCATGTAAAGTTCTGCTACCATTTCTTTGGTCAGACTGTTTTCCTGTGATCTTCTTGTCTTCTGCTTCTGGCAGTTTTTGGGAATGGAGTAGAAGAAGATCTTCTTTTATGACCGTAGGGAGCTAAATTGCTTGAAATTGGTGTTAGGCATTCAGAAGTTCTATCAGCTAATGATACCAACCTAACTATAGTTAAGTTATGGGATTTCATTTTCATTGCCGGTATTTGTATTTTCTGCATGACTTTTATAGGGGTTTGTGGTTTCTTTTGAGAAAATTTTTAGTTTGAGGTGGCATCATGGTCTTATAAGTGCATTTAAGAGGGCGTCGTTGTAACCACTTTTTGCATGTTTTGGCTAGTTGACATTTTGAATATACATGCCTAGACTTCTTCTATGTCCATTTCCCTCTGTATATATCTACTTGTTTTTTACAGTCAAGCTGGAAACAAACTATATAGTAATTTTTTTAATTGAAACTATGGTGAAGATGGAGTTAGATTTTTGTTGATTAGTTTTTTGTTCTGTCTTTCCAGGTATGCCATCACAAAGGCTTTCTGTGTAGCTTTCCTGATGACATTCTTTTCCATGTTCGATGTTCCAGTATTTTGGCCTATCCTATTATGTTATTGGATTGTTCTTCTTTTCCTAACAATGAAGCGTCAAATCATGCACATGATCAAGTACAGATACATTCCGTTTAATTTGGGGAAACAGGTGAGCTGCTCTCTCAAGCAAATTGCATAATATCTTACATATTGCTATTGTGTTATTAGGAAATTATCTGCAGATAACAACTATTTCATATAAAATGTATTTACCTATACAATGATTTTGCAACAGAAATATGGAAAGAAAAAGCCGGCGTCCAGTGCCAGCAGCCCCCGAGACTGAACTTGAGTCAGTTTGTGATTTGATTAGAATCTATGACTTGGATGAAGTGGGAAGATGGATTTGATTACAGCGATTTACTCTATTTGTTTCCGTGAATTGTACTTGAAAATGACGGGTTTATTAGGCGTATAGTTCAGTTGCACGCTGTTATTTGATCATGGCAGCAAACTGTTAATCGTGCTTGTAGAAGTAAAAGCATCATTTTGTTTGACATGCCACAAGGAGATTACCAGTTCTTTTATGATGTTATTTCATCTTCATTATTAGGGGACTCAAACGAAACGAATATGCGTACATTTTATTAACAGATTATCTATTTGTTTCTCTTGATATGAATCATTGAATCATATGATCATCTGTGACATACTTAACGTATGGATATTGCTCAATCTCGAATTCGCAATACTCCTTTGAAATTTAGGGCATACATCGATACTAGTAGATGAGAAGCAAATGCTATATATCCCACCTTGGATGTCTTTAAGAACTTGCTTCACCGGATTTTTTTATGTTATTTATGTCTTCTACTACCTCTACGCTGCACCTTTAATCCACACGGAAAGATGATGAAAAATGTTGAATCTCTTTGTTGTTTCGAATTTCAGATAGCCGTTTGTTCGAGCTCAATTATGTTAATTTTGTTGGAGATGTCTTTGTGATTAACGATAGATCAAAGAAACAGAAGTCCTTTTTTGAGCTTGAGAAATTAAAAATAATAGTAGCACAAATTTGAATAAATTGAGAATTTGTAAAACTTTATTTATTACTCAAATTTTAGAAGATGTGGATAAACCATTAACCCTATTGTTTTCCTCTGCTTGATAGTATGCAAATCGTTACGTAGTTTGTTGTACTATTGTACATGAGAGATCTCCAATGATCACGCCAAATCACTCGTTTTAAAATTACAGTAATATTAATTGGAGTAGTTTATTAGGACACAAATAACATCAAATATCTTTCAAAATGAATCTTTAGTACCGACTTAGAAGTAAAATTTAGTAGGCCATCTCACCAAAAAAGTGATACTATCTGACTCGATGTCACTAAGACCATCCACTACGCGTCCCGCGCCGGGCTCGCGTTTCGTCACGGAGGGACGGGTCTTCCGCGGGACCCGTTGCAACGATCATCCCGTCCCTAGCCCGCGCCCGTCTCGTCCCGTAGCCCGTAGACGCGAGACACGGGACGCGCAGTCCCGCCACGCGCCCGGGAGACGTGTCGCGCGCCCGATGCTTGCGTGACTCCCACTCGCTGGCCCGCGAGTGGGCGTCGTCACGGATGACGCAATAATTCGTTTTTTTTTTAAAAAATTGAATTTTAATAAAAAAAAATTAATTTTCAAACGGTAATATTACCGTAAATTTTTTATTTCCCTTTTTTTAAATTTTTTTTACTCTATAAATAATCATATTTCATACTCATTTCAAACATAAACACACATCTATTCCTCTCAAATCCTCTCTATCACTCCAATTTCCATCTTAAATCAACTCAAACAAATGGATCATTTTGAGCAAATGCGTCAATTAATGGAACAATCACTTGAAGAAGATCGACGACGAGAAGCGGAGCGCATCCGTTTATACAAGAACGGTTGGCTGTTCGGGCAAGGACACGCGACTCTAGCGCCCACCCAACTCCAAGAGGACTAATTGAGCACATTTGGGAAAACTTTAGCGGAGAAGATTAAATTATGTTATTTTTATTTTTTAGAATTTTAATTATGTATTTTTTTTCTTTTTTTTTTAAGTTTAATTTGTAATGTTGTTTTAATTTTAATGAATTGTGTTTGTTTAAATTGAATTAGGTTGGGAAAAAAAAATGAAATTGAATGAATAGTAATTAAGGGACGGAGCGTTGCAGGTTCCGTCCCTTAGTTAAGGATGGAGGAAAAAAGGACAGTGTGGCCCTCATATAGTGGTCAAATAGTAGTTAAGGGACGGTATAGAGACAGCGTAGTGGATGACCTAAAGAATCAACGATACACCATTATTATTATTATTGATTATTGATGACATTATTAAATTGACATCGTATGTAAATAATTAAATAAGTTGGAAAAGAAGATAATATTGACATTTGTGAGTACTAATTTTTGTAGTCATATTTTGGGCCTCAAACTAGTGCAGACTATATATTAGTAGTAATTCTTTTATGAAGCCCAGCAAAGTGCTCATTATTTAATATTCATATGAAATGGACGAAATTACCCACACCTTTTTCGTCCATATAAATCAGATCGTCATCTTTCACCATACTTAAACCCTACCTCAAGAGCCTCATAATTCCAAAGAGCCTCCATATGCGAAAACGGATTTTGTGCTTCAATTCTCTGTCTCTAGAGATATTCTTAATTTCAGCTTCTCTATGAGTTTAATTTCAATTTCCTGTTTTACGTTGGTCAAAGAGGAGGCGCGGTGATGATGTGATTATATCTCGTTAATCTGAAATTAACTGAGGAAAATTATCAATCCATTCTTTATGTCTGAGCGCCTCCTTTTCTTTCCACATTTTCCTTATTTCTGGGGTAACATTTTTTTTATTAATGTTGAACTCCCATGGTTTATCAATCCAGACCACAGCTATTTTTTTTGAAGTGTTTCTGATTTTACCCATTCTTAAATAAATGAATTTGTTTTCAATTTGAAAGACTTCGAAACCCATTGTGTAAGCTTTATGATTTTTTCCTAGGTTGTAAATAATTGTAAATTTTGAATGAATTTTTTCAACCCGCATCGAGTATACTTCAAATGAACTTGGTAGGGATTAGGTAATTAGATTTATCAGTTTTCCTAAGCTACAAATTAGGTATGTAGCATAAGAAATTTGGAAGCTATGCTATGCTATGCTAATTGAGTTATAGTAATTTTTTACTACCAATATTTTGTTATTTATAACGTGTCTTACATTTTTTGATTTTTCCACTTGTTGGATTGATTAATTCAGAGTCTTAGACCATTTCCAAATACATCAAAACTTGTGACAAAGCCTATACATCCTCTGTTGCAAATTCCGTATCATATTAATAGTTTGAAATTTGCATTAGTTTGAAATTAGCGTGACAAAGTTTTGCGGAAATTACAACTTAATTTTGATTAATTAAATTTATTTGACTTGTATATGCGCAATGATGATTTGATTATATCTCGTTAATCCGAAATTAACTGAGGAAAATTATCAATCCATTCTATGTGTCTGAGCGCCTCTTGTTTCATTCCTCATTTGTCTTGTTTCATCCTTCATTTGTGTTTTGTTTTAAACTTTCCTGATTTATCGTCTCAATGTTTTTGTTTAATTATTAAACTTGATACGCCTTTATAAATCTCTGGGTAGTTAATCAATAGCTTAATTGATATTTTTATTAAAAAATAAACATCTCTTTTACTGTGCAAAACAATAACTCACAAATGTAATAAGTACTACTTAGAGCATCCACAGTGGTCGTCACAAGCAATAGCTCAGCCATAGCCTAGCTATGCAACATCAGCAGCACTAAATTCCTCTTGCCACATCAGTTGGAGTCGTTGGACAATCAAGTGGATAAGCAACTGGACAAGCAATAACCTAGCCACAGCCATGTCACATCATCAGCACTAAAAATAAATAATTAATAATCACACAAAATAAGGAATTAAATTCACGCCACATATATGGGAAAATTCAACAATTTCATTTAAATTAAAAAAAATTACATAATTTAACAAAATTACATAATTAAAAAAACCTATCAGTCTTCCGCGCTCACAACTCTTCAATTAAATCCTTTTGGAGTCGAATATGAGCATCCACTTGGCGCATGTCGGCATGTGCCTGGAGGCGATCGTCTTCATCGTGAGGTACCCCGCTTCGTACGTTGGGGGCGGCCGCGCCGTGGCTTGGACCGGCTTCATTATCGTCGTTGGTTCAACTAGTCAGTTGTACACCTTCATCTTCGACAATCATGTTGTGCATGAAATACATGCATACATTATATCAGGAATGCAGTCGACATGCCACAAACGCGTTGGACCCCTAACTGCCGCCCATCGAGACTGGAGCACACCAAATGCGCGCTCCACGTCCTTGCGCGCCGACTCCTGTCGTGCCGCAAAGTAGGCCTTCCTCTCATCTGATGCGCATCGGATCGTCTTCACAAAGACGGGCCACCTAGGGTATATCCCATCCGCCAAGTAGTAGCCCACATCATGTTGGTTGCCGTTGGCGACAAAACTGATGGACGGACCGACGCCCTGGCACTGCTCGTTGAAAAGGGGCGACGAGTTGAGGACATTGAGGTCGTTGTTCGAACCGGCTACCCAAAAATATGCATGTCAAATCCACAGCCGGTAATCAGCTACGGCCTCGAGGATCATCGTTGGATTCTTTCCCTTGTAGCCGGTCGTGTAGAACCCTTTCCAGGCAGCAAGGCAGTTATTCCACTTCCAATGCATACAATCTATGCTGCCTAACATACCCGGGAACCCATGCTTCTCCCCGTGCATCTGCATCAGCTCCTGACAGTCTTCGGGGGTTGGGCTTAAAAGGTACTGCTCACCGAATATTTCAACCACGTCCTGACAAAAATACTTCATACATTCAAGGGCAGTCGTCTCGCCGATGTGGAGGTACTCGTCCCACATGTCTGCCGCGCCTCCGTAGGCCAGCTGCCTGATTGCCGCAGTGCACTTTTGAATAGGTGTGTGCCCGGGTCTGCCAGCTGCATCGTGCCTGAAGCGGAAACACGGATATCGACGCTTCAAAGCTTCGACAATACGCATAAACAGGGCTCTGCTCATCCTAAAACGCCGCCTGAAAAGGTTGGCGTTAAACCGCGGCTCCGATGTGAAGTAGTCTTCGTATAGCCGCTAATGTGCAGCTACGTGATCCCGGCCAATCACTGCTCAGCAGTGGACAACGGGTCGAGGTTGAGGAACCGCCGGTTGCGAGGCCCGTTGTAGCAGCCGGTCTATCTCTCGGGACGTATAGGCATCCAAATGTTCGTTCAAACGCCGTTCGTACTCCTCAGCATCCCCACCACTACCACCCGCGTTACGCATTTCACGTTGTTGATCTTGTACAGAAATTAAGATAGAGAGAGTACTCGTTAAAACAAGTGGTGCGAATGAAAATGTCGCGCAAATCGCGTATATATAGTGTTTCGAAAAAAAAAATTTGGCTCACCGGCTGCAATAGTTCGGTGAGCGCCAAAAATGGCGAGCCGCTCACTAGCCGACCACTGGAGATGCTCTTAGCAAAATCTCCTTCGTTATGAAATTTAATAGCCGCAATTTAAAAAATGTAAAAATTATAGTTTTATTTAATGCTCCTATATTGTAATGAGGCACGATAGTCGATATGCATTTGTACATCTTACAAAATCAACTAATCATAACAAAAAAGTCGATCAAATTTTTATAATTTAAATATATAAATGTGTAGATTCATATATGCAATCTAATAATATATTCATCATTCTTTCTATATTTATTTTATCAGTCCATATTACTTCTAATTGCTAAAATATTTGCACTAATAAGTTGTATATCCCTTCAATAGCCATTAACCCCCTCAATTGTGAGAAAAGTCTAAAGTAACTAATTATCATTGAGACAAACTTATTTTTCTCTTCATTTTGAAGACCATGGGGTGCCTGATTGAGTCAAAGGACCATGATTGTCATGGTAAAAGAGAGAGTATATTACCATTATTTTTTGGATGAGGTGCGAATTTACTCTACTTTTATTTGTGATTCTTTTAGCTAGCTAGCTAGCTATTATATAGCTAATTGATGTAGGTTATTTTTTTGTTGTTCTTAAAAAAATTGTTTATAAGCTTGGATTAATTACTTTACTAGTACTATTGTTTATAAACTTGGATTAGTAGTAGGAGTATATATTTTTGGAATATGAGAAAGAGGTTTTTATTTATAAGCTTGAGTTAGAGTACTTTTTTTTTGTCTGAAACAACATGAAAATAAGAACGTAAAGGAACCAGTTGAACAATCAGCTCAGAAATTTGAATGATGCGTCGCCGGCACGAGGGCCGTGTGATTCTTCGAATTATCATGAATCATCGTAGCAACGGGCAAAACTTGTGTCGACCTTTTATCTAATAAATGCGTCCCTTCAAGTGGTGAAATCTCTGCCATTTGCAACATCTCATTCTCTAAGGAGGAGACTCGTGTGATTCGAGGAAAATTATGAAATGTTTATTTTATCTACGTTCTTAATTTAGTACTACTATGAATTACTAATGATCATTAATCTTATTGCGATCTAGGATTATTACAAAAAAAAACATGATTATTAGTACAAAAAAAATTCATGTGGAATAATATTTTATACTATAAAAGACTAAACTTGGGAACTGCAAACAAGCTTGCAACTATCAAGATACCTCGTACTAAGGGGATGTTTGGTAGCCTAGATAAGGCCATGATATATGAGTTATATGGCTTATTTGGTTGTTTGGTAGATAAAATGAGGTCCATGTTAAGTCATCAAAGCCCATCTCGGCCCGGTGAGGCCCGAAATGAATTAGTTCAAAAGGATTGATTATTTAACGGCCCAAAATGGTGGAGATAGCGTATCAATCAACCATATATGATACGAAATAACTAAAATACCCCTATTCTTCCAAATTTGAATTTGACGTTGAGGCGTGAGCAGTGAATCTCCCCAATTCTAAAAATTAGGGCTCCTTTCTCCAACAATTTTCAATCTGAATTTGACAAGAAATGTGATCAATCGTCTCTCAGAAATTAGGGCGAGCAAGCATCTTCAATTCCAGAAATGTGATCAATCGTCTTCCGATTGCATTTTGTTTCGTTGGTTGCAATGATAACTTTATGCCAGAAAGAGACGTTGCAACAAGAGAAATGGTTGGGGAAGAGGCGCTGGATCGGTGGAGAGAAGCGTTGCTTTTTTGGGTTTGAGAGGAAGGAGGAAAGAAATGAATGTAGATGTGCTAGGGTCAAATCTGGAATAAGATTAATTTCATAGGGTTAAAATAGTCATTTTAGGTCTGTATCTTGATTTTTGTTTTTGTTACCAAACAAGAATATTAAATTAATTATCTTGAATTTAATCTTAATTCTTATCTTAAAGCCCATCTTAATTAATTATTTTGTGTTAATTTAACACGTCTACCAAATACCCCCAAGGTAAGCTTGAATGACTTATTACGAGAGGAGACCTATAAGAGCTACCTCATCCAAATTAGCATCGTAAAATGATTTTTATCACAATACTCTATATATGGCTATTTTAAAATTAATTTTTTTAAAATTTTCAAAATTTCTTCATATGGTAAATTTGTCCCCTTTTGTTACAAATTCCTATTGAAGCAGCAAATCTATATATCAAGGGGCTTTTAGGGGGAAATTTTCAAGGAATAGAGCCAATTTTCAAATTAGTGTTTGGGAGGGAATTTGTGAGAACAATAAGAAAGAGATTAACAATTGTCTAGCAGAAATAGTCATGCATATGAAGTTGCATAAGAGAGAATTCATAAGAGGATTAGAAGAGGAGAGTAGATGAAGATGAGAGAAAGAGATATACAATTTTGATGAGAGTGAGAGGTTCCTGGCATCATTCTTGGCATCCAAGAGAAAAGCAACTTTCAGCACACTCTTTACAACCAAGAGTCCATAGAACAAAATCATGATTTATACAATGGGTAAAATATTTTTCTTATATTGATGCTGAAGTTTTGAGGGAGGTAGAAGCAATGTTTTTTTACATCTCTCTCTCTACCATCTTCATAGTTTACTGTGAATTTTCTTATAAGAGTTGTTCTTCTTAAACTTTCTTTCTCCTGTTTTCTTTTTGGTTTGGTTTGGTTTGCAGTGATTATCTAATATTTAAAAGATTATATGAGTATTGGTGTGATTTAGTGTGAGCTACAAAATCAGTGATTTTTTTTAATGAAGATTACCTTAACTTCTTAAGGTCTGTCATAACTCCAACTACTACTTAATTCAATGATGCAGCCTGCAACAAAATGCAAACAAAGTAAGAAGAAAATAGAAATGCCCAGAGTCTTTTTCAGACAAATACAATGTAAAGCCTATCAGTCTATATGTTTGCAGTTTTTACCATTGTTAGCATCATTCACCAAGTTTGGACAAAATCGTATATTTAGGGAAATACAATTATTAATTATTATTATTATTGTTATTATTATTATTATATCACATTTTATTATTAAAAATTATTATTAATTAAAAATAATTATATGATCAGTATAATGTTGTATTTTAATATAATCAATTATTAGGATTTTGATTGATCTAATTTAAATTGATTCCTTAGTCGAATGTAACAATGAATTGAAATATTAATTTCCTTAATTGGATTTAATATTATTTAAAATTTTCAATTGTTTTATTTAGGGATATTGACACCTAATATCATGGAATTTTTAAAAAGTTGGGTTTTCCCACAAACTTTGAAATTGACAAATAATATCACGAACTTTACCTTGAGTTTGTTATTTCCCACTAATGAAAAAATTCCGGCAAATAATATCATTTTTTCGTAATTTTCGACAACAACTTCGAGAGTTTCAAGATTTTTAATCTTTGAGAATAGTTTTTCTTGAAGCACACCCTCCAAATTTGTTCTTCAATCTATTAATATAGCCAAAAAAATTTCATAGTTGGAAAATAACAAACTCTGGGTAAAGTTCGTGATATTATTTGTTAATTTCAAAATTCGTGGGAAAAATCCAACTTTTTGAAAGTTACATGATATTAGGTGTCAATATCCCTTTTATTTAATAGTACCACATTAGTTAAAATCTTCGGTTATATGATTCAATCAAAAATTAAATCTTCGATTTCACAATGTGTTGTCAGAGTTTTTTTCTTATTTTCTTTTAGCATATGACTAAAAAATGAAAAAGGAAATATTTTAATAGTATTACCCCAAAATAAATAAACTTAAAAATTTCTTTGCACGTTTTGTTAGAGGTTTTTTAAAGGAGAAGATGCCTTTTTTTCTTATTTTCTTTTAGCATATGACTAAAAAATGAAAAAGGAAATATTTTAATAGTATTACCCCAAAATAAATAAACTTAAAAATTTCTTTGCACGTTTTGTTAGAGGTTTTTTAAAGGAGAAGATGCCCCTTTAGTTTATTTAAAAAACTTGAGTCATGGGTTAATCTTGGATTGAATGCAATGCAAGTTTCACTAACGTAAATTTGTAGATTATATCTTAACAAAGTCAGGGTCAATCTCCGTCTGTAGTGAATTTATAAAAATTTGAAACAATACGAAAACAAAGCTGACTTTATTTCAAACAATATAAATCAATTTAAATTTTCTATAAAAATATTAAAATTCACTTGTTATTGTTAACAATATTATAATCATGGCAGTTGGTTATAGGTATGAATCGATTTATTTTAATATAATACTATTAAAATTTAGTTTTATAACTATGTATTCATTCAATTAATAAAAATGTATGTAAACGGTGATGGTGAAAAATGAAAATTCAAACACGAAAGCCGCGTACTTGATAACTTAACCAATATGAATCCAACACGACTAAAATATTGGTACCAAATAAAAGTAAAGTTATCACAAATCACAATCATCAAATGAGAAAGATCAAAGATCAATTTCACTTTCTCTACTACTACTAACTCATCCATACCCATACTATTCTTCAATCTGCAACCACACCACGCATATTTGCATCCATTCAACGCTCAAAAGAGGAACACAATTGCGAAATGGAGACCTTAATGGAGGAGGAAGAGTACAACTGGAGAGAAGTGGTGTTGCCGTCGCTGATTCCGGTTGTACCCGAGCCCGAGCTCGATCGAGAGACCGGAGAGAGAAGGAGGGGCCGCGACATCATGATCGCCGTCGATCACGGCCCTAAAAGTAAGCACGCTTTCGATTGGGCCATCACGCACCTCTGCCGCCTCGCCGATACCGTCCATCTCGTCTTCGCCATCTCCAGTACATCTCACAACTACTCATTTTTCTATTTTGTGCGTTTTTTTTTTTGTTGTGGTTGAGAATCTGACGTTGTTCTGATTGTTGATTCTAAGGTTTGAACAACAAAATTGTGTACGACATGACTCAGGGGCTCATGGAGAAGCTCGCAGCCGAGGCCTTTGAGGTTGCTATGGTGAGTTCATACGATTTAGTCATATAATTTCACAATTGTAGCTCCAGTGTTTCACGCTTTATTTTTACATACTTAGTAGTATAATCCAGATCATGGTTAGCATTACTTGAAATCGAGTGAACAATTTGATAGCCACCTAATAAAATGAAGTCCGAGCTCATTGATTTTACTTGTTAGTTGTTATGCAGTCAATTTGGTATCCAATTTAAACATGTTTTTGAGCTCATCTTATGTGAAACCTGTTATGTCTTTGTGTATGGTTTGCCATAGCTCCAATCCAAGAAATTATGTTGCATTGGATGAAGAATGGAAGTATTTTGGGGCCTAGTTTTCCACTTAGCTCTCCTTTAAAGGGATCTCTCGAGCAAAAATATACGCTTCATGTCATTTGCCATTGATTTTTCGGAGTACAGATACGTGTTTCAGGGTTTCCATAATCAATATTATACGTATTTGTTAAATATTCTTCTGCAAGTACGTAATGAATGACTTTTCTGATTATATGCCTTTGTAATTGTGAGATTGAATATGATATCAATCTATTATCATGTATAGACTTATTTATTGTTTACTTCATGCACATTAATTAAGACGTATTCATAAGAAATAAGAAATTTTATTTATGATCTTCTAATTTTATAACTCAAACTTGTAAATATTATCATGGAAATAGGTGAAGACACAGGCTAGGATAGTGGAAGGAGATGCAGGGAAAGTTATATGCAAGGAAGCAGAGAGGTTGAAGCCTGCTGCTGTAGTTATGGGCACCAGAGGCCGAAGCTTGATTCAAAGGTTTATCACACCCCTTTTCTCATGAAAGTCCTTGCTTGATAATGCTATTAAAATGACGTTCATTTCATTTCATACTCATATGTGTGTTCTCTTTTCATTATGTTTACTCCAGTGTAATACAGGGTAGTGTAAGTGAATATTGCTTCCATAATTGCAAAACAGCACCAATTATAGTCGTTCCTGGTAAAGGTATACTTGTAACCATACTCAGAAATATCATATTCATCTATATATAAACTAAACACACTCGTAGTTCTAAAAGTATTTTTTGGTTATCACAGATGCAGGGGAGAAATCTGTGCTGTAATGGATCATAAGCAGGATGACAGCTTAAGGATCAACAGAAGCATGCATATGGTGATTGTACCTCTTCTAGTGAAGGCAGGATTTCTTTCTGTTGGATGTGAACTTAGGGATAAGATTATGATTAGTTAATTAGTTTGATGTTTGTAATGTACTACTTATCTGCACTCATGTATGTTAGTTTGGCTATAACTATTTTATTGTACAATAGTGTAGTGTAACTAATATTCTTCATCGATTTGTGGCAATGTTTATGTCCTTGAATACTCATTTTGAGTGCATTTTGTTAGTTCAACATTGGTTTTGATGGAGTGGCATGATTTTGTTTCATAATAATTTCACCCTTCATGTTCCAACCCATATCCCTTTTCACATCATCAGCATGCCTGCTATATTTTGATTTACTAATAGTATCTTTTATCCAACCACCCCATGGAGGCATGAAACTTATATTTTGATTAATTATTTAACAGGATTTGATCTCAGAAATGAGAAAGACTAGTCCCAAGATTTTTCTATAAATCTAATTATTCTTTCAGGTTCTCACACAAGCTGTGAATGCACTGACCAGTTGAGGGGGTGTACAGCATCTTCACAGCCATTAGAATTTAGTTTTATAACTTTTATAGTTGTAAGCTGTCAACATTGAGAAAGAAGTTTTTCAAGAGGGGAATGGCCCCATGACAGCGACTAGGCAAAAACTCGCTTTCGTTTCTTTATCCTTTGAATTTTGTTTTCTTGATGAAGTTCTGAAGCAGGAAAAAATCCCTTTCACCATCCGTTGGGGCATAGAGAATCATAGAGATTTTGAAGATAATATTAAGCCAGGTCCAGCCTTTACCTTTTTCCACATGGCTTGAAAATGAAGGTGATATTGGTGCCCTTTTGAGGTCCCAAAGTGGAGAACTACTCTGCAAGCCGTAGGATACAGGTTGGCGTCTCAACCGTCTCAATTTAATTTTATGCCTACCACTAATATCATCCCCCCACCCCAAATGAAAAGAAAAAAAAGTTATTAGGAAAAGAGATAAAGGAATCTTTACAGTATGAATTGGTCATTAAACCATGTTATGAATTATGATTGAGTCCTACTGTTGTACAGTTTGTGTTTATAAAACATTTCCTGTTGAATTTCTGTTTTCCAAAATCCCCAGCTTTCACAAATTTCTATGTAGCTTGGGATAAAAGATGCTCTGATAGGCCTGATTGCTGCCAGACTTGACTGATTTCTACCCAGTTTTCTTTCTTCATATTAATCATTGTGTTATGATACTTAAAAGACTGCACACTACAATGCATTCTTGGCCAATCAATTTCATCATTTTCCTTGAGTCAGTCTTGGGAATCATGATTACATGCCTGATATTCTATTGCTTAATCATGTTAAATACCGTAGCATGCTGTGATGTTTTTTTTTTCTTTTCTCAAGAAAGAATCTTTGATGATTGTTGAACCGATCATGGGTGGAAGTAGTAGCATAGGGTAAAGATTTAGTTCAAGAGTTATGTGGCTAATGTTTCTCCCAACGTGATATATGGTCTACAGCTTTGTAGCTATTTCTTGTAATGGCCTTAAATCTGTACCTTTAGTAGTACTAGAAAACTTACAAATGCTTTTGCTCATATCATAAAAACTATTGAAACTTTGCAGCTCATTTATGGCCAGTCCCCACTACTCCACAACAACGGAAAAATGGGACAACTGAGAGGAATCAATGAGAAATTGCCTTTCGTTTTCTAATTATGAGGTCTGATAAATGGGATGTCTCGTTCTCCTCTCCCAACAGGAACACCATGTTTTACTGGTTCATTGTTCTCTTCCTATCATTTCATTAAAAAAAAGAATTGAAGATTGCTTTCAGGTTTAATTCATACACCACCACTTGTTCAAGTTGATGGAATTGACCCTTTTGTACTGTTTTTACATGAATTCCAATCTTTTGATGTTACATTGATTCTTAACATGTTATACATGAATAGTTTGCCCTCTTGTTTGGCTTGCTTCTACAAAGATGTCAACTTTAAACATAAGCAATGTCTGTTTGTATGAGAAGATTTCAACATCAAGGGAAATTTAATAAAAAATTGGGCTATCTTTCATTATCTTTACTAATCATCATCATCATTGCTAATATTGTCACTAAATATACACGTAGATGCAATATACACAATACGTAGCTTCTGAAGGGCGAGGGGATATGGGGATCAGAAACACTCTGAATTGGACTTTGTTCAATTCAAGAATCTGTATATTTGACTCACATCTCCAGCTTTACATGGTTTGCCTCCAGAAAACCTGGAAAAAAAAGAAGTTAAGCTTATGTATTTATATTCATCTAGAACTGTAGATAAGATTGAATGTGAAATAACTAGTGAAGTCAAGGTGAAAACTTAGATGTATATCTCTGTGGCAATGCACTAAGGAATTATTGGATCATTGGTTCATTTTCAGTGGAAGATGGGAAAAAAGGATAAGGTTTAGCAACTGCACTGTTTAGGACCACATGACTTTAGTTAGCTCTGTGTTGTGGGGTTAGTATGTTCTCTTATTGAGTGCAGCAATATCCTATATTCTTAATTTGTTTAAGCCACCAGAGACACCAAAGCGTAGCTTGAAAGACATGTCTATGTACCTGTAATCTGCTGAGAAATAAATGGTGTAGATCTTCCTTGTTGGTACTCCATACTGTAGAGATTACGTAACTCATCCTCCCATGTTACTTGCTGAGTTTGCTGTTCATGTGTAGTTTCTTTGTCAGACATCTTGAGATGCAATGTTTTAACCATTTCAAGTAAGAAAAAAAGTAGAGAACTCACATTCAAGCTGGATGAATCCAGAAATGATTGCTGGACTGTTATAGGGGCACTTATGGTTCTCCTAAGCGTGGCATCCATTGGATCCACCACCATTTCTAGACCCGAACCCGAAACTTCTTCAACTGATGTATTGAATTGAAGGTGGGAATGATCAGGCTCCATTGCCGGAGGACAAGCTGGAAACATCTGTGGGAAGAAATTCAGTTGGATTGTGCTTGACAAGTACTACTATAACATTTTATATCGCATAAATGTTGAATTGAAGTCTGTGTTGATAATAGTTTTTACCTCTTTAAGTATATAGTTCTCGATGTCAAAATCCAGCCTTGGATTGATTGCAGCTAATTTCATTGACAAAAACTGGCATATAGAAAGTTTTGGTATTAATATATGATGATAATTGCAAGAAAATGGCAACTGATATATTTATCTGTTTCATCATATCTATATACCTCTACTTGTCTTTGCAGAGATTGGACATAGTTGATGATCTCATCAAGCATACTGGCTTTCCCAGTCACCTTGTTGCAACCGGGCACCAAATCTTGCAGGTATTTCATTCTCTCACTTATTTTCTCTCGCCTAACCTGGATCAATCAAAGCCATCCCATCAGAACAAAGTGCATGATTTTTTAACATATCAAGTGAAGGTTATTTTTCTTCTTTCTTTCTTACCCTTTCAGCCAAGCTATGGCTGTCAGTTGCTTGGCCGCGACGCGCACGGACGTGGATGTAATCGGTCTTGGGCGCGTCGCTCGCCTTCTTCGCATTAGCTGATGCCCCTTTGCTGTTCTTGTTAGCCGAGGTGCTAATAGTGGTGGTGGTGCTTTTACTGTTGCTGTTTTGCTCTGTTATCTTAGATTCCTCCTCTGCACATCCCTTCATCTTCTTCTCCTCTGCAGCTATCTGATTACACCAAAAAACACATTCTTGATCAGCAAATAAAACCAAACAAGAAACAGAGTTATGTATGTATATAATATACCTTGTGGCTTCTGTCAGCCTTCCTTTTCTTGCAGCTCTCTTTCCCGGCGGCGGCCGAGTCGACACTCGCTGCCGCCACGTAGGGAGGGCAGCTGACCGTTCTTGGGAGAGCGGAGCTAATTTGGAAGTCTGTTGTCCCACTCCCATAATTCATGAAGCGGCGGAAGTCATCGTGCTCGACACCGGGGTCTGGCTTCATGGCGCCGCCGTTAAGCACGAGATCGGAGAGGGCTTGATCGCCGTGGAAGCCTGAGTAGGCGAGGTGGTCGTTCCCATTGAAGTAAGGTATTGGCGGGTGGTGGTGGCTGAGCTGTTCCTGCTGCCACTTGAGGCAGGAGCGCTGCCGCTCGAGCACGCTCATTTCGCAGTTTTCCGACGTCAAGTTGAGGCAATGCAACATCTCCGGCAATCCACTGTTCATTAGCTAGTAAGGTTTGTGGCTTGAGAGTGTTTTCATCAAGGGGAAGTGTATGTGTATGGGTATGTGAGGGAAAAATGGTGTGGTGTGGGCATTGGTTATATATGGGGAGTGTGGAGGATAAAAGTAGTTAGGGAAAAAGCATTTTAAAAAAAAGATTTCTTTATTTGGTTGAGTAATTGAGGAAAAGCCGCCGGGAAGTCCGATTAAGACAGGCAACTGACATAGCGAAGCCGGAATAAATGAATAGGGGAGGGAGAGGGTGGTGGGGGCAGAGAGAGAGGCATGGAATGTAACCACAAGCAGAAGCCATGGTGTGTGGGGCCCAGGGAGATGTGACTAGCCACGTGGGCGTGTCTGATGGGCCACATCCACTGTATCAGGTTATTGGGACTTCGATTTAGATAATTGTGGGATGGTTGCCCACAATTATCACTCCTGCAATGAATTTTGTGTCATTTCTGTTGGCAATTGAAACTAAAAATATACCTCCTCCTTTTCGCACTCTCGCACTTTTTCTTTTGGGCACGGAGATTAAGGAATGAGTGATAGACAAAGTCAACAATTACGGCTGTAGGTATAAATTGTTACTAAAAATAGAAAGAGTGCAAATAACTTGAGACGCCCAGAAAGGAAATAAGTGCAAGTAGTGCGGGACGGAGGGAGTAACATATAACTGTCCCACATCGGTGTCGAGAGAAAACTGAAACTAGTATACAAGTCTCATGGGCCCCTCCTCCTATCACCAATTGGTTTTAGGATGGAACCCATGGATTTTTATCATGGTATTAGAGCGGGTCGCCGACTGTGGGTCATATTTAACTGACCCATCAGTGAATCTGGGCTAAAACCGAAAAAAATGACTGACCCAGCAGTATAACTGGGCTGAAAATTTGGGCCAAGTGGTCCCAACCGATCGAAAAAAATTGGACCGATTGTCCAATCGATTAGAAAAAAAGTCCAACCCCTCCAAGGTGAAGGGTTTGAGGGAGGGTGTTGGCAATTGAAACTAAAAATATAACATATAACTGTCCCACATCGGTGTCAAGAGAAAACTGAAACTAGTATATAAGTCTCATGGACCCCTCCTCCTATCACCAATTGATTTTAGGATAGAACCCATGGATTTCTATCAATTTCTATCATACCTAATTCATCAACTTACAATTTTTTTTAATTATCCATACAACTGATCTGGAAAAATAGATATGATGTGGCGATCAAATAGTTTAGTTAGTACTGCTTTGATCAAAATGATATTGTTCCAATTCCCATATAAAATTTTGAAAAATAGAAATAATTTCCACATCTTCACCAACTCCTCGAAGACGTTGTGTTCGATCATTGAAGGACTACAGCAAGGCGGAAAGAGAGTAGAGAGTAGTAGTGGAAAGAGTTGAGACAGAGAAAGCATAGAGCAAGAGATGTCACATTGTGAGGAGGGAAAGAGGGGAGAGGAGAAGAAGATGAGTTTGTGATGAGATGTGGCTTTACTTTTATAATTTTTTATTTTTATGAGTTAATTAAAACAATGTCATTTTGGTATAAATGTCATTGTTTTATTTTCTTTATCATTTTTTTTATTTTGGAAAATCAGCTTCGATTTTTCGGGATTAATTGATTTCAAAAGAAAAAAAACAGAAAAATTGAAAATTTATGGACAATAATCATTCAAATTCTGAAAGTTATGGAACAAATCTGAATTACCAAAAATTAGTAATTAAGCGACAATATCCTTTGATTATAAAAAATAATAGGGTAATTATGAATAAGGAAAACCATGCATGTGTAGCACAAATGATAAAATGTTTGTTTTGACTTTTGAGAGTGAAATATCTAAAACATCATTTTACTTTTCAATAAAGTTAAATTAAGTGTTTTTCTTCCTCTTTTCAGCTACAGTGATATGTTCCATTTCTATTCATTTTTCATTTCTTCAATTGTCATGCATAGGCATACATACCATCTTCAAAATTCTAAACCACAACCAATCAAACCATGAATTCAATTTTACATTGATCTACAATCACTGGCGGACCCAAGTAATAGGGAAGCCCCTCAATGAAATTATTTTTTCAATTTTTTCTATTGATTTTTTTAAAACTTATTCAAGTTTAGTACAAATTATTATGTAAAAGACCATATAAATAATTTAAATCACTCAAAAATATACTTTAGAATAAAATTTAGAAATTCCAACCCCTATCGATAAATATTTCTGCGTCCGCCACTGTCTACAATTGACATGATAAAAATCATAGAAAAATCACTTTGCAGTTTTCACAACATAAAACAAGTTCGAATTTCCATCATATGATATAGTTTAAGAACCTTAGAGCATCTACAGTGGTGTGGATGTCCCGGCGGACACCCGACGGACTTTCTAAAAACACCTTCTGTCACGTCATAAGGACCTCCCACTGTATTGCCACGTCATAAGGACATCCCACTGCACAATGACGGACATCCACAAGGACATCCCGGCGGACATCCACAATAATAAGAATTCACAAATATGCAATTTACGGAATTAAAATTTCGACACGAATACGCAAAAAATGCAACGATTTTATTTTTAAAAAAAGCATACATATTTAAATTAAAAAAAAAACCACCCCAAACCAAAAAACAATTCAAACAAAGTACATGCTATGCCTTGAATCTCTATAGGCCTTCATTTTCGATGATAATACATGCGTTAGAGTTTTTTAAAAAATCGTATATTAGAGTTTGCAACGAGTCGTATATATAGAGTTTAAAAAAAATCAAAAATCGGGACGTCCCGACGGACGTCGCCGGAAAGCCACGGATGTGCGGTGTCCGCAGCCGATGTCTGCATCCGCCCCTCCCTCGCCTAATGGCGGACGTCTGGCACACCGGTCCGACGTTCGGCGGGACATCCTTCATTGCGGATGCTCTTAGCGTGTTTATTTTGTAGAAAACGATGTTGGAGATTCTTCAGCAATTTGTCGGACTATTTGCCGACGGGCTATTTCGTCGGAAATTAACAACAAATTACTGTCAATATGTAAATCCCACTCTTTTTATAGTGTAATATTATTTGGGATATAATTTACATATAAATTTTTTATTTGGTCATTATTTATTATTCTATTCTATTTATTGTCTTCACAAATCACAAAAATTGGTCAAATACTACTAATACTAGTACTACTATTTTCTAATTGGGAAAGTATATACAAATTAGGACATCCCAATAAAAAATAGTGCACGATTATATTTGTGTGATGGAGGGAGTTTTTCATTTCATTTATGAGCATCCAATCCAACCTAGTTAAATTATGTTTAAATAGTAATAACACTTAGATAGCTCAATTCGAGCTAGGGTGGACCACGGTGTGTAAATTTTCTACAAAATCGTTGTCACTAGACAACCATAATCCAGTACAGATTTCATATCCCTTTCACATAATTTTCTTATATTATTAAATTTCTATTTCTCATTCGCCTTTTCTTAAAAATGACGATGACATCTTTAATCATATTTTTATGTTGCTGTCTGCCCTGGTCTCGTATTATCATGTAATTTATTTTATTAATTTAAATTTTGAATACCAAACGAGAAAAAAACACACAAATTAAAACAACGTATATTATCTCTAGATTCTGAAAACGACGCTGATATATATGTCACATTCATAATGGTGCAATTAGATATAAGTACGTTTTTTCTTTTTTAATTTCAAGTTATAAATATGTTGTTATCACTTGCGATTTGAAAAAGTAAATATGTATACTTTATTAATTTTAAAAATCACTATCAAATATGATTAGGGTTTTGCTTTAAGACAACATTTTTTGTTATTCAAGGTACAAATATGTTGTTATCACCCGCAATTATGTAAAGTAAACATACTTTATTAATTTTAAAAATCACTATCAAATATGATTAGGGTTTTGACTCAGACAATTATAGGTTGATTATATATCTGAAAGAAATGTCAATCTCGAAGAATTTATCAGACCACTTGATCGTCAACATACTTTTCCAAATTCAACTTGACTATCATCAACATAATTAATTTTGCTTTGAAGATCCGAATTATTAATAAGGACATATATGGATATGAATATTTGTGTGTGTATAATGTATTTGTGTTACATGCCTTGTATCTTAGGCAATTTGGTAGTTAGTTTTGCAAGTGACTTGACATAACTTTGGATAAAGTGGGTAATTATTCATAATTTTCTTCCACATATTTGAAGTAGACATTACAGCAATCTCTGTAGAAATAAGGGCACCTATGTTGTTAACTCTCTCTCTCTCTCTCTCTCTCTCCATATAATATAGAGATATAATTAGTACTTTATATCATGGTGGCCTATTGAAATTGTTATAGGTTAAAACCTGGTTTATGGGATTGACTCAAACCCTAAAGGGTGTTTTTTAATTACGTTTGAAGATCACATAAAATGATAAAAAAATAGAATAATCCATTATTTATCTTGAAGTTTGACCTTAACCCTAGTGGTATTTAATTTATTAGAATGTTGAAATATGGATTGTAGAGATTGACCTAAACCTTAAGGGGTGTATTTACTTTTTGTGAATGATAAGATAGAGGATTAGCTAATTTTATTCCTAAAACTAGGGTTTCTCATACTCCATATTTACGTCGATAAGTGGTCAAATAGGTTCGACTGGTTGAACCATGAACTAATAATTTCATCGATTCACTTACCAGTTCGGTTCTTAAAATATTGGTGGGTACCATGGGCATTGAGTCACTAATGAGCCTAAGGTATCCAAAACCCAAATGGCAAATGGGACCTGTCCCTATCTCAATTCTTCTATCACTTTCCATGGAACTAATATCCCTATACCACTAGTTTCTATTTTATTTATATACTCCATCTATGTATGTATCAAGTTTTCTTTTCATTTTATTTTATTTTCCTTGACTCCAAATTATTCTCGTCTTTATGCTTTTATTGCCCAAGAGCCCATGTACAATGAACTAATCAACAGTGCCATCATTTTGCCAACCATGGACTCCAACACCACTGTTAGTAAAATTAATTACACATAGTGAGTGTGTGTGAGATGTATAAAAACATTTCCAAGAACCCCACATAAGTGTTTAGTCTTTTTCACAAAGATTATATCGTATATATAAATTGAAAACAATCATTATATATTAGAAACAAGATTACTTGTATAATTAACAAGTCATGATTGATTCATTCTCATCTTGGATGAATTTTTGAATTCAAAAAACACTGACAGGTTTTTGTTTTGGAATATTTTACATCTGCAGATAGTTATGTAATTATTCAGCCAAATCTAGAAAATCCTATGAAATCTGAAGTAGTGTTAGCTAATTTTGAAATACTATTTTATAGGCTCTTATCTTATCTTCTAGGGATGAAACAAGGGCAGGAAATAATAAAGGATATAAAGTTATGGAATGTGATAAGGGGGCATGAAATTATTAGGTTAGCAGCAGATCCAATGTTCCAAATTCTCATTCAAATAAATTACTACTATAACCCAATTTTAATTTCACCCAACCAAAAATATACTACTATTACTCTATATTTGCATTCCTTGTGGGAATTTATATATGCGAAAGAAAATCAGTAGAAAATAAATAATTGTATGAGAGATAATTAATGTCGCTATGGGTGTCCATGATTCAAGGGCTGGTCCCTTAATTTTCAGTATCTCAATATAATAATAATAATAATAATAATAATAATAATAATAATAATAATAATAATAATAATAATAATAATAATAATAATATATACACATAGTAATTAAAATTGGAACTGGTTTTCTCATTTTCAGCATCAAGTATCTAGTTTAGATGTATTTTGAGAAAATGGATATATATGTGGTCGAACTTCATTTATGATAAAAGAAATGGACACACGCACAGAGTTGTATTATTGAAGCATTGTGGTGGTAGACTTGAAGTATTTTGTAGTGATGCTTTAATATTATTAATTATTTTTCTTTAACGAAATCATTATATATATTCAATACTTTGTCAAATATAAACTTGCTATTGACAGACACACTTCTCTCTTTTGGATTGTCAAAAATATACACTTGGCAGATTATATATGTAGTTTTTCTTTATCTAAGACTTGTATAAAATTGCATGCACTAATACATATTAAACCAATTAATTTATTTACCATAAATAGTTTGCATTCGTCGGTAAAAAAATCTTACTTATAATAGCATACAGACTTATAACTTCAGAGTAGAAACTTATATCTTCTCGTTATTTAGACTTTAGAGCATGATTTTATCTATTAAATTGGGCTTCATTGGTGAACACTCTAAATTGTGGCTTATATATCGCATATTTTTTATTTAAACTCATAAGTCCTAACTCATTACGATCAAACAAAATAGGTAAATGCATATTTTGGTGTAATATACTTATATGTATAAAAAAATCATCTCTCCACAATTTTAATTAAAAATTAAAATTGAATACTCGTTTTCGAACAACCTAAAATTCCGCGCACTACCATTGAATTAATATTATGTCATGTAACCAAAAAATCTTCTATAGGAAATTGAAACCCCACTTAGAAAAAGAAAAAATAAACCCACTTGCAGCTTTTTCATCATTTCCAATTATATAAATATGCGTACATTATTATGTAGTATTTGTATTTCGTATGCCAATATATATGTGATAAAAATATGTGTGCGCCTTTTTTTGAGGCTGTAAACTCATGATCAGAAATCCTGCTGCAAACTTTGAAACGATTTCGGCTCTTGGCAAATGTAAAATAGAGAAAATTCAATTTTTCTGACTCCAATTTAATGATTTTGATACACGTTTTGTGACATCCAAATAAGGGTGTAATATTAAATGTAATTTTAAATTCTAAACTATAGTAGTAGTATTATTTGTCAAAAAAATCTAAACTTAAAAAGAAATTTATATATGAATATCAAACTATTGCTTTTGTATCAACATGTTTTGTGTTCATCATCCAAATTTTAATTATTAGGCCATAAAACGAAATCTATTTTATTTTATCAAAATATAACACCATTTCCGCAAGCGGAATGGGCACATTGTTTTGAAGAAAATGGTTAGTAGATGTAGTTTGATTTAATAAGAGTACTTACTAAGGGTCTCATTATATTAAAAAAATGTGATTTTTTTTGTAAATATGAGATGTTTTGAAGATTGATATATAAAGTGCAATGTGTATATTCTTAGGGATACCAAAATTGTGCTACGTAAAGGTTTTTTTTTGTTACTTATTTGGTATATACTCCTGTTTAAATCTTTATCGAACTCTTTAGCATTAATTTATAAAAAAAATAAATATGGCCATATTAGCTGGAAAGTTTATTGCACAATTTTTTCTCAGCAATTTTCTGTAATCGTGTAAAAATTTCAATAAACTTATAATGATTTAGATGAATGGAGTATAAATAAAGTGGATCGTGTAAACTAATAAACAGTTCATAGTGTAAGAGTCGGGATATTATAAGAGCATGGAAGTGGGCCCGGACCCATTTTTATTCATTTTTTACTCCCTGCTCTTCCCCGAAGAATACAACACTCACATTCATACTCTTCCGCAAGGACATGCTCAAGGATCCCACCATTCTATTATTCAATTTAAATAAAAACATTTTCCACAATATTAGAATGCATTAAAAATACCCGAAATACTATTACAAATAACTAAAAAATTAAAATTACATAATTCAAATCCTAAAAATTAAAAATTACATAACTAAAGTCCTAAAAATTAAAAATTACATAATTAAATTCATAAAATTAAAAAAAACCCACTACTCATCGCCGAATTTCGCACAAATGTGTTTGATTAGGTCTTCTTGTAGCTCAATATGGGCTTTGGTATCGCGCATTGTGTGTCTTGTTTCGATCCTCTCTCGCACCGTCGTATGCACACCTCGGCGTGGGGTAGAGATGCCCACCGGTTCCGGTTCCAAACCGGAACCGTCGTAATTCGAACCGCGGTCCGGTTCAGGTTCAAGAATTTTCGAACCGGAACCGTCACCGAACCGCCGGTTCGGGACGGTTTGGAACTGTCGGTTTCATGGCTCGGGCACGAAAATCAATGCGACAGTCGGGGCAGCTTTTTCATGAGTTGAAACTGGCCGGCTCCGGCGGTTTTTGGACCGGAAATCGGCAGTTAGCTGCAAACCGGTGGCTTTTGGTGGTGGTGCGGAACCTGAGGCGACATATCGCAACTTTTGGCAACCGGTTTGTTGACCGAACCGGCGGTTTTCGAACCAGAATCAAACCGTGAAATAGCCTCACGGTTCAGTTCCGGTTCCGAATTCCACCAAATCGGAACCGCCGGTTTTCGAACCGTGGGCAACACTAGCGTGGGGGAGACCTTGCGGTTGAGCTTCCGACTTCATCATCATCATAAAAGTTAGCCGCCCTCGGTCCTTCGTCAGCTATAATCATGTTGTGCAAGATAATATACGTGTACATGATGTCGGCAATATTCTTAAAGTACCACAGCCAAGACAGGGCCTTCACAATATTGAATCGGCCTTGAAGGACCCCAAAAGCTCTTTTGACGTATTTTCGAGCAAACTCTTGACGCTTCTCAAAAAGAACATGTCTCAGGTCTTGCGGATTGCTGAGCGTCTTCACGAAAGTCGACCACCTTGGGTAGATACCATCGGCGAGATAGTAACCCATGTGGTATGGATTTCTGTTGACGGTGAAGTCGACCACCGATGCCACACCATTCAAAACATCATTGAAGCGTGGTGAAGAATAGAACACGCTCAAGTCGTTGTTGGATCCGGCAACATCGAAATATGCATGCCAAATCCATAGGCGGTAGTCGACGACCGCTTCAAAGATAAGCGTTGGGCCGCCGCCTTTGTGGCCGCTTAAGTGTTGCCCCCTCGAAGTATTCGGGCAATTCTTCCACTTCCAATGCATGCAGTCAATGCTGCCAAGCATACCGGGAAAACCGTGGACTGTTTCGTGAAGATGAAGCAATCGTTGACAATCTTCGATGGTGGGTGCCCGAAGGAATTCCTCACCGAAAGCATAACGAATGCCGTCACAAAAATTTTTGAGGCATAGGATTCCAGTTGACTCACCCACATGCAAATACTCATCGAAGAGGTCAGCCGTTTTCCCAGTAGCAAGTTGTCGGAGATATGTAGCGGCATTTTGATCTAGTTGGTTGAGGAGGAGGGGAGGGGGTGGCGGCGGCGACATAGGCTTCATAGGCGGCACGATATTGTTCATAGTATTCTTGTTCTTCGCGCTCCACTCCAGCCATGATATCGGTGAAATAAATTTTTGAATTTTAGAGAGGGTTTGAGTAAGATAGGAAGATGGATGATGAATGTGTATATTTATAGATGATTTTGAGATTAAAATTTTTTTAAAAAAATCAAAAAACGGTAATAAACAGATATATTTGTTGGGAATCCGATTTTTTTTTTGGTATTATTTTCGATTTAAAAAAAAAAGGAAATTACAACGGCATTGTCGTTGGCCAATCGCACGCTGCCAAGTCGACATGCTCAGCGGCACGGACATGCTCTTATTATCGAGCAGCGTCGTGCCGTTGGCGCGAGCACAGCGGCGGACGGGGCTGTGTCGCGCCCTTTGGCACGGACGCCGTCCGCCCCGGAGAGTAGCGATGGGATGCTCTAGGTCGATTCTAGATTAAAGTTGAGTTCAATTATGAGATTTGTTTATTTAAATATCTAAGTCTAATACTTTGAATCCTATATTTTTCCACAGCATTGAAATTATTAATATCGGCCAAGTTGTATGTTAAAAATAGAAAGCAGAGGTCTGAGTCATGGGATTCAGTGTTGGAGTTCCATTTATTTTAATTTGCCAATTTCCAAGATTCAACAGAGTGCGTGCTTTTGTCAAATAGAATACTGTAAAATATTGATACTAGTATAAAATACTTATATATAGTTTAATCGTTTTATGATTGCCTTTAGTCATGTATTCAATTTCCTGCAAGGATAAATTATAAAAAATAAATCAAATCGAGTGAATTACAAATAAAAAGATTCACCGCAAGTCTCTTTTTCTATTCACTAAAATATTACTTTATTTATATTACAAATTGATTGAGTTTGACTTAATTTTGTTCATATATAAATAAAATAAAATAAAATAACTAGGGAGCTAATTTAAAATAATCATTCAAATTTTAAGTATTACTACTATAATACTTAAATAATTTTAAAATATTTAATTATAGAAGTACTAAGTCATAATGGGCTTAGAGGCAAAATAGGAAAAGATGAACTGTTGTGATATTTTTAAAGAAAAATGGGTATAGAATAGTCTTTACTTCTAAGAAACGTATTGTGTGTATCGATAGCAATATTAATTAATAAGTACTCCACTTAGCTGCAGTTAGTTAAGCAGTTACTTCTTGAAAATATTTTATAGTTTTACAAAAGTCATAAATATTTAATTAGAAGATGTCGTAGAGCGTTGAATAATATTTCCAGTCATTTTATAGAAGACCCACGTACGTACTACAGAATTAAATGAAAACATAAAACTGATTAAACTGTTATAAAACCCTAATTCTTTTTAATATTGAACGAAATGAATAGTTAAAAACAAACACTTTCACACAGAAAATCGAATTATTTCAGCAAATTGTATAATAGGAACGTTCTGGAATCCTAAAATTATTACAAATTCAGTAGTAATATAAAATAGCTAGTTAGTTGGCATATCATAATAATAACTAATTGAAGCCACTTTATAGCATTCATGGACTAAATTTTAAATTATTTTTCTGTTTTTTATGTATATTATATAATATATTTTGTATACTAAACTTAGTCGAAAACTTAATACTACATGAAAAAATAAAAATAAAAATAAAAATAAAAGAGAAAGTTGAGAAGTTGAATTGTGGATAAACTTGAAATGGGCCGTACCTCTCTTTCCAGCTGGGAATCGACATTTGGGCCCATTATAGAGACAAGCATGACAGTTTTAATACTGTATGATATAAATATAGATAGAGATTTAGTACTAATAAATTTGGAATAAGATCCCATATTCTTAATGCAGAATTAAGATCAAATATTTATATTAGAATGTTGAAATCAGATAGTTGTGAATAATGCCATGTGACAACCTATTATGATAACTATGGATGATTTTGATAGTTAATGCAAATAGTAGCACGAATCCGTGAGATATGACTTTTTTCCGCAATTAGCGTTGTATTATTAATGTATACTTATTTGATATTATGTTGAATTAAATTTAAGGTTATAATAAACAATATTTTCAAATTTGAAATGACATCTTTCTTTTTCTAATGACGATCGATACCCACTTTTTAGATTATAAAATTTCCCAAAACTCAATATGAATTATTTTCTACAAATTATATATCAAATTAAATTCTAATTAAATCATAATTACAAATACTCACATGGAAAATTTTACTTAAAAAATAGAGTACATAAATATCTTATATTTATGTTTACTTTGCCAATAAAAAACATAAAATTTTCAGTTGAGATTGAATCAACCTCAGCTAGAGGTATGTCTTATATTGTCTCAACTTTTTTTTATTGAACTAGGTCTCATTTGCAAAACATTAGTAAGTAGTATTATCTAGGAATGAATAAAGGTTAATGCAATCTTGTTGGACAATTAGTTGAGGCAGTATAACTATTACCCATGTATAGTCTACACTATAAAATAAAACAAAAATGAAGATGGACGTACACTTAATTCATATTCATACACCCGAGAAAATGCCAAGAGGTCATTGATAATTGATTTAATCAAATAATAGACATATTTTTTTTTCATTGGGGTTGACACATATCTTTTTACTTGAAAAATAAAAATAAATAAATATTTTATAATTAAATTAAGTAAGGTGATATTAAAGTAAGAGCAAAAATATGTAGATAAATAATGAGACAAGAAGGTAGGAGAAACAATAAAATAGGAAAAAGGTAAAATAAAAGTGAGAATAAATAAGAGAGATTAAGTATGTTGAATCTTGCTAAAAAGAAATACACAACTCAATGAGATAAAAATTATAGTATTACTACTGCAATAGAACATATTTCCACGATTATACAATTCATAAATTCACCATATGTATATTCAAATTTTTTTGGAACAGGTACATCGATCATCTAACATTATGTATATACATTTTAAATTACACCATTTAATTTTTTTCTCTAAAAATATTGCGTTCTAGTACAAGAAACGGGACTGTTCATTAAAAGGGAGTTTTATTTTATTTATTTGTTTCAAGACAAATAGGCCTGCTCTATCGTTTTGCTCTTCAAACAAAAAAAATATCATGAGCTCAAAAATTATACGGGGCAACGCAAAAAGAAAAATATTTTATTTTTAATGAGACAAAATGAGTATAATTTTTACAGCTTATTTTGTCAAAGATTAAATAAAATTGACAGCCAATACTACAGTATAATACTAGCTAGTACAGTACTATTACTAACTCCAGTTAGTAAGAAGTGGGAAAATATGTCTTGCAAGATCTATTTCTGATACGGCCCAGTTTATGTAATTTATGTGGCCCAATATCGAATAAGAAAATTGTTGAAGTTTTAGTCACACTACTTAATTCCATTAAATTTAAAAGATGCGTAAATGATTTATTTATCTGCGGATAGATATGAAACGTCGCGGACTTAATTTACTTACAAGAATGAACATCAAATTTGGTCTTTGTTGAATGTATGATTTAATTATATTTGCGACTTTTCATGATAATAAATTGCACCATAGATTTTTGGATAAAGGTTAACTCATTTGTGATATTTTTTTACATGTTGGGCCTATTTCTTTTATATTTTGTCATTTTCAGCTTCAAGAGAAAATTTTATAATTATATTTCTAGTATTTATTTTATTTATATTTTCTCTTATTTCTCTCTCTTTTCATGCTCATTTTTTTGTTAAAAATCAACTTATATTTATGCTCAGGAACAATATCTTATGTTTATTTAATGCTTAAATCAATGCTTAAAATGGACTAATAAATTTATATATATATATATATATATATATATATATATATATATATATTACAATAATTTTTTTTGTTATTTCATATACCTATACATTTTAGTTTCAAATAAGAAAAAACATAAAATTCCATACAAAACGTTGTTATTTTTTTCAAATTTGAAAAATATATATATTTCTATATCTAACATTATGTATAAAATTCGAAATATATAAAATATGCATAGAAAATATTTCTAATACGACTATAGAAAGATTATTCCGAGAGGAAGTTAACATTATTTTATTTTAAAAAAACGTGTTAAGACGGAGAAATAAGAGAATAAGAGATCATAGGAGAAGAGAGGAAAAATGAGAATAATCAGAAAAGTCAAATTTATCCTTGAAGTTGGAAGGAGTAAAAAGGTAAGAAAGTATCACATGAATTATTACCTTAATCTAGAGATCTTTAATTCAATTTATTTTCACGATGTACTGTAAATATACATCTTACGTCCAAGAAAATTAAAAAAAAATCTAATTCCGTGACTTTTAGACAAAAATGCTCTTTAAAACCTCTTTGTTGTGTTCTTTTTTCTCTATTTCTTTTTCTGTCCAGCCTATTTCTATATATGTTGTTAAATTATTGCAAATATTACTATTGGAATTTATTTCATTTTTATTGACGACGTTCGGTAAAATCTATAGATCCCAAATTGAAGTGTAGCACACGTGTTTTGACACATAATGTTAGAAATTTTTGTAGTGACAATTTAGAGTAGCTTGTGATACATCGAATATTCGTACACTTTTTATATAAAAAAGTGAGACGACCAAACCACCATATAAGTAGAGAGCCGTACTATATTATTTGAAATTCGTGAAAATTACAATTAAAAATTACTAGCATGCTTGCTTGATGCTAATTACTTGAACAAAACACACGCCATTTCTGCGTTAATAATCATTCTACATTCTTTCTTAATTCACCACAAAAGCTTATGAATAATAACTCTCGTGCCTCTTCACTTCACATCTTTAGAAGCCTGCCAAAAAACAACAAAAATAAATAAACACTAGTTATATATCTCATGTTAACATCTAATTATAACGAGATCAAAAAATGCAGTTACCTACGTGTATATGAATTGTAACAAAAAATGTTACTAGTACTTAATATGCCAAAATATAGTTTCACTAAAAAATAAATTTCGTATATAATTAAATCATACGAACATTCAAAAATTGAATTTGCATTGTTACTCTTGTCTTCGTCCATAACAAACATTATCCTTACAAAAGCGGACAGAAAATATCTAAGATTGAATTTCTCTGTCACTTTTGGTAGAATATTTATGTAACAAATTATTGATACACTGATATACATTATTATAGCAATTGTGCACCGCTTGTAAAGAAAATAAGAACCAGACATTCCAAAAGATCTGGCCCAGGATTAAATTCTTTTTCCATAAAAAAACATAAACATTGTAAATGTATATATTTATTAAGCAATCCTAATTTTATGTAAATGAAAAAGTCTACCTTTTATGTTGAGGTTTTCTTATATTTGGGAATGGGAACGTAGCCGGATTCAATGCGGCAGAGATCCTCTATCAGAATCTCATAGTGGCGCTTCACCTCCTCCGCTGATTTCCCACCGCCCACGGCCCGTGCCACGTTGTGCCACCGGTCTGGAGTTTCAGTGTCGAACCGGGCCAATGCCTTCTCGAAAAGCTTGTTCTCTTGCTGCGTCCATGATCCGGACCGGTGTGAGCTTAGTGAACCGGATGCCATTTAATTAAAAGTGTAATTAATGTTTGGCCTCAAAAGAAAATAGAAGAGGAAGTGAAATGTGGTAATTAATTTGCTTGCATGCAAGCTTCTTATATAGAGAGGTTTAGGGGGTGGGGAATATGCAATAGGGAAAAGTGGGAAAATGAATGACTCGTTTGAAGTAGAGCCACACGGTGTGTGTGTACGTGTAACAATATTTTCAACATAGTTTTTTTGTAATATTCCTTTTAAGTAATTTTGTTTCCCTTTTGCAATTTGGTGTTCATGTACATGCAAAGAGAATCCTCCAATCTTGTAGGAATATAGAGATGTGAAGAATGATAATTTGTTACTACTACTTATTCGATGGGTTTGTTAGTAGTAGTATTATTTATGTAGTTAGTTGAGTTTGTGAGTTTTTAATTAATGGAGTACTATTGATATAGTGCTGAAATCTAAGGTTAATATTGTGGAGAGGAACTAAACACGGGTATCAACTTTTAGAAGATTAATTTGAGAAATTAATGCATTTGTAATTATCAATGAGGATAAATTGCAATTATATACATAAGTCAAGATCAGACTGATACATATATTGTTTGAATCCATCTTTCGACTCGATTCCAAATTTCCCTATCCAATGCAGAGAAAAAAGCTTCAATATATTTGTTGCTTAGTTGCTACTAGTATTTTAAATAATTAATCAAACAAATATGCAGCCACATTAATCGGATGGAATTTAAATTTGACTTGTGTAGCTTGTGATGCTTGAGGGAAAGGAAACAATTATTTATTTATTATTTTTATTTTTGGCAAAAATAATAATGAGGGGACTAGTTGAATAATAAATATAGGATAAAATGAATAAAGATTCAGTCAAATGAAAACAAAATGAAATTTAGTTTCTCATATTTTGTTTTGACCGCCCAGTGACTCCAGTAGTAATTAATAATTTAAAATGGCATTTCAATCTTTTTACTTTTATTTTTTGGTTTTTGGATTTGGACTGTGGTTAATAATAATAGTGAATAAAGACAAATGATGCACGTATTTTTCGCTAATGAAATCCTTCGAATCTTATACTCCCTGCCATCAACTATGCACTACCCTACTATTTCAGATTTCCTCGATTTTGATGCACAACTCACATCTCTTCTCAGGCTATGTTTTTTGTTGTTTTATAGTGTTTGTCTCTATAAGCAAAACAAAATTAATTCCACAAAAAATTAGTATTTAGAAGAAAAAAGAAATTATTAGAAAAGGGGTGGGGTTTTTGAGTTTGATTCGGGGTCAGATCATTGGAATTGGAGTTTCGGAATTATTGTACTTATTTCACCCTCAAATTTGATGATAAGATATTTTGTAAAGTAATTATACAAAAATATTAAATAATTAATAATATTATGAGAATAATTTTCTTTTGACAGGGGCCTAACCAGATTATGTGCGTGTATCCCAAAACATCTGTTTTTCTATAGAACTGGATTTCTTAAAATTTATAATAGCATGTAACAACATATAATATAAATTATATAATGTAATAAAAGCATATGAACGAAATAGAATGGCTAATATCGTGGTAGAGGGGAATATTAACTATTTAGTAGGAGTATATAAAAATAGTAACGATGATTTTCATAATAAAAACTACTACAACAGAGAAAATAATAAAGTAAAGATAGAAACTTATTTTATTGTGAAAATGAGTTTAAGTTTGGTGTATGGTTAAAGAAATTTTTTACACCAAAACTTATTTTTGGTGTATGGTTGGAGATGGTTTAAAGACAAGAATGTATAAAATAAAAGAATAAGTGTTTTAGATTGATTCTTAGACAATAAAGAAAAAAATAGAGTATCAGAATAAAATTACCTTTAATTTTTGTTTTGATATGTGAAGTTGTCCGTAGTAGTAGCAGTAGCTGGGCATCAGAAATTCCAAAAGGGTGCACCCCAAATTCATTACTTGGTCGCATAATTGGTGGTTCTAACTCAATGCTCATTTAAACACTCATAATTATAGTGAAGTTAATCTAATTGCATTTGATGAAATATATTACTACAATGATATAAATTTAATGATACGATAGAATGTAGTTTTGAAATAATAATAATGAAAATAACAGCTATCTACAACCTTTAAATATCATGGGTTAATAATACTAAGTACAATAATTTAGATAATTTTACTCACATAACAATGTCCCCATGAAGTTATAAGTACATTTTTGTGGAATCTTGATATTTCATATTTTCATCTAATAAATGAGATGCCGTCTTGAATTAAAAAGGGGTGGGTAAATCTCCAGAAAAATCACAAAATTCAAAAAATAAAGTTGGTTATAGATGTCGATAGGGTTGATATTTGATGACATGATTCGATTTGGAGGAAAGCTCTTCACTCATTATTGGGCCATCATATAAATCACTTTATATGATCCCTGCAATAATGAGGTCCATACCCACTCCAAATTGGTCCAGCCCGAACAAAAATTCCCATTACTACTGCAACACAATTTATTTTCAAGTGGAGTATACAATCACCTCTGTATATTCTTTTTTTGGGGGAATTTTAAGGTGATTAAATTATGTAATAGTGTTATGTACATTCATTTTAAAGTACGTACCACTTCTTTTTTTTTTCACTATACAGATTACGTTCTCGTCCTATATTGATTTCTAGTTCCGAAAAAAGATATTCAATTTCATTTGATTTATTTGTTTCATAAAAACTAGGCCTACTACTTCATCGTATTATATCTTCAAACAAATAAATCATGAGCTCAAAAATCACACCGGATTTTCTATAATAATAATAATAATAAACATCTTTATAGCTTATTTTGTCAAAGATTTAAAAATTGACAGCAAAGAGGATATACTCCCTCCGCCCACAAAATAATGTCACAATTTGCTATTTGTGAGACGTCACTGGAGATGTAATGAAAGGCCAATAAGATATACACCCTCGGTCTCTGCAAAGTTTGTCACATATTGACCCGATGCGAGTTTCAAGAAATGTTATGCAAAGTAAGTTAAAAATTTAGTGAAATATAAGTCATGTTCTTATAAACTAGTTTTATACTAATAAAATGTGAATGAAAGTGAATTATTGGAATGTGCGGTCCACTATAAAAAGTTATAGGAAGTAAAAGTAAAATGTGACAAACTTCGTGACTTGTGAGACTGGCGTAATGGACACATGTGACAAATTTTAGAGAGGAAGGGGGGACTCATTAAATTGGTTAAGTAATGTGGGTAGGTACGGTATACCTTACCGAAACCACCATATCGTATACCTTACCGTAAATTCGGTATGCGAAAAAATCATACCTTTATCTTACCAAAATTTTCGGTATACCGAACTTCAGTATACCTTATTTTCGGTATGGAGAATTTTCATACCGATATCGTACCTCATTTTTGGTAGGACGTACCAAAGTTCGGTATACCATACTTTTGCGGTATACCTTACTTTCAATATCAATGAAAATTGAATATTTGAGTTTTTAGAATACTATTTATATTTTATAGTAATTTAAATAATATACGGGTATTAAATACTAGTATATTTTATTCATATTATATTATATTTCACAATAAATTTTATAATTTAAAAATATATAAAATACTTTATATATTATTATATTCATATTTTATGGTATATACCTTAAATTACGGTATATACCGAATTTCGGTATGCCGGGTATATAAAAATTCATACTTTTACCTTACCGAAATATTTCGGTAAGGTATCATACCGTACCGAAAATCACGATATATCCAAAATTCAGTATTTTCGGTATTTTTTCGGTACGATAAGGCCGGTATTTCGGCATTTCGGTATTTTTCCCCGGCCTATCAAAGATATTGATTTTGTGTTAATTTAGGAAGACAAGAGAACTTGTACGGTGGTCTGATCGACCAATAATTTGTCTATCGAGAAGTTCAATATTTCATCATCCCAACTTTAGAAATATATATCCACCATTCGTCGTCTTATAATTAGCCCTTTGGAATTTTTTTATTGAATTTGATTTTTTCTATACATATCTTTTACTGTAATAGAATATATTTTTTTATGCAATGCAATCATAACACTGATTTCGATAATTTAAAATTATATACCATATTTATTTAGAGGAGAGTTATAAAATAGTAGTATCTTATTAAAATAGTCAAGGTAACTGAATTTAGTAATTTTTTATAAATTTTTTGACACGTAATATTACCAGTTATTTATAAATTTTTTACAAGTAATGCTAGTACCATTTATTTACATACAAATTTAAAGTAATTGATATATCGAATATTCTCATAAGCTTTGTACAAAAAGAAGCACGACAAAATCCACCATATAAGTAAAGTAGAGACGTATTATATTATTTGAGATGCGTGAAAATTACAATTAAAAATAAGCAAGCTTGCTGCCAATTTATATTACTAAAGAAAAAAACGCGATTTCTGCGTTAATAATCATCCCACATTCTTTCCCAATTCACCGCAAATATATATAATAACTCACGTGCCCATTCTCATCTTTAGAAGCCTGCCAAAACACAACAAAAATAAATATTAGTAATTATCACAATTAAATCTTAAGTAAATGCATATCTCATTTTGAAAATGACATTTCGAATATTTCGAAATAATTGTATTACTCACATAATCTTCTAATTGTGACATATGCATGTATGATGTATCCATAAGAAAACATGTGTATATTATAAATTGGACACATATAAAAAGCTGAAAGAAAATATCTAAGATTGATCCTCTCTTTCACTTTTGATAAATATACAAATAATAAAACTATATATATAGATATATAATAGTACTACCTTTTATCTTCTTTAATTGGAGGTTTTCTTATACTTGGGAATGGGAACATAGCCGGAATCAATGCGGCAGAGATCTTCTATGAGAATCTCATAGTGGCGCTTCACCTCCTCTGCCGATTTCCCGCCTCCGACGGCCCGGGCCACGTTTTGCCACCGGTCGGGAGTTTCAGAGTCGAACCGGGCCAATGCCTTCTCAAAGAGCTTGTTCTCTTGTTGCGTCCATGAACTGGACCGGTGTGCGCTTAGTGAGCCGGATGCCATTAAATTAATTTGAGCACCAAAAAAACACTAAAAAGGTGTAATGTTTGGCCTCAAATTAAAATAAAAGAGGGACTGAAATGTGGGATGGTGGTATTTTGCTTGCATGCAACCAGGTTCTTATATAGAGAGGTTTAGGGGGTGGGTGAGGTGGGGTGAGGGGGTGACCAACTTGGGGAATATGCAATTGGTAAATGAATGAGTAGTTTGAAGTAGAGCCACACGGTAGGGTATGTATGTATGTATGTATGTACGTGTACCAATATTTTCAACATATATAGTCTTTTTGTTAGATACTAGTACTTTTTTATTTTTAATTTTGATTCCCTTTTACAATTTAATTTGGTGCTCATGTACATGCTAAGAGAATCCTCCAATCTTGTAGGAATATAGAGATGTGAAGTTATTGAAATATATTCAATACTCCATTATGATAAATTGATAATATAAATCTAATCCTATTATGATAAAGTGCATTTTTGAAGTTGTAATACTGAAAAATAGCAGCAGTCAACCACCCTTAAATATCACGTGTTAATAAAAATTTATTCAAGTAATGATATTCTGATAAATTTATAATGACGCATTTTCTTGCATTAAAGGGTTAAATCTCAAACAAAATTCTATATGACGAAAAATTCACAAATTAAAGTCGCTTTTTGGACGTCGAAAGTGTTGATATTTATGCATGATTCGATTTGGAGAAAAGCTCTTCACACATTATTGGGCCAACATATAAATATTCCTAGATTTTGTCATCTTTTGGTCCCTGCTAAAATCAGGTCCATTCCCACTCCAAATTGGTCCAGCCCGATTTTACGCCCAATTCAAGAATAAATTCTCAATAGTGCAATGGAATATATTTAAAAACTTATTACAGTCTTTTTTAAAGTGATTCTATATAATTAAAGATTTCAATCCACTCACACCATCGACTTTTGGATAATCCGTAAATAATTTTTTTTAAGATCAATTAGGTGCGGATTAATGTGAGTGAAATCTTATGGGATTAGAATTTTATAATTATAACTCTAAAATCTAAATATTCATGTTTCGGGCTAACCTAGCTAAGCAAACTACTACTACTTATTAAAGACTAAATATAAAAAATAATTTTATATTTATAATATTGGAACATATAGTATATATAGATATGTACCATGGTTGGTTCGAATCCGAGACTTTTTGCCTTGTGCGTTAACCATTCTATGTAGATTTCTACTCCCCTTGTCCCATTTTAGGAGGCTCAGTCACTTTTCTGCATCCGTTTTATAAAAATGATACTCCATAAATAGTCAAGTATTTTCTAGTTCAGGAAAGAGGCACATTCCAAAAAAGATATTAAGTTTCATTTGATTTATTGTTTCATAATAAATAGGCCTGCTATTATCTCTTCAAACAAAAAAGCCATGAGCTAAAAAATTACATGGGATCTCTATAATAATAATAATAATAATAATAATAATTAACATCGTTAGAGCATAGTTTGTCAAATATTTAATAAAATTGACAGCCAATAAGATATAACTAAGAAGTGGGACAAATCCATCCATTTCTTCATTCGCTATTTAAGTTTTCTAAATTGTTTTCCAATCAAATTAATCATTTCTGCCAAAAAAAAATAAAAATTAAGAAGTGGGAAAAAGATGTTTTGAGAAAAGGTCTAGATTTGAATTTTTTTTTTTCTGGAGCGGCCATTTTTATGTAACTTGATAAGTAGCCCAATATCAAATCCAATCTGAAGAGATTGTACAGTTTTAACTTTTTAAGATGAAGAAAAGTGAATGAATTTTTAGCCATCCTACTGAATTAAATTGAATTAAATTTGAAATGCTTCGTAAATAGATATGAAACTTAAACAAAATAGGTGGTAGACCTGAAACCTTGTAGGGTGGTCTAATCGACCAAAAATTTGTTGATCGGAAAATTCAAGATTCGATCGCCCCAACTTTAGAAATATATATCCACTATTCGCTTTTAAAATTAACCCTTTCGTTTGGAATTTTGTTATTGAATTTGATTTTTTTTTCTGTATATACCTTTATTTTGGAGTAATATAATCATGTTACCATTAATACTATATATTTTTGTAGTACTTTTTTCTGTCTCATCCTAAGCGAGACATTTCATTTTCGCACTTGTTTTGAGAAAATTATTATAAATAATTAAAATGGAGAGATAATTAGGTAAAAGAATGAATAATGTAGGAGAAGATCAAATCCATCATATAAGTAGAGCCGTACTATATTATTTGAAATGCGTGAAAATTACAATTAAAAATTAGCATGCTTGCTGCCAATTTATATTACATGAACAAAACAAAATGCGATCTATGATAATCATCCTACTAAAATACATTCTTTCTTAATTCACTGCAAAAGCTCTATAATAACTCAGGTTCCCCGTCACATCTTTAGAAGGTTGAGTAGCCTGCAAAAATACAACAAAAATAGTTTATTAGTTACTATTATTATAATTAAATCATAAGCAAATATACATCTTATGTTATATGTAACGAGATCCAAAAAATGCAGTTAATACTATTAGAATTAATAGTAACTAAAAATATTTTTTATATATAAAAATATACCACGTCACACTGAAAAAGACATGCTTTCATTCCGGTAGATTCCGAATATTTTGGTTTGTTTTTTATAGAAACATATTTATTACTCACATACCCTCATGGCCTCACACAATATATATTTCTACTCTTCTGTATAAAAAGAAAATAATACTAGTAATGATTAATGGAAATTAGTGTAATGTAAAATTATGATTTATGACACAACGACGAAACATGTATAGTAAATTCCTTTTCCATAAAAATAAAAAAAAACATAGTAGGTATAAATAGCAATCCTAATTTTATTTGACTGAAAATAATAGTATAATTACCTTTTCTTTGATGTTGTTCAAATGGAGGTTTTCTTATACATGGGAATGGGAACGTAGCCGGAATCGATGCGGCAAAGATCCTCTATGAGAATCTCGTAGTGGCGCTTCACCTCCTCCGGCGATTTCCCACCGCCCACGGCCCGGGCCACGTTCTGCCATCGGTCAGGAGTTTCAGTGTCAAACCGGGCCAACGCCTTCTCGAAAAGCTTGTTCTCTTGATGCGTCCATGAACTGGACCGGTGTGCGCTTAGGGAGCCTGATGCCATTGATCACCAAAAAAAACACTCAAATTAAAATCTAGAAAGAAAATAGATGGGGATTAGAATTGTGGGATGGTGGTAATTTGATTGCATGCAAGCAAGCAAGCTTCTTATATAGTAGTTGTAGTACTACAAAGGTTTAAGGGGGGTGGGGTGTTGTGGCCAAGTTGGGGAATATGCAATTGGGAAAAAGTTGAAAATGAATGAGTCGTTTGAAGTTGAACCACACGGTGAGGGTGTATGTACGTGTACCAATATTTTCAACATATATACTCCTTTTTTGATATATTCTTTTTAATTAATTATGATTCCTTTTTGCAATTTGGTGTTCATGTACATGCAAAGAGCATCCTCTATCTTGTAGGAATATAGAGATATGAAGTTGTAATACTTGCATTTGATGAGATTTATTCAATATTAAGATGATATATAAATTTAATGCTATGATAAAATGGATTTTCTAATTAGTAATAGTGAAATAACAGTCATCCGATCAACAACCTTTAACTATTGGGTTAAATATAATATAATATAATTTAAACAATTTTAATCATATAATGTTTCGATAAAATTTTAAAAAAACAATTTTCTTCAATCTCGATCTTTCATAGTATTTTCATCTAATAAATTATATAAAGGGTTAATACTCAAACAAAATTCGAGATGACAAAAAAAATCATAAAATAAAGTCGGTTTGGGAAGTCGAAAGCGTAGATTTTTGATGAATGATTCGCTTTGGACAAAAGCTCTTCACTCATTATTGGGCCATAATAGAAATATTCATAAATTTATTTCACTTTTTAGGATCCCTGCATTAATGCCAAATTGGTCCTACCTAGGTGTGCACAAACCGAACCGGACCGGCGGTTAACCACCGGTTCATGAACCGGAAGCGGCGGTTTGAACCGGCCGGCGGTTTCACGGTTCATAAGGGCTGGTTCAGGTTCGGCAATATATTGAACCGAGAACCGGCAGTTCAAAACCGGCGGTTTGGCGGTTCGAACCGCCGGTTCAAAGGGTCAAATAGTGTTTCTTAGGTTAGGGGTTCGTAGGGTTCAAGTAGGGGTTTAGGATAGCCGACGGTTTACAGTTGGAACCGGCGGTTTTCGGGTTGAACCGCCGGTTTCCGACGGTTCCGGCAACTTTTCAGAGGCTAGGTCGTAGATTCAGTGTTAAGGCCTGCAAAAACCGGTCAGAAACCGCCGGTTTTCGGTCAGAAACCGTCGGTTTTCTGACGCAAACCGTGGACGAACCGCCGGTTTCGGGTTGAACCGCCGGTTTTGGCGGTAAACCGGCGGTTTTCGGCAGAATTCAAATTTTCAAATTTTTTTTTTATTTCATCCAATTTTACTCCTATAAATACCCCACTTCTCCTTCATTATTCCTTGCCCCATTCTTGAGTTTTCAGAATTTCATTCTCAATCTCCATTTCTCTATTCTCTCCCCATTCTCTCTAATTGCGCAAGTTTAATTCTACACTTTCTACTCACTACTATATTTGTTGTGCTCATAATTTACCACTTCTTTTATACTTCATACATATTTCATTCCAAGTTCATATTACTTTCATTTATCAATATATTCAATATGTCTTCTTCTCGTGGTGGATCGGGACGTGGTGATCGGGGCAAGGGAATAGCCCAAGATCAAAGTACTACGCGTCCCTCAAAATCTCGACGACCTAGTCGTCGAGATGTTATGGAAGAGGTTTCCCGAGTGGCAGCCGAACGCATGCAAGTAAGTAATGAAAAATTTGTTTTCCAATTCATATTTCAAAATTTCATTAATTTTTATTTTGCGTTCATACTTTTAACTTCTACGTACATAATATTTGTAGATGGAAGAAGATCATAGGACCGCCATGCTACTTGCTGAAATGCAACAAGGTGGGGGTAGGGGAGGTCGTTCCCAACAAGATGAGGAGTTCGACGTTACTATATCGTCGGACTCGGACAACAACGAGGATAGATCGCATTCTCGTATTCCTTCTAGCACCGGCGGAAATGAGGAGATGTCTCCCCCTCCACCCGCTAACCCGGCAAAAGCTTTGAAATCAGACATTTTTGTCAAAACTACAAGAAGGTCCCGGTGGTGATTCCAAGTCCTCACGATCCGAACTCTCAAGAAGAGACTTCGGAGTTTCATGTTTACTGCAACTATTGCGATAAAGTGTACAAATGGTCCGCCGGTGGTGGATATGACACCCTCCGTCGCCATTTGGTGACAAAGCATCCGGTAGAATGCGACACTACCTCTACCCAAAGCCAACTAAACTTCCAACCCGCCGGCTCGGGTTCGTCAGGTACGCCTCTATTTAAATATGAGAAAAAGAATTTTGATGATACAATGACTAGATGAGCGGCTATGAAGCATTTGCCCTTTAATGTTTTTGATAACAAAAGTTTTGAGGTTACTATGCAAAGTGGTTTGAATGTAGCAATCAAAAGAATAGGTAGAATGACCGTGCAACGATATACCGTTCGACAATGCTTGGAGAAAAAGGTAGAATTATCACGTTATTTAGTTAACTTGGGCCACATGGTGAACATTTGCTCAGATGTTTGGACGGATTGTTTTAACCGTCATTCATACATGGGTATTACGGTTCACTTTGTGGACAATAGTTGGACTTTGAACAAGCGTTTAATTGGTTTTAGAGAATTTGAAACTCCACACACTGCACCCGAAATTGCTTATTTGATTATACAAGTGTTGAATGAGTTTCAGTTATGTAACAAGATATTTTCTATTGGTTTTGATAATGCAACTGCCAACACCGCAAGTATCGCCGATTTGATTGCGGCTTGTACACCGGTAATTGGAGGTAAGTATTTTCATCAAAGATGCATTTGCCATATTTTAAATTTATGTGTACAGGAAGCGCTTGAATTATGGCAAAAACATGTTTCTCCTATTAAAAATGCAGTTAGATTAATCCATCAAAAGCCACCTATTGGCAAAGCATGGAAGAAATATTGCCATCAAAAGAATGTCAGGCACACGAATTTTACTATGGATGTGTCTCATAGATGGAATTCGACATATGATTGTCTGAATTCTACTTTGACACATAAAGATGTTTTATGTGATTTTTATAGAACTAATCCCTACCGTGATTTATATCTTTCGCATAGTTGTTGGGATAACAGTTTGGCTTTATTTAAATTGTTCAAATATTTTAAAAATGCTACTGTTGAATTGTCGGGTGTTTATTATTGCACTGTTGTTCGTGTTTTGGAGCATTGCATGTACATATCTCTTTGTTTTAAAAGTGCAATGAAAAATGCTTCCTCTTCTCCCGAGTTAATGTGCGTTTTGTATTATATGATTGAAAAATGGCTCAAGTATTTCAGTGAGATTCCTAACGTGTTTTTGATTGCAAAGGTATTGGATCAAAAATGGAAATTAGCAGGTACCTCTAGAATTTTAGATTTTTATTATAACAATTTGAGTTCAATTGATCTTGGTCCCCTTCAAGAAATCCAATCCGATACCAGTGACAAATTTGGAGTCGACCTCTCAGAAACCTTTCAAATAAACCTCCCGGACCGGTCAGTTGTGCAACAAAACCTCGAGTTTAACTTGCGCTCTCTCTACACCGAATATGAAACCAAGTATAACACCACTCACCAAGTCAGAAGACCCCCTCCTCCACAACATAACTATGGCTTTGCATTTCAAGCCGATTATGATGACCCCGACGCGCAATCCCAACTAGCAGACCTATACAACTACAGTACCGGCGGAAGGTCCTCAGGTATGGTCAGTGAATTAGATTTATATTTTGATTCACTATTTTCCTTTGGTGATGAAGGTCCTACTCCTCCCGCCCAAATTGACGTCCTCGATTGGTGGGGAACCCACGAGAAAGATTTTCCCATCCTTGCTTCAATGGCCAAGGAGATTTTTTCTGTTCCGGCTTCCACCGTAGCCGTCGAGTCCGCTTTTAGTGTTGGCTCGCGCGTGTTGGATGAATCAAGAAGTAAGTTCTCGACGAAAAATATGGAAGTCGTGATGTTACTTGATGATTGGGCCAAAGCTGACGTCCGAGAACAAGAAAATGATTGGGATGATCGTCAAGAGGGATCACAAGATGAATTCACTGGGGATGAAGCTTAGGTCAACCGTCAACCGCCGCCGGCCAAGCCAAATAGGTAAGTAAGGTAAGAGAACTACGTGGACTTTGATTCCCTAATGCAAATGAGCAATTGAGATACGTAGGCACCTCAACTTAAATTTTAAATTTAAGTTGAGCTCAAGTCCTTTTTCTTTTATTTCTTTTTTCCCATTAATTCCTACTTTAAAAATATGCAAATACAATTACATAATTGTATTTGTATATATTCTAGTCGATGAAGTATATTTCTCTATACGGCTAAATGAGGGAAACTTTTGACAATTCTACTATAATTGTTGATTGTTAGACGAAACTCAACATTTAAAGTTGAATTGCTAAATGTGTCCTTAATTTAGTTATGTAGAAAGATCTTCTTCGCCGGTTAAGAGTATATATATAATACACTTATACGTTTAAGAACTTCAACGTCGTTCTTGTCATTTGTAATTAGTTGTTGACTAGTAGTCTCATTTGTATTTAAATTTTGTTTAAGACTTCAAGACCGGCATATGTTTTCGATTTGTAATTGTTGTAACTTGTAAACATGCAATTTCAATAAAATTGCAACTTTAGTCGTATTTTTTTCAATTTTATTTACTCACATTTCATACATAAACAACTTTGAAAGTGTAATGTAATTTGATTAAAAATTGAATAGTTGAAAAATGCAAAAAAAAAAAAGTCGACGAACCGGCCCGGAATTGGCGGTTCAAGCCGAAAACAGGTGGTTTTGAACCGCCGCGTATACCGCCGGTTTTTTGAACCTGAACCGGAACCGCCGGGAGCTAGGCGGGCAGGTTCAGGTTCAAGCATTTCCTGAACCTTGAACCGCCGGTTCATGAACCGGAACCGGCGGTTCGTGACCCTTGTGCATGCCTAGTCCTACCCGTTTTTGGGTCCAATAATAAACTGGTTAAGCATCAAAGACATTGGTTTAGTGTTAATTTAGGAATTAAGACATGAAACCTTGTAGGCTTGTCTAATCGACCAAAAATTTGTTGATCGAAAACTTCAAGATTCGATCGTCCCAACTTTCGAAATAAAATATATATATACAGGGACGGAACTAGACTTTCAAATAAGCCGGTGCTGAAATTTTAAAAAAATAAAAATAATAATAATAATTATTATTTGTATAATAAAATATTCAACTCAAATAAAATGTCTTTACAATTTTTTACGAGACTCTAGATGATCACTTTTTTCGACGTGTCGCCATTTCTTGAAACCGTCGAAGGATGTCCTCATTTTCAATTTTGTTAAAAATTTCCCTCTCAGTATATACAACTAAGATATCATTCATCCAACCGTCAATCAAGAATCAAACCTTTGATTTTCTGGAAAATACATGCTGTAATTTGCTGCCTTTGTTCGACAGTCCGACTCCAAAGCTATGCTATAATTCGTTGCCTCTGTTCTGGTTTTAGAAGGAGAAGAGCCGCTATTGTAATTTTAGATTTGGGCTTCAATTAGGGCTGCATTATTTTTTTCATTATCAAATAAAATTACATACCAATAAAATATAAAGGCCCAACTTAAAGTCCAATAAAATAAAATTAGGGACCTACTTGAAAACCCAATTACACTGCATCGTCTTCTTCAATTAGGGATAGTTCTTCTTCTTCTTCCTACTTGAAAACCCAATTACACTGCATCTTCTTCAATTTAGGGATATTCTTCTACTCTTCTTCTACATCAAATTTCAGGCCATCCAAAGCCGCGGCGGAGATCGGGCGAAATGCGGCTGCATAGGGGGGGTCTGGGTCCGGTTCCGGCCAAGCCCCCGTTGGAGCGGTGGCTTGGCCGCCGGTGTCTCTGTCCCTGTATATATATATATATCCTCTATTCGTCGTCTTAAAATTAACCCTTTCATTTGGAAATTTTGTTATTGAATTTGATTTTTGTTTATGTATATACTCCACCTTTTATTGTGGAGTAATAAAATTAGTTTTTTGACACCTACGTAATGTTACCATTTATTTATATTTTTGTAGTAACAATATAGAGTAACTTATATGTCGAATATTCGTACAAGTTTGTATCAAAAAGTAAGACGATCAAATCCACCATAAAAGTAAAGAAGTAGTAGTATTACTATATTATTTGAGAAGCGTGAATATTACAATTAGAATTATCACGCTTGCTGCGAATTCATACTCCATTACTAAACAAAACAAAACGCGATTTTTGCGTTAATAATCATCGTACATTATTTCTTATTTTACCGGAAAAGATAACTCACGTTGCCCCTTCACATCTTTAGAAGCCTGCCAAAATACAACAAAAATAAATAAATTAAATTAGTTATTACAATTAAATCATGCGTAAATGCACATCTCATGTTAACATGTAACGGTATAAAAATGCAGTTAAGGCAATATGAATGGCAACTTAAAATGTAGTACTTATGTTAATATACAAAAATATACATCCCATTAAAAATGACATGTTTTTTATTCTGATACATTTCAAATATTTTGGCTTGTTTTTTTTTTCAAAATATTTGTATTACTCACGTAATCTTCCAAAGGTCTAATGTAATGTATGATTAGGATACATGCATCCAAACAAAACATGTATATTAAAATTGATCACATTTAAGATTCACATATAGTAAATAATACCTTTTCTCTTATTCAATTGGAGGATTTCTTATACTTAGGAATGGGAACATAGCCGGATTCGATGCGGCAGAGATCCTCTATGAGAATCTCATAGTGGCGCTTCACCTCCTCCGCCGATTTCCCGCCTCCGACAGCCCGGGCTACATTTTGCCACCGGTCGGGAGTTTCGGTGTCGAACCGGGCCAATGCCTTCTCAAATAACTTGTTCTCTTGTTGGGTCCATGTACCGGACCGGTGTGAGCTTAGTGAACTCGACGCCATTAAATTATTTAATTAATTAATTTGAGCACCAAAAAAACACTAAAAAAAGTGTAATGTTTGGCCTCAAATTAAAAAAGAAGAGGAAGTGAAATGTGGGATGGTGGTATTTTGCTTGCATGCAACCAGCTTCTTATATAGAGAGGTTTAGGGGGTGGCCAAGTTGGGGAATATGCAATTGCACAAAGTTGAAATTGAATGACTCGTTTTCGCTAGAGCCACATTTTCAATATATATAGTCTTTTTTGTGATATTCTTTTTAATTTTGATTCCCTATTGCAATTTGGTGCCCAAGTCTGTTTAGCAGCCTAGTCCAGGCCATGCACGGCTCACAACAGCCCAGATTGAGTAATTAGCTTTAATCAACTGAGCTAGATAATGCACTTTGTTAGTATTTTTTTTGCGTATATCAATTTATATAAAAACAGTTTAAAATTCAATTCAACCTAATCTAACTAATTTACAATGGGTTGGGTCGGACTAGCTATAGCCTATTATATACTAGTATTTGACAAGTATAACTCCAATCTTGTAGTTTGGGGGTTGAGGAGTTATAGAGATATGAAGAGTCATGAGTAATAATTTGTTATACGTCGTTGTCTGTTGAGTGAGGAAAGTTGTATTAGTATATAAGCGTTATCCACCAAAGCTCGCACGGATGTAGATATACTTATATTTGATTGAACTGAGTAAATTATTCATGTGTTGATTTTTTTTTATTATTCATGATTATATGTGTTTATTTCATAACAACTAGTATTAGAGTTTGAAATTCGAGAAAGAGAAATAACAGTCCCGCTGAAGGGCTTGGGAAGACCACTCACAGGGGCCATCACACGGTAGATGCAAGAAGATGTAGTGAGAAAACTTTAACTTGAATTCGTTAAATTTGACCAAATAACATTTAAAAGGTTTTCAACTCAGCCTGAAAAGCTGTTGAAGTCTCACGAGAGTATGGACTTTCAAATTTTGAAAACTCTTTTTTTCATTAATGATGTGGGATTCAGTTTCCACTAACAATACATTAATTACTTTTTCTTTTTATCTCTCTTTTACTTTATGTATTAAAGTCCGTGTCAAACTAAAAATGTATACTCTTTTGTTACGGGATACTAATTAATTTGATGGTCAATATGGACCAAAACTTTCTCGTCATATTCTTTCTTGTGGTACACACGACTATTCCAATCGTATCCTATCAATTTTTTTATTGGGCACTAGCAACATATCGCAACCTATGAATATTCATTAATTGAAACGAAATTAAGCTTCCACGACACCAACCATCCTTTAAAGTTTTGCCATTTCGAATCTCATTCCTTCTTTTCTAGCTACTTAACTAATCTCCTATATAAAAAAATATGTATTTTGACCAATCAACACCGTTTTCAACATCCAACATCCAATAATCGTATATTTACAAAGACTTGTCTTAATTTCATAAACCCCATAAGGTACTTTTTGTTGGGGTACAAACCCACCCCACATCGGATGAGTAGGGGAAGTTGGAAGGTGTATATAATTCCTGTCCAACCCCAATTAGTTTGAGGCCTTCTGGGAGTGACCCAAAAACAAATCCGTGCGGGCTTGACCCAAAGCGGACAATATCAAACTAATGTTGCAGTCGACGATCCTAACAAGTGATATCAGAGCCACATCCCACATCCCACATGTGGTCTCGGTTTGAGGGGAGGTTTGTTGGGTTACAAACCCATCCCACATCGGATGAGGGAGGGAAGTTGGAAGGTGTATATAATTCCTGTCCAACCCCAATTAGTTTGAGGCCTTCTGGGAGTGACCCAAAAACAAATCCGTGCGGGCTTGACCCAAAGCGGACAATATCAAACTAATGTTGCAGTCGACGATCCTAACAAGTGGTATCAGAGCCCAGGTGGCTATGGGTTGTGCCTGGATGAGCCCCGGTTAGGGTCGGGCCCTGAAGGACTCAGAGTTAGAGTCGGGCCAGGATGACCCAGGGGCCAGGGCTGGAACGACCCATGTTCGTGTCAACTGCGTTCCCGATGTGGTCTCGGTTTGAGGGGAGGTTTGTGGCGGTACAAACTCATCCCACATCGGATGAGTAGGGGAAGTTGGAAGGTGTATATAATTCCTGTCCAACCCCAATTAGTTTGAGGCCTTCTGGGAGTGACCCAAAAACAAATCCGTGCGGGCTTGACCCAAAGCGGACAATATCAAACTAATGTTGCAGTCGACGATCCTAACACTTTTCACCTTCAAAATTCAACAAGTTTAATTACGAGTACATTCCGTATAGCTATATTTAATTAAGAATTCTGACTGAATAATCTAAGATATTTTCTCTAAAAATATAAAAACAAGGACCTTAATGAGATTCTTACAAGTTGAAAAAATTTGGACCATCCTACGAAATTCCCGAGCGTGACAGCTAGATTCAAATTCAGTATATATGCATGCACACATGTTGTAACAACTTTAAAAAAAATGGAATTTGTAAGACGTAGTTAATGTTGTATCTACAAATTCTTGTGAAAGTTCACCTTTTTAAAGATTCCTTTGCCTGTCAATACGCATATGTAACTTTCATATAATCATTGTCGATTAGCCTATCTATGATTGGTTATAGCCCCAAATTCCCATCGCATATTTAATTTGTTGCAACTTGTAATATTCCCCTCTCAACAACATAAATTATCAAGAAATGAACGATTGCTGTTTGATGTCAAAGTTTTCCAAATATGTAATTTTCTGATTCTCTTATATTTTCCAAGACTGGTGAATAGTGATATGATCAGATTTTGATTTTTACGACATGATTATGCATATAGTATAAGATAAGTTGTTTTGATCATGATGTAATAAAAAGGGAACCACATTAATAGTCAAATCTTAATTAGCAGAAGTTTCTTGTTAGGGGATTAATGTTGTGTGGATTCTCGAGATCTACGGAGAGGATTTAATGAGATAGAAAGGATTTCACTTTGTTGAATGTTCTTTTTTCAAGTAGCATTATTTTCAACCTGCACTTTCTGTGTGGCAGAAAATATCATGAATTTATTTGTTGGATTATAAATGTAAGTTAATGTTAGGATTAGTGTGTGCAATGCATATTAAATTTCTTGAAGCCTTCTTATATGTGAGCACATTTTAAACGTGGATATATAAATAAGATCAAGAACATTAAAAATCAAGATTTAATTGCTTGGTACTTCAAAATTGTTTGTAATTATTCATCAACAAAAATTGGGATTTGTTAGTTATTACAACCAGAGAAAGAAAACAAAACCCATCTTGGTCCATAGACACCCAAAAAACATCTTATCTTACACGTACCTTTTGCAATATTCCAAACACACACACACACACACACACACACATACACAGAGCGAGCGAGAGAGAGAGAGAGAGAGAGAGAGAGAGAGAGAGAGAGAGATTCTTATAGTAGAATGGAGTAATATGTATACAGGTGATTCAGTTGCACATCAAGAATATCACATACTATAAAAAAAAGCAGAATGAAATTTAATGTGTTTCCTCTAAAAAATGATCAATTACTATAACTTCCAAGTCATTCCATGCCTCAATATTATGCTATAAACAAACAAATCATTCAACACAATGTTCCTTAATAAGTTGGTAGAATGAAAATGTATCAACATTTTGGAAGATTTGGGAAGAAATTGGGGCCCCTCCAAGGCCTGGCACAGATCTTTTTCTGCATTCAAATGGAGATAATAAGATTATTTATTTTATTATGTCGAAAAATATGGAAATTTTCGATGCCATGTTCACACTACAAAACTAACACAATCATTGTACCGAACTTTGCTGGATTTTTGGAAATGAAAAATTCAAGAACATAAGGTGAAATGAATGCCTCAATAATTCATCTATGATCAATTCTACACTAGTTTTTGAGAAACAAATTGCATGTAATTAACACATTCCATTTTAAAGAAACTCTTGTAATAGTTGGTATGGTTTTAGACCCTCACAATATTTTAGATAAGCCCACTCTTCTTTCACTGTTTTAAAGCTTGAAGATATGTGATGTTTGTCTTGGCAAAGTTTGCTGTCAATGTACCATATAATTTGATCTTGTATTTTGCCTGGTGGGAAGTCAGTAAAATGCAAATAAACAAACAAATTAAGACCCATGCATGATGGTGCAAGAATTCATATTTTGTATAACATTTTTCTTGAAATAATAAGCATGTGAAGCCACATTATTACACTTGCCATCCATAATTTGTGATCAAAGCTAGGTAACAAAATAAGGTGTGATTAATTAACTAATTAAGAGGAGGGATGACACTATATTCTCTTACATTATATATATGCAGATTCTTTAAAGGCTGTAATAGTCTTTTGTCTTGCTTCATTTGTAGTTCTTAACTAGACAAATCAATTAAATTCTTCAACATTTTCCAAGTTTATAGGCCAGCTGTATCAACACCCCATCCCACCTCACCCCCTAACCATATGAAGCTTATAAATAAGCACCATACCATTCCCACTCTCTCAGCTCATGAAAGATTACCACTTGACCTCTTTGTTTTCTTGATTCTTTGTATTGCCATTTTTTTTAATTCATCACTTGTCCATCCGTAAACAAAATGGCATCGACCTCGATCTCGCACTAGGGCAATAGCAGCAAATGGTGTGCCCAAGAAAACAAGGCTTTCGAGATGGCTTTGGCCATTTATGACCAAGATACCTCTGACCGTTGGGTTAATGTTGTCCGGGCTATTGGGGGGGCGGACGCCAGAGGAGGTGAAGAGGCATTATGACATCCTTGTTGAGGATATCAAATACATTGAGAGTCGGAAAGTCCCATTCCCAAACTATCGTACCACAAGATGAACGGATTTAAAGTATCTATAATCAATCTTGTGTTTAGTGTTAGCAGTATGTTTTGTGCGTCTCTTATCTGACCACATTAATAGCTAGAGGGTAGAATATATGAAATGTGGCATTTTCTATATCATTGGTAATTAATATACTTGGTTGGTGATAGTGACCATAAGTAATTGATTTTGTATGTAAATAATTAAATAAAAAACTATGTTGTTATTAATAATTTGTGCTCATGGACACTAAGGCAAGTAGGCCTTCATGACCATGCACATACTTTTTTTATTTATAGTATTCATAAATAAGATTCATTGAATTCCAAAAAGGGCCTTTTCTGAAAACCCCCTCCTCAAGAATACACTTATTTCCCATTCAATTAACCTAAAATCTTGGAATTGGATTCTTGTGGTGTTGAAGTACTTAGAAATAATTTGTTCCAACAAAGCTTAGTCACGTGCAATTTTGGTTTCTATTTAGTGTTTTTGACACAATTGAAGCACGTTCTTAGTTTTTGCCTTTACATGAATTCTCGATTCCATGCATGCAGAATATGCACGTATAATAATTGGTATTATTTGTTGTGATGCAGGTAATATGAAGAGACTGAATAAGAAGAAGGCAACCTATCTAATTGAGGCAATTATATATACGTATTAAGTTATATATTTTTATACTATTGAGGATCCCCCAATGCATTGGAATACACCTATAAATAGGATAGTCATTCCATCTTTATGCTCACCAATTCACTGCATTAGCATTCCATATCTTTCTCTTTGTTGAAGCTCTGTTCTCGCCTCTTCTAGTTCACTAGAGCTTGTTCAGTTTGTGGTGTTGCTGCGAACAAGATGAAGTTGTTTTATCTTTTGAGACGACACGTCTTATCTAAGAGCACTATCGGTGCATATCTTGTCGTACAGTAAATAAAACTCCCCAACTTGCCTAATTAGAGTACGGTTTTATAGTTTTTTGTTTCAGTAGTAACTTGTTTACAATTTATTCTGTGTATTTTTTTTGAGTTATATTACTCCGACAAATTTTATCTTTGTACTCAACATCCAATCCATTTCATTCAAATTCATAGACCGGAGTTAAGGCCAATAGGTATTTGATAATTGATTTAATCAAATATAGAAAATTTTTACGATTTTAATAATAGTACAATTCATCTAATCACCGTATCTATATTACTATTTTTTTTGGAATTTTTAAAGTACATAATTTTTTATATATTAAATTTGAAGTACACCATTCAGAGGAAATTCAGTTTATTTTGATTTATTTGTTGAGTGGCCTAATCGAGCAATAGTTTGTTGATCGAGAAATTACAGATTCGATCACCATATGCTAGTTAGTCTGTATGTTTAAACGAGTTGGCCATGTTGATTAATTGAAGAGACAAAACGATTTCAAAATGCTACTCCTAATATAGTTAATTTCAGGATTTCTCTTTTCGAAGCAAAGGTGGTCTCGTCATTGATAACCCCAGCAATTTCTGAACTCGAGGGTGAATCATCACTGAAAAAAGCAAGGCAACAATATAAACATATACAAAAAAATCAAATTAAAAAAGAATAAAAAGAGAACTCACTCACGCACCATATCCATATGCATATGCTAATGAAAATAGGTTAGAGGAAATTAAATCCAAGAAAAGTAAATAGCCTGCACAAAAATATGCATGTTTATCAATTCCAAAGAACTTAACCATCATTACATAGACTATAATAACATGAGATTCAAATATATACACAGTAGTACTACAGTTAAAGTAAACAAAAAATAGCTAGATAATGAATATAATGCCCTTTATGGCTTTGTGTTATGTAAATGCACAACAAACCGCGGGGAATCCGACAGCAACAATGACAGTGATGCTGCCTGCATAAACTGGCCAACGTCCACTAATATTCTTGTACATATAGAAATGGATCCAACTGAAGAGGAATGAGTGTGATAAAATAAGTTCGAGGGTGAGATCTCAAACGAAGGATATGATTGGAGAAGTTAGCTTACTTCCATCCAAACCCATAATGTCAACGCCAAAAGGATTGGAAGTTCCATAATGTTTAAAACCTGAATGGAAAGAGATTGAAGTTAGAAAAAGTATATAGCCTCATTATCCATCATATGTCATTTGCAATAGAAATTGTTTCCTATGTTCACCTTTCTATTCTTGAATCGGAGTAAACGCGAGACGCGGCAGAAGTGTTACAGCTGCAATTGATGCACACCTAACAAAACTCCCAATGAGATAACCACAATCAACAATTTAATATAACATTGAGCTTTAAAACCCAAAGTCTTAAGTTGAAGTAGAGCAGAAGATTTTGGCTTCATAGACACATCCTCACCATTCCAAACCTACGCACAAATTCAATAATGTTCAGGTTACTGATTGAACCTGCTGCTGCAGTGGCCACTTCATTCTCCACGGGAGCAGCCTTAACGGCATTATCAGCCACCACACCAATCGCTCCGTTCAAATCTTCAGTAGGAACCTCAATGTCCTTCGACATATTTCTATGGAAAATCAGCCCATATCCAGCCAGAACCTCAGATCGCATAAATCGAGATACATTTCCTGATAGCAGAGAATTGGCAGCATTGTTTCTGGATATCAAAAAATTGCTGAGGCAAACCGCTGGTGCTGTTGATAGAACAACTTCGATCTAGCTATGATGCTACGCCTGTGAACCATTACTTCCGCTGAATATAGTTTTAGTTAACCACAACCAAACAGCATAAGCTTTAAAACACATCAAAGTTTTCATCTAAGCAAACTGCCAAAATTTAACACTTCGCACTTCATAATAATTTCTGCTAACGCTAACATAAAATTATGACTAACATAATAGTCCTCGTATTCCAAGTCCAATTATGATTCCATATTTCGCACCTTTGTTCAAAGAGCTGTACCAAACATACCTTATTTATAGCTTTAGTAGTGGAGTAGTAAGTAATTAGTAGTATTATAAATTGTTTTTTCTTGTCCCATGAATGAGCGCAAGAGAAAGTTTCCAAAAATAGAAACGTATCATTTTATTTGGGAAAAACTAAAAGGAAAAGTATAGCATCTTAGTTAGGACTGAGGGAGTAGTATTTTTCTATGTTATTTCATTATTCTCCTCTTATAATAGCTCATGCTTCGTTGTATAGTGTTAAGGTGATCGTTTTTAAAATTTGTTTGGAACATGTCAATGTGTGTTATGAGAGTCTATTATGAATTGACTTTATAATTTATAAATCCCATTGCAATAACCAAAAGCAAACCATTAAAACTAAAAACACATTGCATTTGGAACATCTACTACTGCTGCACAATATTCAACAGGTCGATTTTTTACAAACATGACTTTGAACAGTCCGAACATTTATAAAAACATAACTTCAAATATACAACTTCCCGTCACTGGGACGTATCAAGATACATCACATTCATATTCATGCTCTACACACGTCCAGTACGCGACCGTGAAAGATATATGTAACGTCTATAACTCCCGGCCGTTACATTACCGTCATGATTGCAAACTTAACTATGCGATGACTTAGAGGATCCCCAATGCAGTGGAATACGATAGTTATTCCATCTTTCTGTACACCAATTCACTGCATTTCTTAGTATTGTTAGAATAATTGAGTGAACAATTACATAAAGCTCTCTATGATGATTAACCGAGAACAACGGAGAAGGAGCATAGAGCGGAAGCGTACCTTGATCCATAACAAATTGAAAGGCGGAATTGCTTTGCAGCGGCTATGGATCTTCCAAACGATCAGAGACTTTCTTTGCAATAGTCTGCCGAGAGAATACAGAGATATCGAATGTTCTTCTGACGTCTGGGGATCATAACCCTAGCTTATATTTATATTAAATATAAACCCCTTTATTTTCTATTCGGTCCCTCATCAAATAGAAAATCTCATATGGTATCTACACTTAATTCCATAACAAATAAATACACTTTAGCCCAAACTTTAATTTTTAATAGACCACTTTAATTGAGCAACTGAAAGATAGCCATACACATTAAATTAGTTATGTGGAAGCCCAAATTTCTAACAATCTCCCACTTGGGCAACACATGACACCAAATAAATGTGTACAAACCGAATGAGCGCTCAAATATGCTAGCATATAGTGTATTCCCAAACAATCTTATTGTCAACCATATCGGCATAGGACTAAAGAGGCAGTCACCATATTTTTTCATGATTAAACCCATCAGTAATCACATATTCAAATATAATCAACAACATATCAATTATGGAGTGTAGCATGAAAATTTCATGCAAGGTGATCATACATGCATATTTCCAACTGGTCCTCCCAAATCCTTAGTGAGATCAAACCAAAGCCAAAATACAAAAGTAATGGACAAAATACAATACTTTATTTCTGCAGAGGATAACATGGGTTTATAACTTCATGTTTAAAACACAATATATAGCAATAACTCAAACTACTCCCACTGAACGGAAGTACCCTTAAACAGCATAACACCCATTTGGGCTACATGCCCATGAAAGACCTTGGGTGATAGTCCATTAATGAACGGATTTGTCATCATCAAATCCGTTCTCTTCTGTTCTATATGTATTTGTCCATTCCGAAGTCTTTATTTAACAACCAGGAAGCTCCTGTTGTTTTAGTACCGCAGAGTTATTGTCACAACATAACTTAAGTGATCTTTCAATACTTTAACAATATGCATCCTCATGACAAAATTTTGCAGTCATATTCAATTACTAGATGCCCCAAAACAAGTTACGAATTTTGTTGTCATGGCAGAAGTAGCTATAAGTGTTGCTCAACATTTCTCCACGAAATGGCTCCACAGCCAACAGACATACGTAACTTAAAATGGATCATTTATTGTATTGGCATCTAACAAAATTAGAATCAAATGCCTGAAGATCTCTCCAAATGATCTGATTTTCTGTATGCGAGCATGTAATGCTTAGTTCTCTATAAATATCTCATAACCCGTTTTGCTGCTTCCTAATGATCCATATTAGGTTATTGAAATATCTGCCCAAAATATAAACAATTAAAACCAAATTGGGTCTAATACATACTTGAGAACACATTAGGCTCCTAATTGCTGAAACATATGGAACCTTCATGCGTGATATTTACAATTCTCATTTTTATATTCATTTTTACCTCAAAAGAAACAACTATCATTATCCTTATGTTGTTACCTTTGTGATGAACCCTTATCCATAGCAGCATTCTCAATACACTTTTTCTTAATGCCCTTTAGATTATTTCTTGAGATAATGACCAAATGTGCAACACCAAATGCACAAACAAGTCTTTAGAATTCAAGCTTAAGTGAAGCAACGTGAGACATTTGCATAATGTGCCCCCTTATGTTGCCCTTGCGCTTATATACTTTATTGAGATCAAGCATGCTTGTCTCAACCTTATCGTTTTTCGCAAAACGTTCCTTAATTTTGACAAGGTATTCATTGGCCTTAGTAATATTCTAAGATGTAGTGCCTCGAAATGCTTCTAGGATGTTATACTTAATGATCATTAGACTTACGTGATTCAAGCATTTTCATTTCTCATAGTTTTCCGTTGATCAAGAGTACTATTATCCATACGAGAAACAAATTGCTCGATCCTTAGCACGTAATCCAGATCCATGCAACCCAGAGTAATCAGAATATTATCTTTCCAATTCTTAAAATTTAACACATTTAACACTGACATATTGTTCATGTTGGAAGAAGCTATAGGAGTAAATATCATGACATAATAGAGAACCACAACCAAAATAATTGTCATGCTCACATAATAAAATTCAAATAAGAATGTAACATCTCGAGGTACCGACTCAACATTCATATCAAGTCTTTGGACAGTAATATGAACTTGTAAGTGACAACCTCTTTGTAGTGATCAAACGCTGACAATAAGATCATGTCAAGTAATGTCCACCTTTGGGCATCACAATTACTTACACGAAAACTGCATAATTGTCACCTATTTATCGCCACAGGTATATGTGTATCTCGTGCCAAATATTAATCTTCCTTTGAGCCGACTAATATCCACATTAAAATACACACACATCACCGTCCTAACATTCATAATAAAAAAGTCTACACAAGAGAGGTTACTTTTGCAACGTCTTGCTTCGACTAATCTACTTTAAACATTAGTATAACATAAAGGAACATGAGATGCATCATAATTATTGAATTTAAAACATTAATTAAATTATCAAAAGAATTCTTAATACTCAATTAATTAGCCAATTAATTGAGAGACTTTATGTGAATTAATCATTCAAAATCCTTCCTTAAAAAAAACCGTACTTAAAACGCATTAAATTGAATCATTAATTCACAATTCAATTGTACTTAAAACACATTAAATTGAATCATTAATTCACAATTCAATATTATAACGTATGCATAATAAATATATAAACCGAATTTCCCATCACAAGGAATTCATTACCATAATTACGAAACAACCGTTTCATTCCAAATTAATCATACGAATAAATCCACAAAACACAAAACCTAAAATGTATGGATTCACATGAAAAGCAAGAACGAAAATCCATAGCAGATGCAATATTACATGGGCAAACACGAATTGAATTCCGAAAAGAATTCCCATTCATCACCCAAAGGTAAGCAGGCGTGATTCTCATATTTCAATATGCTGACCATGGGAACCTTCTGCATTTTCTAAATCTCAAGATTTAGTTTAGGGCACTGAATGAGACTAGGTATGTCTTCCTTAGTTATAAGGGTATTTCTTTACTTGCAATTATGCATCTCAAATACTTTAGACACTTTTTCACTATATCCCTTTTGTGACAATCGAAAATTATTTCTTTCGATTCTAAATACAAAAAAGGCTTCCCCAAGATCTTTCATCTCAAATTTATTCGAGAGAAAATTCTTGGTGTTGTGCACCATTTCCTTATTATTAATGACAATCAATATGTCATTCCCACTGGACTTGTGATACGCACAACCATTAATGACATTCTTTCCGAATCCAAATGAAAGAACTACTTCATAAAATTTGTGGTACCATTGACGAGAGTCTTGGTTGAGGCTGTTGAGGTTGATTTTAGATGATCACATCCACATGAGATTGAACGTTTACAACATTATCAAATTGAGGTTCTTAATCTACTTCTTCTTCAATGATAGTAATTGATACCTGAACATTGTCAGAAGCAATAGTAGGATTCCATACCGACTCCTCAAAAGTAATGCCCCTTAAAACATTCTTCCCCCCAAACTCAACATCCTCAAGGAATACTATATTTCCCGTCCCAAAATTAGTTCCTTTTATGGGATCATAAAATTTAAAAACCCTTAAATTTTTCTGAATGACCAAAGTGAGAATATATGTTGCAGTCTTTAATGCCTCTCCTTAAAGCGAATGTGACAAGGAAGAATGATAAATCATACTCCTTCACATATCTTTAAGAGTTCTATTTCGTCTTTCAGCTACACCACTCATGCTAGGCGATCCTGTCATGGTGTAATAAAGGACGATCTCACATTCTTCCAAATAGAAGGCAAAAGGTCTTTGACATTGTTCACCTGAGCAATCATTTCTCTCATAGTATTCGCCACCACAACCACATTTGACTTTCTTAATGCCTTTGTTGAGTTGGAGCTCAACATCAGCCCTGAATATTTTGAACTTGTCTAAAGTCCCAGACTTTTAATAGATTAAATGTAGGTGCCCAAAGCACAAATATTCGCCTATGAATGATATAAAATATTGTTGATCATTCCAAGAAACCTAAGGGAATTAACCACAAATGTCCGTATATATCAATTCTAAAATGTATAGCTTTATTGGCACCTAATTTCTTATGTTTGACATGCTTTCCTTTGATACATTGAACACACAAATCAAGCTCTGAAAAGATAAGCGTATTCAATATAACATCTGACACAAGTCACACAATCCTTTATTTTGAGATATAACCAAAACACTTGTGTCATAAATTAACCAAATTTTCATTATTTAAGTTGCTTAGTCCCTTTTGATTCAACATGTAAAGCTTCTGAATATGAAGTAACATAATTGAGCATACAAAGATTGTTATATGCACCTAAGGAAACAGTGCACACAATACTAGAATTATTTGAAGGAAGAACTTTACTATTTCTGAATGAACAAGAGAAACCAAATTTGTCCAAAGTAGAAATAGAAACCAAATTTTGTCTAAAAGACAGTACAATAAAGTATCCTTCAAAACCAGAAAAATTCCAGTCTTTAATAACAATCTACAATGCCCAATAGCTTATACTTCCACCGATTTGTCATATCACACTTAGATGTATCTTTCACCATCAATTGACTTTCGGCAGCTCAGACAACCTTGCATTGATAACCTTATGTGAGTAGTAACACCAGAATCTACCCACTAAATATCATTAGGGACTAAAGCCAAATTAACTTCAGAACAGACCAAAACAAGAATTGTAACTTCATTTGCACGCCATGCGTGATATTTACAATTCTCATTTTTATATTCATTTTTACCTCAAAAGAAACAACTATCATTATCCTTATGTTGTTACCTTTGTGATGAACCCTTATCCATAGCAGCATTCTCAATACACTTTTTCTTAATGCCCTTTAGATTATTTCTTGAGATAATGACCAAATGTGCAACACCAAATGCACAAACAAGTCTTTAGAATTCAAGCTTAAGTGAAGCAACGTGAGACATTTGCATAATGTGCCCCCTTATGTTGCCCTTGCGCTTATATACTTTATTGAGATCAAGCATGCTTGTCTCAACCTTATCGTTTTTCGCAAAACGTTCCTTAATTTTGACAAGGTATTCATTGGCCTTAGTAATATTCTAAGATGTAGTGCCTCGAAATGCTTCTAGGATGTTATACTTAATGATCATTAGACTTACGTGATTCAAGCATTTTCATTTCTCATAGTTTTCCGTTGATCAAGAGTACTATTATCCATACGAGAAACAAATTGCTCGATCCTTAGCACGTAATCCAGATCCATGCAACCCAGAGTAATCAGAATATTATCTTTCCAATTCTTAAAATTTAACACATTTAACACTGACATATTGTTCATGTTGGAAGAAGCTATAGGAGTAAATATCATGACATAATAGAGAACCACAACCAAAATAATTGTCATGCTCACATAATAAAATTCAAATAAGAATGTAACATCTCGAGGTACCGACACAACATTCATATCAAGTCTTTGGACAGTAATATGAACTTGTAAGTGACAACCTCTTTGTAGTGATCAAACGCTGACAATAAGATCATGTCAAGTAATGTCCACCTTTGGGCATCACAATTACTTACACGAAAACTGCATAATTGTCACCTATTTATCGCCACAGGTATATGTGTATCTCGTGCCAAATATTAATCTTCCTTTGAGCCGACTAATATCCACATTAAAATACACACACATCACCGTCCTAACATTCATAATAAAAAAGTCTACACAAGAGAGGTTACTTTTGCAACGTCTTGCTTCGACTAAACTACTTTAAACATTAGTATAACATAAAGGAACATGAGATGCATCATAATTATTGAATTTAAAACATTAATTAAATTATCAAAAGAATTCTTAATACTCAATTAATTAGCCAATTAATTGAGAGACTTTATGTGAATTAATCATTCAAAATCCTTCCTTAAAAAAACCGTACTTAAAACGCATTAAATTGAATCATTAATTCACAATTCAATTGTACTTAAAACACATTAAATTGAATCATTAATTCACAATTCAATATTATAACGTATGCATAATAAATATATAAACCGAATTTCCCATCACAAGGAATTCATTACCATAATTACGAAACAACCGTTTCATTCCAAATTAATCATACGAATAAATCCACAAAACACAAAACCTAAAATGTATGGATTCACATGAAAAGCAAGAACGAAAATCCATAGCAGATGCAATATTACATGGGCAAACACGAATTGAATTCCGAAAAGAATTCCCATTCATCACCCAAAGGTAAGCAGGCGTGATTCTCATATTTCAATATGCTGACCATTAAGAAATCGACTAAACCAAAATTAAAACCTCTGTACATAATGATTGACCGAAGAATTCTCGTAAGTGTGCTTAAACATACATATATAATCACATGAATTCCTCATAATTCAAACATAAGCTCGAACAAAATCAATAATCAATATATTGAATTTGGAAACAAATATCTTTCAATTAGGAACCCATCAACAAGTCTAACCAAAATAACCTTATATGCGTGCAAAGTAATTTTCACAAAACCGCATACATGAATTAATTCAATTCACAATCATCCACCATGAGTATTGAGCAAGAATCAAAACATTCATTCAGAATGAAATTTTGGCAATTATGCGTGAATACAATCTATACAAACTCAATTCATTCATTCTAGATATGCGGCGGCCAAACCGAATATAAAAAACCACAAACCCTAATATCAAGAAATTTGATTTCTTGATCCATAAGATAAACGAACACATATAACTTTAATTCTCCTTATCCAATTCTCAGAGAATCATCAATAGAGTTGTTCTGATACCACTTGTTGAAATAATTGAATGAACAATTACATAAAGCTCTTTATGATGATTAATCGAGAACGACAGAAAAGGAGCATAGAGCGGAAGCGTACCTTGATCCTTAACAAATTGAAAGGCGGAATTGCTTTGCAGCGGCTATAGATCTTCCAAACGATCAGAGACATTCTTTATTGGAAGTTGACACTGTGTTGATATTTTTTATTATTGTTATTTTGTAATATATTGACATTTTTTAACGATCTTGATCACAGTTTAGAGTTTGTACAATATTTAGAATTTGCATTTGATTACATTCTTTATTACATTCTTTATTATTATTACTGTTAAATATCTATTATTATTATTATCAATTTAGCACAATTTTTGTTGATTATTGTAAATTTTATCAGAACATAATGGGCTTTAATCATTTTCCAATAGGCCTTAGTTAGAACCCAAAGCCGAAGCGCATCAGCCCACAAGATATAGTACATTACTATAAAACTCAGATTATAATTAATTTAGTCAAGCTAAAGAAAATAATCTCATAGGTTAATTCCTTCTTTTTTCAGTTTCCTGATAATTTGCATATCTGATTGAATTTCTCTGTTATGAAATTTTCATTTCTTTGCTTGATTATCATCTGATATTGTAAAACAAAATTGTGTTATTGGTCGTATTAATCAGCTTTAAGTAAAATTATGTCATTGATGCATGGAACATGGTTGTGTTATTAATGTATTGCTAAATATGTTGATGTTAAGTGAGAATTATGTGTATTGCTAACTATCCTTAAGTTAAGTGCCGAATTATGTGTGTTTTGTGTAGCATAATTAATTAATTATGATCCTTTTGTTATATATATGCAGAGAATTAAGAGAGTAAAGTGATTCATTTAAAAAACAATTGTTTGATCACAGGTGTACCGAATCCGTCTTTGGTAGAATCCGACTAATCCTACTCAATCGGGTTTGCAAATTAAAACCGAATGTCTCCCAGCGGATGACGAGGTCACCACAGCTTTCCGCTGCCAACTGTGCTACCACCCGTTGATAATGAAGTGATTCATTAGTGTGTAGGGACGAGCATCGAAATTACTGATGATGCTTAATTTTTTTTGCGTGGAGCATTTGAGAGCTACCAAATGTGGTCCCTTTAAATGGTAGTGGTAGTAGTATATGAATTCAATAGCTCATGATATTATTTTTGGTACCAATTTTATACTATGTTATATGCTCTTATGAATTCCATGCTCTTATATATATATATATATATATATATATATATATATATATATATTCTCAATTTTATTTGCCCTCATTATCTGGAATCATTTTTATTATTGTTATTACTATTTGAGAATTCATAATCTATGAAGGAAAAATCATATTTTGTCCTAATAATCAGTTTTTCAATAATTAATGGCTCATAATTGAACTTTGGAAAATCCACATAGCAAACCGAATTTGATGTTGGCATCAGCATCAGATCTAGCATGTCATTTTATTCATGATACTATTACAAATTATTGAATAAAGTTTGTCAAATGTTGGACCATGACGATTTTGTAAGTGGACCCTGACTTTATCATTGTGATGTAATGGCTTATGCATGTGAGATCATTTTAAAATTTTTTAAGAAACCACATGCATTTTTGTTACTTTGCTTCAATAACTTTGGGAAGGAAATTATATATATAAAAAAATAGATAAATAGCACTAGACCCTCTATATATTACACATATCGATATTGAATAAGAATGATTTTATTTGTCATATTAAGAACTTAATTAATAAAATAATTATTGTAATGGTTTGAATCATTGGAGTTATTTTCTCCGTGGACGTCACATTCTTAGATTTATTTTATGTTTTTATTTTATTTTTTGAGAAAACATGTTTTCATATGATGTCTATTCTTTAAATAAAATTATGGTTATTGTACTTATTGTACCTTTTTATTTCTCTTGTTTCTAGCGGGTTTTTTCTTTGATTTCTTCATAAACTAATGTTTATATGCTAATGTCCACGCCCACTTGCTTTATGCACGTCATTTTGTCATTATTATTTCCATCAAGCTATAAAAATATAGGAGTGGTATAATAATTAATCTTCAACGTCCGAATGCTTTGCTTTATGCACATCATTTTGTCACTATTATTACCATCAAAGCTATAAAAATATTTATAACGTCCGAATACTTGATTTGATTGAGAGACGTGACAAAAATTCGAGCCTTTCTCTTGGCTTCGGAATCTTTTTTTTAAATGACGTTTTTAAACTTTTCTAAACAATGTTATTTTTATTCCTTAAAAACTAAGTATAATGTGTTTAATTTTCCCATACTGTGGACTGTACACACAGTGAGTTATACATATAATATTACCATATTTTTAAATATATATAATATTATCGTATATATTTACTCTTATTGTACTTTAAAATTATACTACTATTTATTTATTTATTTATTGTATATGCATGTACTGTCAGATGTGTTCCTATATACTATGTTAATGGGTAGTATAAAAAAGAATACTCACACGCACACAAATGTATATACGCCAGATCTCAATAAATGATGAATTTTCTACTTTCCTTCCTTGATAAGTGTTTCAATAATTAAAATAAAACCCTCTCATAGAGAAGAAAAAAAGAATACATAAAATCGTTAGATTTTTTATTTCAAAAATTAGATTTAATTGGCAATATTATGAACTTGCAAATTTTAATATGATATGATCTCCCTCATCTTTGCAGAAATAATAAATAAGACTTGCATTTGCAGTACGCACTAGCTAGAAAATCACATATAAATTGATTATGCCACGTCACATACAATATTTATTTATAGGGACAACTTTCGTCCCACATTGGCAAGAATCACCATCTACTATATGATTCTCAAATAGTACAAAAATAAATAAAACTAAATACGTATATATAATTGCTTCAATTAGATAGGTTGCCTTCTTCCATCTCTTATTTAATTTCTTCATATTACCTGCATCACAAAAAAATAATACCCATTATTCCCAAAAATTACAAGAATTAAATAACAAAGGAGATTGGAAGTGTAAACTATATTCTGCATGCATGGAATATTCGAGAATTCATGCAAAGGCAAACAATTAAGAACGTGCTCAAATTGTGTTTAAGACACTAAATAGAAATCAAAATTGCACGTGACTATGCTATATTGGACTAAATTATTACTAAAATCTAAAGTACTTCAACACTACCACTAGAATCCAATTGCAAGATTTTAGATTAATTGAATGGGAACTACATACATAGTATATAATTACATGCATGAAGCTGGCCTACCTGCCTTAGTGTCCACGACCACAAATTGTTAATAACAACATAATTTTTTGTCAAATTATTTACGTACAAAATCAATTACTTATGTTCACTATCACCAACCAAGTTCATTGATTACCAATGATGGGAGAAAATGCTACATTTCACTTTACTCTATCTACCAATGTGGTCACATAAAAAAACACACAAAACATACTGGTAACACAAAACACGAGATTGATTATAGATACCTTAAATCCGTTCATCTTGTGGTCCGATAGTTTGGGAATGGGACTTTCCCACTCTCAATGTATTTGATATCCTCAACAAGGATGTCATAATGCCTCTTCACCTCCTCCGGCGTCCGACCCCCAATGGCCCGGGCAACGTTGGCCCAACGGTCAGGGGTATCTTTGTCATAAACGGCCAAAGCCCTTTCGAAGGCCTTGTTTTCTGGGGCAGACCATTTGCTGCTGCTGCCCGAGTGAGAGATCGAGGTCGATGCCATTTTGTTTATGAATGGAAAAGTGATGAATTCAAAAACAATGGTAATAGGAAGAAACAAGAAAACAAGAGGCTAATAAAGAGGTCAAGTGTAGTACTAGTATTGTTTTTGCTGAGGAAGTGGGAAATGGTATGGTGCTTATTTATAAGCTTCATATGGTTAAGGGGTGTAGTGGGGTGGGGTGTTGATACAGCTGTCCTATAAACTTGGACAATCTTGAAGAATTTAAGTGATTTGTCTGGTTAAGAACCACAATTGAAGCAAGACACAAGACCATTACAACCTCTAAGCATCTGCATATATTGTAAGAGAATATATAATGTCATCCCTCCTCTTAGTTTCTACTCCCTCCGTCCCTCCTGAAAGTTTGTCACACTTTTTTCTACACTAATTTTGTAAAAATAATAATAAATAGTTAAAGTGGAGGGAGGGTAAAGTAAGAGAGAAAATAATTTAGAAAAAAGTCTAAACTAAATTATTATCTCTCTTACTTTACACTCTCTCCACTCTAACTATTTATTACTATTATTTTTACAAAACGAGTACAGAAAAGAAGTGTGACAAACTTTCAGGGACGGAGGGAGTAATTAATTACCCCTTTTTTTGTACCTAGCTTTGATCACAAATTATGGATAGCATCTTTTTACATCAAGTGTAAGAATGTGACTTCAAAGTACTTAATACCTCAAGAAAAATGTTATACAAAGTGTGAAATCAATACATGCGAAATTGCTAATACAGCCTAATTGGTTTCTTTAGGCCTTCCACAATGGCGCCTAGCGCACCGCCTAGCCGAGCCCCGGTGCTAGGCGGTCCGCTAGGCGAACCATTGTAACCTCCGAGCCGGTTTCCGGAAAAAAAATCGCCTAGCGCTAGGCGATGTGTGGGCGCTGGGCGATCCGCTCGGCGCCATTGCAGGCTCCGGATCGCCGAGCGCATCGCCAAGCGGATTTTTTAATTTTTTTTATTTAACATTTTTTTTATGAAACTCATTCTTGGTTGTTTCTATTTTATAGAGACATCCGTGAATGTTTTATGTTCCACTTTCGATGTGGGACAAATTCATTCTTGGTTGTTTCTCTTTTATAGAGACATCCTTGAATGTTTTATGTTCCACTTTCGATGTGGGACAAACTCATTCTTGTTTGTTTCTCTTTTATAGAGACATCCTTGAATGTTTTATGTTCCACTTTCGATGTGGAATAAACTCATTCTTGGTTGTTTCTATTTTATAGAGACATCTGTGAATGTTTATGTTCCACTTTCGATGTGGGACAAACTCATTCTTGGTTGTTTCTCTTTTATAGAGACATCCTTGAATGTTTTATGTTCTACTTTCGATGTGGGACAAACTCATTCTTGGTTGTTTCTCTTTTATAGAGACATCCTTGAATGTTTTATGTTCCACTTTCGATGTGGGACAAACTCATTAATGAGGATGTTGTAATGTTATTTTAATCTTAATGAAGTGTGTTTTTTTAATTAATGTACTTTTTAAAATTTTAATATTATTATTGAATTTTCTCGTATCTGTGTCGTAAATTTAATTCCGTATTTTGTGTGATTGTTAATTATTTGTTTTATATAATTTTGAGTGACGTGGCTAGGCTATGGCTGGGCTATTTGCTTGTTTTGATGATGTGACATGAGGATTTTTAGTGTTGATGATGTGTTAGGAGGAGTTTGTGGTTAGGCTATTGCTGAGCTATTCCTATTGTGGATGGCCTTACTTGCATTTTGCTTACTTCCCACTAGGATAAAAATATCTACACCCAAAAAATAAAAACAAGAAAAATACAAGATCAAATTATATGGTACATAGACAGCAAACTTCGTCAAGACAACCATCACAAGATTTAAAAGAGTGAAAGAAGAGTGGCCTTATCTAAAACATTGTGAGGGTCTAAAACCATACCAACTAGTACAAGAGTTTCCTCAAAATGGAATGTTCTTGCATGCAATTTGTTTCTCAAAAACTATTGCAGAAATTAATCATATGATGCATTCATTTCACTTTTTTCTTGAATTTTTCTTTGCTTTCTCCGTCGTCTAACAAAGCCCCAAGAAATCCGTAGCTGTATTAGCCAAGTTCAATACAAGGATTGTGTTAGTTTTGTAGGGTGAACAACGCATGTCGAAAAATTCCATATTTTTTCGACATAATAAAATTATTAATCTTATCACCATTTTATTAATGCTGAAAATTTCTCTTGTTTATGAGCGTTGTACATACTTGCTCGCCATTTTTGGCTTGAGCCTTTGATATATAAAAAAAAGCTGAAAAGGATCTGTGATGTTTGGACTGCCGTGCATTTTGTTTGATTTAATTTGACCTTGCAGGGGACTCAATTTCTTCCCAAAATCGTCCAAAACATTGATATACTTATGTTAAATATATTCTACAACCTCATAGAGCCATAGAGATTTAAAAAAATTTAAATTTTGTTGTGTTGAATATATTCTACCACCTTATAGCGCCATAGAGATGGTATAAATCAGGATTTGGAAGTCAAAGCACAAATCTGCAATCTCTGAAATTGGTGACTTTTTAACAGAGATAAACAAGAATAGAAAAGAGTATAAACATGATTTGTTTTATTTTTTCAATTAGGTGTTATTAGGAACATTGTGTTTGAGTGATTTGTTTGTTTATAGCTTAATATTGAGGTACGGAATGGCTTGGAAGTTATAGTAATTGATAATTTTTAAGTGAGAACACAATAAATTTCATTTTGCTTTTATTTATATCTCCATCATAATATGTACTAGAATATGATCAGGGACGGATCTAGCTTATTGCTAGATGGGGCAAATGCCCCTACTTATTAATCTTCCATTAATTTATCCTTCTTAAATATTTAAATTATCTTCATGTAAATTTTTGCCCATGTTACTAAAAATTTCTCGCTCCGTCCCTGTATATGATATTCTTGACGTGCAACTGAATCAACTGTATTCATATACATAAGAATGGAATATTGTAAAAGGCAAAAGGTGCGCTGAAGATAAGGTTTTTTTTCGGTCTCTATGGACCAAGTTGGGTTTTGTTTTCTTTCTCTGGTTGTAATAATTAACATATCCCAAAATCTTGATAATGGATTATTACAAATAATTTGGAGGTACCAAGCAATTAAATCTTGATTTATTTTATCCACGTTTAAAATGTGCTCACAGGAAACTTCAATAAATCTAATGAATACGCTTTACACCCACTAATCCTAAAATTTAATCCAACAATTTCATGATATTTTCCGCCACACAAAGTGCAGGTTGAAAATAAAGACAATTCAACAAAGTGCAATCCTGTTTCAGTCATTAAATCCTCTCTCTACCATTAATCTCCTAACAAGAAACTTCTGCTAAGATTTAACTAATGTGGTTGCCTTTTTATTACATCATGATCAAAAACAATCTACTATCTTATAGTATATACATGATGTCGTAAAAAATTACATATTTGGAAAACTTTGACAGCAAACACCAATTGTTTAATTCTTGCTAATTTATGTTGTTGAGAGGGAATATTACAAGTTGCAACTATGCGATGGGAATTTTGGGCTATCACCAATGATTATGTGAAAGTTACAGGAAAAGGAATCTTGAAAAAAAGATGAACTTTCACAAGAATTAGTAGATACAATTTTAACTACGTCTCAAAAATTCTTTTTTTTAAAAAAAAGTTAGTTACAACATGTGTGCATCGCCAATATGAATCTGGCTGTCACGCTCGAGAATTTCGTAGGATGGTCCATATTCTTTCAACTTGTAATTAGAATCTCATTAGAGGTCTTATTTCAATTTTTTTGGGAAACTATAGTAGATTATTCAGATCAGAGTTCTTAATTGAATCAAGCTGTTTTATGGATGCGTAATTAAACATTGTTGAATTTTAGAAGGTAAAAAAGTCTAGTGAGTAGAGGTGCCACGGTTCCGGAACTTACGGTTCGGGTTTTGGAAATTGCCAAACCGGAACCGGAACCGAACCGCGAGGGTATTTCGCGGTTACGGTTCCGGTTCCAAAACCGCCGGTTTCGGTTTCGGTTCCGGTTCCGAACCGGCAGTTTTTCGGCGGTTTTTTACGTTTCCGGTGGTTTTCTGCAGTTCCGGTTTGGAACCGGCGGTTCCGGCACGGTTTCGGTTCGAAAATATTTGAACCTGAACCGAACCACGGTTTAAAAATCGACGGTTTCTGTTCGAATACATTCTCACGATTTCGGTTCGGAACCGTAATCGGCGGTTACAGTTTCGGTTTTAACCGCCAGTTCGGTAAACCTTGGGCAGGTCTACTCGTGAGTTTGTGAAATTAAAGCTAGTCTTAATTTGTATAAATATGATGATTGGAATTATATTGGAGCCTCTATGCAGTCAATTTAATTGCAAAATTTAGCTATAAAATTAGTCTCCGATAATGTCACCAAAAACTTGATGACTAGAAAAGGATTTGTAACTGGTTTACAATTTAGAACTTTCCTAAATTGAGAAAAATCCATTAATTAAACCTAAAATAGTTTGATGCAACCAGATGTTTATCAGGAGACCGGAAGGATTTTGATCTATGCAAAACTGGATCTTAATTTTAAAAAATGCAGAACAAAATCATACGAATGACATTTTTAGGTCATTGTTTAGTTTATTTTTAGGCCATTTTAATAAAGGATTATCTAAAATGATCTAAAAATGACATCAAACTCAGATTTTATAAAATGACTTAAAACTTATTAATAACGACCTTTTGTATTTTTAGTTAATTATTGATCATTAGATCACCTAATCCTAAAGTCGAGATTTGGGCTACATTTCTAAATTTAGATGCATTCTTATTTGTATCATATCCCCTATTATATATCCATTAGAATTTGAATTAACTTTAAAATTATTATCTACGGGTTAACCTTCTTCGTTTGAGTTATAAGACGTGATTAACAAATAAATTCAGTCAATTCAAATATTTAGTTTACATAATTTAATCCATTTAAATATTTGGTGTATATTGGATGACTATTTATCATCCCACAATTTGATTGATTATTTAATTTTTCTTCAACCGCATTAATCATAGTAACATTTGTTTAAGTTCGATTAAATTAATGGAGCACAACCTCAAAACTAGTTGCCATTTCATAGAAACTACACATTTGATCTAATTTTTAATTTTCAAGCCCACACACATCCATCCCCATGTTGGCCCAACACCCCTAACCAATTATACCTACTATTACAAATGTCAAATGGAGTGGAATACATCATTCATTTTTATTTTTATTTTACATTACGTCAAATTGTCTAAATCACGAAGTTAAATTCTAGTCGAATTCATACTTTTCAAAAATGAAACAATAAATCATTAAGTTTAAACTTTTAATGACATGATATACACGCGTGCTTATTTAAATGATGTGGATTGTGGCACATATGTGTACTAACAAGCAGTCATTTAAATTACGAAGTATATAGTATACAAATTTTGGTTTGTCCAGTGAGATTTTGTAAACAAAAATATTAAATTAAAGTTTGAAATGTGCATGGTGCTTGCGAGCATAAAATTACACATGCATGAATATGATAAAATATGCATCATGAATACATATATACTACTACCTCCGTCCCTATTAAGTGTCACATTTTGTCATTTCGATCAGTCACATTTTGTATTTAATCAACATCATGAATACGTATCTAGTTAGTTATTGTTTTGTAAGATGTATTTACAAACCAATCTGCAATTCCATTCAATTGTCGTGCTGATTTCTATTTTTTGAAGGAGAAATGTCATTTAAAATTGTGATTGCGTGTACTTATCATTTGAATTAATGAATTAAATATTATGGATAGGAAAAACTTGACATGTTGGGATACTTATTTAGAAATGAGTGTTGCATGTGATAATGATTCACTAGATTGTATCTAAACTTTCACTTTGTAAATTTTGCTTGTGTTTAATACGTTTGAAAAGGTTGATTCGAGTAAAACAAATTGAACACACATAAATTTTAGTCTTAAGCAAATATGAGTAGTCAAGCTTAGCTCATATTCAATTACATGTAATTTATTTTTTATTTTCTTGTGTTTTACAATGTTGGTATATTAATTAGCTCATGAATTGACTGGTTTAATTATTCTTTATTCCTCAGATTGTCTTACACGAACTTATAGTATTTTTTAAAATAAAATGGTTTATATACAACTCAAAATAAATACTTGTAAATTCAAAGTTTGAGCTAAAAACTAAATAAACCAGTATTCGCATTTAAAAATTATATTTTAAATAGTAATATGACTTTGACTTTGACTTTGACCAGTTCAAGAATTAAAAAAATGAGAAATAAAAAAAGTACTAGTATGTGCCCATTATAGTTTTCAGTTCCTACTAAAGGTTTATGAATACTGCTAAAAAATCCTTGAATAATATAGAGCTCCATGGGCTGTGATTGTGAATGTGCTGCAATGTACAAAAAAAAAGTATGCATCAATATATAGGACGAGGTTATTTCCATCAAATTTTACTTTTTGTCAAATAAAATATTTTTGTTTTTCTAGTACTAAATAGTACTTCATTTGTCTTTCTTTTTGAATTGTCCAAAGTTAGTTAGTCATTTTCTTTTTAGCAAAAAACTTTATCCTCTTTCATATTTTACTCTCTTAATTTCTCTTACTTTATTCCTCTTTTATTTTATTCTCTACACTTTAACTTTGAAAAAATCAATTTTTTTTAAATTCTACAACTAAAAGAAATGCTTCAACTACTTTGGAACGGAGAGAATAGTAATTATTAGAAGACATATATTGTGATGAGGTAGAAGAGAAATGGAGAGAATCGAAAGAGAAAAACTGACGCAAAAAGAATAAAAATTAGAAGACATACATTGATCCTGGCTCCTATTCGGCACATAAAATAAAGTACTCTTTTTATCTCCTTATCCTCGAAAGGTATCATACACAAGATAGATTCTAGGCCCATTTTTGTAACTTAATAAATTTCAAATTTCATCAAAGTTCATTATTAAAATACTATATATATATATATGACTTTAAACTCTAAAGGGTGTGTTTGTAAATGAGTGACGGTAGATATATTCTGTTGCAGTAGAGGGAATTTATTCTGGAATTGGGCCCAAAAATGGGTTGGACCAATTTGGAGCTGATTAGGGGCAGGGATCCTAAAAAGTGACAAAATCTAGGAATATTTGTATGATGAATGAGTGAAGGGCTTTCCTCCAAATCGAATCATGTCATCAAAAATCAACATCCAAAACCAACTTTATTTTATGAATTTTTCGTCATCTCGAATTTCTTTTTTTTTTTTTTGAGATATTTACCATTTTCCCAGTTGTAAGGAGGACCACTGCATCTCTTCGTTAGTAACTGTAAACTTTTTAACTTAATGTAGAGTGAGAATTCAAGAAATATAAGTATTATTAAAGTACTTTCATATCTTTGTGGATACTGATTGCTGACTAATGTTTTTGAAACAGTATTTCTTAACATGTACTCCAATTAATCGAATACCCAATGAATTTTGTATCACTATTTAATTAGTTATGGTCTGGATTATGGAATATAATTGTATCTCTATTTTGGGATGTCTCATTCTAAATGACGCATTTCTGAATATAAAAACATCACTCTTTTTACTTTTTTCTTCTCTTACTTTATTCTCTCCACTTTACTACAATAACATTATACTATAAAATTTGATACTGAATTAGAAATGTTCCACTCAGAATATGAGAAAGGGCGTATTAAGTTAGGACCACCAATTAATCGAAAACCCAAAGAATTTGGGCTGCAACATTTGGAATTTCTGCCGTCTACGTACAACTACTAGAGTCAACTTCGCACAAAAAATAATACTCCTAATAAAGGTAATTTTATTCTGTGACCCAATTTTGTTCTTTTATAGTCCTATCGAAAAAACACTCAATACTTTTTCTTTTACTTGTATACTATTATTTTGTGAAAGTCCACACACGATATCAGAATTCCAAATAATCAAATTTTAAATAAATATTATGAATTGCAGTTTTATAGAAAAATTATATATATGCAGTCCAACAAAAGAAACCTATGTTAAAAATAATATAGTTGGATGTACAAGATCGGACCCAAAATATAATTTTTAAACGAAAAATCTGGTGGGTTAGAAAGGTTTCCATATTGAGTGGAATATGATTGATAGTAAATGCCGTGCTGTTATAAAGCGAGTGTTTTCTTTTTTTCTATTTTCTTCTGAATACTTTCTTGTCAAATTAATTTTGTTTGCCTTTTAATGACTCAAACAATTAGATGTGAATTATTCATAAAAAACGAGGGCATCTGAAAGATTTCATTAGAGAAAAATGTATGCATCATTTGTCTTTATTCGTGCTATTAATCTCGGTAAAAATTAAAATCCAAAAAAACCATTACGATTTATTACTTACTACTCAGTCAAAATATGATAAATTTCAACTTATCTAATGTAAGAGACCCATTTAAAAAAACTCTATGCTTTATTCAGAAGATACGTATCCAACCATAGTAGTATATATTTTTGAAACAAAACACACTCAACTTTAAAAATTACGGATACGAGATTGTGTTATTTTTTTTGTTAAAAAAGAAAATGATTCAACTTAATAGAGAATGAGAGAATCACTTAATATTCTTCTTATCTTAATAGACGTAATATAGTACTCTCTCTGTCTCACAAAAGATATCACATTTTTTCTTTTAGTTTGTGTCATAAAAGATGTCATATTTTTTTAAGAAAAAGTTCTCTCTCAAATAAATATATAAAAATATATTTTCTCTCACCACTTAACACACAAAACAACATCTTCTAAAATCGTTTGTCATCACCCAAATGTGATAGTATCTATTATGCAACGGAGGGCGTATTAAGCTAAAATGGCCGGTCTGAACCACTTATCAAGTCTAGTACGAGGACTCTTTGCAGTTGGCATGTACATAAACACCAAATTGCAATAGGCAAATAAAAACGAAAAAGAATCTAACAAAAATAAGTAAATGCATGTATATATGTATGTCGCAAGTATTACTACACGTACACTCACACCCCCACCGTGTGGCTATTGTTCAAACGAGTCATTTAATTTCAACTTTGTGCAATTGCATATTCCCCAACTTGGCCACCCCCTAAACCTCTCTATATAAGAAGCTGGTTGCATGCAAGCAAAATACCACCATCCCACATTTCACTTCCTCTTCTTTTTTAATTTGAGGCCAAACATTACACTTTTTTTAGTGTTTTTTTGGTGCTCAAATTAATTAATTAAATAATTTAATGGCGTCGAGTTCACTAAGCTCACACCGGTCCGGTACATGGACCAAACAAGAGAACAAGTTATTTGAGAAGGCATTGGCCCGGTTCGACACCGAAACTCCCGACCGGTGGCAAAATGTAGCCCGGGCAGTCGGAGGCGGGAAATCGGCGGAGGAGGTGAAGCGCCACTATGAGATTCTCATAGAGGATCTCTGCCGCATCGAATCCGGCTATGTTCCCATTCCTAAGTATAAGAAATCCTCCAATTGAACAAGAGAAAAGGTATTATTTACTATATGTGAATCTTAAATGTGATCAATTTTAATATACATGTTTTGTTTGGATGCATGTATCCTAATCATACATTACATTAGACCTTTGGAAGATTACGTGACTAATACAAATATTTTGAAAAAAAAAACAAGCCAAAATATTTGAAATGTATCAGAATGAAAAACATGTCATTTTTAATGGGACGTATATTTTTGTATATTAACATAAGTACTACATTTTAAGTTGCCATTCATATTGCCTTAACTGCATTTTTATACCGTTACATGTTAACATGAGATGTGCATTTACGCATGATTTAATTGTAATAACTAATTTAATTTATTTATTTTTGTTGTATTTTGGCAGGCTTCTAAAGATGTGAAGGGGCAACGTGAGTTATCTTTTCCGGTAAAATAAGAAATAATGTACGATGATTATTAACGCAAAAATCGCGTTTTGTTTTGTTTAGTAATGGAGTATGAATTCGCAGCAAGCGTGATAATTCTAATTGTAATATTCACGCTTCTCAAATAATATAGTAATACTACTACTTCTTTACTTTTATGGTGGATTTGATCGTTTTACTTTTTGATACAAACTTGTACGAATATTCGACATATAACTTACTCTATATTGTTACTACAAAAATATAAATAAATGGTAACATTACGTAGGTGTCAAAAAAATAATTTTATTACTCCACGATAAAAGGTGGAGTATATACATAAACAAAAATCAAATTCAATAACAAAATTTCCTAACGAAAGGGTTAATTTTAAGACGACGAATAGAGAATATTTATATAGAGTAGTAATCTAGGGCAAGTGACCATTAACTACATAAATGGAGAATAAATCATAGCCACAAGATCAAAAAAATCAAGGGCTAGTATTAATTTTTTAATTTAAGGAGAAATTAATTCCCTCAATTACAAATTTACTCCATAATAACAAGGCAGTGGCATTATGGTCATTGCATAGCCAATTGAATTTACTCCAACATCATATTAGGTTGGCCAATTGAATTCATTTGAAAAGGAACCTGCGATTCTTCTTCCCTCTTCTCCTCTTCTCTGTTCTGGAAATTAAACCGACAAATGGAGTTGAGCTCGGAAGTTTCAGTTAATGCACAAGGAATAAACAATGACGCAGAGAAACACCGATGGATTCACGAGTCTCTCACCGAAAGAGAAGCCGCAGGAATTGTGCTCTCCGTCGGCAGTGCCCGGAGGAAGTGCCTGCGGGGAATTACAAAGAAAAGCAGGTAGCAGATGGTTGATTTGGCAGGGCGGTGGCGGAGATTGTCACCGGGAAGGAGTGAGAAATAAATTAATTAGTGGATTTTGTTTTGGGGAAATGGTGACGATGACGATCGATAGTGCTAAATAAAATCCAACCGTGCATGTTTTTTGGGTCAGTTGCTGTCTCTTGGATACGAGTATACATCTGCTTAGAATTGAGGAAGAGCTAGGTGACGAAGCAATATATGGAGGTCTCTGAGTGATGTGTTTTGTAAACAACAGTGAAGTAAGATCATGCTAAGAGTGATGTGTTTTGTAAACAACAGTGAAGTAAGATCATGAGATCATGCTAAGAGTGATGTGTTTTGTAAACAATAGTGAAGTAAGATCATGCTAAGAGTGATGTGTTTTGTAAACAACAGTGAAGTAATATCATGCTAATAGTGATGTGTTTCGTAAACAACAGTGAAGTAAGATCATGCTAAGAGTGATGTGTTTTGTAAACAGCAGTAAAGTAATATAAAGCTAAGAGTGACGTGTTTTGTAAACAATAGTGAAGTAAGATCATGCTAAGAGTGATGTGTTTTGTAAACAACAGTTAAGTAATATAAAGCTAAGAGTGATGTGTTTTGTAAACAACAGTGAAGTAAAATCATGCTAAGAGTGATGTGTTTTGTTAACAACAGTGAAGTAAAATCATTCTAATAGTGATGTATTTTGTTAACAACAGTGAAGTAAAATCGTTCTAATAGTGATGTATTTTATTAACAACAGTGAAGTAAAATCGTTCTAATAGTGATGTGTTTTGTTAACAACAGTGAAGTAAAATCATGCTAATAGTGATGTGTTTATTAACAACAGTGAAGTAAAATCATTCTAATAGTGATATATTTTATTAACAACAGTGAAAACTACAATAATATTATCACAATGAATAGACTCTACACATTATTTGTTTTCCTTACATATATCAACTTTCAACATCCAAAATACAATAAGATTTCCCCACAAATTAAACTATGTTGTAAAATGAAGAATATCGTTTCACAAGTCACGACGTGTAACAACAGTAGGCAGCAGATCTCAAGGCTTCGATCGGCTTCTATGACGGCATTGCCGTTGAGAAGCTGCAACACATCCTCTCCGCCGCATCTCATGCATTTCGCCACATCCTCCCCGCCGCCGCCGCTGCCGCAGTCGGCCCATCTACACGTTTTATATTGGAAAGGCGCAGTTCGAGATCGAGAAGACCGCGGCGGGGGGGGGGGGGGCTGAGGGTGAAGATGACGGAGGAGATGATCGCACGGCGGCACAAGGAGATGGAGGCGGAGACGGTCCGGCGGATCGCGAGGGTGTGTACGACGCCGCAGCTGAAGAAGGAGAATGAGACGCTGGTGGGGCGGCAGAGGCAGTGGAAGCCGAAGCTGGATACGGTATATGAGAAGAAGGGGCTGCGGCCGAGGAAGGCGAAATCAAATGTTGTGTGAATTGAATTTGAGTACACGGATTGTATTCATTTTGTGATACACGGATTGTATCATTAATATGGAACAATGTATTTCCCAAAATACCCCCGTGCAATTTTTATTAATAGAAAATGAATACTTAATTTAGTCATTAGATTAAGATAATGAGTGGCTGAGATTTGTTCTCTGGTTATACACTTAAAATTAATTATATCTTGATCACTAACATATATATATATATATATATATATATATATATATAGGGATGTGATCAATGTCGAACCATTCTTAAGGGCCGAACTAGAGACCAAATTAGGGCCCTCCATTTTTTAATCTTGTGGTTATGATTAATTTACAATTAATTTAATTATTTATTCAATTAAAACATACTGAGGGGTATTTTTGGAAATTAGTTTATTAATCTTCATAAAAAACGTGAATCTCTTACCTTCTCTCAATTCATACAATCTTCACGCAATCTTCTCGCAATCTTCATCAATTTTTACGCAATCTTCATCAATTTTCTTGCAATTTACGTTAGATGTATATTCTTCTTCAATCTGCATCGATCTCCACGATCTACCTCAACCGCGACCTGTCATAATCCGTAATTCACGATCGTTTTGCAATTGCTGCAATTGTTGTCAATCGCGATCTGTCTCAATCCTTCAATTCACGATCGTTTGCTGATTCACTACCTTGCTGATCGATGCAGCATACGAATGCTTCAACTCCATCGGGTTTTGCTTCCTCAATTCACGATCATTTTGCAATTGCAGCATCGTCGATCAATCGCGATCTGCATCAAATTCCCGATTGATCTGCCTCAGTTTTCGCAATTTCTTCAATTCACAATCTGCCTCAATTGTCATCCATGGAGAATTCCACACGTGAAATTCACCAGCATCTCGATGGAGTAGGGAAAACACCGACAAATTCTGCGGTTGAAGATGGATCTTCATCGACCAATAATGAAGAAGCTAGTATTGGATCAATTCTGGATGATCTACAATATCAAGGAGGCACTCTATTCGATACAGATTCAGATTTAGAGTTAGAAGAAGAAAGTAACTCAGTTGAAGGTTTGTAATTTTTAATTTTTTCATTCTATAGTGTAAACAGATTCATAATGAAGTAAAAAGGTCGAATTAATGCGGTAAAAAAATACACTAATGAAGTATTTTTATCGTAATATGATATGATGACATGCTTTATATTGTATGCGATAAATACGACTCATAATGAACTAATATTTAAATATAATGAAGTAGTAATACAGATGAATGAACTTATATTCTTATTGAATGAATATATTTTGTTTTGTTTTTATTTTCCACTAACAGTAGGTTGTATGCGACATTAGTTTTGTATGCTATCAATATGAACCATAATGAACTAATATGGGATTTTAATGAAGTAGTAATACATCTGAATGAAGTTATATGCTTGTTGAATGAATATGTTTTGTTCAGTTTTCATTTTCCACTAGCAGTAGTTTATATGCGATCAATACGACACATAAGGAACTAATTTCAGGTTATAATGAAGTTGTAATACAACCGAATGAACTTATATGCTTGTTGAATGAATATGTTTTGTTTTGTTTTGTTTAAATTTTCCACTAACAGAAGTTTGAATGTTTTATAATAGTGTCATACTTACCTGATTGTCCATCCGAGCTGAAGCCTTACATTGGACAGATTTTTCTTAGACTTGATGATGCTATTGAGTTCTATAATAAGTGTGCACGATATGTTGGGTTTGTCACTCGTAAACATGGATCAAAAAAGAAGGGGGATCATGTCACATGGTTGTATGTTGTGTGCAGTAGAGAAGGTCAGAGGAAAATGAAAATGCAAGGGCATGAGTCAAAGCGTAGACGTTCTTCTAGGAAGTATTTTTGCAAGGCTAAAATTGCTTTTAAGTTTTGTAAAGGAATTGGTTATGTTGTCAATCAATTTGATGAAATACATAATCATGATATGGTGGAGTTACGCCATAAGCGATTCATTAGGCTGAATCGCAACATTGACCTATTGCATCAGAAATTTATACTAGATTGTGCAAGTGCAAACATAGGCCCTACATTGACTTTTAAGTTGCTGAATGAAGTTCTTGCTGGGCTGGATTATGTTGGTTGCACAGTTGTAGAAGTTAGAAACTATAGGCGCAACTTGAGAGCATATACTAGTGGGGCAGATGCACAAATGGTACTTAATGGGATGAGCCGAAAGAACAAGAATTGTCCAGCATTCACCTATGATTTTGAGGTGAACTCTAGGGATAGGCTCACTCATCTTTTCTGGTGTGATCCCATTGCTAAGAAGAATTTCCATCTCTACGGTGATATAGTATCGTTGGCACAACATATTCAACTAATAGGTACGAACAGTATGTTGTTTATAATGAAATGATTATTGATGTGATCAACTTGCATATGCATGAAACATTTACTGAATTAATGCAATAACTCAACAGAATGTACTAGTAATAGTCAATAATGAATTAATAGTTCATTTGGATGATGTGAGTGCAGAAGTATTCAAAATTCTTATTGGGATTTGAGGATTTGACTGATTCTCAGGGTCATCGCGGCGGGTGGTCAATGGACAAATACCGGCGGCGAATGCTGCAGTTCCGGTAGTGGCCATGGATTTTCTATTTTCAGAAATTAGCGAAAGTGACAATCATTTTATTTGTTGACTTAGAATATTTGAGCGACTGCTTGAAAGTAAGTGAAAAGTGATGATATTGATTTATTTCATTCAACAACTATGCCAATTCATCCCAATAGGATTTTACTTCATTGAACTTCAATTGAGTTATTACTTTAGTCCATTAACCTTATTAAATGAGGTTATAACTTCATCAACATTGACATACATCATAATAAAGAATAAATACTTCATTTTGAAAACACTTCACACAGTCTATTCGCTTTAAATTTTGTAAAAAGGTTAAACAAATTCAAATTCAAAGTGGAATGAAGTAATAATCTATTGAATGAAGTAATTAACTATTGGAATGAAGTAATTAATCTACTGAATGAAGTAATAAACTGAAAACATTTCACACAGTCTATTCGCTTTAAATTTTTTAAAAAGGTTAAACAAATTCAAATTCAAAGTGGAATGAAGTAATAATCTATAGGAATGAAGTAATTAATCTACTGGATGAAGTAATAAACTGAAACACTTCACACAGTCTATTCGCTTTAAATTTTGTAAAAGGTTAAACAAATTCAAATTCAAAGTGGAATGAAGTAATAATCTATTGGAATGAAGTAATTAACTATAGGAATGAAGTAATTAATCTACTGGATGAAATAATAAACTGAAAACACTTCACACAGTCTATTCGCTTTAAATTTTGAAAAAGGTTAAACAAATTCAAATTCAAAGTGGAATGAAGTAATAATCTATTGAAATGAAGTAATTAACTATAGTAATTAACTATTGGAATGAAGTAATTAACTATTAAATTGAAGTAATTAACTATTAGAATGAAGTAATTAATCTACTGGATGAAGTAATAAACTGAAAACACTTCACACAGTCTATTCGCTTTAAATTTTGTAAAAAAGTTAAACAAATTCAAATTCAAAGTGGAATGAAGTAATAATCTATTGAAATGAAGTAATTAATCTACTAGATGAAGTAATAAACTGAAAACACTTCAAACAGTCTATTCGCTTTAAATTTTGTAAAAAGGTTAAACAAATTCAAATTCAAAATGGAATGAAGTAATAATCTATTGGAATGAAGTAATTAACTATTGAAATGAAGTAATTCAAATTTTGTAAAAAGGTTTCGTACTTCATTGTTGTATTTATTTACTTCATTCCATGTGTTTTATTACTTCATCACACTCTGAATTTGAATTTGTTTAAATTTTTGGCAAACTTTAAATTGAATAGATTGTGTAAAGTGTTTTAGTAATCAAATATTTATTAGTATTTATTGTTCATCCCAGGAGGTTCATTACATCATTGTAGTAGTTTATTATTCATTAAACTACTATGGTGAATAAAATCGTTTGAATTTTCTCCAAAATAGACAACTATTTCCACTGTAGGAGAAAGTTGGTAAACCACACCATCCTCACTGTATAAACCCCATAACCAAATACAAACTCTCCATTTGAAAAAAAAAATACAAACTTGTCCAATACAAGAAATCATCCAAATTTGACACACCAACTCATCTCAATGGGCTGAGTCGTGATTCTGGGCACCGCCCATTTGTTAGGGCGTGGGGACGACCCATCCAGTGATTGCACAAATGTCCTTATCACCATGTCACCATGCCTCAACTACATCTTCCGAAACTCTTCATCCCTTTCCTCCGATTTGATTTTTCACCCCGTTGTGAGTTAGAGGATTTTCCCCTGTGTTATCTTCACCTATATATAAGAAACACATAACAACAATTCAACATTCGAAACATAGTTTATATCATCATTAAAATAGTTTGTAACATTATCATTAGGTTCTTTAGTTCATTACAAGTATACTTCCCAGCTAAATATACATACAAAACATGTCAGTTTATATTACTTCATTTCATGTGGTTATTACTTCATCAAATAAGTTATTTAGTTCATTCAATGTAATTATAAAGCAAAATATGCATACAAAACAAGTCAGATTATATTACTTCATTTCATTAGGTTATTACTTCATCAAATTAGTTAGTTAGTTCATTCAATCTTATTTCCTAGCAAAATATGCATACAAAACACGTTAGTTTATATAACTTCATTTCATGAGGTTATTACTTCATCAAATAGGTTAGTTAGTTCATTCAACTGTTATTTCTTCACAAAATATGCATATAACACAGTTAATAAAATTCATACAACACAATTAACTTCATCTCATGAATTAGGACTAGGTCATAAATTTATTTTTACCTTCTGGCATATGGATTTATTTGGCTTGCAATACTGAACACCAAACGAACTTTTCTTGTGTTTTGATTTATCCACCGGTTGTGATTTAGCTACTGACCTACGAGTATATTTGACGCCTACGTTGACCTTCCTCCGCTCTGCTTCATGAAATAATTGGACGAAAATCAGAAACCAAATTACAAACAGATGAAGTAAATTAGAATTTCAAAAACTATAAAGCTTCAAAAGAGTGTATTATTTGAGGTAGACGTTCTTCCAGAATGCAATCACCGTCGTTCACCTTCCATCGACGATTTTCTTGTGTCAACCATTAAAATCAGCGGCTAAAGTATTGTGCTTTGAAATCTGAATTATGAAGCAATGTTTCCAAATTATAAAGTAATAAATCACATTTAGAAGATGCGTATCATTTTATGCCACATAATTCAAATGAGTCCAGAAATGAGCTAGAAGCACACATTAACCACATAAATTCGAAAAAAATGAAAAATCAAATACTAAATTAATAGCCTCATGAAATGATGTAATAACCTCATGAAATGAAGTAATATCCTCATGAAATGAACTAAATCGATGATTTCTGTAGCCACACTTTTTGATATATTTCTCTTAATTATCAGAGAAGTAATGTGAAGTAATCTATCCTAAAGTAATCGATTTATGCAACAATCAAATGTTGAAGTAATCTCTCCTAAAGAAAAATCAAAGCCAAAAATCAAATGTGTATTACCTGAACCAGACGTACGACTAAAATGTAATAGGCGTCCTTCACCTTCGATCGACGATTTGCGTGTGTCAACCATTTCGAATTGACGCCGATTTCAGGTTAGGCTGAAGAGATGTCGATCTCGGGCGGATGGAGATTTCTGAATCGGCTGATGGAGATGTTGAATCGGGGATGATTGTTGTCGATTTCAGTTGAAATCGGCCGGAGATGATCGATGGATATGCTGAATCGACCGATGGAGATGCTGAATCGGGGATGGTTGTCACCGATTTCAGTTGAATCGGTTAGAGATGATCGATGAAGATGAAGAATTCTTGATTTTTCAGAGAGGTTTTCAGAGAGGTTTTGAGAGAAGAATAGGCGGGGTATGAAATGAGTGAATTTTTTGTGATCTACGAATTCTAAATTTTACCCTAATTATAAAATGACTTAAATACCCTCGTGTTGAAGTAATTTGTGTATGTAATGAACTACGGAAATTTTCACTACATCATCTCATCTCATCCACTAAAAACTAGATCTAAGGGCCCTAATTTGGTCTCTAGTTCGGTCTTTAAGACTAGATTTGTGAATAATGAGACTCTATATATATATATATATATATATATTAATATTATTTCAAAAGTTGGGACGATCGAATCTTGAAGTTTTCGATCAACAAATTTTTGGTCGATTAGACGAGCCTACAAGGTTTCATGCAATGTTTTAAAAATCGGACCGGACCGGCCGGTTCGATCGGTCGGACCGTGAACCGGTAGGTAGTCTGGTCCGGTTCACCCCTTTAAACCACCACTGCATTGAACCGCCGTGAACCGGTGGAACCGGCCGATCGGACCGGTCGGACCAAGAACCGGAAACCGGTTTTCTATTTTTTTTCAAAATTTTTTAAAATTTGTTGTTGGTAGAGGTTGAACTCATGACCTCTCTTCTAGTTAAGAAGACCTCTACCACTCCACCACATGAGCTCATTGAACAATTTGAACATTAAATATTTTTATACATTAACCATTAATTTTATCTAAAAAACTAATAATTCATTTTAATTTTATTATTCTTTAATATAATTGTTAATTATAATATATATAATTATCATCCTTTTTATTTTAATGATGCTCTACTTACCACCTATATTATTATTAGTACCATATAAGATTCATTAATTACTATAAATAAATTTTTTATATTACATACTAATTTATATACCCTAGCTATTGACATTAATGAATAATCTTATCTAAACTAATTAATAAGTACTTAATTCATATTTAATTATATATTATTTTACAAAATAAAATTTCTTAAATTAATATAAACATTATCTATTTTAATACGAGAAATATTAAATTTTTTATCTAGACTAACTAATATTAAATATATATATCTGAATATATTTACTAAATTTTAATATTATTTATATTTATACATCACTAATTATCTATAAGGTTTAATGTTTTGTGATATATTATTAATTGTAAATCATTTATTAAATTTAATATATTTTTATATATATTTGCAACAGTAAAACGGTTAGACCGGTGGTTCGACCGGTTGGACTGGTTGAACTGTGAACCAGTAACGTCGTCGGCTCGCTTGCCGGTCCGATTTTTAAAACATTGGTTTCATGTCTTAATTCCTAAATTAACACTAAACCAATGTCTTTGATGCTTAACCAGTTTATTATTGGACCCAAAAACGGGTAGGACCAATTTGGCATTAATGCAGGGATCCTAAAAAGTGAAATAAATTTATGAATATTTCTATTATGGGCCAATAATGAGTGAAGAGCTTTTGTCCAAAGCGAATCATTCATCAAAAATCTACTCTTTCGACTTCCCAAACCGACTTTATTTTATGATTTTTTTTGTCATCTCGAATTTTATTTGAGTATTAACCCTTTATATAATTTATTAGATGAAAATACTATGAAAGATCGAGATTGAAGAAAATTGTTTTTTTTAAATTTTATCGAAACATTATATGATTAAAATTGTTTAAATTATATTATACTCTATTATATTAACCCAATAGTTAAAGGTTGTTGATCGGATGACTGTTATTTCACTATTACTAATTAGAAAATCCATTTTATCATAGCATATATCATCTTAATATTGAATAAATCTCATCAAATGCAAGTATTACAACTTCATATCTCTATATTCCTACAAGATAGAGGATGCTCTTTGCATGTACATGAACACCAAATTGCAAAAGGGAATCAAAATTAATAAAAAAGAATATATCAAAAAAGGAGTATATATGTTGAAAATATTGGTACACGTACATACACCCTCACCGTGTGGTTCAACTTCAAACGACTCATTCATTTTCAACTTTTTCCCAATTGCATATTCCCCAACTTGGCCACAACACCCCACCCCCCTTATACCCTTTGTAGTACTACTATATAAGAAGCTTGCTTGCTTGCATGCAATCAAATTACCACCATCCCACAATTCTAATCCCCATCTATTTTCTTTCTAGATTTTAATTTGAGTGTTTTTTTTGGTGATCAATGGCATCCGGCTCACTAAGCGCACACCGTTCCAGTTCATGGACGCATCAAGAGAACAAGCTTTTCGAGAAGGCGTTGGCCCGGTTTGACACTGAAACTCCTGACCGATGGCAGAACGTGGCCCGGGCCGTGGGCGGTGGGAAATCGGCAGAGGAGGTGAAGCGCCACTACGAGATTCTCATAGAGGATCTTTGCCGCATCGATTCCGGCTACGTTCCCATTCCCAAGTATAAGAAAACCTCCATTTGAACAACATCAAAGAAAAGGTAATTATACTATTATTTTCAGTCAAATAAAATTAGGATTGCTATTTATACCTACTATGTTTTTTTTCAATTTTTATGGAAAAGGAATTTACTATACATGTTTCGTCGTTGTGTCATAAATCATAATTTTACATTACACTAATTTCCATTATTCATTACTAATATTATTTTCTTTTTATACAGAAGAGTAGAAATATATATTGTGTGAGGCCATGAGGGTATGTGAGTAATAAATATGTTTCTATAAAAAACAAACCAAAATATTCGGAATCTACCGGAATGAAAGCATGTCTTTTTCGTTACATATAACATAAGATGTATATTTGCGTATGATTTAATTATAATAATAGTAACTAATAAACTATTTTTGTTGTATTTTAGCAGGCTACTCAACCTTCTAAAGATGTGACGGGGAACCTGAGTTATTATAGAGCATTTGCAGTGAATTAAGAAAGAATGTATTTTAGTAGGATGATTATCATAGATCTCGTTTTGTTTTGTTCATGTAATATAAATTGGCAGCAAGCATGCTAATTTTTAATTGTAATTTTCACGCATTTCAAATAATATAGTACGGCTCTACTTATATGATGGATTTGATCTTCTTCTACATTATTCATTCTTTTACTTAATTGTCTCTCCATTTTAATTATTTATAATCATTTTCTCAAAATAAGTGCGAAAATAAAATGTCTCGCTTAGGATGAGACGGAAAAAAGTACTACAAAAATATATAGTATTAATGGTAACATGATTATATTACTCCAAAATAAAGGTATATACAGAAACAAAAATCAAATTCAATAACAAAATTTCAAACGAAAGGGTTAATTTTAAGAGCGAATAGTGGATATATATTTCTAAAGTTGGGACGATCGAATCTTGAATTTTCCGATCAACAAATTTTTGGTCAATTAGACCACCCTACAAGGTTTCAGGTCTTCCTAAATTAACACTAAACCCTTTGATGCTTAGTTGCTTAGCCAATTTATTACAACTACCACCTATTTTGTTTAAGTTTCATATCTAATTAGACATTTACGAAGCATTTCAAATTTAATTTAATTTAATTTAATTCAGTAGGATGGCTAAAAATTCATTCAATTTTTTTCATCTTAAAAGTTAAAACTGTACAATCTCTTCAGATTGGATTTGATATTGGGCTACTTATCAAGTTACATAAAAATGGCCGCTCCAGAAAAAAAAAGTTTCAAATCTAGACCTTTTCTCAAAACATCTTTTTCCCACTTCTTAATTTGATTTTTTTTTTTTGGCAGAAATGATTAATTTGATTGGAAAACAATTTAGAAAACTTAAATAGAGAATGAAGAAATGGATGGATTTGTCCCACTTCTTAGTTATATCTTATTGGCTGTCAATTTTATTAAATATTTGACAAACTATGCTCTAACGATGTTTATTATTATTATTATTATTATTATTATTATTATTATTATTATTATTATTATTATTATTATTATTATTATTATCCCATGTAATTTTTTGCTCATGGCTTTTTTGTTTGAAGAGATAATAGCAGGCCTATTTATTATGAAACAAATAAATCAAATGAAACTGAATATCTTTTTTGAAATATGCCTCTTTCCTGAACTAGAAAATATTTGACTATTTATGGAGTATCATTTTTATAAAACGAGTGCAGAAAATTGACTGAGCCTCCTAAAATGGGACAAGGGGAGTAGAAATCTACATAGAATGGTTAACGCATAAGGCAAAAAGTCTCGGATTCGAACCAACCATGGTACATATTTATATATACTATATGTTTCAATATTATAAATATAAAATTATTTTTTATATTTAGTCTTTAATAAGTAGTAGTAGTTTGCTTTAGCTAGGTTAGCCCGAAACATGAATATTTAGATTTTAGAGTTATAATTATAAAATTCTAATCCCATAAAATTTCACTCACATTAATCCGCACCTAATTGATCTTAAAAAACTTTAATTACGGATTATCCAAAAGTCGATGGTGTGGGTCGATTGAAATCTTTAATTATATAGAATCACTTTAAAAAAGACTGTAATAAGTTTTTAAATATATTCCATTGCACTATTGAGAATTTATTCTTGAATTGGGCCTAAAATCGGGCTGGACCAATTTGGAGAGGGAATGGACCTGATTTTAGCAGGGATCCAAAAGATGACAAAATCTAGGAATATTTATATGTTGGCCCAATAATGTGTGAAGAGCTTTTCTCCAAATCGAATCATGCATAAATATCAACACTTTCGACGTCCAAAAAGCGACTTTAATTTGTGAATTTTTCGTCATATAGAATTTTGTTTGAGATTTAACCCTTTAATGCAAGAAAATGCGTCATTATAAATTTATCAGAATATCATTACATGAATACATTTTATCAACACGTGATATTTAAGGGTGGTTGACTGCTGCTATTTTTCAGTATTACAACTTCAAAAATGCACTTTATCATAATAGTATTAGATTTATATTATCAATTTATCATAATGGAGTATTGAATATATTTCAATAACTTCACATCTCTATATTCCTACAAGATTGGAGGATTCTCTTTGCATGTACATGAGCAGCAAATTAAATTGTAAAAGGGAATCAAAATTAAAAATAAAAAAGTACTAGTATCTAACAAAAAAACTATATATGTTGAAAATATTGGTACACGTACATACATACATACATACCCTACCGTGTGGCTCTACTTCAAACTACTCATTCATTTACCAATTGCATATTCCCCAAGTTGGCCACCCCTCACCCCACCTCACCCACCCCCTAAACCTCTCTATATAAGAAGCTGGTTGCATGCAAGCAAAATACCACCATCCCACATTTCACTCCCTCTTCTATTTTAATTTGAGGCCAAACATTTCACTTTTTTAGTGTTTTTTTTGGTGCTCAAATTAATTTAATGGCATCCGGCTCACTAAGCGCACACCGGTCCGGTTCATGGACGCAACAAGAGAACAAGCTCTTTGAGAAGGCATTGACCAGGTTCGACACTGAAACTCCCGACCGGTGGCAAAACGTGGCCCGGGCCGTCGGAGGCGGGAAATCAGCAGAGGAGGTGAAGCGCCACTATGAGATTCTCATAGAAGATCTCTGCCGCATTGATTCCGGCTATGTTCCCATTCCCAAGTATAAGAAAACCTCCAATTAAAGAAGATAAAAGGTAGTACTATTATATATCTATATATATAGTTTTATTATTTGTATTTTTGTACTATTATATATCTATATATATAGTTTTATTATTTGTATTTTTGTACTATTATATATCTATATATATAGTTTTATTTTTGTTGTATTTTGGCAGGCTTCTAAAGATGAGAATGGGCACGTGAGTTATTATATATATTTGCGGTGAATTGGGAAAGAATGTTGGATCATTATTAACGCAGAAATCGCGTTTTTTTTCTTTAGTAATATAAATTGGCAGCAAGCTTGCTTATTTTTAATTGTAATTTTCACGCATCTCAAATAATATAATACGTCTCTACTTTACTTATATGGTGGATTTTGTCGTGTTTCTTTTTGTACAAAGCTTATGAGAATATTCGATATATCAATTACTTTAAATCTGTATGTAAATAAATGGTACTAGCATTACTTGTAAAAAATTTATAAATAACTGGTAATATTACGTGTCAAAAATTTTATAAAAAATTACTAAATTCAGTTATCTTGACTATTTTAATAAGATACTACTATTTTATAACTCTCCTCTAAATAAATACGGTATATAATTTTAAATTATCGAAATCAGTGTTATGCTTGCATTGCATTAAAATATATATTTTATTACAGTAAAAGATATGTATAGAAAAAATCAAATTCAATAAAAAAAAAATCCAAAGGGCTAATTATAAGACGACGAATGGTGGATGTATATTTCTAAAGTTGGAATGATCAAATATTGAACTTCTCGATAGACAAATTATTGGTCGATCAGACCACCGTACTAGTTCTCTTGATTTCCTAAATTAACACAAAATCAATATCTTTGATACTTAACAAATTTAATTAGTCCTCCCTTCCTCTCTAAAATTTGTCACATATTTCCATTACGCCAGTCTCACAAGTCACAAAGTTTCTCACATTTTACTTTTACTTCCTATAACTTTTTATAGTGGACCGCACATTCCAATAATTCACTTCCATTCACATTTTATTAGTATAAAACTAGTTAAAATGGAGTTTATAAGAGTGTCCACAGTGGGGGAGCCGCGGCCCGTGGCTCGGGTGCGCGGCCCCCACTGCAGAGAGCCGAGAATGATGGCTAAGGGCTGAGAGCCACGAGGGAGCCGCTCGCGGCCTTCACGCGGCTGAGCCGTGTGAGCCGCGGGCCATGTTTCGCGGCTGGGCAGCGATTTTTAATTTTTTTTTTTGTTCCTTTTTTTTTATTAGATACACCCCATTTTTCCTCCATCTTCTACCCCAATTCAAACACCACTCTCTCCAATCTTTCCAATCTATTTTACTTCAACTTCTGAAATATGAACTCCGACGATGAACGGTTCCAAGAAGCGGTAGATCTGGAGTTCCAAAACCTGGTTGCAGCGGTGCAACAGGAAGCTAACGTTTCGAGCTCAGGTATTGCCATGGAGCCCCTACAGATGGTGCACCACGTACTAATGAATACTTGATCCAGCGGTACACGGATATGCGGAGCCAAATATCGCATACATCACTGCAGGCTGTTATGGTTGAAAATGTCTGGAACCATAGAAGGAGCGCTGCATAGTGATATGGGTTTTCGGGTTGTTGTTTTTAAAGTATAAAACTTTCGTTGTATAATTTTTCTATTTTATTAATATAATACAACGATGTTCTTGTTACACTTTTTTTTGGTTAGGTTGTGAAATTTTTTTTAGTTACAATCCAAATTATTTTATTTAAATTAAATTTATAAATATAATAAATTATAGGCTAATAAAATTTATTGTACTTAAATTAAAAAATGTCATCAAAAAAAGCAAACAAAATTAATTTTAATTTTGGAGAGGGCCACATTTCGTGGCCCTTATTATTTTTGGGTTTTACCATTGTGGAGAGCCACATTTGGTGGCCGGGCCAACTTTGGTGGCCTTCAAGGGCCACCATTGTGGACACCCTAAGAGTATGACTTATATTCCACTAAATTTTTAATTTACTTTGCATAACATTTCTTGAAACTCGCATCGGGTCAATATGTGACAAACTTTGCAGAGACCGAGGGTGTATATCTTATTGGCCTTTCATTACATTTCCAGTGACGTCTCACAAATAGCAAATTGTGACATTATTTTGTGGGCGGAGGGAGTATATCCTCTTTGCTGTCAATTTTTAAATCTTTGACAAAATAAGCTATAGAGATGTTTATTATTATTATTATTATTATTATAGAAAATCCGGTGTGATTTTTGAGCTCATGATTTATTTGTTTGAAGATATAATACGATGAAGTAGTAGTCCTAGTTTTTACGAAACAAATAAAGCAAATGAAATTGAATATCTTTATTTTTTATTTAGTTTTGGCGGGTTTTAAATATTGTAATTTGGTCCTTCAATTATCGGAAATTACATTTTCGGATGAAGATTTATGTATAGTAACTTTAATGGAAATAAAAAATTTCCAAGCTGACATGGCAGCTCGACCCCAGCCAGGGGCTCTGCCCAAGGGGGGGCTCGTGTATGGAAGAGGAGTTTTTTAATTAATGTACTTTTTTTAATTATTGTACTTTTTAATTTTGATATTATTATTGAGTTTTTCCGTATTTGTGTCGTAAATTTAATTCCATACTTTTGTGTGATTGTTAATTATTTGTTTTTTATAATTTTGTTTATTGTGGCTAGGCTATGGCTGGACTATTGTTTGTCCAGTTGCTTGTCCTGATGATGTGGCAGGAGGAGTTTTAGTGCTGATGATGTGGCAGGAGGAGTTTGTGGCTAGACTATGATTGGGCTATTATTATTGTGGATGCTCTTATTACCATCAATTGATCAAGCTATAAAAATATTGCATTATTTTTAGGCCCACAAACTTTGCCAAAGTATTATTTTAGGTCCGTAAACTTTGAAAATATCATTTTAGGTCTGTCAACTACAAATTAATATCATTTGAGGTATTTTGAACTTTTTCTGGACGAAAATGCCCTTAAGGCCTTCAAAGGGCAATTTGGACAATTCTTTCGCCACTCATCTTGCGCCAGAGACCTATAGTCCAACAATTTTTAACGGCAAATTTTTATATTTAAATTTAATTTGGATGGTAATTGATATCATTCTGAAATTCATATAAATAATACTCCGAATGACAATCCAAATTAATAGCTATCCAATTTCAAAACAAATAAACTAAATATAATTCACAAATCACCTATAATAAGTTCTTAAAATGCAGTTTAGATTAAAAAAAATAAAATAAGTATCTAAGTCTCAATTCACTATCCCTATATAATTGGTCATCTAATAATTGAAAAATGTACTATTTTTTACGGTAAATTTTAATTATATTTAAATTCAATTTGGATTAAACAGTAGTAAAAAAAGTTGTTGGACTCTAGGTGTTTGACGCAAGATGAGTGGCGAAAGAATTGTTCAAATTGCCCTTTGAAGGCCTTAAGGGCATTTTCGTCCGAAAAAAGTTCAAAGTACCTCAAATGATATTAACTTATAGTTGACGGATCTAAAATGATATTTTCAAAGTTCACGGACCTAAAATGATATTCCGGCCAAGTTCGTGAACCTAAAAAGATGTTCCCTCTTTTCTATTTTCCTTCGTAAGTATTTTCAAGAATTAAATAAAATAAAACCATCTAATCAAAAAGAAAAAAAGGGAATACTATTACCAACAAAATATAATTCTATACATAGATGAAATCGTAATACTATTTTTTATCTCACAAAGTATATTTAATTAGCAATATTAAGAACCTGCACCTGCACTGATATAATAATACTAGTAGCTAGTACATTTCACTATTGTAAATTTTTCCTTCAAAAATACCATCAGTACATAGTTTGATAATGCCACGTCACATACAATATTTATTTATAGGGACAACTTTCGTCCAACATTAGCGAATCACCATCTAATACTGTATGATTCTTAAATAGTACTACAAAAATAAATAAAACTAAATACGTATATATATAATTGCTTCAATTGGATAGGTTGCCTTCTTCCATCTTTTATTTAATCTCTTCATATTAGTTACCTGCATCACAACAAATAATACCCATTATTCCCAAAAATTACAAGAATCAAACAACAAAGGAGATTTGAAGTGTAAACTATATTCTGCATGCATGGAATATTCGAGAATTCATGCAAAGGCAAACAATTAAGAACGTGCTCAAATTGTGTTTGACACTAAATAGAAATCAAAATTGCACGTGACAATGCTATATTAGAACAAATTATTTCTAAGTACTTCAACACCACCACTAGAATTCGATTGCAAGATCTTAGATTAATTGAATGGGAACTAGATATTAGAACAAATTACATGCATGAAGCTGGCCTACCTGCCTTTGTGTCCACGAGCACAAATTATTAATAACAACATAGTTTTTTGTCTAATTATTTACATACAAAATCAATTACTTATCTTCATTATCACCAACCAAGTTCATTAATTACCAATGATGGAGAAAATGCCACATTTCACTCTACTCTATCTACCAATGTGGTCACATAAAAGACACACAAAACATATACTGATAACACAAAACACAAGACTGATTATGGATACCTTAAATTCGTTCATCTCGTGGTCCGATAGTTTGGGAATGGGACTTTCCCACTCTCAATGTATTTGATATCCTCAACAAGGATGTCATAATGCCTCTTCACCTCCTCCGGCGTCCGGCCCCCAATAGCCCGGGCAACGTTGGCCCAACGGTCAGGGGTATCTTGGTCAAAAACGGCCAAAGCCCTCTCGAAGGCCTTGTTTTCTTGGGCAGACCATTTGCTGCTGCTGCTGCTGCCCGAGTGAGAGATTGAGGTCGATGCCATTTTGTTTATGAATGGAAAAGTGATGAATTCAAAAACAATGGAAATAGGAAGAAACAAGAAAACAAAGAGGCTAATAAAGAGGTCAAGTGTAGTACTAGTATTGTTTTTGCTGAGGGAGTGGGAAATGGTATGGTGCTTATTTATAAGCTTCATATGGTTAGGGGGTGTAGTGGGGTGGGGTGTTGATACAACTGGCCTATAAACTTGGAAAATCTTGAAGAATTTAAGTGATTTGTCTAGTTAAGAACCACAATTGAAGCAAGACAAAGGACTATTACAACCTTTGAAGAATCTGCACATATAAAATGTACCAAGAGAATACAATGTCATCCCACCTCTTAGTTAATTAATCGCACCTTCTTTTGTACCTAGCTTTGATCACAAATTATGGATAGCATCTTCTTATATCAAGTGCAAGAATGTGGCTTCTCATACCTAATTCAAGAAAGGTGTGAAATCTTGTACATGCTAAATTGCTAATTCAGCTAATTAATTGGTTTTTGTTTACTTGCATTTTGCTTACTTCCCACTAGGCAAAAATATCTACACTCCAAAAAGAAAAACAAGAAAAATACAAAATCAAATTATATGGTACACAGACAGCAAAATTTGTCAAGACAAACATCACAAGATTTAAAAGAGTGAAAGAAGAGTGGGCTCATCCAAGACATTGTGAGGGTCTAAAACCATACAAACTAGTACAAGAGTTTCATCAAAACAGAATGTACTTGAATGCAATTTGTTTCTCAAAAATTAGTGCAGAAATTGATCATATTTGAATTATTGATCCCTTTATTTTCTTGAATTTTTCTCTGCTTTCTACGTCGTCGACTTACAATGATTGTGTTAGTTTTGTAGGGTGAACAAGGCATGTCGAAAATTTCCATATTTTTTCGACATAATAAAATTAATATTCTTATCTCCAATTTAACACAAAAAAAGATCTGTGATATTTGGACTCCATGCATATTTTGTTTGATTCATTTTGCCTTGGAGGGGCCTCAATTGCATCCCAAAATCTTCCAAAACTTTGGTAGAGTTTGTTGTGTTGAATATATTCTACAACCTTATAGAGCCATAGAGATGATAAAAATCAGAATTTGGAGGTTAGTAGAAGCACAAATCTGCAATCTCTGGCTATGTCTAAGTCACCACCGTTCGTTGTTTTTTTATTTATAAATATCTTTCCGTTACTCGCCCTGAAAAATTGGTGAATTTTTTTAACAGAGATAAACAAGGATAGAAAAGAGTAGAAACATGATTTGTTTTTTTCTCTAGTTAGGTGTTATTAAGGAACATTGTGTTAAGTGATTTGCTTGTTTATAGCATTATATTGAGGTATATATGGAATGACTGGGAAGTTATAGTAATTAAATCATTGTTTAGTGGAAACATACTTAGTAAATTTGTTTCTACTTTTACATATATATATCTCCATCATAATATGTAAAATGTGATATTCTTGATGTGTAACTGAATCAACTGTATACACATACAAGAAACTCTCTTTTATGGAATATTGCAAAAGCCAAAAGGTACGCGGAAGATAAGGTTTTTTTTTCGGTCTCTATGGACCAAGTTGGATTTTGTTTTATTGGTATCTAACAAAGCCCAAAATCTTGTTAATGGATTATTACATATAACAATTAAATACCAAGCAATTAAATGTGAGAGAATCAGAAAATTACATATTTGGCAAACTTTGGCAGCATAAAGCAATTGTTCATTTCTTGCTAATTTATATTATTGAATGGAATATTACAAGTTGCAAATATGCTATGGGAATTTGAGGCTATCACCAATCATAGGCTAATCGACAATGATTATATGATAGTTACATATGCGTATTGAGAGGCAAAGGAATCTTTCAAAAGGTGAACTTTCTCCAAAATTTGTAGATACAATCTTTAACTACGTCTCACAAATTCCATTTTTTTAAAAAATTATTACAACATGTGTGCATGCATATATCATCAATTTGAATCTGGCTGTCACGCTCGAGAATTTTGTAGGATGGTCCATATTCTTTCAACTTCAAATTAGAATCTCATTAGGGGCCTTGTTTTAATTTTTGGAGAAAATAACGTAGATTATTCAGATTAGAATTCTTAATTAAATCAAGCTATTTTCGGAATCCACTTTAATTAAACTTGTTGAGTTTTGAAGGTGAAAAATCGGTTTGTGAAATTAAAGCTAGTCTTTACATATAATATATATATATATATATATATATACACGACTATTGGAATTGAATGTTGAAAAATTGTATTGATTGGTGAAAAAGATATTTTTGAAGGAATGAGATTCGAAATGGCAAACTTTATAGGGAGGTTGGAGTCGTGGAAGCTTAATTTCGTTTCAATAAATGAATATTCATAGGTTGAGATATGTGGCTAGTGACAAAAATAAATTTGATACGATATGATTGGAATAGTCGTGTGTACCACAAGAGAGAATATGAGGCAAGAGTTTTGGCCCAGAATAACCTTATGATAGTTAGCAATAGCATCATTGTGAATAATTTTTTAGAGTAATTCGGAAGCAAAATATATAGGACAAAAAATGAGAATATCTTGAAATGTAATTAATAATTTTTCAGAAATCTAAAAGGTGCAACCCTTATTTTTCAAAAAAAAAAGAAGTTAAAGTTCTTATATACAAAGGGATATAATATTCATAATTGAATTGTGCGGTTTTCGTGTTTATACAATTGGTTACTTATGAGAGATTTTTAGACCTTGCATATTTGAGTGCAGTTTTTGGAGTGCTCAGAATTCAAGGGCTGTGCTTTAAGTTTATCCTCATGTCACCAACGAGTACTACAAATTTCTTGTATTCGAAATTATATTTGGAAATTTACATAATTCAAAATTCAAATCCATGTGATATTAGGTTCCTATCTCAAAAAATATCACGCGTGTGAGTCGGGCTTCACCAATGGAATAATTTTATCTCACCAACAACGAATGTAATAATAATTTTAACCTCAAGTATTCCTTCTATTATTAAATAAACACCTCTCATCACGAATATAAAAAAATGAGCACACATTGACTGAAACAATATAAATATACATCTGGTGGTGATTTCAAGCCAGAGATTTTACTAGTATATAACTTTCTAATGAAACTGATGAATATGTGACATTTTTCCCAAACACGAAATCTTCGCACCGGTCAACTTCAACATATTTTCAAGTTGAATAGTAAACTTTTTAGCATATTATTTTCATTCTTTCTCACTTATATGACCAATAGGACAGAATATTTGCTCCACTTGCAAGACCAAAGCAATTATTGGAGTTAGTAGTAATATAAAAGGGGCGGACGCATAAATTTTTGTCAGTAAGGGCTCTATAATGCTGCACATAATTTTTTATCAGTAGCGGCTTCACTATACTGTTCTCTTTATTAGTGGCGGACGCAGAAATTTTTTCAAATACCTTTATTTATTTTATATAATCAAAATGTACTTTATTTTAAAAAATTATTTTTTCTTATGTGTTCCACTTTTCTATTTTATAATGTCTCATATTAAATATTTTATTTTATTTTATCACGGAGTAGTACTGTTTTTTTTAATACATCTGCACAATGCATCATATTAACTCATTCTACTCATATTTTATTATAAAATTAATATATAAAATAAGGATTCTCATTCCAAATTTTGTAAACTAACTTTTCTTTATATTTTTTAAAATATATACCGAAAATAAACGATAGATGTAAAGCATATTAAATATCGCAATCACAAAAACTATAAAAATGCATAAACAACTCTTTTTGAAAAAAAAATTAATCAGCAAATACCTAATCAAAAGAATGAAACAATTCATATATACACATTCATTTTTTTATTCACAATTTTTCATAAAGAATGATAAAAATCATATTTTTTTTGCATACTTTAATAAAAAATGAACTAAGTAAAAAAAATTAAACTACACACTAGGTGGGGTCATGTGTGGAAGTAACTGAGCCACCTTTACGTCAGTCTTTGACCTTTAACATGACCAAAACAAAGAAATGAAATTTAATAATGATTATATTATAATATTGTTATTCAATTTTTATTGGACATGTATTCGTCGTCTTTTTTAAAAAATCTGGAAAGTGGAAACGAATTCTTGTTGAGTTCTCTGTAACTTTAAGAAATATCATTTCAGCCCTTCTCATCCTCCCGTTTCCATTGATTTAATCTTCGTGGCACTAACTTGGTAAGGGCTAAACTCAATTTTTTAAAATTTCAAAAAATTTGTATATAGAAAAATAATTAAAAAGACATTTGGGTAAAGGCTTAAACCCCACCCCCGTTGTCAGTGTGTCTGCCCTGAATATACAATGTACTTTCATTAATGCTAAACTCAATTTTTTAAAATTTCAAAAAATTTGTATATAGAAAAATAATTAAAAAGACATTTGGGTAAGGGCTTAAACCCCACCCCCTTTTGTCAGTGTGTCCGCCCTGAATATACAATGTACTTTCATTACTGTTAAACTCAATTTTTTAAAATTTCAAAATATTTGTATATAGAAAAATAATTAAAAAGACATTTGGGTAAGGGCTTAAACTCCACCCCCTTTGTCCGTGTGTCCGCCCTGAATATACAATGTACTTTCATTACTACCTCTAACAAATATCATAACTTTATTGGATAAACTCCAATGTAAAAACTTCAATATAAAGGAGAAAATTACAAATGATGTTAGGAGGGCTTGAACTTGGCACTTCATACAATAATATCTAAGCTCCTTACCGCTAGGACAAAGGCTCTGGACTTCTTATATTTCTAGGGTGGCCACATTTGAGGTGCACATACTCCTCACAATTCCATAACTTAACCAAATCATTATCCTTTTTTCAAAAGCCAAAATAATCCTCACAATTCCATAACTTAACCAAATCATTATCCTTTTTTCAAAAGCCAAAATAAGGCATCAAACTTCTTTACAAAATATTTTCCATCAATCCCCACTGTGTTTTCTCACCATCGAACCAAAGGTTATTGATATTTGTTGATAGGAAATTAGCACATATAATCACAAATATAAAATAGATGACCACATAAATTTTTTATACGGTTCGATATGATGTGTATCAATGAATGAGGCAATATCAAGCAAAGAATTAGATTATGTAATTTTTTTATGCAAATTACAATGAGAGAACAACTATATATATGGGCAACATATAGAGTTCTAATCCTAGTAATACTAGGAAACAAATCCTAAGAAATATTTTTTATGCCCTAGTCTACGTGAGCAATTCTATTTTGGCACAAGAATTTTAAGTAGTGTATAGTTTGATTAAAGTAAGAAAAAAATAAAGTAGAGTAAGATAGAGAAGACAGTTAATTATTATCATAAATTTCAGTAGCAAATTTGATATCAACCGGGAGTGTCGCGTGTCCTCACCCAACCGGGTGGCTCGAGGGACGGCAAGCTACCCGCCCATGTAAAGCTTGTTGGCGAACAAGGGGTCATCCAATGGTTTAGGATTTAGTACTATTGAAATTGATTGTGCAGCTTGTAAAATCTATTTAGATGTAATATGCATACCTATTTGATGACCCGAAAATTTGACTGGGTGTGTAGTGTAGCTAGTAAAATCTCTTTAGAAACTGCTTAGGCCATCCACATCCCTATCTCAATGTCGTCTCAATACCGTCTCATATCTACACTATTCATGGGCCCCACTGCACTTTTTACTCTATCTCTTAGCTAAGAGACAGCACCTGCAACCACTCCTCTCTTAACTATCTCATCCCTTAGCTATTCATTCAATTTCATTTTTTATTTTTATTTCCAACAAATTCAATTAATAAAAACACACTTCATTAAATAAAAGAAAATTACAATATAAAATCCTAAAAAAATAATAAAAAAAGGACATAATTTAAAATACTAGAAATTAAAAATTGCACACTTAAATTATAAAAACTACTTCGCCGGCGAATCATCCCCCGAAGACGGTGGCGGTGCAACCGTTTGAGGCGGAATACCAAGTTGCCTTGACAGATACGCAATACCGGCAAGATGGGCTTGATATTGGTCAGGCGTCATGCGGGAAGTGTCCACCATCGTGGCGGTGAAGTACATGGACATTAGGGAGGCCGGCGGCCCTTGGGAGTCCGCTTGGCTTGATTCGCCTCGGCCCCTCCCTGCTCGAGCTCTAGCTGGCTTCGCCGCCTTGTTCCCTTGCGGCCGACGTCGTGTACCGGAGGAGCCCCCTGCATCGGATGTCGGGAACTCAACCTCTTGTGAGGCGTTGCCTTCCCCGCCCTCACTAGACAAGTATTGGTAACCCGTCGTGTGCTTCGTGCGTTTCGAGCTCGAGTCCGTGCTGGACTGGACACCGCCAGCCCACCTATCAAGCTCTTTGACCGACTGTCAAACATCGGCATGTTTGAAATCTTTTTGGGTGTCGGATTTAAAGATTCGCAAAGCCGCTCTCAGAATGTCGGCTCCACTGGCTCCGCTTTGGTAATTCTCCGCTTCACGCTTGTAGATCCACAAAATAGTTTGACATCTTTGTCGGTTAGCTTAAAATGACTGCGAAGCATCTTCAGGTTACGGCGGAAGGTCCCCTTCGGCCTTTGCTTGTTGTATACGTCAGTGACCTTATCCCAAAAACACTTGCGGGTTTGTTGATTCCCGACGACGGGATCGTACGAAGTGCTGATCCAAGCGTCGAACAAAACCATCGTCTCCGCGGAGCTGTATGGATGACGGCCTAGGTCCTCTGCTTGCTCGTCCTCCTCCTCTTCCTCCTCGTTTCCGGATCCGCAACTGGAAGAGCTTCACCGCCCCGTCCTCCTCCTCTACTGGCTCGTCCTCCTCCGTCTCCTCCTCTTCTAGCTCCAGTCGGAAGGTATTCCAGAGTGTGTTCCTCGGGAATATTCTCCCTAATTTGGGATAATCCCTGCGTTTGCCCATACCTCGGGGCGGAGGGACGATAGTATGCATCAACTGGAAAAGATGGTGTTTGGTACGCCGGCGTCAACGAGCCTTGGGTGCCCGGCGACGAACCGGAACCGGAAGCACCCAAAACATTGTACATGGCCCCCCAGGAGACAAACGCGTTCAAGTCGAAGCCGCCCTCGCCGCCGGAGTTTCCGTCACCGGACATTTTTCCAGAAATTGGAGAGGAAATAGAGATGATGTAATAGTGATAGAAGAAAAAAAGATGAGAGATAGTGTGTTCGTGTGCAAAATGAAAGAGGTAATGAGAATATTTATAGAATAAAAAAAGAAAAATAAAATAAAATTAAAAAATTTACCGTTTCAAACGGTAATATTACAGTTTAAAAAATTTTAGTTTTTAAATATTTTTTTTGGAAAATCGATTTTTTATAAAAAATTATTTATTGCGTCAGCATGACGACGTTCACTCGCAGACCGACGAGTGGGCGTCACGCCTCGCGCCAGAGCTCGTCAGCTTCATCGAGGCGGATGGCCACGGGACGCGACGAGAGTGCCGCATTGATGTCTCGATGCGGGAAGAGACTGAGCCCGCATCCAGTGGCATATTTAGGTGGGAACAAAGGGGTACAATTGTACCCCAAAACTCATTGTATTAATACTAGTTTTAGTGCATATTTAAGTAAGTTATGTTTGGTCCAGTGGCAACTCGTCATTACTATCTAATGTCTCGTGTTTGATTCCTCAAAGCAGCAGACTTAATTCTTCTCATTTTTAATTTTCCTTTTGTTATGTTTTGTAGTTATGTTTGTACTTCCATGAAGTTATACTACTAATTAATTGAGCTGCTATTTTTTATTTTTGCACTCACATTTTCTTTTTTCTTTTTGTTATGTAATTATTTACACTCGTATTTTCTTTTCTAGATATTAGATAATATAGTGAGTATGTTTTAATTATTTTTATTTTTCATATTATGCTATTATTTTTTTAATTGTTTTGATCTGTAATATTGTACCATATTTCTTTTATCATTTATGTAATATAATTTGTAGTAAAATTCATAATTCAAATAAAATTATTTTTACTTTTTTTAATTGCTTTATTTTTTATATTTCTATTATTTTTATTATACAATTCGTACCTCAAATAAAAATTATTGGTATTTTAAATTATTTATATATTTAATGTTATTTTATTTATGTCGTAATTATTTATTATGAAATTCGTACCCCCAAATCATAAATCCTGGATACGCCACTGCCCGCATCGAGCGATGCGGGTGCTCTTAGTACTAACGCATAATTAACTGCTGTCATTAGTTAAGTAATCTGCATATGTCTAGAGTTATTACTTTTGAAGATTATGAAGACTTGCTGTTCTTGTATAATTGCTATCTTGATATGAAATATAATTCTGTCATCTTAAATTCAAAGTCACATTATAATATTTCATTATTTTGAGTTCAAAATGATTTGATATCTTATTTTATTTATGTTCAATGAATTGAAAATTGATACTGTGAATCTTCAATTTTCAGTGTTAATTAGTATTTCCCTGTAATTCTTACTGTAAACGAGCGAGACATATCAGAATTTTTGGGTCTTAATTTTTCCTTGGGTTAATATTTATTTATGTTCAGTTAAATGTACCAGTTGAAATTTGCATCTTAATTCAATGAAAAAATTTCAGGCAAATCTCAAAACTCAACCGGTAACAAAAATAGAAAATACAATATTCAATTAGAATATCAATTCACTTCATTCATCAGAACGTTGTAAAACTTCAATTTGACACAGCAACAGAAATCCAGTAACCAAAGACCCAAGGAACAAATCACTTATAGCGGAACACCGTGACAGAACAAGTAACCAAACAGCAAGGGAAATTACTAATAAGGAGTCGCAACCTAATACTTATTCCCTCCAGTTTCCATCAGATCCACCCCTGTATGAAGAACGCTCCCCACCGTAACCGCCACCGTCACGGCGGCCATAGCCTCCACCATTTCCTCCATAACCACCGCCGTTGCCTCCATATCCGCCGCCGCCTTCACGACGTCCGTAACCACCGCCGTTGCCGCCTCCATCACGGCGAGGTCCACGGAATCCTCCGCCTCCACCTCCACCTCCGCCGCGAGACTGTGCCTCGTTGACGGTAATACTACGGCCGTCCAGATCCTGACCGTTCATCGCGTCGATCGCATCCCTCATCGACTGCTCTTCGTTGAACGTCACAAATCCGAATCCCCTGGACCTTCCAGTCTCACGATCGTTGATGATCTGCATAAAACAATCGAATCCAGACAAATTACAATCAGATCTACCAAAATACACCACAGATCTGGATTTTAAAAAAAAACTGAAAAGCGATTATTCAATCTTCGACCCTTCGATAGAAAAGAGGAAGATAGAACGTACCGTTCCAGAAGCTAATTAGTAACAGAAACAGTAACAGTAGCAGAGAGTAACAGAGTAACGGAAACAGATCAAATGAGATAGAAACGATGGATTGGGATCCGATCTCCTCGCAAACAGACCTTCGAATCGATGACTTGGCCGTACTGAGAGAAAGCTTGCTCGAGCGATTGCTCAGTAGTGGCCCACGCCAAACCACCTACGAAACATCTGAATTCAACATCAGCGGAGGCCATTTCTAGAGAAACTGAAGAACTGAAACGATGATTCGAGAAGGAAAATAAGAGAGCTGATGGAGAAGAGTGAGGGTGAGGACGATTTATATAGGCGGAGATTGCTAAGCTATTGGGGTTGGATGTGAGTCAGTTTGCCCAACCATGATTAAGAAGCGTGTGTGGGGCGGCTATTATATGAATAAAAGAAAAATAAAGTAATATTACAAAATAAATTACCCCTAAATATATTGCATATTGTTATTTAAAAATGTCGATTATTAAAAATTACTGCTATAGCAGTAACGCATTTTTTTTATATTTAATTTCAAAATTAAATGTAAATTTTAATCATTATTATATTAATATTCTATTTATATTTCTTAGGACTGAAACCAATATTTATGAAAGTAGTAAATTTTAAGGTATTGATTTAAGAAACTATGGTTGAAGGGTGGTTAGTGGAGATATTTTCTTACCTGGGGCCCATGTCACGTGATGAGCATGGGGATATTGGAAAGAAACGGTAGATATTTAAGCCGTACCAATATAATGGAATATTATCTTTTATAGACTTTTATTAAAGCGTTTGGGTGTATCCAGCAATATATTCCGAGTATTGTTTATTCATTTCCCTTTTTTGCCTTAGAATTTCTTATTTTGAAATGCTTTGTTGACTTTGACTAATCATTTACTAAATAGTCTTGCCAATGAATCTTACGAATTTAATACAAAAATAATAAAATATAGTAAAAAAGTTAATGGAAAAAGCTGATAGGCTATGATAATTTTATAATAATAAAATATGATTAAACTAGTTTTTAAATGTGGATCCATTTACTTCAAAAATAAATGAGATAATTATATGTAGAGGGATGAAAGAAGAAATGTGAAATAATTATTCCCAAATAAATAAAGTACTATCTATTAGTTGTAGGTGGACAATTAAGAGATAGAAATGAAAAAAATAGCATCACATATTACTAAGATGGTAAAGAACTCATTTTTTTAAACTAACCAAAATAAAAGGTCTATAGATTTTGGATTGAGTCAATGCTTTTTATGACTAATATTTTGGATGAAATTTCGTATCTTTTTGTAGTAGTAAAGATATTCAAGTGAATTTCGTGAGTCTTTATATGGTTTTTTTCTTAGATTAAGAAGCATAGTTTTGTTATAATTTCAATTTGCAAAATACCGTGTTCACATTTATACTTTATTTAGAATTTTACAGCAATGACTGCCCATTTATACTATCGTCCATTATCGAGATCCTATTGCCACTTTTGCATTTTGAGGTGATTAACTAATTTTGAATTCCTTTTTTTGTTGTTCTCTATCATTATTTTCCAATTTTGATTTCCCTTTCTGGTTTTTATTTAATTTGCCACACTTCATGTGGAAATAATTCTCAATAAGCGATCATATTTTCTTTTGCAATCTTACATGTGTTTATTCTCACGATCTCTTATGCCAAATAATCATTGGAGGTAATTAGATAATCATTTTTTGTACAGCTATATTATTTCAAAAATTTTCTATAGTTCGAATTTTACTGTATAATCAATTACACGGTACAATGCTTGGAAGTCCGAAATGTATAACTTCAATTTCTCGTACCAATTAAATACTAGAGAGTAACTTTTTGAAAAAAAATATTCAATAATCATTGAAACTTTAATTATTATTTTTTTTATTGAAATAATATTTGAGGACTTGAAGCAAAATTGGAAAATGAAAAGATTCTTATCGATGATAGACTATATAAATAAATGGTATTTTTAAATGGTAAAATAGGTGTATTCGTTAAGATATGGGCTATAAAAAGCCCAATCATTAAATGATCCAACTGGTAAACAAGCCATTTGCCACCTTTTCACTTCTGGTTAAATGGGCCAAGTCAAGTGGCTTTTGACATATCGAACGAATTGAGCATTATACAAATTGTTTTGTAGAATGAAAATTTGTTATTTGTCCGTAATCTTAAAATTCTAATTTTGAATATCAACTTTTAAATTTGTGTGTTAATTATTAAATTTGGGAATTGGAATGATTTTACATTCAACATATATTAGTGATCACGTCACTAATTAATTGGCGTGGTATTTCCGGACAAGAATTAAAAAGATGTTGCATTAGTACTTATCAAAACTACATTGTTTTGGCTGAAATTGCAATTAATCTAAATGTTTTGCCGTGTTAAATTGAGAGTTCATATAAGACAGAGAGAGAGAGAGGTGATTATATGCAACGAGTAAGGGTTGTTGAAGAAAAGTGAAGCATAATTGAATTCTTCGATGGCTACATCTTCTTCATCGTCCACACCAATTCATTGAACCCACGTAACACACGAATATTAACCGGAACCTTTCGGTCCGTAAACGAAAATTGGCCCGGCTCACAAATACGCAAGCCCTCTGCTCAACAAGTCAAGCCATAGGCATTGTTTTGTGGGCATGTGTCAAGCCCGGCCTGTGATTCCCCTACATGTTTTAAAATCCAGCCCGGCCCATGCCACATCTAACTGCCTATTTTAGATAAAATAAAATGTTAAAAAACTTAATAATGCTTACGAATAATAACAAAGAAAAAATAATATTGGACAGCAATGCATATACATGAACTCAAATAATTATTTATTAGGTACATATGTCCTATTTAATTGACATAATTATAGTTTTAAACGTCAGATTACATTCAATTTTACACATAAATTTGGACCCAATAAGACAACCAAGAATTACAAAGCAAAATTCAAATATTACTATTTGGGCCTGCAGCATTTTATTTAGATTTTCGGAAAAAGGAAAAACACAAATGCTTAGACAAAATGTTACCATGTCCGTAAAAATGATAAGAATATGCATTAAAAAGGAATGTTAAAAATCATAAGTATTTCTAGGATTAACACTTAGTAGAGTTAATTAGTTTCCCTTTTTATTTGAATGAACAGGATATTATGATATCCGAATTAAATGCCTTGTTTAGGTAAGAGGCGAATTTGTTATCCTTGTTGTGTGTACTACTTTATTTTTTCCTATTTTGGACATTGTTATTAATTTTATTATTTGTAGCCATCTTCGTGAAAAAAATTTTATAATAGACATTTGGGAATTTGGATATTATGATATCAAATGGACGCATTTTGAAAATTTATAATAATATACTAGAAATATTACATATTATAAATGGACAGACTAGACTGTCTTGCGAAAAGTGGTAAAATGAGAAAACTAATGTAAAATAAGTCAAATATACCACTAAATAGATAAGCCTTTGTACAATATATGTGGTGATATTTTTTCATGAGATATGCAATCTTAATGGTCCAAAGACCTATTTCTATTTCGTAGTCCACTCTTTAAAGTTTAAAAGGAGTATATAACTTTTATCTAATTATATAATTTTGTTTTTTTGCAAAAACAATAAGGACAATAGTTTCTTTTATGCGTAATAGCACTTACTCTTTCTATGACAACAATCACCTATGCAATAGGAGTATTAATTATTTCAAGTATTACTAAGTGCTGCTTTTATGAAATGGATCAAAAAGCCATGATATGAGTTTGGATAAAATTAGAATAGGTGTTAGTCAAATTTGGGTCGGATTCGGGTAGGATTCAGACTAACCCGCATGTGTGCATGGTGGGCGCGCCGCGCGCTCACTTCAATTTTTATATTTGTATCACGTCAATCAATTTTTGTATAAATGTAATAAGAAAATAGTAGTGTACAAGATGTTGAATGTTTGAATTTTGGTACAAAAATATCGGATATTTATTGTTTCATAATTATTCAATTTTAATCTGATTAAGTCAATATGCATCTACTAAATATCAACTTTGATATACTTTTAAGTTTTAGATAAATCCATCACGTCATGATTTTGAAAATTAAGGAGTTCGTGATTATTCAGCAATATAATTACCAGCAGGTGTCACGCCCTTTTTATTTTAATTTTGGATTTGTTGACTTGATAACTTTTTATCAATTGTAGCTTAGTGAATTCGTGCAACTGCACTTTTGATATTGAATTATTTATTTTGAAGAATTGCAATAAGTTGATATATATTTTGTTGATTCTTCATTTTTCATTTTAGAATTTGTCAACCACTGCAGCTGACTGATTAATTAGATATATATGATACTAATATTAGCTTAATTTAAGGAACCTTTTGTCGACAAACATTATTTGAATGTGAAGTATAACTCCACATAATTAATAAAGCTTATTTTCAATCATTGTTGTATTTTGTGGGACTGGAGTCTTCTTCAACACACTGTTTAGTCTAGTGTTGTCCTTATTTTAGACATTTTTAGGATGGTGATTTTGATTTTTGAGTATTAATTACTTATAGTTTTTTTATATATTTTTAGTATTAATTTCAGAATTAATTTAATAATTTAAAGTCGACCTCAAATTGCTATTGATGTGGTTGAAGAGGTCAGACATTCAGGTAAGAATAATAAATAGCAATTTGGAATTTTTGTGCCTATGTCAATCAACTTAAACCATCCAAAAAAAGATTGGTCAAAGTGATTTAGGCCAATAAAATTTGCCCTCTTATTAAGGTCTCCAATGATGCAATAAAAGAAGCAATTATATAGTTCAGGTTTTGACCATGAGTATTCCAAGACATAAAATATTCAAAATTTGAGTGCTTTGCAAATGTAATGAAATTTAGTATTTTAGCTTTTTCTTTATAGAAGAACACATTTTTTTCTTTAAAGAAAGCACTATTTATCAAAAAAACAGGACAAAAAAATGTTCTGTAAAAAGTGTGAAATATCTTGAATATAACGTTTTTAGATGCAAAACATACATTGGCTTTAGCCATATTGACGAGCTAAAAGTACAAGTCAAAATCCAAACATCAACAATACAAAAATCTCACATACATCTGCAAACAAAAAACATAAAAATCAATCTAACAAAGATAGTAAGAAAACGATGGCTCTCCGTTTTTGTTGGTGGTCTCACCTTTTGGCCTGTTTTTTTGTAGTTCGTCGTTTTGTGGCTTGAGTATTTGCTTTTTTAAAAAAATAAAATAAAATGATGGCTCAAACAACCAAGACTCATCGCATCTGGCTGAGAGACTCAAAGCAAAATAGCAAAGCAACTAAAACAAGTAGCAAACCTGGGAAAGATATATAGACCTATCGAACTTAAGAAAACATAACTCACACACTGTTCCTTGTATAGACGAAAATAGTAAGGTGGTATTAGGAGCTTAAGCCCCTGCTAATATTTTTTTTCTTATATATTTTTTATTTTTAATGTCACATAAATTATCTAAAAAAATAATTTTAGTCCTTATCAAATTGATATCTAAAAAATTATAAAAATATATAGTTGAGTCTCTATCAATATTTTTTTATGCGTCCGTCATAATCTTTGGTGTCCGTTCATCTTCTAACCTTGTTTCATTGGTCATTTATTTGTTCGGGCGAGAAGGAAACAATTCGGGCTCAAGTACCTCCAATGCACACGTATAGCCTCCCAAATAGGGACTCAAACTCCCAATGTTTTGCCTTAGAAAAGTAGCAGCAGCAGCAGCAGCTTCTTTATTTCAAACAATATAGCTAGCTAGATAGAATATTCAATAATTAATATTGACAAAGAAATGATATTCTTAGACTGTCTCCTTAATTCACAATTATTCTCTCTCTAGAGTGCACACCCTAGATATTATGTAAGTTTACTTCCATCAATATAAATCAGAATCTGAATCTTTACTTAAATCATAATTAGCTTATCTATCTTTTATAAACATAATAATTTATACTCCTATAAATAATATTCGTATTTTATCAGTAATTAATATTGACGATGCAAATCGCTCGAGACAAATTGACATCATCACGATTAATTGGAGCAAAAAATAATTATAAATAAGATTTATAAGACTTGTGAAACTAGCAAAATTGACTTTCTAATTAAAAATTTAATGTTGAACTCGTCAATATTAGTAGCTAAACCCATGGTGTATTTGTGTGTATCTCTGACTAAAAATATAAAGCTTAATTTGATTACCGACACGATGGAGCAAGAAATTAGGTTTTGAGTTGAGCCACCCCTAATTTTAGACTAATCTATTCATTTTATTTCCCATTTATTAGTTCACACCCCACTATATATATACTTCAAAATCAAATTTGCTAATAGTACGTACTGTTAATTAATTCAACTAGGTGGCTGTTGAATTGATCGATCAAAGTCAAAAATTTCTCACAAGAAGTAATAATTGATCTTTGTCTGACAATTTTTTAATTAGGAGGGGCAAACAATAGTCGATAGCAAATAAATAAATAAAAAGATAAAGAAGAAGATGAAGAAGTAAGATTGAATGGATAGTATTCACCTTATAATAATTGATCTCCCATCGCAATCACGTGTACAACCTACTTAAATTATAATTCTAATTCTAATCATTAAAATAATGATGATTTATAAATCTGAAGCCAGAATAATTAAACTAATGGATTCCTGGTTAAATAATTACCAACAAGCAAATGAAAGGCTAATCATGGGTTGAACAGAGTGCTGGTAGGTACACGATCCCATAAATATAAAATGTACCAAAAGAAAAATAAAAACTATTTTAAATTGTGGAACGAGCTAAGCCGCCAAATTATATAGATTTAGGAAAATTAACATTGTGTAATATTTAATTAGATATATTAGACATATAATGGGGCGTGGAAATTCGGAAATCGGCCTGTGTTTAATTACTTATGAACCAATCAAGTTCACATATACGTAAGGCCACCCGCAACGCGTCACGCGAGTGGCCCGTATTCCGTCACGGGGGACGGGACGGCGGGATGACGCGTTGCAGCGCCCCGTCTCGTCCCCATCCCGTCCCCAGCCCGTTCCGCATTCCGTCACGGCGTGACGAGTGGCGAGACGTCTCGCCATTCGCCGAGGCGACGTGGCTCGCCCCGGCGCCATGCGTGACGCCCACTCGCCGGCCCGCGAGTGGGCATCGTCACGCTGACGCAATAGATCATTTTTTAAAAAAATCGAATTAAATAAAATAAAATAAAAATTAAAAATTAAAAACGGTAATACTACCGTTTATAGCCGTTTTTCATTTTTTTACTCTATATATATACTCCTAATTCAACCTCATTTCACACACAACTACACATCTATTCTTCCCAAATCATCTCCATTTCCTCTCCAATTTTCATCTAACATCTTATCACAAAATGTCCGGCGACGGAAACTCCGGCGGTGGCGGCTCCGGCGGGTGGGATCTCAACGCGTTCGGCGACTGGGGGAGCATGTACAACACATTGGGTGGTTCCGGTTCGTCGACGCCGGGCACCCAGGGTTCGTGGACGCCGGGGGGTACCAACCACCCAATTTTGACGTGGATGCATATGCCCGTCCCTCTGCCCCGCGGTATTCGCAGGGATTATCCCAGATTCGAGAGGATTATTCCGTTGAACCCACTCCGGAAGAAGGCCGAGGCGGGGGGGGGCGGACGAGGAGGAGGAGGAGGGGGATCTAGGCCGGCATCCGTATGGCCCCAAAGAAACGCTGGAGGTGTACAAAGCCTGGATCAGCGTCTCGTACGATCCCATCGTCGGGAATCAACAACCCCGGAAGTGCTTCTGGGAAAAGGTCACCGAGGCCTACCACCAGATTAAGCCGAAGGGGTCCCGCCGCCGCACATATAAGATTCTTCGCGCTCACTTTGACCGAGTCGACAGAGAGGTCAAACGATTATGCACCATCCACAAGAATGAAGCGGCTCATTACCAAAGCGAAGCCACAGGAGCCGACATTCTGAGGTCGTCTTTGCGGGTCTACTACGACGACACCAGCAAACAATTCAAATATGTCGATGTTTGAGAGGTCGTCAAGGACGAAGAAAGGTGGGCCTGCGGTGTGCGATCCAGCACGGGCTCGACCTCGAAGCGCACGAAGCACACGACGAGTGGCCAATACTCGTCTGGTGAGGGCGGTTCGGGCAGCAGGCCACAAGAGTTTGCCTCGCAGGAGGTTGAGACCCCGACAGACGATGTCGGGGGTTCCTCCCGTGGGCGCCGTCGGCCGCAAGGGAGAAATGCGGCGAAGGCGGCTAGAGGGAGGAGGGGCCGAGCCGAATCAAGCCAGGCAGGCTCGGGGGGACCCCCCAACTCCCTTATGGCCATGTACATGACCGCCACAATGGCGGACACTTCCCACATGACGCCCGCCCAATATCAAGCATGGCTTAACGGAATTACGTTTATGGCAGTACAACTTGGCATTCCGCCTCCTCACGGCTTCAGTGCACATCCACCGCCTTCGGGGGATGATTCGCCGGCGGAGTAGTTTTTTTTATTTTCTATAAAATTGTATTTTAAATTATGTCATTTTTATTTTTTTAGGATTTTAATTATGTCTTTTTTTTATTTTTTGAATTTTAAGTTGTATTTTTATTTTATTTTTAATGAAGTGTGTTTTTTTTAATTGAATTTGGTTGGAAATAAAAATAAAAAATGAAATTGAATGAATAGTAATTTAAGGGACGGTTAAGGGACGGAGGGTTGCATGTCCCGTCCCTTAGTTAAGGGATGAAGTAAAAAAGTACAATGGGGTCCGCGAATAGTAATTTAAGAGACGGTTTAATAACAAAGTTGTGGATAGCCTAAAGCAGTCTCTTAGAACTAACATGTACTACTATAATATATAAAAATAAATAATGAGAAAAAATAATTGGGCTTGAAGAGATATTTTTTCAAATCAAATCAAATTTGTATTTTAAAACATTGGAAGGTAAACTATTCTCATCAGAGACTCGGAGTAAGCACTGAGTTCAACTGGGAGTGAAAGAATTTTTTTTATAAAAAGGACAAATTAAATTGAGCATGTGTATATCTATTTAATGTGAAGTGGCACCATTAAAAATACGTGTTATTATTATTATTATTTAAAGTTGTGTACGTATGAGCAAATCTATGATCGGTTTTATAAAATATATAGTACTGCTACTTTTAGTTTAAAAAAGTTTATCATTAAATTTGAGTTTATACATTAAATTAACGTTTAAATTTAACTCTAAACTCATGGAGCAAATAAATAAAACAAAAATAAAGATGAACATAGTATAAATTGAATTATTGAGGCACTATTAAACCATTTTAAATGTTGAACTATTTTATATCCAAATAATAAGGGTGAGGCTTAATTAATTGGCAATTATAATGAGTCATGAATGATGATGCATGATACGATAATATTGTACTAACATACTCCATCACATATATATGTGCTAATTAATTCCAACCACAATATTATTATACTGTATAGTGGAGTTCACTCACAAATAGTGTTTGACAAATTTTAAAAATCAAATCCATCAATATACACCATTTATTTTATGCACAAAAATGTTACTATTACCAAATAAAAGATTATTCTGAAAAGCTTGCACTAAGTTCATCCTGCCCTTTCCACTTGTGGCATTATAACTTTTTTCTTCAAAAAAATCTCAATTTGATTAATAAAAACATTGGTCTAAATGGGTAGAACTATTTATGAGGTCTCCATGTTATTCATAAATATTAAGTCCACATCACTGATAAATTAATTCAGCGCTCAATATATTATAGAATGTCCAAGCAAATGAATTGAAGCATAAATCATACTACTATAACATCAATAATTAAGTTTTAGTACTGATAATGTAGCAATTTTATGAATAATTTATCGTCAATTAATAACGCAGCCATGTATTATCAATAGTTGGGGAAAATAATTATTTTGAAATTATTTACTGGATAATTAGTTTTTGCATTTTATAAAGCAAGCAATGATTTATTTTACTTTTATTGTCTTCGCCCATAATAATTGAGGGAACCATTTCTTTTCTTCGTTTATTGTCAACTACTACAATATTTCAATTACATAAATAAATTGTGCATCACTTTCTCCGCAAACTCTACAGAAATAATCATAAATGAACTGACAAAGATTGCACTTCTATAATTCTATTTATCATTCTGACATTATAAATAATCTGACTAAGACGTGTTGCCTACTTATCCGATTTTCATTTATCAAATAACAATACAATAATTAAAAAGAAAAGAAATTGTACAAACATACCAAACTACTGATATTGTGGGAAAATGTCAATTTTCCCTAGGGCAATTATGTTTCATACACTATTTAGTCGGGAAAATCAAGATTAAAAAATACATATGACAAAAATGGATGAATATATAGTTATTTTTTTGTATAAAAAGGATATTTTTATGAATAATTCTAAAACTAAAATGCCATAACTCATAAATTGGAGTTGACACGATATTTCTTAAGTTCAGATACATATATATAAGAGCAAACAAGATTGTGATGTTTATTGTACTCATAATTAGTTAATTTTCTATAATCATCATGTGATATTCAAATTTATCGATTCAATTGGTCGGTATTGTGAAGATCGAATTGTTATTATCTCTAACCTAATTGTATCAATTTTATATTTGTATAGAATCGTCTACTAATTAATTAATAAGTTGCGATTACTATGTATTAATATTAGATAACAGAGTTTGACTTTTAAGGATATGCACATATATGTAATAGACCAAAAACATTTAATAGATAGGTTCATTTCACTAATTTCTCTTGTTGTTAAGCAAGTAAAAATATTCTAACCAACTCTTGTTTTCTTCCAAAGAATCTTATGTATAGTTGAAATTTACAATTACAATTATATTGTTGTATCCACCAACTAATTAAAGTTTTCATTGGAGTCATATTCTATTACTTCTAGCTAACTAACTTTGTCAGTGCTTACGATGAAATTTGAACAATTTTACTTGTGGTGAAATATAAAGGCCATAGATTTGAACCTATCAAATCAGTATTGAGTAACTCGGTGGGTATTTGACTAAGGGGTATTTAATTTAATTTACTACTGTATAACTTAAATTAAATTAAAAGTTAATTAAATCACAAATATATCACCACTTCTCAAAATTTTAATTATGAAAATTGCAAATGGATATAATTGAATATTTATGATATCGTTATAGCCAGCTTGGATTTTGTATGAGGCCTCTTTATTACTACATTCCAGAAAAGAAAAGAATAATATTCTATAAGACTTTTTAAATCAGTCCATACATTTTCTATTCTTAACAAATATTCTCAACAAAATAACATGGATATTAAATATTTCGAACAACTGCATTTGATTTTTCGATTAGTACGTCCTTTTCCCGAGTAAATGAGCGCGTTGTATTTAATTGCAGCAACGTATACGTATAAAAATGAAAATCGATTATCGGGAAACTATAGAAAGTATGACCACAAGATTAAAAACAAATAATTCTCTACTGAAAATAATTTAATTTAAATTAATTAAATAGAGAACTATTGCTGATCCTCTTTAAAATAATAATAATAATGATGTTGATGATGATGATGATTAATTTCTTGTTAATTGTTAGTAGATTTTGTATTTAAAATAGTCAAATTTGAGGCAAATAAATATAAATATGATTCCTTTAAGTTAAACATATTTATCTCTCTCTTTCTTATCTCATTCAACATTATCCTACTAATAACGTCGTTGGGGCTTTTGCCGAAAATTTGTTCTCGGTCCCCATAGTCGTTCATTTACTTATTTTAATTAGTCGATGAGATTTTGAGTCATTTTTACGATGTAAATATCATTTCAACATTATTGTTTTATAGATCTTGAATGTGGTTTTGAATCTTTGATAAACATAGTTTGAATTTTCTAATTCAATTCATATGACAAACAATCTCAATATGGAATTCAAACCAAATAAGAAGATTGCAGAATATTAGCCGATTCATTTTTTAGCCTTTTCAATCATATTTAATTTTTACAGTTGTTTAAAAACTCAAAAGATTTCGTGGAGAAAAAGATAAGATGTCGAAGATATCAATGGTAGAACTTTTTTCAAAATTCAACCAATAACCTATATTAAACTCTAGCTTACAAATTTGGTACAAAAACATACCACTTTCGAGATATTTATGTAACAACGATATATACGAGCAGTGGCAGATCCAGGAGGCGGGAGGGGGCTGTTAGAAGTGATGGCCAAGTTGATCAAGCTGTGGATCATGTTCTCAAGCCACTGGACCTCATTGTAAGTTGCTTGGATGCAATCACAAACCATGCACAATCTGGAGATGCGAATGAGACAAAGAAGATTGAAGCACGTACTGTGCAACAAGAGCCAATGGTTAACCTCACACGAGCTGAAGCCAAGGACAAGCCAAGCAAGACAGCTAAGATGGAGAACCCCGCCGAGTTAACCTCACACGAGCTGAACCAAGCACGTACTGTGTGGCAGAGTTAGTTTTGATTAATGTTGTTAAAGTATGATTAGTCTTGTACTATGGAGATTAAGGAGAGATTCTAGATCATTCCAATATGGAGTATATGTAATAGGATCTTGCTGCAAGTTTATCTATTAAATGAAAATTCTCTGAGCATTCTCCATAATCCTTGTTTTCAATATGAGCTCGTTTATTCTTCTTCTCAGTTTTATTGCAAGTTTTCAGGGGCGACCCCGCCAACATGCGACTAATTTTCCCTTATCCGGATATAATAATTTCTATGTACACCCCCCTCCGTTTGCCTCCGACGTCGCCCCAAAGACCAAACAATAGCCATATTCGCCCCTTTCATTTCCAAATCAGGGACCTGTCATTGGATACGATAGTAACAAAATAAAAAACTCACCCAAAACAATAATTTAATTAAGGAGAAAATACAGCATAATCCAAAATAATATCATTGCGTTGTTGGATCCATTCTTGAAAACGATACACTTTGGTTTGCTTTAAACCCTTGTTAATGAGCGATACATCCTGCTGACGCCCATTAAGTGAAAGAAAATCAGGTTGGGGTCTCACCCATAATGTTTTGATTAAAAAAAACACCAGTGGGAGAAAATAAGATGTTAGATTTTGGTCTATGACAATAAACAGAAAATTTGACCTGTAAATCTCATTTCAACATTATTGTTTTATAGACCTCGAATGTGTTTTCGAATATTTGGTAGGCATAATTTGAATTTTATAATTCAAACCATGCAACAAACAATTTTAAATTTTCATGATGAGAGAATAAATGATGGGATAATAAAATATGAGTGAAATTAAAAATAGATTAAATAGAAGAATGGATAAAATAAGAGATACTATGTTAGTTTTTGCCCAAAATAGAAATTACTCTATTATACTGAAAACCCAAAATAGAAATTACTCTATTATACTGAAAAATTCAAAATAAGAATACAACTCTATCATATTGGAACCCAATGATTATGAGAGAGAGAAATCGGTGGGTTATATTACAAAAATTAGAAAGGATTATTGACTGAACAAAAAAAAAATTACTATTATTAACCATTGACGCATGGAGTATTAGATGATATGTCGAGCTATCTACAATAAAAGGAAATTATACGTTTATACTCCTATTATACATACGGCTAAATATTACTCCCCCCGCCTCCATCAAATGGTCCAGTTTGTTGTTTATTTAGAATGCCCCCAGTACATATTTTAGAGCATCCTCAGCATAACGCTGTTCGCCGCTGCGCTCTTGCCGCTGGCACGGCGCTGCTTTTAGCTAAGAGCACGTCCGTGCCAGCGAGCAGCTGAAATGGCTGCTCCTGATTGGCCAACGGCAAATCCATTGGAATTTAATTTTTTTTAAAAAAAAATCAGTTTTTAAAAATAAAAAAAATATTTTCCCACTTCCGAAAAAATTATATCCGTTTTCTCCCCACTTTTAATTTATTTTTCAATTTTTTCCCCCAAAAATACACATTTTCATCTATAAATACCCCCACTTCCACACAAAAAATTTCACACCACACCACACAATTCGCATCTAAATTCTCTCATTTCCATTCTTACAATTCTCAATCTTTCTTTCACTCTTAACAAAAAAATGTCCGGCTCCCACGGTTGGAACCACGAATGGTTCGGTTCACAACCATTTCCTAGTCCGGAAAAGGAATTTTCGGCCTCTCCTCAAACCCAAAGTTCGCAAGCTCCGGGTGGCTACCGGCCTTACCCGGTCGACGACCAAGATGCCCCCGATGGGCAATACGGGTGGGCACCAGAACCACCCGTACCTAGAGCGGGAGGGAGCGGCGGCACTCAAACTCCTACTCTTCCTACTCGTGGTGTCTGCACCCCGTACACTCCGGGGGAGATGGAGCAACTATTCAAAGCGTTTTTGTCTATCTCCGAAGATCCGGAGATTGACACGAACCAATTCGGGAACAATTTTTGGTGGCGCATCTGTCGCCGGTACAATGAAAACCGGCCGGCTGGAACAATCGAGCGCAACGAGAGTATGGTGCGCAATGTCATATACAGAGCAAACGAAGAAATCCAAAAGTTCCGGGGGTATTACCTCTAGGAAAAGCGGTCAGCGGGGAGCGGCCGAAGCGAGGTCGACATCATCAGTGCCGCGTTGGCGACCTACCAATCACAACACTACAAACCGTTCAAGTACCTCAATGTTTGGCGGGAGGTGCGTGGGCATCCGAAGTATAGGGGAGGCGTAGCATCCTCCTCTAGCTCCTCCGGCAAACGGTCGAGGTCGGTATCCTTATCCGACGCCGGCTCCGATGAGGTGTCCACTCAGTTTGCCGGAGCTAACTTGGGTAGCTCCGACGCCGGCCCGAATAGTTCCCAACGCCGGCCGCAAGGAATGAAGAAGTCGACGGCAAACCACCGTCGCGCCGTGACTCCATCCGCCCCCGCTCCCGCTCCCTTTGTGCCACCTCAACCCCCACCAACTCGTTGTGGGGGTTTTTGGCCCAACTCAATTTGGCCGATAGGTCAAATATGACCCCCGAGCAACTTCGATCGCATGTGGCAATGATACGGGGTCTCCAAAGAACATTGGGGGTAGAGCCGGATGAATAGTCTTCCACCAGGGTATTTAGCCTTTAATTATGTAATTTTTATTTTTAGGTGTTTAATTATGTAATTTTTAATTTTTAGGATATTAATTATGTAATTTTTAATTTTTAGAATTTTAATTATGTAATATTATTCTGGGTATTTTTAATGCATTTTAATTTTGTGGAAATGTTTTTATTTAAATTAAATAATAGAATGGTGGGACCCTTGAGTTTGTCCTTGAAGAAGAGCACGGATGTGAGTGTTGTGCTCTTGCCTAAGAGCAGTGAGTAAAAAAGTAATAAAAGTGGGTCCGGATCCACATCCGTACTCGTTGGCAAGAGCACGGATAGGGATGCTCTTATTTAACTTTTAGTATATTTAATAAATAATTTCATAGTACTTATTATATTAACTTATTCTACACATACATTTGTTATAAAATTTAAAAAAATAAGATTAACATACCACAAATTTTTTCTACAACACTTCTTCACATTCCTTTAAATCTATATATTAAATCATTAACCGGATATCATAATGCCTCTATTATCTCCCACACACGCAGGGGCGTAGCGCAGTTAGCAACGGAGGGACAGATCTTACTGCAATGAGCCTGGATTCGAATCCCACTGCTGTCGTGTAGTTGCTTCCATATCTCAGGCACAAGTGTGAGGCCTTGGAAGATGGGCTTCTGGCAGCCAGTGGGTTAGAGCCTCCCCCTTAACGGGCTACTGCGTACCCTGATTGAACCCCCTCACATGATGTCGGGCCGGAGTGTGGGGGCCGCCAAGGCGACGGAATCGCCTTTTGCTGCAATGTTTATGCTACAAATTCCATGTGATTAATATAATTGTCTCCAACAAAACATGTGATTAATATAATTGTCTCCAACAAAAGTAGTTACTTAGGTTAGCGTATATAAACATGAAGAACATTTAACGTTATTAATGTCTGCCATTAAATTTCCACCAAATAATTCGTATAAAAACGGTTGTGAAACTGTTAATGATAAGTAATAATTATTAGGAGCTCGAGTATGATTACCTGATTTACTCTGATCTTTTAATGCAATTTCTGGTTGGCAAGTAAAACTAGTAATTCTAACATAAAATAAATAAATTAAATTCCAAACCTTTGCTCATAAATCATAATTACTCCATATATGAGATAGGCGAGTGGTAGAAAGGTTAATATCTGGAGGTAAAGATTTTAGGTTTGAGTTATCCGTGTACAATCTCTAAATTTAAATTTATTTACCCATCCAATAAATAAATAAATCATAATTACTCCATTATCAGTCATTTCCAGACTTTAGCTGGCAATCATTTGAAGTCCGAAAATGTTTAGTAATATCATACCTGAAAATTTAATAAAATTCTATTTCAAACCGTATAATTATAATTTAAAATTCAATACAAGTTTTTTAGGTTATTTATATTTTTCAATTTCGTATGATTATCTGTGCACATAGTAAGATTACCTCAACAAAAATGTTATGTCCAGACATAATTTAACTGTGATATTTAGGTCTAATATTTACATTAATTTTAGTAGATTTGCCCCATTAGCTAATATTGTAAATAAAATCCTTTTTTATGATTAATTCAAATTTAATTAGTTACTCTTTTGTACTAACAATTTATCTTAAATAGACAAATCGACTTATCAACTGACATATCTTAAAAAGAAAATCGTACTCTCACTTTTTGCTTTTATTTAGTTTCATTTTTAGTACTGAATTGTACTCCACTTCAATATATTAGTACTATAGTCTTGTTAAACTTCTAATGTTTTAGCTCATGAATTGTTTGTACTATAGCATTCGAAATAAATAAATAAAAACACTTAAAGCCCACTTAAATTTGATAAAATAAATTCGACAAACAAGAGAAAGAATTCAATTTCATTAACCTAATTTGAAAAATGGGAAAACACAACTAGAAAATTCCACATAGCAGATCAGCGCACCGCACCACCCTAATCCGACGGCGTTTCAAGCATTTAATCTCAAAACCCGAAATTGCGACCCGTATAATAATCCGACCCGACCCGACCCGAACCGAACCGTTGGAAGCTGTATCAGCCACCGCCGGAGAAGGCTGCAAAGGAGAGGAGAGAGAAGGAAAAAGGAGAGTTTTGCTGCGAGCAGAGTTAATTAGAGAGAGAAAGAGATTCTCTCTCTAATTACTGTTCTGCATTTCAACCCGATTTTCTCCTCTGCCCAACTACAAACCCAAAAACAATTTGATTCTTCATATAAAAATTCCCCCTTCTTCTCTCTCCTCCGTCGTCGACCGAAGCAAAACTGAATTAGGAGAGAGAAAGTGAATATACTTTTGGTTGAGCTCTGAAGAGGGAATCAAATCACAATTTCTTCTTTTTTTGTTCATCAGTAAAGGTGAGCGCTTGCCAACAAAGCTTATTTTCTTAGTATTTATTAATCATAGCTGTTTTCCTTTAATGCGCGCCAAGATTTACACCCAAATGCATACGCGAACGATTCCTCACTTGCTTATGTATACCCGCATGGCCCAAGCTCAATGAACTTTGAGCAGAAATGGTGGATCGCCTGAGCAGAGCAGTTTACATTTTTTCAGCTTTCTTTTTTTTGCTGTTTGGCTGCACAGTAGAGCAGCAATTCCAGATTTCTAGGGCCGAGAGATTCGCTTTGCTTCAGTTGAGATCTTCATTAGGGTTGAGGGCGAAAGAGTGGCCGATTAAATCCGACCCTTGCAGTGGTTGGGTCGGAATCCAATGCTTAAACGGCAGCGTTTCAGAAATCAACATCTCTGGCTTTAGGAGAACTAAGAGGGGAAGTCTAAACCCTCGATTTTCAGTTGATGCCCTTCGGAATTTGACCTTCTTGGCGTCGTTCAATGCCTCTAATTTCGCCCTCCCTGGCCCGATTCCAGAGGGGCTGGGGCTGGGGGTTGCATCCCTCCGAGTGCTTGATCTTAGGTCTTGTTTGATCAATGGCTCAATTCCATCAACCCTTGGAAATTTGAGTAGCTTGGTTGAGCTGTATCTCTCTACCAATGATCTTGCTGGTGCCCTTCCCTCGAGTTTAGGTCAGTTGGATGACCTGTCTGTGCTTGATCTTTCGAGGAATGCACTTACCGGCTTGATTCCAGTGCCTTTTGTTGATCTACGGAACCTCACTGTGCTGGATATGTCGTTGAATCGCTTGTCTGGGGAGATTCCTCCTGGGATTGGGAGATTCTCGAGGTTGAGGTATCTGAATCTATCGGGGAATATCTTGTCGTCTTCGATACCTCCACAGCTCGGTGATCTTTCTAGTTTGGTTGATCTTGATCTTGGATCCAACTCTTTGTCGGGCTCCCTGCCCCTGGATTTGAGAGGTTTGAGGAACTTGCAACGGTTGGTAGTTGGTGACAACTTGCTTTCAGGGCAGTTGCCTGGTAATTTGTTTCCTTCTTTGACTCGACTAAAGTTTGTCGTTTTGGGAAGGAATCGTTTCGATGGCGGCGTTCCTGATCTGCTGTGGTCGTTACCCTCGTTGGATTTCCTTGATTTGTCTGCGAATAACTTTACGGGAATGCTGCCATTTAATGTCAGTGCGGGAGTTAATGCTAGTAGCGCTGTAGCTAACATCTCTCAGAATTCGTTTTATGGAAATATTACGCCTGTAGTTAGGAGATTTAGTTTTATTGACATGTCAGGGAATTTTTTCGAGGGTTCAGTTCCTATTTCTGCACGTGGCAGCACGGCGCTTGGCATGAACTGCCTCCAAAACTCGAGTAATCAGAGGAGCAGAACGGAATGTGCCACATTCTATGCTGAAAGAAATTTGGTATTCGACAATTTTGGGGAGCCGAGCGCCCCTCCTTCACCTCCTCCAAAATCCAACAAGAAGGATCACAAAGCTCTCATTTTGGCTTCTGTGTTTGGAGGTGTTGGACTGATTGCGCTTGTGATATTTATAATTGTGTTGTGCTTTATATGCAAGCGCAAGACAGGGACGCCTAACCAGAGAGGTATTAGTGTGGGGCCAGTTCCAGCAGGTGGAAGCCCTCCTCCACCCGGCGCATCATTGAATTTTTCGAATCTTGGAGATGCATTTACTTACCAGCAGATTCTCCAAGCCACGGGTGAATTCAATGATGCTAATTTAATGAAGAATGGTCATTCAGGAGACCTTTACCGTGGGCTACTTGAAGGTGGGATTCCTGTGGTGGTGAAAAGGGTAGATTTGGATTCGTCCGCCAAAAAGGAATCTTACATGTCGGAATTGGACCTTTTCAGCCGAATTTCCCATCCTAGAATCGTACCCTTCTTAGGGCATTGCTTGGAGAATGAGAACGAGAAGTTTCTTGTTTACAAACACATGCCAAATGGGGACCTGCCTAGCTCTTTATTCAAGAAAGCAGATACGGAAGATGGCTTACAGTCGCTGGATTGGATAACCAGACTCAAAATCGCGATTGGAGCTGCAGAGGGTCTCTGTTACCTACATCATGAATGTGTTCCGCCACTTGTTCACCGGTACTTTACAACTCATTCATGTTTGCAACTTTGCGTACATCCCAACTGCATTATCATTCTTAGATATATGTTCATTTGGCAGTAAAATTTCAATCTTGATCTGATAGATTTTCGTGTTTGCGAGCAATGTTTGCTGATTAATGTGAATTAAATGAGTGATATAGCTATCTGCCAAACACACATCAAAGAGGATCATTTATTATCTTTTCTTGTATGCACTCTTGGTGCCCCGTGTCGATAAAGTGAATTAGCACAGATGTGCTAACCAGAAAATGAGTCGTCTTTTTTTGAATAGGAACATGGTTGACACGTTTCATACCATATTTTTGTCTCTAAGAATTTACCTTGTGAAATATATGCATCCACATAAATAACTGCCTGCTTCCGACCTGGAAAAATGCTGCATCGGATTCGCTGCAGGCATTTATGGCAAATGTAGGTTTTATTTAGGATTTCATTCTGTCTCCGTATTTGATTGCTCGAATCTAGTTTAAGATGACACTCATTTATGTCAACCATTTGTTGGCTTTTATCCTCAAATGGACATGAATTAACCTGAATGCCATAACCAATTGGAAAGTTGGTGAAATGTGTGTGTGTGAGAGAGAGAGAGATAGAGAGAAGTGTTAATTCTGCTGTTACTGATTCTCAATTAAATATATATGCTTATCTTGGTGGGTTGTATATGTAACTCCATCGAACTTGTCCCCTTATTCATCTTAGATTTCTTGATGGTTTAATGGTGTCTATGTGCTTGCCTGCAAGGTTTGAAAATTAACATAACCATGTACACTCTCAGCTTAAACGAGTAGAAAAGGAAAATGAGCAACGGAGGATATACAGTTTCCAAGACTACCTTTTCTTAGCAAAAATATTTTTAGTTACTGTTATACTTATTTGTTGATGAATGTGAATAGCACTAGTGCCGATTCTGAGAAATTTTGCACGCTTATTTGTTGATCGGTGTGAATATTGCTAATGCCGATTCTATGAAAATGTGCACTGCATCTCTCTCCAAAATGATCTAATTTATAACTGCTGTATTCTTTTTTAAGGGATGTCCAAGCCAGTAGCATCCTTCTTGATGATAAATTCGAAGTACGACTCGGAAGTTTAAGCGAGGTTTGTGCTCAAGAAGGTGAAATTCATCAGAATCGGATCACGAGGTTGCTGCGCTTGCCACAGTGAGTTACTCTTTGCTGATTCATTTTTTAGTATAGTAAATTTAATGATCCTCACCCTTTTTAATACCATTTCACTTATCATTTATCATTATTATTATCATCTTAAATGTCTATATTAGGTTTGGCTCATATTGTAATCAAAAGTTAGAATTATTATCCGAAAAAGAAAAGATTGATAATGGTGTATGTGAAGTATTGTTTATGTTGTTATACTGTGCTGATCTTTTAATTCCTTTTTTTGCAGGACGACGGATTCAGGTGCTTCAGGTATACCTAATTTCTGTTGTTTTATTTATTTATTTATTTATTTCTTCTTTCCTTTTCTTACTTAGTATATCTATGTGTTTGTATGCTACCCTCCTATGCTACATGAGTTTTGCAAACTTTAAGAACAGTTTAAATGTGGTCCTTGCCGTTGTTTTTGTTTTGGCTGCTGGGATTTTAGTTTACTTCTTGTTCAACGGCCAAATTCAGTAGTTGGTTACGATTCAGAACCTCTGGTCAGGGTAAACCTTTCTACAAAGACCCCTAGTGATATTTTTCATTAGATATCGAAAACATGCAACCTTAATTTTCCAAAGACTTATTTTGTAGTTCACTCTTTAAACTATAACTTTTATATATTACTCCCTCCGTCCCACTTTAGGAGTCCTGGTTTACCTTTTGGATATCCCACTTCAGGAGTCCTGGTTGGAAGATTCCATAAATGGTATTAGGCCCCACATTCCACTAACATTTTTCCACTCACATTTTATTATAAAACTAATATAAAAAAGTAGGACCCACATTTCACTATCTTTTTTCGCCAACATTTCTTTACATTTCTTAAAACTCATGCCGAACTCAACTGGGACTCCTAAAGTGGGACGGAGGGGGTAGTTATATTTTTTGATAACTACTTTCCACATAATCATTTTTATTAATAATAGTTGTTTCTTTTATGACAGTTAGTACTTTTTTATGACAACAATCACATATAGTAACTTTTATTTGTTTAAGGATTTATTAGAAGTGTTGCTTTTATGAAATGGATCATGATTTTAAGCCAGGAGTTGAGTTTGGATAAAATTCGAGTCTGTGTGAGTCAAATTTGGTTCGGATTTGGGTAGGGTACAGGCTAACCCGATCTATGTGCATGGTTGGTGCACTTACTTGAGTTTTTGCACTATGTCACTCAGTGTATTTATATATAATGAATGTAATAAGGAAAGAGTATACGAGATGTTGAACGTTTCATCACCGGTAGAGGAAATGTAAACATGTTTCTAGTAAATTTGAATCTCAATTTGATAAGCACCTTAATATGTTTCTACTTTATATCATCTGAATCTCTTGTGCAAAAATTGCCAGGTACTCCCAACGCGATATGCGCGTATGATGTATACTGCTTTGGGAAGGTTCTGCTCGAGCTTGTCACTGGTAAACTAGGCATCAGCTCATCCTCCGACGCAGCCATGAAGGACTGGTTGGAAATGACGCTGCCTTACATCAGTATATACGACAAGGAGCTCGTCACGAACATCCTGGACCCGTCGCTAATAATAGACGAGGATTTACTGGAGGAGGTCTGGGCGATGGCGATTGTCGCGAGATCTTGCCTGAACCCGAAGGCCACAAGACGGCCGCTGATGCGGTACATCTTAAAAGCCCTGGAAAACCCTCTCAAGGTAGTGAGGGAGGACAACAGCGGCTCTGAGAGGCTGAGGACGACCTCGTCGAGAGGGTCATGGAACGCCGCCGTGTTCGGAAGCTGGCGGCAGAGCTCAATTGACGTGGCGAACGTACCAGCCAGTCAGAAGATGGAAGGCCCGAGCAGCTTCAAGCAGTCGGGGACGACAGGGTCGCAAGGGAGCGGCCCGCACGGTGACGCCAATGGCAACGGGCACTCGTCGTCAGCTAGGAGGCACTCGAGGGAGATATTCCCGGAGCCTTTAGACGAAGAGGAGGGGACGAGGGAGTAGGGCTGGAGGAGGCAACAATGTTGTTTATTCTTTGGAAATAACGTGGTGATGGTGTTGCCCCAGTACATTCTCATTCTCCTCTGGGTTGGGGTGGCATTGGTAAACCTACCATTTTTTTGTTGCTTAGTTTGGCTTGTTTCTTGGTAGAGAAAAACCACATATTTTTTTGTGTTAGTTTATTTAAGTTACATCTCTCTTTCTAGAAGTTGAAGGAGAACTACAATTTTTTGCACTCCATAAATCCGAGTTTGGAATCGAGATTTATTGTGATTGTGTTGTTTCTTATGTGAATGTGTTAGGGGATGTTGGCTGCTTTCTTGTGTGAACTGAGATTCAGATTTAAAGCATAGTATTGTATTCGTGGTATGACGGAATGGAATGAGGGAATGAAATGGTGCAATGTGTGTGCGCATTTGTGTGTGTGGGGCACTGTGTGCAGTATGTGTGTGTTTGTGTTTTGTGTGTATTTGTGCAGCGTATGTGCAATATTGATAAACACGGATTTTTGCATGTTTTTAAGACCTAGATTTGACTCGTTTTGAATGTCAATCATGCATATTATATCCATTATTGCATTTTTTATATATATTTTAGTATTTTGACATGTTTGTTGAGAAATTATGGAAAAAAGACTTCAAAATACTCCTAGGTACTACAAAATAGTAAAAACTGATGTCCGGTGCTACAGCCTTAGTTTGAGCCAATATTTCTAGCAATATTAAAGTCCAGTTAGTCCTTAATGCATACCATTCTCTTTGTATTCGAAAAAACTTCGCTTGGGTATTTTGAACGCCTCAATCAGAGTTCTATAGAGAAAGGTATGACCATTTTACTAACATTGCGCAAAGCAGTCAAATGCTGACAAAAATTAGACGGAAATTCAAGAAATTATTGCCTTGTGAAGCCAAATCTCTTCTATTCTTTGTAGGATTCAATTCCTACAAACATCTAAATCTTTTTCAAGCTTATATATACCCCATAACATAATTCATAATATTCAATTATTTATTAAAGACTAAAGTCTCAAAATGGTCATTAACATATTGCGTTTTTTTTATCTTGGTCCAAAACATTATCTTTTGAATTATTCTGTCCCTTACATTTGAAATCAGATCACATTTGGTCCATTTTGGACGGTTCCGTCAAATTTTTGACGATTTTAATTACCGGGTCACTAATCCGTCACTAATTGGGAGAAACTGATCCGTCACTAATCCGTCACTGATCCGTCACAAATCCGTCACTAATATGCGCGAGAACACGGTGCGGCCGTTGTGGTTGAGGGAATTCCACAGTATGGTTTCGTGGCTAAGGCCGAAGACGAGGAGGTTGCAGGAGGCGGCGCAGCGGCGGAGCATGGCGACGACGGTGTTCAGCTCGTCGGCGGACATGCGGCCGGTGGAGGAGGCGTTGAGGGCGGCGTAGTGACGGATTAGTGACGGATTTTGTGACGTATTAGTGACGGATCAGTTTCTCCCAATTAGTGACGGATTTGTGACCCGGTAATTAAAACCGTCAAAAATTTGACGGAACCGTCCAAAATGGACCAAATGTGATCCGATTTCAAATGTGAGGGACCGAATAATTCAAAAGTAATGTTTTGGACCAAAATAAAAAAAAATGCAATATGTTAAGGATCATTTTGGGACTTTAGTCTTCATTAAATGCCCCATTTTTTCTTTTTCCGTCTGTCCGTCAATATATGTCACATTTCGCTTTTACTATATTTGGAAGTTAACTCTACATTCCACTAACTTATCTCACTTACATTTTCTTATTAAACTAATATATAAATGTAGGACCTACATCCCACTAATTTTTTCTACCACTTTACTTTATAAAATCAAATAATTTTTTTAAACCCGTGCCAATTAGAGTATGAGATATTTAATCATGGAAGGAGGGAGTAATTTATTTTTCCTGACAAGTTAAATATTGCTCCAAAGCCAGTTGGACCGTGAACCGGAAACCGGTTTTCTATTTTTTTTTTCAAAATTTTTAAAATTTGTTGTTGGTAGAGGTTGAACTCATGACCTCTCTTCTAGTTAAAAAGACCTCTACCACTCCACCACATGGGCTTATTGAACAATTTGAACATTAAATATTTTTATACATTAACCATTAATTTTATCTAAAAAAATAATAATTCATTTTAATTTTATTATTCTTTAATATAATTGTTAATTATAATATATATATAATTATAATCCTTTATATTTTAATGATGCTCTCCTTACCACCTATATTATTATTAGTACCATATAAGATTCATTAATTACTATAAATAAATTTTTTATATTACATACTTAATTTATATACCCTAGCTATAAACATTAATGAATAATCTTATCTAAACTAATTAATAAGTACTTAATTCGTATTTAATTATATATTATTTTACAAAATAAAATTTCTTAAATTAATATAAACATTATCTATTTTAATACATGAAAAATTAAATTTTTTATCTAGACTAACTAATATTAAATATATATATCTGAATATATTTACTAAAGGTTTAATGTTTTGTGATATATTATTAATTGTAAATCATTTACTACATTTAATATATTTTTATATATATTTGCAACAGTAAAACGATTAGACCGGTGGTTCGACCGGTTGGACCGGTTGAACCGTGAACCAGTAACGTCGTCGGCTCGCTTGCCGGTCCGGTTTTTAAAACATTGAGGACCAATTTGACGTATATTAGTACTAATTTTTACTAGTACTATTTAATTAATTGAGCAACACTACATTTCTCAGTTACACTAATTTGTTGCTTATTTCGTGTTTCGTTGCCATAATTTTCTGAAATCTGGTATCGTCATTTTTTTTAGAAAAAATTTTCTTGTCAACGAATACCAATGTGGCAATCCTATTTGGTACTCCATCCGTATTAAAAAAATAGAAACATTTGAAGCGGCACAGATTTTAATGCACAATTGATAAAGTAAGTGAGAAGAAATAGTAAAGTAAGAGGGAAAAGAAAAATGAGTAAAGTAAGAGAGAAAAAAAGAAAAAGTAGTGAAAGTAGAATTAGTAGATTGTGAGGTCCATGTCCTAAAATAGAAAGATTCTAAAGTTTCTATTTTTAAGGAACGACCCAAAATGAAAATAGTTGCTATTTTTTAAAAACAGAGGGAGTATGTCATACCCATAAACGTTTGACAAATGGAAATATAGTATAAATTTAATTTCAACTAGATATATAGATTATGGAAACACTATAATTATAAATGTACACAATTTTATTTCTCCATATAGAAAGTTTATGCATATTCTATATATAATATACACACTATATATAAGGGCATCAGCAGTGGTGCGGATGTCCCGGCGGACATCCCAAAAACACCTCATGCCACGTCATACGGACTTCCCACTGCGGATGCCACGTCATACGGACATCCCACTGCACAGTGACAGACATCCTCAAATACATCCCGACGGACTTCCCACATTAATACAAATTCACAAATTTACGGATTTAAACAATTTACGGAATTAAAAATTCGACGCAAATACGGAGGTCTTACAACCACTTTATTAAAAAAAAGATACATAATTATAAAAAAACATACATAGTAATTAAATATTACATAGATAAAAAAAACCGTCGACTCACTCCTCGGATTCTCCGCCGCCAGTACCCTCGTCGTCACCGCCGCCGCCACCCCCCTCGTCGTCACTCCCCAACATGTCTCCGAACCCAACTCGCGCCGCATACTGTTGATGAGGGGTTTAAGCGACCACTTGTAATGGGGGTCGGTCGATTGGGGCCAGCACTGGTGCTTCCCCTCGCAGTTCGCGCCGCCGCCTTTTGCCCAACTGGGCGACGGCGGCGGTTCGACGATATGGGTATCGAGAATTCTGCCTCGGCGGGGGGGGGAGTTCGTGGGAACCGGCACTGCTACTGTACTCCCCGCAGGCGTTGATCTTCGTCCGCTTCGGCCAGCCAGATTCAACGCCCGCAGTGAACTTGGGCGAAGACTGCACCACAAGATAGACCTCCCAATATTTGAATTTCCCGAACCCCTTTTCACTGTTGGGGAATTGCTGGTGCGCCAGAAGCTTCACATCCTCGGAAGACATGCTGCTGGTTGCCGAGCGGAGGTTGTTTGTGTAAATGCCGGCAAATCAGATGAGCTGCCTCCTCAGTCGCTCCCACTGTTTCTGACATTGCTCTCCATTGTGAGGCTTCCCCCCTGGCGGTTTGAACTGGAGGTAGCTTTGGCTAATGCACCACCACATCCTGTCGATGTCCTGGTTCGCCCCGACGTAGGGATCCTCCACTACACTGATCCACGCCTTCGACAGCGCAATGCACTCCTCCATGCTCCAGACGGTCCTCTTGTTCCCGCTGGACCGCACCCCCGCCTCACCACCGTACATCGGGACGGGCGAAGTATTGCCCCGTCCCCTCCTCCCTATCGCCGTTTGTGCTTCTGTGGGAGAATCCCGGATCGGAGATAGCCTCAACTCCTCCGTCGAGAACATGTCGATGCCAGTGAACTGAGTCTCAGAGGAGTACTGGGAGGTTGTCCATCGACAGTAAATCCATATAGGGTCGGTAGACGTTGTCCACCGGTGATTGGGAGACCCCCTGCCTACTCCCCCCCGCAGCCGCCGGCGACCCCTGCATCATCCCTGACATCATCATACCGGGCATCTGGGGCATCATCCCCGGCATTTCAGGCATCATTCCCAGCATTCCGGGCATCATCCCTGGCATTTGGGGCATTCCGGCACTCGCCCCAGGCATCTGGGACATTTGAGGCATCATACTATACCACTGCGGGTACATGTTGTAGTACCCAGGCATCATCCTCGCCGCCATTTGAGGTTGGGGCATCATCCCCGGCATTTGGGGCATCGCGGCGGACACCGGCGTACTCCCGCCGCCAGGAAAATAAGGCAACTGTGACTCGCTCGTAGCGGGGGAATCGCTATCGTGATGCTCCATTGTTCTTCGAAAGAAAAGTATTTTAGAGAGAGATACTCGTTAATACAAGTGGTGCGAATGAAATGAAGGGCAACGAGATGTATTTATAGAATTTTTTAAAAATACATTTAATGCAATAATTAGGACGTCCGCACTGACGTCCGTGAGAGTCAACGGAATGGCGGACGTCCGCACGGACGTCAGCGAAAGGCCGCGGAACTGAGGTGTCCGCAGCGGATGTCCGTATCCGCGTCACATGCACACAATGGCGGACGTCCGCCGGGATATCCGCCACTGCTGATGCTCTAAGGGGAGTGTTATATTGCTAACTCTATACTTAATTGTTAACTACAATTAAATAATGGCCATTAGATATTCAAATCAAGGGCCTAGATCATCAGCCCCGGAATGTCAATAAGATCAACAAAAAATGTCAATAAGGGTATTAAGGTCAATTTACAACAAATTAGTTATAACTAAGTTTTGAAAAATATCTCATAACTTTAAAACGCATATAATTTTCTCGATTTAAATTATGTTTTCGCACAACATATATCAAATTAAAGATAATTTCATAAGGATTCTAACGAGATCTCACTTGCATATGTTCCGATATCAAAATTTGAAAAAAAATTAGAAAACTTTCAATCGTACAACAACAAATGTCAACATGATATATAAAATATGTCAATATAATACATGTAGAATGTCAATATAAGTAATGTGTTAATATTCTCAAAGCATTATGTTGACATTCTCAAAGCATTGTGTTGATATTTTCGAAACACTATATTGACACTTTCATCCAAAACCCTAATTTGGTAGTTTTTTTATCTTTTTTTATTTAATTAATAAAAACGAAAATTACACGTTGCAAATTTTAGACCACAAGATTTCTAAAATCATATGGTCTTAAATTAGTTGTAGCTAGCAATTAAATGATGAGTTAACAATTGATCACTCCCCTACCCACATAATATATAGATAGTAATTGGAATGATGATCATTTTTTTAATAGTAGTTCTAGTTTATAAAAGAGTATAGTCCTAATTTGGTCCTAAACATATGACCGATTTACGATTTTGGGTCCAGAACATTCACTTTTTGAAATTAAAGTCCAAAACATACGAAAATGTTATCTTTTACATCTTTTTTTGACGGTTTCTGTCATTTTTTACTGTCAACCATGATTTAGCCCAATTTTGACCCGATTAGACTTAATATGAGATTATTAGTTGGTTAATATTATGTTAATTATTTTGCTAAATAATTCAATTTTTTAAATATTTTGAATATGAAACATCAAACCCCAACTTTCACTAAGTGTGGATTTTGGAACTTCAAACGTCAATCTCTCTCTTTTCTATATTCTCTCTCGTCTCTCGTCACTCTCTAAGAAGAACCCTAGTTCTGATTCCGACCAAAGCCGACCGATTCCGACCAATTATTTTTGGTTGCCATGAGGAAATCATATGCGAGGAAGAGGAAGGTCTCGACTACTGGTAGTTCAGGAACGAGCGATTCACGTCCGCCTGACACCGAACAAGGACCGTCGGCTGCGTCGGGATTTGTGGGTTCTAACCCTAGCTCTGACGCAGATGCCAATTCTTCTTCGAAAATGAACCCTAGTTCTTCAGTCGGTGACCGTCGAGCTTCCCCAGAAAGCGACCCCGATTTTGAGAGGAGGAAGAAGACCTGATATCCCCGTCAATTTCACTAGAAGCCGCCGCTCCATCTACTTCATCCTACTAAACGGAGACGGTCTTCGCCTCAAATTCCAGCTCCTCCTCCACCTGAAAAATCCAGTTCCTGAATTTCGTCCAGAAGGTAATGTTGTTTGAAATTTGTTTGAAATTCATTTGATTTTGTTGGGGTAAAGTTCAAAATCTGTTATGGATTGCATGTTTGTTTACTAGGGTTTGCATTTATTGGTTGTGGTGTATTTAATATGGGGTTGTCTTTATTAAGTGGTCCCATTAAATATGATTTGAGTATATGCCAATGATTTTGAGAATTTTTAGGGTTTGGTGTTATGCGGAAAGGGTTTATTTGTCTGCATTCAATTGTGACTTGTAAAGGGTGTTATGTGGACTGGGTGTTGGGGAACCAGACGACAAGGGACCATTTTTCTTGTCTGTAAATGTTTAGGGCTAAGCTGATATGTTTAGGATAAATATGGGACCAATATGTTATCCTATATTGTTTAGCTACAAGGACTGATATCATTATACATGTATTCATATAGATGGGACCTTCGTTACAAGATTGCACTACAATGGTGTCCTTGAGGTAGGGTTTGGGAAGAACTATGTCAATGTTGAGCTTCAGTATGTTCACAGTTGCGATCCGGACAAATGGTCCAAGCTCGAGGTTGATGATGTCTTGGAGAAGCTGGGGCTTGATGTGACTGGGTTAGAGTACTATTATCGGATTCGAAGGATGAGCTTCGAGGATGGAATGGAGCGGCTTTTTGACAACAAGTCTGCAATCGAGATGGCAGAGCTAGGGGTCAGTGCTGGGGTAATAGATGTGTACGAAATTCACCTGAGGGGTATGGGGATTGATTAAGTTGAGGAGCCTGTTAGTCATTTAACACAATTGCTTGTTAGTCCGTTAACACATAAAAAATTCCAATTCCTGTTAGAGAATGTCAAGATGGTTTAACCGCAAGTGAAGACGATGAGAATGAAGAGAATGGTAATGCTAAGGGGTCTGGTGGTGATATTGATGCTGGGGGGTCTGGTGATGGTGATGATGGAGGATCTAGTGATGGTGATGATGAGGGATCTAATGAAGGTGGGGGTGAGGGATCTGATGAAGGTGAGGGTGAGGGAGTTGGTGTAGATGATTGGTTAGTACAAAGTTCAGCCAGTGATTATGAGTTGGATAAGGAGAGTGAGAAGGAGTCTGAAGAAGAGAGAGTTGTGAGTAAGGGGAAGAGAAAATGAAAGGCTGAGGGAGTTGGAAAGGGGAGGGGAAATGCAAAGGGAAGGGAAAGGGTGAGAGAGTTGGAAATGAAAAGGGAAAAGGGAAAGCTGATGATGAGGGAAGGGCTGCTGTGAAGGGAAAAAGAAAGGGAAAGACCAGGGGAAAAGGTAAGGCTGGTGTTGATGCTGATGCTGATGACGATGAGGCGGGGCAGCCTACATTTGTAGACAGTGATTATGATCTAAGTGATAAGGAAGAGGACAACATCATGACGACTCAAGTTGAGGGATGGAAGAACGTGGTGAATTCCATGAGAGTCCTCAGTGATTTAGATGATGGTGGAGAAAGTGACAATCTTCGCAGTGACTCACCTAGCTCGGGTGCGAGTGAGGATGACTTGGCGGGCGAAGGTGACTGTGATGTCGTCAAAATTGTAAGCCGAAGATACAAGACTGCAACAGATCTAAATGATCCAAGGTTGGAAGTATGGTTGCGGTTCAATACGAAGGAAGATTATACAGAACTTATTCGTCATCAAGGTGTCAAGTTGGGTAAGAAGTTGAGGCTGAAGAAGAATGACAAAATCCGCTGTGTTGCTCGCTGCAAAGGGTTGTTGCGAAGTAAGAAAATTAAAGCAAAATGTCATTGGTTGGTTACCTTATCCTATAGGAGTGGGCTTGGCTGTTGGCAGATTTTAGCTCTGCGTGGTACACACAAGTGTGGGAGTGCTTCTTACAACCATGGTTGTGCTAATGCCAAGTACTTGTCAAAACTATTCAAGGAGGATATGAGGGTATTCCCCGGGATGACGGCTCAGTTTGTGGAGAAGGTGCATTGGGAGCTGAAGATAACCATTTCTGTGGGAAAGGCGAAGCGTGCAATGGCACGTGCGAGGAGGGTGATCGAGGGTGATACAATCAAGCAGTACAAGAGGCTGCATGATTATAGGGCAGATATTTTGAGGACAAATCCAGGGAGCACCGTTGTCCTAGCAACTAGGCGCCTGTCGGATGGAAACGACAAGTTCAATGGAATCTGCATAGCTTATGAAGCTTGTAAAACTTCCTTCAAGCAGCACTGCAGGCGCATCATAGAATTGGATGGTTGCCACCTCAAACGACAAGGGAAGGGCATACTGCTCACTGCCATTGGATTAGACCCGAACGATAAAATCTTTCCTATCGTATATGGTGTTGTAGCAGAACACTGATACTTGAAGCTGGTTCTTGAATTTGTTGGTAAAGGATCTGGAAATCAAGAATTCGAGCAAGTGGGCATTCATCTCTGACAGACAGAAGGTACAAATTTAAATTGTAAATTATAGTCAATTAACTATTAGCTAATGTTTTTTCTTCGTCATGGGCAGGGCCTGATCAATGCCGTCCGAAGCTGCTGCCATAATGCCCAACACCGCTTCTGTATGTGGCATATGCACAACAACTTCAAGAATGTTTTCCCGTCCCCAAAGCTGAAAGACAAATTTGGGAAGCAGCCCGTGCAACAAACGTATACGCCTTCGACAAGGTCATGGATGAGGTGAAAGAGCTGAACACAGCTGCACACACGTGGTTGGCTGCGCACACTTTGAATGAGAGTTGGAGCCGAGCTTTCTTCGGATTTGAGGCCAAGTGTGACATTCTAGTCAACAACATTTCATAATGTTACAACAGAGTCCTCTTGTTTGCACGGGAGAAGCCCTTGTATGGCATGCTGGAATGTATTCGCATGTATTTGATGGACCGGTTCATCTCCCGGCGGAAGATGGCTGCAAAGTAGGAGGATTGTGTCGGGCCCAAGATAAGGAAGAAGCTTGAGAAAATAAAGGAAAAGATTGGAGATTGTATGGTGAGAGAGGCCGGTGAATGGGTGTATCAGGTGAACACCAACTTCAATGAGCAGTTCGTGGTCGATATACGGGATCGGAGTTGCAGCTGTAGGCGTTGGATGTTGACCGAGTTACCATGCCAACACGCAATTGCTGCTATTGAGATGATGGCCAAGGATGTGGACTCATTTGTAGCTAAATGCTACTCAACGGAGACTTTGCAATTGGTGTATGCGCATATCATCTACCCGGTACATGGACCAGATATGTGGCCGAGGACCCCCTCCCATCCCGATATCGTTCCACCAAACTTTATGCGATTGCCCAAACGTCCGAAGGGACCAAAACAAAAAACGGCTAAAGATCTATCTGAAATAAGCAAAGCCAAAGCAAAGGCAACAAAGATAGCCCATCGAGTTGTCACAGTCCGGGATAAGGAGGATGGTGGCCAGAGAATGTCAAGGAAGGGACTGATGCCGGAGTACAAGTGTCGGTTTTGTGGTGAAAAAGGACACAACAAAAGGAGATGTCCTCAAGGCATTCAATTGAGAAAACCGAAAGGTATAACTTCTTTTTTGAACTATTTTCATTCAATTGTAAGCCATAAACATTGACACTTCTTTTCTAAACTATTTGTAGAGCCAACGGTTAGGAAGAAACGTAATCGTGGTGAAGAACAACCGACTTGTACGTTGTGCCACCAACCCGGCAACAATAGGGCAACTTGTTCAAGTTCGGTTGTGGATATGTTTGTAGAACCCGGTTCCTCAAATGTTGTTGCCTCCTCTGTTGCTGCCTCCTCTGCCACTCCGAACTCCTCTGTCCCTCCGAAGAAGTAAACACCTTGATGGAATGGTGTTTGATGTTGGCATGTTGCTTTAAAAATCGTTTGTCATGTTGTGTAACAAATACAATGAATACTTGCTTATATTTGTGGTTTGATGGTTTTTGGGTGTTGTTGGTGTTAAGGTAGATGCAGTGCCTTATGACAATATTTTTTTGTGGATGTAATTTGACGCTAACCGTGGTGGTTTTTGAGTTTTGTTGGTGTTAGGATTGATGTTAGGATGCAGTACCTTATGACACTGTCTTTTTTATCGTCTAAATGTTCAGGACTAATTCGAAGTAGAAAATGAATATGAAGGACCAATTTATATTGTATTTTGTTGTCCATATAATGGTTCAATTTGATGTCAGTTTATTAACATAGTCGACGAAGAAACAATCACACACGAAGAAGCAATCACATAATGTATGAAACCAACATCAACTACTAAAATTTTAGCTTGTAAGTCTGCAATGGGTGTGCTTAAATGTTCAGGACCAAATGGAAGTAAATAATTTATATGAATGACTACTTTGTCTTGAATTTTAGGGTTGTCCAATTATTGAATCGGTTTGATTTCTGCCGATTTTTCTAAGAAGAATAAGAAGGATTCACTTCAAAATTCAAATATGAACCAAAAATTAGGGTTTTCAAACACTTCATCCATCAAACCGTCAAATTACTTGAACAAACAAATAAGTGCTACAACAATAACAACAACAAAACAAGCACCAAAGAGCGCAAAACATTCACTAAATTCTGAATTTTATCCTTAATGTCGGTTAAAGTCAATGTCAAATCCTCAAAATTGGCACCACCGAATGCGGTAGACGAAGAACAGGTCGCGGTTGACGAAGAACATGCCCGTGCTTCGACATCACGATTTGGCTCACACCACTTGAAGAAACTGTATTCATTCCTCTCACATACAAAGTAAAGCTTCCCCTCGATGGTTTGCCTTGGCAGGCGACAATACGGAGCGTCACCGTCTTCTTCTTACAGTAGCAGAAAGTGTAGCTAAATCAGAGGTCTCCGAAGTCACGAACGTCGTCGCTGCCGACGGAGTCCCGACTAAACGTCGAACGCCCCATGTTCGAAGGTGTTTGGTTGTTGCAGAGATGGGGAAAAAATTAGGGTTCTTGGGGGGGGAGAAAGAACAGGAGAAAGAAGGGAACAAATTTGGAAGAAGTGAAGTGTTGGAGAGAGAAAGCGATTATATTACCCAATTTTCAATTTTCATTCAAGATTTAAAATGTAAACTCCGAAAAAAAAAATTTAAAATTAGCTACAGTAATTTAAATCAGCTAATCGGGTTAAAATTGGCCTAATTGACAGTTGACCGCCAAGAATTGACGGAACCGTCAAAAAAGGATGTAAAAGATAGCATTTTCGTATGTTTTGGACTTGAATTTCAAAAAGTGATTGTTCTGGACCAAAATCGTAAATCGACCATATGTTTAGGACCAAATTAGTACTTTACTCTATATAAAATTTTAAACTTAATTGCTTTATCATGCAACAATTTTGTCTTATTTTGTTTATGAAGTTTTTGCATGCTTTATTAAAAATGATTAATGTAATAAAACTAGTTTGTTAATACTCTTATTATTGCTATTATTTTTATTTTTAAACTATCTTATTTTATTAAATATTTTTATAATTTAACAAAATATATAATATTCATACAGTTAATGTCAACACTATATAATTACCCATATATTTTTATTAAATTTATACACTACATAATCATTTGTATTATTAGTTTAATTTATATGGAGTAGTATTTAATGCCAACAAATTTGAAGTTATAATTCACGTTTTTTATTTGTCTACTTTTTCTGTATTTATAAAGAAGAAAAAGGTAATCTTCTAAAAATCTTAGTGTAAGATGAATTAGTATAATTAGTTTACGTGTAAAATGACTTAGTGAAAAAATTATTTAATAAGTTTAAATACATGAAATGATGGACCTATATGTATATTGCACAGAATGTGCACAAACTTTCCATATAATATCAAACAAATTAATAAAAAAAATATAGTACTACTAAAACACTTCCTCACACTAATATAGTAATTTCTTCCTCACTAGGATTTAACAAATCTAGTTAAAATGTACTCCATCATTTCATTTTTTAATCCCCACAGTGTTACACTCCAATAACTAAAATCGAATTAAGAGCATCCATAATGGCGCCTAGCGCACCGCCTAGCCGAGCGCCGGCACTAGGCGAACCATTGCAGGAGCCGAAAACCGCTGAGCGGTTTTTCGGAAATGAATTTCGCCTAGCGCTAGGCGGTCAAAAACCGCTGGGCTTTGCGCTGAGCGATCCGCTCGGCGCCATTGCAGTGCCCGGATCGCCCAGTGCATAGCCCAACGGTTTTTTTTTTTTTAAATTTTCGAAACACTATATATACGCGATTTGCACTTCATTTTCATTCGCACCACTTGTATTAAAGAGTACTCTCTCTATCTTAATTTCTGTACAAGATCAACACCGAGAAATGAGTAACGGGGGTGGTAGTAGTGGAGGTAGTGGGGGGGACGCTGAGGAGTACGAACGTCGAATGGCCGAAGCGCTTGAGGCATATACCAACCGCGGGATAGACCAATGGATGCAAAGCGCCTTGCAGCAGGCGGTACCTCGACCTCGGCTAGTTGTCCATCGCCGACAAGCGATTGATCGTGATCACGTAGTTGCACATCAGCGCCTATACGAAGACTACTTCGCAGAGGAGCCGCGGTTCAACGCCAACCTTTTCAGGCGACGTTTTAGGATGAGCAGAGCCCTGTTTATGCGTATTGTTAACGCCTTGGAGCAGCGATATATGTATTTCCGCTTCAGACACGATGCGGCTGGCAGACCCGGCCACACACCTATTCAAAAGTGCACTGCGGCAATCCGGCATTTGGCCTACGGAGGCGCGGCAGACATGTGGGACGAGTACCTCCACAACGGTGAGACGACTTCCCTGGAATGTATGAAGTATTTCTGTGAGGGCGTGATTGAAATATTTAGTGATCAGTACATTCGAAGCCCTACCCCCCAAGACTGTCAGGATCTGATGCAGATGCACGGGGAGAAGCATGGGTTCCCGGGAATGTTAGGCAGCATAGATTGTATGCATTGGGAGTGGAAGAACTGTCCCACTTCCTGGAAGGGGTTCTACACGACCGGCTATAAGGGAAAGAATCTCACGATGATCCTCGAGGCCGTAGCTGATTACCGACTGTGGATTTGGCATGCGTGTTTTGGGATAGCCGGGTCGAACAACAACCTCAACGTCCTCAACTCGTCGCCCCTTTTCAACGAGCAGTGCCAGGGCGTCGGGCCGGCCATCAGTTTTGTCGCCAACGGCAACCGGCATGATATGGGCTACTACTTGGCCGATGGGATATACCCTAGGTGGCCCATGTTTGTGAAGACGATCCGATGCACATCAGATGAGAGGAAGGCCTACGCCCCTTTTAAATAAAATTGTTGCATTTTCCCTTATCTGTGGCGTAAATTTAATTCCGTATTTTGTGTGATTGTTCATTATTTGTTTTATATAATTTTGAATGATGTGGCTGGGCTATGGCTGTGCTATTTGCTTGTTTTGATGATGTGGCAGGAGGATTTTTAGTGCTGATGATGTGGCATGAGGAGTTTGTGGCTAGGCTATGGCTGGGTGAAAACCATTGTGGATGCTCTAAGAGCATCCACAATGGTCTAGGACCTCCCATAGCCCTCACATAGCCTTCCCAATTCCCACTGCCATATCATCCAGCACTAAAATCCTCATGCCACATCATCTGGACATGCAACTGGACATCAAATAGCACTCACATAGCCTATCCACATCACTAATAACAATTATATAAATTTAATTTACAATTGTAGCAACATACGGAATTTAATTTACAAGATAAATACAGGAAAATTGAATAATACTATTAAAATTTCAAAAAAGTACAATAATTTAAAAAAAATACATTTAAAAAAATTACATAAATTTAAATAAAAACTAATGCCTTCCAATCCTCCGTGCCCACAACTCTTCAATTAAATCCTTTTGGAGTCGAATATGAGCCTCCGTCTGACGCATGTCGGCATGTGCTTGGAGGAGGGCTTCTTCATCGTGAGGTATCCCACCTCGTACGTTGGCGGCGGCGACGTCGTGGCTTGGACCGGCTTCATCATCGTCATTGGCCCAATCAGTCAGTTGTACACCTTCATCTTCGACAATCATGTTGTGCATGATAATACAGGTGTACATTATATCAGCAATGCAGTCGACATACCACAAACGCGTTGGTCCCTTAACTGCAGCCCATCGCGCCTGAAGCACACCAAATGCGTGCTCCACATCCTTTCGCGCCGACTCCTGCCGCGTCGCAAAGTAGGCCTTCTTCGCATCTGATGCGCACCGGATCGTCTTCACAAAGACGGGCCACCTAGGGTATATCCCATCCGCCAAGTAGTAGCCCATATCATGCGGTTGCCGTCGGCGACAAAACTGATGGTCGGACCGACGCCCTGGCACTGCTCGTTGAAAAGGGGCGACGAGTTGAGGACGTTTAGGTCGTTGTTCGAACCGGCTATCCCAAAATACGCATGCCAAATCCACAGCCGGTAATCAGCTACGGCCTCGAGGATCATCGTGGGATTCTTTCCCTTGTAGCCGGTCGTGTAGAACCCCTTCTAGGCAGCGGGACAGTTCTTCCACTCCCAATGCATACAATCTATGTTGCCTAACATTCCCGGGAACCCATGCTGCTCCCCGTGCATCCGCAGCAGATTCTGGCAATCTTCGGGGGTAGGCTTTCGGAGATACTGATCACTGAATACTTCAATCACGCCCTGACAGAAATACTTCATACATTCGAGGGCAGTCGTCTCACCGATGTGGAGGTATTCGTCCCACATGTCTGCCAAAGTGCCGTAGGCCAACTGCCTGATTGCCGCAATGCACTTTTGAATAGGGGTGTGGCCGGGTTTGCCAGCCGCATCGTGCCTGAAGCGGAAATATAGATATCGCTGCTCCAAACCGTTAACAATACGCATAAACAAGTCCCGCCTCATCCTAAAACGACGCGTGAAATGGTTGGCGTTAAAACGCGGTTCCTCTGCGAAGTAATCTGTGAACAGGCGCTGATGTGCAGCTACATGATCACGATCAACCACTTGTCGACGGCGGACAACTGGTCGTGGGCGAGGTACCGGCGGCTGCATATAACTCTGCATCCATCGATCAACCTCACGACTCGTATAGGCATCTAGCTCTTCGTTCAGCATACGCTCGTACTCATCAGCATCCCCATCACTACCACCACCACTACCACCGGCATTACTCATTTCTTAAATTAATCTTGTACAGAAAGAAAGATAGAGAGAGTACTCGTTAAAACAAGTGGTGCGAATGAAAATGACGTCCAAAGCGCGTATATATAATGTTTTCGAAAAAAAAATTTAAATTCTGACGCCGATCCGGGACCTACAATGGCGGCGCCGTGAGGATCGGCGTTAGAACCGGCTTCACCACACGAATCGGCATGGGTACGCCGAAATTGACGCCGATTTCGCCGACGCCGGTCGCAATGGTTCGGAGTCAGAACCGGCGTCGGCGAAAATCGGCGTCGCGGTTTTGACGCCTCCATTGCTGATGCTCTAACAGTTTCAGTCCCGCTCTATCCACTGCCAAAATGCTGGCGTCGCAACCGCACCACCACCACCACCTCTCCGCCCTCCTCCACCTCCAAAACCCCCGCAACTCTCTCCCACCACCCTCCACCTCCAAGCGCCACCTCACCCTCCCCATCTCATCCTCCTCCCGCCACCATCCGCACCCCCTCCAATCCCCAGAAAACGACCCCCCATCCACCGAGCAAATTCCATGAATGGACGCCATGGCAAATTGTATCCGCCATTTGGACCCTGAAAAAAAAAGATTCCAGCCATAGTATAGACGCGAGAAGCTCTCGCGTGTTTTAATTAAACACGCATCAAGCTATCGCGTGTATACATAACACGCATCAGGAAATCGCGTGTTACGTTAAACACGCGACACGCTCTCGCGTGTTACGTTGGACACAAATTCGAGCCCAGACGGCAGAGACCTCACTTTCCACTCGCGAATTCACTTCCGGCTCGCTCATTCTCTCGCACTCAGCGACGGCTAACGTCTCTAGCCGGCGAAAATCGAAGTGAATCCGATATTTTGATGCTCTAATTCCTATTTGAAGTGGTGTTAGGTAATTTTTGACTATTAATTTCAATTATCATTGCTATATGTTAGTAAGGTATAGATTTAGGGTTTATGGCATTGAACTTGGTATTGAATTTTCGGTTTTAATTTTGTTCAATATTTATTTAAGTATGCTGAATTTATAGTATATGATGTTATGTCGTACTTATTTTGCAGGTTTAATGGTGTTTGTGAGTTTATATTGGGATGGGAAAATTATTCAGCTCCCAGGTTTGGGTGTTGCTTATGATCCCCCTCGTGCAAAATCATTTATTATATTGAATGAAAAGATATCTTATTATCAACTTGTTTCAATGATATGTGAAAAAATTGGAATTGAGTTGGATACACATACGATTGATTTAACATGGAGGCATCCTGTGGTTTTTAGTGGAGTGATGAATTATAAATGCCATGAAGGCTGATGTGTGGAAAGAGTTGAAAGTTAACATCAAATTCAACAAATTAACACCATATTCAACCAAATTCAAGATAAAATCAACCAAATTGAATAATTCAACACCAAATTCAACTAAATTCAACAAATTAACATCAAATTCAACAAATTAACACCATATTCAACCATATTCAATAATTCAACAAAATATCAATCACATTCACCAAAATAACACCAAATTCAACAAAACATCAACCAAATTGAATAATTCAACATCAAATACAACCAAATTCAAGATAAAATCAACCAAATTGAATAATTCAACACCAAATTCAACAAAACACTTTCTACCCCATGAACCCTAACTATTATACCCACCTAAATTATACCAATAAAAATGAAAATAAGGGTTGAAAGTTACCTAACAACACTTCAAATTGGAATGGGAGAGCTAACTATCGGATTAGGCTTCGAATTTCGCTGGTTGGGTAGAATTTTCGCCGGTTTTCGTCTCCGCTTCGCGTAATGCGTATGTTCTGCCGTCTGGAGTGAATTTGTGAAGCAAGGGAGACACGCGAGAGCGTGTCGCGTGTTTACTTTAAACACGCGAGAGGAAGACGCGTCTCTATTTTAATACACGCGAGAGGAATATGCGTGTTTCACTTTAAACACGCATTAAGGTGATGCGTCTATACTTTTAAACCACGCGAGAGCTTCAAGCGTGTTTAATTAAAACACGCGAGAGCTTCTCGTGTCTATACCATGGCTAGAATCTTGTTTTTTCAGGGTCCAAATGGCAGATACATTTTGCCATAACGTCTCTTCTTGGAATTTTGCCCCCATCCACCACCGAAACCCACTCTCTCCGCACCCACAACGCCCGCTCCTCCGCCACCTCTCCCCCCAGAACCCCGACGAACAAAATCAAGAACCCAACCTCCCACTTCTCCAGCAAGACAAGGAGAAATTGCTCGAGATTTCGCTGCCAAGCAAGAGGACCCCTCAATTTCCCGGATCAATCTACACGAACCCTTCTTCACAGCTCGTGAATAGCGTTTTTAGAAAGGGGGGAACGGCTCCGATAGTAATGCCGATGAGGTGGATGATGAAATGCTCGTGAGAGTTTGGTTTCCACGATACCTGAATTCATCGATTATGTGATGATTAAGGCGGTTTCCACGATACCTGAATTCATCGATTATGTGATGATTAAGGCGGTTTCCATGAAGGAGCTGCCTGAATTTTCGCAGTCTTCGTATAATTTTCGTGTAGAGTTTTCATTCGAGAATGTGGAGTTGTGCCGCTTATAAGGTAGAAACACTCTTGAAACAACTTATATTATTCATGCTTGAACTAAAAAAGCTAGTTTTTTTTAGTGTAGTTAATGTGTTATGAAAAATTAGCTATTCAACTACGTCGTTTGGGCATCCACCTCGGTTTTAATTTGGGGGAAAGTGACAACCTGAACAACTGAAAGTTCGTGTATCTTGAAAGAAGAATTTTTAGTTCATGTGCAAAATCAAATGGTGAAAATTCATGTATTTAGGTGCATGTTTTAAATTGTTTACCATCTTGATTTATTGTAGTTAGTGTGTCTGAGTAGTTAGCTAAATGATTTGGTGCACGTTTTAACTTGTTTACCATCTCGATAGAAGTGATGGTGTATAATGGATGCCTCATTCAAGAAACTGATGCAATTTGAAACTCCAAATTTCTTGTAGGTGGTTGAAGCATAATTCTCTATCATACCCTCAAATAGGGAAGCTTATAGTTGCATCAAGAGATCTTGATCACATAAGGCTTCTGGCAGAATGGCTGAAGACGATCCATGTGAATGGGAGGTATATAGGAGTCACATTGACACGGGCTGGTGGGAACGTGTTGGAACGCAGCATGGAGGAGTTTGACAAACTTGTGAATTATTTGGAGGATAACGGAGTGAGGAAGGACTGGATGGGGTATGTGGTTAGCAGGTGTCCTGAGATACTGGCTTTTAGCATGGACGAGCTTAGGTCACGTGCTGAGTTCTATCTGAATAGGGCTGACAATTTTTGACACGATACGATAATACGATACGAACCCGCACGAAATAAATGGGTATGTGTCAAAGCTTATTGGGTTCGTGTCCTTATCGCGTCGACACGATAACGACACGAAAACTTCGTGTCATGTTCGTGTTACACGTTAAGAAATAATATTAATATATTATAATATTATTTTTATTTATTTTAAAATTTTAAAATTTTAAAATTTTAAAATTAAAAATTAAAATTTAATATTAGAAATAACATTAATATATTATAATATTATTATCATAGTGTCGTTATTGTGTCGTGTCATATATGTGTTGTTATCGTGTCGTGTTGACCTGAAGTGGTTCGTGTCGTTAATGGGTTCGTGTTGTGTTCGTGTCTGAGGGTAGCGGGTCGTGTTCGTGTTCGTGTTTGGAGTTTTTCTTAACGGATCGTGTTCGTGTTTGTTGTTATCGTGTCGTGTCATTATCGTGTCGACACGATAACGACACAACACGCACGATTTGCCACCCCTATATCTGAATATGGGGATGAATAAGAATGATTTCGGTACCATGCTTTACGACTGCCCAAAGGTGATCGGATACTTCTCTATGGAGGAGATGAATCAGAAGGTACTTACTAACTACCTGATTTCTTTTGCATTACGAGGAAATTATATATTGTTTGCTATTAACCTTGCACTAGTTGTTTATACATTATGAGAAATTTATTCGTCGATGCCTTGTTTCGATTGATTTGGTGTTGAAAGTGTAAAGAACATCAAATTTGGGTCGAAAAGGGATGAAAATGATTTTTGGTATACTCTGAGTGATCAAGGTTGAGTGGTTGCTTGTCTGTGTAGGAGATGAAGCTGAAGGTACTAACTAGTCAGTTTTTTTTTGCAATATGCTAGTACTAAACTTGCGGTAATTGTTTATACATTTACGAGGATTAGTCTAGATAGATAAAAGTAGTATAGATTGACCCATTGGTTACTAAGAAGGATTAGAAACTTGGGATATCCTAAAGGTTCTTGATCATTTAAAAAATTTGAGATAACTTACTTGATTCATATCCTCTTGAAAGGGCTAGGAGTAGAGGAATCCTTGTGATGAGGATAAAAATAATCGACCACGTATGTTATCTGCCGTGAACAGTGAACGCCCTTGTGTGAGAAATTTAATCAGTAATGTGTTGTATATAGACTCTTGTTTTGGTGGTGAGTGAATCGGATTAACATTGCGATGTATTCATGTTCAAGAATCTCTTTGTATTAACTTACAAACCAAGTTTGTCCATTCAATCTACAGGCAGCATATCTGAAGGAGTTTGGCCTCACTGATGAAGATTTGGGAAGGTTATTAGCTCACAAACCACAGTTGATGGCGTGTAGCATAGAGGATGGATGGAAGCCTCTCGTTAAGTATTTTTATTACCTTGGAATATCGAAAGATGGCATGAGAAGAATCCTCATTTTCAAGCCAATCATATTTTGCATTGATTTGGAGAGCACCATTGCACCAAAGGTATAAACTTCAATACATTAGCAATGTACGATTTGTCAAATGCCGGACCTGTCAAGGGTTGTCACAAGCGTATTGAACTCGTTTAGTATGGTTGCTGTCGCTTTTAGACATTGTTGCTGAAGAAGATTCTATGGTACTGCGGCTAATTTCAATTAGGTTTCGTTTTTAGGTTCAATTCTTACTGGATATAGGCGTTCAGCAAGATGCGATTGGGAGTATGCTTAACAGATTTCCCTCTCTCATGACATATAGTCTCTACAAGAAGATACGACCAGTGGTATGTACACGAGCCTACATTCGTATACTTTTTTTACATGAATAACCATGGGCAGATGTTGAGGAGAGGGCGCTGTTTCCTTGTGGCAGGTGATCTTCCTCTTGACAAGGGCAGGGGTTTCTCAACGTAACATTGGGAAAGTAGTAGCCCTACGGCCGGAGCTCATAGGGTGCAGTATTGTGCATAGCTAGATCACAATGTCAAGTTCTTCTTGTCTCTTGGCATAAGGCTACCTGTTTTGGGGGAGATGATCACGGATTTCCCCACCGCTACAACATTGACATCCTTCGCCCCAAGTACCAGTACTTGAGAAGGACTATGATACGACCTTTGAAGGATCTCATTGAGTTTCCAAGGTATGCTTATGCATCATCACACACACACACACATTAGCGCACCGAGGATAAGTTTCAGTGGTTAGTTGCTGATTATTGAGGGCACACCAGGTTTTTCAGCTATTCACTTGAATCGCGAATAATCCCTAGGCACAGGATCATGGTGGAGAATCGGGTTAATTTCAAGCTACGGTACATGTTGGGGGCTCAGATGAAGAATTTCACTCGAGAGTGAGGGAGGCAGTAGAGAGACGAAAGCGATTTGAATCTGGTATTGTTATAGGCGAAGAACTAGCATCAGATTCTGAAAAAGATGATCAACCAGATATGATGTCTGTTTCTCAAGTATCAGATGACTTGGAAAATCATACAGAGCATTAGCAAAGAGAATTTCTTCATTTGTATTTGTACATTGTGGTTATTAGTTCAATAGCAGCAGCATGTATATATACAACCAAATTTTCCTTGTACATAAGATTATGCATAAAATATTAAAATGGAAATATGTTTACCAAATATTTCTCTTTATATAGCAGCAGCACCATGACATAATTATAGAAACCTAATGAAATGAGAAAAATGCACAACCAACAGAATAAATCTCGCAAAGTGTGTTATTTCAACTGAGACAATTCCACACCCTATCAAGCATAATTAAGGCAAGTGCTGCTGTCATTAACAGCATTTTACATCTAAACAATCAAAAATTGAAACTTGTTTCAGCTTTCAAAATGTTAGCAGCCTATTTTCGCCAAACAGATGCTGCATTACCACGGTGAACACAACCTGAGCTAAGCTGCCGTCTTCATCTCAGCAGCAGCCGCAGCATCAATGTCACTCATCTTTGCATAAACTGGATGCAGCTCATGGCCATCCTTCGGCTCAACATGAATCCACTTGCGCCCAGTTAGCTTGTTGCGCTCAAACTTGACGCAGCCTTCCTTCAAGGCGTAGAGGGTGTGATCTCTACCCATACCAACGTAATTCCCTGGATGGAAACGTGTACCCCTTTGACGAACAATGATGTTTCCGGGTATCACTCTCTGCAACATTCACCATACAACATCACATATCAACAGAAAGGGAAATTCATCAAGTTTCAAGTGCAAGATTTGATATCAAGTCTCCACCCTTATAATGCTCTCACCTCTCCACCAAACTTTTTGACCCCGAGATTCTTGGGCAACGAGTCACGGCCATTTTTAGTGGATCCAGCCGTTTTCTTGCTAGCCCATCGCCTCAGCACCAGACTCAATCCCTCTCCAGATACATCTATAATCACCAAAATGTGTAAATTTATGTTCCAAGACAAAATTCCAAAATCATACTGTACTATTTTTACATAAAAGGGATAAAGTTAATACCAGTGGCGGAGTTGTAAACAGGAGTGCTGGAGATCAGATCCCTGATACTTAATCTTCTGTATAGTGATGCAACAGAATTCATGGTGTTTGATTAATACGCAGCACTAGAGAAATCTGATTCAGGATAAGATGGTGATCAATGTCAATAATTCTGAGTTTGAAAATGTCTCCCCAATTAGCAGTAACAAAATCAGATGGCTGAAATCGAAATACAAAGCGTATAAAGCTGAGGTGACCTAAAAATCATGTTGCTAGAATTCAAATTTATGCAGAAAGATGACATAAATTGGAGGCGCCAGTCTCCAAATCCATACTTCTGATAAACTCCAATGTTAAAAAGAGGGTTACAATTTGTTTTTGGAATAATTGTTTCACACATTACATCAAACACCTTATAGGAAAGCACAGAAAAAACAGTGGCGGATCCAGAGGGGCAGCCAAGAGAGTCAAATTTTCCTAAAGGGTTGACCGGAAAAAGGCATAACCGCCCCCTCCGCAAAAAAAATGAGGAGGAAGAAAACCTGTGGTGAAGTGAGTGGCGGTGGAGAACCTTCCAAGATGAGAAGGTGACTTGAATAGACGAAGCCGGCGGAAATGGAGATTGGGGTTCGTTCAGTGATTGGGGAAGGAAGCGTTGGGAAGAAGATGACCATATTGGGCTTAATAAATTGATCATTTGTTGGGCTATCTATAGAAGGGCCCAAATATTTTACTTATTAAATGTAAAGTATAGGCAATTTATAAAATTGGAGACACACATTTCTCACATATATTACGTTAATATAGAATATAGAATGCACATTTTTTTCTAATTATACTTTACTTGGACAATTGTATATACTATATTTCAGAAAATTATACTCAATTATACTATAGATTTTATTTTAAAATGATTAGTAATACCTCACATTATATATTTAATCCAATTGTACTAAACATATTACTTATTCATATCTTTTATTAATATCTTTATTATATATTTTTTATTAATTTTTTAAATATAATTTAGCCTTTGATATTCATAATATAATTTTGTGACATCAAGAAAAGTTTATTCTTCAATTATTTATAATAAAAGAATTTTAAAATATTTTTAAGATATGAGTACTCGTAGAAATGAATTTCGCGGAGTGATACTTGAATATTAATATACTCCCTCCACCCAATAAATATTAAATATTCGTATTTCGGGATTTTATATAGTGTTTTTTTTGTGAGTTAATGAATAGAAGTAGACTAAGAGAGATGAAAATGTAGAGATGACATTGTTTTGGGAAGGGAAAGTATTATTTTATTACAAAATATATATTAAAATATTATATTTAATTTTTATATAATACAAAAATATTTCCGCCCCCTCCGTTTTGATGGGCTGGATCCGCCATTGAGAACAAATGCAACATAAAACGAGACGCTTCACACTACTGGCAAAGCTCTATTCCACCGGAAATCTCCCAACAGCAAGATGAACACGAATACTGATTTCTTGTGTGTGTGTGTTTGAGAAAGATTGAGAGATGAACGAACCTGCGACCCGCCCAACTGAAGTTAGGTGACTTACTTGGTAGAAAAAGGTAATTATATGCGGTCCAGTGAAACTGGGCCGAGTCAGTAAATAATAGGCTTAATTCATATTAGTAATAACTATTAAAAAGTTTTCTGTTTTGTGAGTAAAAAAATGTCATGGATTATATAAAAAATGATATACTGTATTAAAAATAATATCTGATAAATCAATTAGATTATCTATCTATTCATTTTAAAACTTCTACAATCACTTTCTGAACCAAGCTATTGTTTAAGAAGAGCTCATCAGTTTTCTTATTGTTCTATTTTGAGATGTACTTGTATTGTCGTGTTTTTGACCAACTTAACCAATTTGTGATTTCCAAGTTTTTCAATAGCTTCAAATCAAGACACGCCAATACGCCATTAATCTGAATATACAAATTAATCTCTGTACCTATTACTTGCTTGAACCAATATTTTTCAAAATTAATTACTTAAATAAACAAAACTACTTAAAATTTGTTGCTTACAGAAATTGGCAGGATGCAACGACACAGTTTCAGTAACCAATTGCTGAAAATGAATATAAACGAAAAACAACGAATATATGGGGAAATCGTGTGGAATTTGAGTAGTGGAAGTTAACTTAATTCGTTTTTTCATAAATTCCACATAAGTAACGCCTTTAATGATAAAATAAAAATAAAAATAAAAATAAAAAATCTAATCTGGGTAAGATACGTCAACCATAAAAATAACAAAATCAACAGCAATATTTTGAACACTGCATTTCATGAAAAAGAAGTGTGTTCTAAACTGGCAGTGAGTGTCTTTCAATTAAGTCCAAGGCGACATATTGGGTTTCTTTTAGTGAGAGATAGATCCACCTGCAAGTAAGGATGTAAGAGCTTAAAAGGCTTTGTTTATTTGATTGATTCTAAAAATTAATCACGTTGAGTACTTTAACTTTAGGATATCATCACTAAGGGATCTCAAGAATGAAGTACTAATACGGATTGATATATTAATTTCAGCCCAAATCCAACGCCTTATTTATCCTGATAGTAAACGTTACAATGAAGCACAACATTTTACCTTGTGGCCGAAGAGATCTCTGATATTGTCAATTCCGTACAGGATCATCGTTGGCCTGGCAAGTAAGGAAAGATGAAAACAAAGCAATAGCCAATAAGTAGGTATTTGAGTCATGGCAAGGCCCCGAGAAGCATCTTATATGAATTACTAAACCAAAATGATAGGAACAAAGGTCTTGTCTTGTTAATAGTGTTCCAGAGTAAACAGGTGGATATGAGCACACATACCTCTCGAGTGAAAGACCCCATGCGATCACCTGCACATCTTCAGGAAGTCCCATTGGCCGCAACATTTCTGGTCTAAACATCCCAGAGTTGCCAATTTCAACCCATTTCTTCAGACCTTCGTGATAACTGGCAGAAAAACTTTTATTAGCTTGCATTTATTTAATGGTAAAGCCACAGCAGTGATAGAGGGCCTTTTTTAATCATCACCTGAAGATTTCCATGCTTGGTTCAGTATAAGGATTGTAGGCAGGTTTGAACTTAAGCTTAGACATCCCTGAAATTGATAAGATGGAATAACCCCTTTTAACAATATGTACATTTTGTGATTTACTATCAACAAAAAGCTAGAATATTTACCAATCCGAGAGAAGAAGTCTTCAAGAACTCCCCTCAAGTGTCCAAGAGAAAGCCCACGGTCGCAAATTAAGCCTAACAACAGGATGTTAGTTTTGTGGAAGCAGAGCAGCATTTACATATAAATTGTAGGCAATGAAAGGCAATAATTAGTATAGCACTTATTTCACTGGTGCAATTCAGGGCACAACAGAAAAGGCAGTGCAAACCAGATTTAAATTGTTGCCATACAAACTATGGCAATACAATTTCCTAGTAAAACAAAAATGCAAGTGCCCATTACGCCAACAGGGACAGAAGTATCTAACTTCCAACTTTGACATGACTTACATGGTACAGATTTTACAAGAATCATATACGCATGATGGTGCATAGCCAACTAAGCTATCAAACATTGGCAAGCCAAAAATTTAACCTTCTATCTGGTGGTTGCGTTGTGTGTCAATACGATATTAGCACCATAATGCAAAGCTTGATTAATAGAATAGGGTGTGACTGTTTAAACATGGAATTGAACATATCCAGAAATTTAACCTTCTATCTGGTGGAATTCAGCAAGATGAGTTCGATCTACAGCTTCATTTCTGAAAACACGGTCAATAGAATAATATCTTTTTGGAGTAAAAGGTCCCTGCAAAATATATGATTTCAAATTAACTTCATGCAACCAAAGTAACTGAGGCAAAAGTAGCCTACCATGCAAAATATATGATCTCGAGTAAATTTCATGCAAACAAAGGATTAATAAGGAAAAAGTATCCTACCATGCCATATAAATCCAAAATTGAGACAAAAAGAGCTGCAATAAACCAAAAACTTAACCAAGACTCATGTATATAGCAAAAAAAGAAAAGAAAAGTTCACTTATTTACTTGAGGATTTGTAATTTGGTAGCATATTGTGTATGTGGACTGAATGTCAGATTTAATTATATACATTTCATGTATATTTTAAATGTATTACTGGGAAGGGTGTGGACAATTCATATCTCACCTCTTTAGGTGGGGGGGATATCACTCAATTAGTCACCCAAATTCAAAAACAAAAACATATGCCCACTCATCTTGGACACCGTTTCCATGTAAAATCAAGAGAAGTAAACAATAGACACAATAGAAGCATTTCTTACAATCCACCCTTATCCAATTATGTAAAGAATGGAAAAGACAACTAGAATACAAGGCTAACAAAAGCTAACCTGGGCAAGTGCATACAGCATCCTGGTGGAAACAGCAGTTGTGTGAGTCCGCAGAAGATTCTTGTTTGCCTCCTCTCTCTTCCAATCATTCCCATACCTAGAGCAAAAAGAAAGTAGGTTACTTGCCTTAGGGTTGGGGTTGAACTAACTACCTCTTTATTCGACATATTGCCTACCCACGGGACCCATAGCCACCAGATTTGTGAACTGTTTTAACTCGCTCTACATATTCTTCAGGCAAACTATTTGTGGTCGAAGGCACTGCACACATCAATGACAATAAGAAAACTGAATGCAAAAACCAACCAAGAATAAAGATCTAAAATGAGATTACAATCACCTTTCAGAAAGAATGTATCATGTGAATCACGAGCCGGATGTTGTTGAGGCTGGAAAAGTGCGTCAAAGTTCCAGAAGCTGCATATCCAACAAACAACTCTCAGTGTTGATAGCAGCTATGCAATTATTTATTGGCTTTGCTTCCAACTTATTGCTATGTTAATAGGACATGAACAAGGAATGCGAAGAAAGGAATCAGAGGGCCCTTATTTCTAAATTCATGAAAAGTGAAATCCTTCTACTATACACTATTCCCTCCATCCCGGCTAAGATGACACATTTCTTAGTTGGCACGGGATTTCAAGAGTTGCTGGTTAATGTGGTTAATTGAAGAGGAGAAAGAGTGAATGTAAGTATTAAATGGTGGTCATATGTATCTTACTTATAATTACTAAAAGAACAGATAAGCTAGAAGCAAGGAAAACTATGACTTCAGAAATATTATTATATGTACCATACGTATCGTACTTTTATCTACTTAAAGAACAGATGAGCTAGAAGCAAGGACAACTACGACTTCAGAAATATTATTATATGTAATAAGATTCATACCTGCTCTCCACATAATTGTTTGTTGGCATCTCTTCAAATCTGCAAGCCGTAAATGAAGAATCAGCAATTATTGGCACATTAAGTGATTATATATTAAAATCAGCCTCCTTTATGGTTGTTATTACTTACCCCATCTGGAGAAATATCATCTGAATTTGTTGCTTAACCTGCAGATGAAACAAAATTTTGTTTACAAGAGAAATACAGAAACAAAAATTTAACAAGAATTTGCACAAAATTACATCAATAGATGACTGACCTAATCAGTGATGGGGTTATAATGGAGCCAATGCATATGTTTAACATTTTACTTAGACGAGAAAACTAAAATTGTCAAAATCTGAAGTTTCTTAAATAAGAAAATGTGTTAATCAGACAGTAGTAGTAGGCTTCAAGCTAGTTGCATGACTTTCTCAATGGAACTATTGAGGAGAGAGAAGAAAAATGTTTTTTCACGAAAGGAATATAACATAGCATTTTAATGACATACTAGTTGCACGATTTCTCGTTGAAGAACCTATACCATTTTTCCTTATTATTTTACAATTAAAACATTCTATTCCACTAGTAAGAGAACTTTTTGTAAAGAAACAAGATCCAGTGCAATGTTCTAGTCCCAAATTATTTAATAGGAGTACCTGTTACGAAGCAACATCAGGAGTGAATAGATACTACAAGCAGTCAATTACATCAATTGTATAAGAAAGTTTGATAAACCTGCCTTGTATAACGGATGGAGACAGCCACCTTCAGTAGGTTGACCCTTTGCAAGGAAGTTGTACTCTTTGAACTCAATATCCTTCCATTCATCCCTTCAGAGAAAAAATGAAAATTTAAGCCGAAAAAATATGATACCATATGGATCAACAAATTTAACATATATGCCTTATGCCACTGAGAATGATATGTTTCCGAATGAAAAAAAGTCGTTTACATATCAGACACAAACAAGATGAAAACAGGCGAGTTTAGTGAAATCTTGACCAAGCATATTATATATACACGTTAAACTTTGCACTTAACCATCAAAACTGCAATAAACCTAGCAGCCCTCAAGTTTAACCTTGTTGCTTACTCATGCACATGCTAAATTTTAAAACCACAACTAAGGCCGATCATGTATGATAGTTTGATTGCACATAAATATTAAATAAGAAGGGGGGGGGGGTATTCCTTTTTCCTATACAAACTGGACTACTCTAGAAACCAACAAAAGAATTAGGTCTAAATAAAAATCCCCTGGTTTGCAAAGTCGAGGGCACCTGGTAAACCATGTCCACAAAGAAGACAAATTTATAGTAAAAGTAGAACTTGAAATAAGCAATTGCATTTTTTTGCAGCTATAATAATCTTAAAAGCCAACGAAAAAAGGGATTTATTACCTCTGTAGATGATCACGAACTAAATCGGTAGCCGCCTTGTTCCTCTTTGGCCTATAATCAGGACCTTTCTTTACCGAATAGCCTTTCCAAATCCTAATATCGAAACAAAATTAATAAGAAAACAGAGAACACAAAAAGTGGAGGTACACAGATTAAGGTACACAAAAAAACTAATTACATATGAAACAAGGACAAAGTGACAGAGAAGCAAAAAAATTTGTAGGTTATTACTGGAGACTAATAAGCCTTCTTCGCTTGAGAGTATCAATATCCTTAGCGCCAACAGCCTGTAATTTATTATCATATCAGTTTATATCAGAGGATGGAGATTCATACAGATGTTAGTAAAGGGGTGTCTTAATTCATAATGCAAAGTAGATGCAAAGAGCACAGAAATGTTGCCATGAAGAACATTTCTCATGTACTAATCTCTCCACAGCAAAAACTCTCAGAATTCGAATCTTTTGCAAAATATTACCTCTATTCTGTCGGTTGAGAACACAAAGGAGCAGATGCCAGGATTAAGACAAAGGATGATATATTAATATGGGTTTCAAAAATTAAGGTTATAAAAGTGCATGCTTTGTAAATGGGAATGATGGGATAGGTATATACCTAAATATGCTGCATCCTAAATCAGGAACAGTTATTTATTTGCATAAAGCCATAAATCAACAGTCAAACTGTAGAATTCAGTTCTCATTCTTTAAAAGACGGATCTCAGAAATTCTTGATATCTGCTTGATAATCCTAATCTCTTTCAATTTATTTTGAGAAACCATACAGCAAATATTTTATATATTGATCCAAATTGCATCCAAAAGGACGGGTATATATAAAATACCAAGACTGCACCTAAATCAAGGTTTATTGGAAGAAGATACTATCACAAAAAGATACATAGGCTAATAAGTAAATGGAAAAAACATAAAGCATATTAAATACTATGTTACAAACCTCCCCATTCTGAATCTGAATTAGTAAGTCTTTCACTTTGTCTTCAACGTGTTCGACCTATATCAAATCATTGAAGTAAGAAATAGTCTGCATGCATCCAGCATGATCAAGTTTAGAACACCATGAAAGCTGAAAATTTTCATCAACATAAGCACCTTTTACATCTATGAGATGAAGAATCTTGGGAACACAGTCATAAGATAGCAACACTAGAGGCCTATGAATCCATGTCCTTCATATGTAGCTCGGGTTGAAAGGAAAAATATGTGCTCATTTAAGAGACACGACAGAATAAAGAGGGCAAGATTGATTAAAAATTTGCATACGTCAATATATATTTTAAACGTGCCCAGCTTCAATAAACAAAACTGCTAGAGACAATAATCAAATCTAATCCAAATGAGTATGATTATATGCATATATTTGACATATTTAGGCCATTCAATGGATGGGTATCAATAATATCAAGTGTGGAGATGGACTGCGAAATTAAAGCAAGAAAGACAACTAATATGGATTTGAAAGAAAAAGACCAATATTTAGACAATGAGGAATAGGTTAGCAAAATTGAAGCATTTGAACACCATCTAAGTTGAACTCAATTGACGAAGTTTTGCTTGATTTACAAATTTTGAAACATTTTCTTCACATTATTTCATCTTATCAGATGCAAATAGATAGCTAAGGGGGGATGAAAGGAATTTTTATGCAGAACATTTCTTCCTTCCATAGATATGGAATTTTACAAACAGTTGGCTACAAAATCAGTGAAACCTTATACAAGTGCACATCACAACCAACATTTCTTCATAAGTTGGGTTAGTACTGAAGAAAAAGGAGTGCAGCACAATTTTGTGCAGTGTGTACGTATCTTATCCAGAGAACATATAGCATATACTTAAAAAGTCTTAAGAATTGTAAGCTGGGAAAAAGGGACGCACAAATAAATTCAATGAACACACATCCCAACAAGAAATTTCAGCTGAATCTGATTGCAATTAAGTATTTAAAAGACATTCATAATCAGCATTACCTTCCGTGATACTTGAGAATCTGCCAGACCTATCCATTTGTTCTTCATGGCCTGAGCCCACCCTTTGTCATAAATCAGTGACTTAGTTTTGTCCTGTGAACAAAACAATAGGAAGGTCAACCAGCATTTACATTGGAGAAAAAACAATACCTATGCACAGACATGATTCAGCAAGGAGCTAAACGAATGAGTTAAAAACTAGGTAGCTAATCGCTATTCATATTCTATTACGAAGTTGGAGCTAAACTCATGATACATTGACTAGGAAGAGGCATACATATATTACAGAAAACATATTTACAAAACAATCACCAGAATGAAAAGGAAAAAAAGGAAACAAAGTTGGTTCAAGTTATAAACTAATCGAAAAAGCAAATGAACCAAACCGAATATAGGTGCATACATCAAGATCCACAGGCAATTTTGACTTCACGATTTCCTGCAAAAGAGAGCATCAAATAAAGTAAGGGCGTACTATCTGAAGCATAAAAAAAATACGCATCCCAAAAGTCAAATCATTCCATTACCTGCAACTTAGCTTTTGCAATACCCTCTGCTGGCACGGCTTCAAAAAGTAACACTTCAGCAGATCCATATTTAACATAACTCTGAGCCTCCTCTGAGAGCAGCCATTTCTCCCTCTTTATATCCTGCACAGTTCCATAAAACACAATCTCTCCATCAGCTCAATCGCATTATCTTCCATGTGCACAATCTCATTCTAATTTCCACACCATAATTCAAACTTCATTTCAACTGATAAAACAGCTTAATTGCTAATAGATCAACTTAACTCAGTTCATCTAATACAGTACACACTGAATTGTCAACTTCTACAAATCTCTACGCGAATTAAAATTTAAAAAAAAATTGCGATTAAAAGAAGAAGAATGCAGCAGCGGCAAGGAGAGGGGAAATCTGACCGAAGCAACAACGTAAAGAAAGCCGTTGAGTCTTTTGATGGCGTTGACGAGCTCTTCGTGGTCGATTCCTTTCTCCTGGGAGAATACTCCGGAATCTGATATCTCCTGGTTGTGCTTTAGATGGCCTAGCACGGCTTCTTCCGCCATTGATTGCCGGCGAATCGGAGGTGGCGCAATGGCAGAGTAGCAGAGGAGTTGCGCCGCCGCGAAACGAAGGAGAAGAAGGATAGGCGAAAAATGGGTACAAATAGAGAAATATGAAAAATGCACACAATTCACCTCAGGCCATTAAATTGGCTTGTTTAAGACCATCTGCAAAACTTAAAATGCAATAGAATAATAGGTAAAACCAATCCTATTATATGTTTTTGAAAAAAAATATCTATCTTTAGATTTATAAGTAAAGCATTATATCAAATTGAACATGGAAGTGAACAAGGCTTTGCTATCAATGGAAAATGAAACATGTTCAGATGTATCACTAGCAAGATAATTTTTATAGATAACTTTTCCTCTACACCTCTACTTTTGTGCTCAACCAACTTTTCACTCCAACCATATAGATATGTTGTGTGAGAAAGGGTGAAAATGAGAATCAGTATGTGTAAATAGGGAGAATGGGCTGCTACAAATTAAGTTATAACTAGAGACTCTTATATTGTTCAAAAATCACAAATGATATATGCAAATAAATCAACACTAAAGACACCCAAATGAAGACCACCACACCAATAAGATTCACTTTAGATATAATCTAGTAATGTAAACTTAAACTCATTTTTTGCAAAGAAAAAAAAGAGCAGCAATTAAAGTTTACCCATTTCGAATGAAAGTTTGGCAGAGTGCTGTAAAAAATCCTCTATATGCTGCTAGACGAGGGATAACAAAGTAATGAAAATAATACTTGAATAATGAACAAGCATAGCTTATTATTAGCTTTGCTGGTATCTGCGGCTCTCACCTATATAAAACCAAAAGAAAGTTTTAGCAAACTGGGGTGACAACTAAATGATCATAGGACCAATACATAATAAAGAGGTCATTTTCATTTGCAAGCTATATTCCTATATTCCAAATCAAAATGGAATTATAAGTGGAACATACATAGATAGCATAGAGACAACCCACCGGCCAGTCTCATGCAACCAGCAATAAGAGATTGACAACTCATCATGGATTCGAAAAAATACTATTCCAGTTGATAGCCTTTTTAGTGAATATATGTTTACATAAGTTCTATATATACAGATCCTTAGATTTGTAGTTAGTTTGTACATAGAGGGTGATATTAGGAGATAACAGATATTGAAGGAAAACTGTGCATGTGAATGTTGTGTGGAGCTCATAAAAATGGTTCCTTTCTGAAGTAGGTAATATTGCACCCGAACTTATGTTTGAAACCAATATTTGTAGCTACTGAATCATCCAATCAAACTGTATCCTTTAACTACAATCCCTCAATCCACAAAGACCAACTAAAACAATCCACGTTTTTTTTATATATATACGAAAATACACAAACCCCCAAATCCACAAAGACCGATTACCAACAACTACAATCGATTTGAACAAAAAGTTTGACGGATCTGGAAGAAAAATGGAGATTTAACTATAAAATACTAGCAAAACTGAAACAAATCAAGCACAGACATGAAGGGGGTAAGAAATTCGAATTTCCTGCAATAAATAATACCTGAAGATCGATTGTTAAGAGATGAGGAAGCTCTCCAATGAAGAGGAGACTGGGTAGACGTCACCACGGTTCGGTAACCGGCGGTTCACGGTTCGAAACCGCCGGTTCCGGTTCAAGAAAATCTTGAACCTGAACCGGCCCGTCCTAGGTTCGACGGTTCCGGTTCCTGAACCGTGAACCGGCGGTTCATCTCAACCGTCGGAACGGCCGGTTCCTATCCGGTTTCGGGGCGGTTCGGCGGTTCATGGAATTTTTTTTTAACATTGTAATTCAAGTAAAAAATGTAAATATTCTTGCATAAATAAAATTAGAATAATGGGATGTACAAATGCAATTTTATTGATACAAATTACAACTTTAAAATTACAAATTGCAAGTTCAAATTTACAAATTACAACTTAAAATTTACAAATTACAACTTAAAAATTATAAATTACAAAAGATTTAAAGTCTTGATTACAATTTATAAATTACATATTCGAAACAAATGGGAGAAAAAAGAAATAAAAGAAAAGGACTTGAGTTCAACTTAAATTTTAAATTTAAGTTGAGATGCCTACGTATCCTCAATGCTCAATTGCATTTTGGAATCAAAGTCCACGTAGTTCTCTTACCTTGCTTACCTATTTGGCTTGATCGGAGGAATTGGCCTACTCTTCTTCGTCGGGGAAGTAGTCTTGGTCGGGTTGTACTACTTGATTGTCTCAATCCGGTTCTTGGTCTCTAATTTCGGCGGAGCACCAATCATCAAATAACATGGTGGCTTCCATGTTTTGCCCGGTGAGTCTACTTCTTCTGTCGTCCAAGACGTTGCCTCCAACACTAAAGGCGGACTCGACGGCGACAGTGGAAGCCGGAACCGAAAAGATCTCCTTGGCCATTGATGCAAGGATGGAAAAATCTTTCTCGTGTGATCCCCACCAATCTAGGACGTCGATTTGTTGGGGAACGGGACCTCCTTCTTCATCACTGAAGGAAAATTGTGAGTCAAAATATAAATCTAACTCACTTGCCGAATTTGCCGTCCTTCCTCCGCTGTTGTAGCCGTATAGGTCCGCCAATTGAGATTGGGCGTCGGGGTCATCAACTTGGAAGAAGCCAAAGTTATGTGTTGGACGTGGGGGTCTAGGTCTCACTTGGTGGGTACTGTTGTACTTGGCTTCATAATCGTGAAAGAGAGCCCTCAAGTCGAACTCAAAACTTCTTTGCAGGGTTGGGAGGTGGGGGAGGTTTATTTGGAATGTTTGGGCTAGGTTTATGTAGTTGTCGTCGTCCTCGTCATTCGATTGCAAAGCTTGGAGTGGTTCAAGATTAATAGAAGCCAAATTGTTGTAATAAAATTCTAAAATTTTTAAAGTACCAACTAGTCTCCATTTTGGATCCAAAACTTTTTCAAGCAAAAAAACCGTTGGGATCTCATTGAAATACTTAAGTCATTTTTCAACCATATAATATAAAACTCACATTAATTCTGGATTATTTGCGGAATTTTTCATTGCAGTTTTAAAACCAAGTGATATATACATGCAATGTTCTAAAACACGAACGAATGTGCAATAATACATACCCGATAACTCAACGGTGGCATTTTTAAAACCTTTGAATAATTTAAATAAACTCATGCTTTGATCCCAACAAGAAGAGGTTAGATATAAATCATCTACAGGGAAAGTTCTATAAAAATCAACAAAATATTCTATATGATCTAATGTAGAATGCAATATATCATATGTAGAGTTCCATCTAGTAGACACATCTAAAGTAAAAGTTGTGTACCTTACTTTCTTCGAATGACAATACTTCTTCCACGCCTTGCCAATATGAGGCTTCCAGTGGATCAAGGATACAACTGTTGTAATAGGTTGAATATGTCTTTGCCATAAAGACAAAGCATCTTGTACACATAAATTTAAAATATGACATATATATCGTTAGTGAAAATACTTACCACTTATCACCGGGGAGCAAGCCGCAATTAATTCGGGTATACTTGCAGTGTTAGTGGTTGCATTATCAAAACCAACCGAAAATATTTTGTTGCATAAATCATAATCATTCAAAACTTGAATAATTAAAGATGCAATTGCTTGTGCGGTGTGTGGTGAAGGAAATTGTCCAAAACCAATTAAACGTTTATTTAAACTCCAACTATTACCTATAAAATGACATGAAGTTCACATGTAAGAATTTCTCTGGAAAGAATCCGTCCACACATCAGAGCAAATATTAACTTTGTGTCCCAAGTTAGATAAGAATTTTCCTACTTCTCTTTTTTTATCAAAAAACTGCCGGTTGTTAGATCTTTGAGCAGTTGAGGGGGGAATTCTTTTTGTAACAACATTAATGTGGTTTGCATAGTAACTTCATATTTTTTGTCATTAAATAAATTAAACGGCAAATGCTTCATTGCCGCCCATCTTACCATAGCATCGGTAACATTTTTTGGATCATATTTAAATAGAGGCGTACCTGTTTGAGACGATGAGCCGGCCGGGAAGTTTATTTGGCTTTGGGACTTAGTATGCCCATATTCCACGTGATGTTTTACCTTCAAATGGCGATGGAGAGTACCATATCCCCCACCGGTTCCAAATGGATAGACTTTCTCGCAATAGTTACAATATTTTTGAACTCACTTGTCTCGACGGTAGTGATCGGATCATTAAGATTTGGAATTACCACCGGGACCTTCTTGTAATGTTTGGTGAAAATATCGGATTTCAACTTTGGAGACATCTTCTTTTGTCGTCCTGAAGGAGGAGGAGCATCGGCCTCCTCATCATTTTCGCCAACTTGGCCGGCGCTAGAAGGGGGGAATTGATGCGATCCATCATCGCCTTCGTCCGATGATAGATTCACATCGTATTCGAAATGCGAAGCCGAATGTGAATGTCCCCCTTGTTGGTCGTCGTCGGCGAGGGCAAGTAACAAGGCCGCATTTCGATCTTCTTCCTCCTACGAAAATTATACAATCAAGTAAAAATACTAACACAAAAATAAAACACATAGACACATAGATGTTAAAAAATGAAATTATGAATTTAATAAAAATGAATTAACAAAACAAAAACATATTAGAACTTACTTCCGCTCGAAGAGCAGCTCGCCTTCTCACCTCCTCTGCAACTTGTGCTCTAGTAGGGGCACGTCGACGACGAGTATCACTTTGATCTTGGGCAATTCCCTTGCCCCGATCATCACCACGATGAGATGAAGACATGATATTTATGGAAATTGAAAGTGGAGAATAGAGATTAGTGTGATTGTGTGAATATGATAACGTGAACAACGTGAGTAAATTATGAGCGCAAATAAAGTAAATAACTTGAGCAATTAGAGAGAATGAGGATGGAGAATAGAGAAATTGAGATTGAGAAGAGAGACTTGTTAACACAATAATGAGGTGAGTAGAAATGAAGAGGAGGGGGTATTTATAGGGGAAAATGTGATTAAATAAAAAAAATTCAAAAATTCAAATTTTCAAATTTTTGAAAATCCGGCGGAATCGCCGGTTTTTCGGCCGAAACCGCCGGTTTCGTCAACGGTTTCTGACGAAAACCGGCGATTCCTGACCCGGTTTCTGAAAAGGCTAGGGGTAGGTCAGAAATAGGCCTGAAAAGTTGTTGGGAACCGCCGAACCGTCGGTTCTGACGTAACCGGCGGTTCAAAACCGCCGGTTACGGTTCGCATGAAATTGAAACCTGAACCGGCCCGGTGGAACCGGCGGTTCCGGTCACGGTTCGAACCGTCGGCGACAGTTCCGGGCCGGTTCGGCCGGTTCGGTTCAGTTTGGGGACCTCTAAGACTAGGGTTCCGCCTATCGCAGAGAGAGAGAGAGCGAAAACAGAATAGAGTGACCCGTTCTTTTGTTTGACCCGGTAGGATCTGCGTGTTTTCAATTTGTGACCCCGTGGAATTGATATGTTAGGATTTGGAATTCTTTATTTTAAAATTTGGAATTGAAATCATGGAATTAAAAAAATTTGGAATTACATTTCAATTTCAAATTCACTAATTTTTTGGATACCAAACAACTCCCCCAATTCCAACTCCAATTTCAACTCCAATTCCAATTCCAATTCGAATTCGATGGCTTGAATTCTGTGTACCAAACACAGCATAGAACTATACCAAAAAAAATTTCAGATTTTATTTTATTGCATTCAAGTCTAAATCATTTTATATTTATCAACATAGGAAAAGGGAAGAAAGAGGAGAAGGGAGAGGAGTAAAAATACACAGAAATAAAACTTACCGTCAGCGCCAGAGCCTAAGACCATCCACAACGGGTCTCGCCGGCGTCTCGCGTCTCGTCTCAGCGAGACGAGACCCCGGCGAGACGCGTTGCAGCCTCCATCTCGTCCCGTCTTGTCGCGCGTCTCGCCTCGGCGAGCCACGAGACGAGCTGTCTCGCCACGCGCCTAGGCGTCGTGCGTGACGCCCACTCGCCGGCCAGCGAGTGGGCGTCGTCACGTGCTGACGCAATAAATATTTTTTTTAAAAAAAAATTCGATTTTAAATAAATAAAAAAAAATTGTAACGGTATTATTACCGTTTTTTTGTTTTTTTTTTATATTTTTTTTGTTTTTTATTAAATTTTTTACTCTATAAATACTCCTAAACCCATCCTCATTTACACACAACTACACATCTATTCTTCCTATCATCTAAATTTTCTCTCAAATTTTCGCTGAAATTTTCATAACCCAACTCAAGATGTCCGGCGACGGCGAGGGCAACTATGGCGGCTCCGGCTCCGGCGGGTGGGATCTCAACTCATTCGGCGATTGGGAGAACATGATCAACACATTGGGCGGTGGAGGTTCGTCAACGCCGGGGACCCAGGGTTCGGCGACGCCGGGGGGGTACCAACCACCCAATTTTGACCGCAACAATGGCGGACACTTCCTGCTTCTCGCACTCCCAATTCGCGGCCTGGTGGAACGGAATTGTGCATATGGCAGCACAACTTGGCCTTCCGACTCCCCCTCAACCTCGACCGCCTCCGGAGGATGATTAGCCCTTCCGATTAGTTTTTTTTTTATTTTGTGTGTTTTTTTATTTTGTGTTTTTTTTAAATTTTTTTTTTGTGTGTTTTTTTAATTTTGTGTGTTTTTTTTTTGTTTTAATTTTAATAAAGTGTGTTTGTTTAAATTGAATTGGGTTTTAAAAAAAATTATAAATTAAATTGAATGAATAGTAATTAAGAGACGGTATAGAGACGGTTAAGAGACGGAGCGTTGCAGGTTCCGTCTCTTAGTTAAGAGATGGAGGAAAAAAGGACAGTGGGGCCCTCAAATAGTGCTCAAATAGTAGTTAAGAGACGGTTTAAGAGACGGTATAGAGACAGCGTTGTGGATGACCTAAGCTAATAAAAAACTACTATTGGCGATGTTGACTATGGTGGGCCTGAACCAAGAGCACTGAAACTATGGCGAGAGAAGTTGCATGAACGAGAGAATCGGAGGGGAGGGCATAAGCGTAATATGACCCTCTAATTGTGGTTGTGGAGATCAGATTCAATTGGA